>NW_028227265.1:62302692-62902692 GCF_978045245.1 Mus caroli | reverse complement strand
CCCAAGCTGCTGTATTTGTAAGGACACATCTGGGACAGCTGAACTTTAATGATGCCATCAAAAGCACTGTCCTTTACAGTTGGCTAAGAATTATGGATGCTGTATGTATATATCAGGTTTCTAAGGGAGATTAGAGAATTAGATGATGCATTCCAAGAGATTTGTTTTGCCCTCCAGGTTTGATCTACTTTACAATAGCTTCAGGATGAGGAAGACTCGGGAGGCAATACACTAGATTTACTTATAAAAATATTAAAAAGAAATATTAAAGGAACAAATCTGTAAATCCCATGGAGCAAGTATTGTATAATTTGTTGTTAATGTTTCTTTTAATGAGTCCCCATAATAAATGTGGTTTAGAGAGCCTTTGAACTGTCATCTCGTTTGATTTAAAGAGTATTCGTTTTGTGATCATTGTCTGATAATAGGGTATAACTCAATGGTAGCAATTACATACAAGAGGACACCAGGTCAGGTGTTGTGTAAGGTACAGTGGGAACTATAAGAGAATGAACCGTTCTACACTGGGCAGCAATGGGAAGGTCTGACTATGAGTTCAGTACCCACCTGGCATACAAAGTTAAACTCTATATCAATAAATAAGTAAATAAATAAGTAAGTAAATAAAAGGAAACAGAAAAAGCTCATTAAATTTCTAAACAAAATTTGCTTTACAAGACAATTTGGTGTCATAATGATGACATCAATTCATGAGATAGTTTGCAAGCATGGAATCATTTGACTTTCAGAATGGTTCATTAAGCAGTTAGTAGAAAATGGTTATGAAATTCTATAGCATTTATGCCTATTGAAAACATTAAAATGATACAATTTGTACTATTTAAATACTAAAGAATACTGCAACCTACCAGCAACACCTAGCAAGGCTCTGTGTGCAATCCCTGTTATAGGTAAAAACAAAACAAAACAAAACAAAAAAAAACCCGAATAACTAAAAACTGTAACCCATGGGATGCTTATGAAAACTACTTGTTTGGTAAAAATTTGCCAGAAGTGTCCAGCTTGCCAGATACTTTAAAAATAATAATAAAAGAACCTAATCAAAATATTCCTTGAGCATGTTAAATTGTCAACAGATGATAAATGACAATGGTGCTGAGTTTGACAGGAGCCACAGAATGCTTATTCTCTTGCTCTAATAGTTTTAAACTTTATAGAGAGTAGAGTAGCAGTGACATATGTACTCATTCATGCAGTTCATTTCAATAATTCTTTTTGAAGTTGTTGATGATGCTATGAGAAATATATTCGACAGGTTTTTAATATAACCATAACTTTTTATTTTAAAGTATGCTTATTGCCCTATTATGTATTTATAATTAGATATTTTCTTTATTTACATTTCAAATGTTATCCCCTTTCCTCATTTCCCCTCCAAAAACCCACCTGTTCCACCCCCTCACCCCCACTCACTAACCCACCCACCCCCACTTCCCTGTCCTGGCATTCCCCTTACACTGGGGAATTCCCTACTCGATCCTTCACGGGACCAAGGGCCACTCCTCTCATTGATGTCCCACAAGGCCATCCTCTGATACAAATGTGGCTGCAGCCACATTTGTACTCTTTGTTTATGGTTTAGTCCCTGGGAGCTCTTGGGGTACTGGTTAGTTCATATTGTTGTTCCTCCTATGGGGCTACAAACCCCTTCACCTCCTTGGGAACTTTCTCTAGCTCATTCATTGGGGACCCTGTGCTCAGTCCAATGGATGGCTGTGAGCATCCACTTCTGTATTTGTCAGTAACTGGCAGAGCCTCTCAGGAGACAGCAAGCACTTGTCATCCACAATAGTATCTGGGTTTGGTGATTGTATATGGGATGGATCCCCAAGTGGGGCAGTCTCTGGATGGTCATTCCTTCAGTCTCTGTTCCACACTTTGTCTCTTTAACTCCTTCCATGGGTATTTTGTTTCCCCTTCTAAGAAGTATCAAAGTATCCACAGTTTGATCTTCCTTCTTCTTGAGTTTCATGTGGTCTGTGAATTGTATCTTGGGTATTCTAAACTTCTGGGCTAATATCCACTTATCAGTGAGTGCATACCATGGGTGTTCTTTTGTTTCTGGGTTACCTCACTCAGGATGATATTTTCTGGTTTCATCCATTAGCCTAAGAATTTCATAAATTCATTGGTTTTAATAGCTGAGTAGTACTCCATAGTGTAAATGTACCACATTTTTTGTATCCATTCCTCTGTTGAGGGACATCTGGGTTGTTTCATGCTTCTGGCTATTATAAATAAGGCTGTTGTGAACATAGTGGAGCATGTGCCCTTATTACATGTTGGAATATATTCTGGGTATATGCCCAGGAGTGGTATAGCTGGGTCCTCAGGTAGTACTATGTCCATTTTTCTGAGGAATGGCCAGACTGATTTCCAGAGTGGTTGTGCCAGCTTGCAATCCCACCAACAATGGAGGAGTGTTTCTCTTTTTCCACATCCTCACAAGCATCTGTTGTCAACTGAGCTTTTGATCTTAGCCATTCTGACTGGTGTGAGGTGGAATCTCATGGTTGTTTTGATTTGCATTTCCCTGATGATTGAGGATGTTGAACATTTCTTTAGGTGCTCCTCACCCATTGGGTATTCCTCACTTGAGAATTCTTTGTTTAGCTCTGTACCCCATTTTTAACAGGGTTATTTGGTTCTCGGGAGTCCAACTTCTTGAGTTCTTTATATATATTGGATATTAGCTGCCTATCGGATTTAGGGTTGGTAAAAATCTTTTCCCAATCTGCTGACTGCTGTTTTGTCCTATTGACAGTGTCATTTGCCTTACAGAAGCTTTGCAATTTCATGAGGTTCCATTTGTCAATTCTTGAACTTAGAGCATAAACTATCGGTATTCTGTTAAAATAATCATGATTACATGTGGATATAAGCAAGTACTAGCCCACGATACCCTTCATGATAAGAATTTTTCCCCCTAAAATTTCTATGAAAACCTAAATATGAAAATGGACAAAGAAACAAAGTATCAGCAAGGCCCCTTAACTATTAAGCAGAAGCAGCATCAGGAAACCAGCTTTGCCACCGAGAATCCTCACGGCCACATAGTTTCACATATAAATGGTAAGCATTTCACAAACAAATATTCAATTTCAGATAAAATCAATGAGAAAGTCTCAGAAGAAAATATCATTTATGAGACCAATGAAACTGATACTAAAATCTGATAGTATAAAAAAGGAAAATTATAGGCTTGTTTCTCTTAGGGATGTAGACTTGAACGTTCCATCGAGTATAGTGAATTAACAAGAACTAAGCTTATTTTTCAAGAGATGAAACACCATTACCTAGGGCTCACATTGTAGGTCCAGGCTGCTTCAACATGTCAGTCTTTGTAGTAAGTCTCCCTTCTCTTCCCAAACATCATCCTGTTTCCTATATTGGGAAATTGCCTCTTATATTTTATTTTTTAAGTCTTACTTTTGACCCTCTTTGCCAGCCACTGTCCCCATCTGCTTCAGCCATCCCTGTAAGTTCAGTCTTCAGTCGCTGCTACCATTCTCTTTGGTTTACTCTAATGAGGCCTTTGCTCCCACTGACTGTTCCAAAGAGAAACAACTTTGTCAAGTCCACGAATGACATTTACAAAGGCTGGAGATCTGAACTGATTTAACAAGTCTATAGAAGTGATGGGAGTGTTTAAGTGTCTCAGAGTTTTACACTCTTCCAGAGTATCAGCTGCTGTGTCCAGCTGGCTTTTCCCTGGGTCCCAGGACCCAGGTGCAGGTCATCAGGCTTGCACAGTGAGTGCCTTACTCACTGAGGCGTCTCTCCAGCCCCCATTTCTTTCTTCTGTGTATGTATCATCTCTCTTCCATATATCTCTCAAATCCAGATGTCTTTATTTAGCTTTGTAACAGAGACCTTACCATGCCCAAAATAGAACCGGAGACTTCCATTTAAAGTTTGCTTTAGTAGAAGTTTCTGCTCTTACGGTTGGGAACTCTTATCTTTTCAGTTGCTTGAGCCTCAGGCACCAGGTTCAAAACAAGGCAAAATGGAAAAAAACAAATAAATAAGACTTCTTTTTTCTTTTAAATTTTATGTTCAGATTGGAAGTGAATAGCAGTGGCTAAAGTAGAAAACTGATCTGTTTTCCAGCATCTTAGGAATGAACGTATTTCATTGAAATGTTCCCATCCACCAAAGCAAGCCACTCACGACCTGTGTTGCCTAATATTGGGTATTAAGTTAACATAGCCCAGAAGCAGGCATTCTACTGAATTAGGTAGGCCTTCATTAGACAGGCCTGCAGGCATGTCTTTGGGGACATTTTTGTGATTGCTAATTGATGAGGTTTTAGTGCACTGTGCTTAGTACCATCCCTAGGCAGAGGGACCTAGGGCTGGATGAGAAAGGTAGCAGTTGCAGTGAGCAATGGAAGTGAATGTGAGCAGGCAGGATTCCTCCATGGTATCTACTTGAAAACCTGCCCTGGCTTCCCTCAATGGACTGTAATCAGTAATAGGAAATAAACAGTTTCTTCCCCAAGTTGCTTTGTAGTTGCTCATCAAGGCAGCAGAAAACCAAACTAGAACACTAGCTTCTTCTCCCTTGATACCCACCCCTTTACACTTCACTAGAATTCATCTCTTTGTTTATTATCACATCAGTGTTAACATGTGGAAGAAAGTATTTGTCACTTGTCCCCCTGGAGAAGCAGCCAGCAGCAGTCAGCCGTGCTGTCTGTGTTGTCTAGACTTGTTGTCCAAATAAGTTTACATAAGGGGGTTTTCTGGGGAGCATTCAGAAAATAATTTCTGGGGTTTACTTTAATCCTTCCCCCACCCCCCATGGATAACTAAAAAGAAATACAAATCCTACTTATTGTACAGAGGGAAGCAGACTCAGACAGCTCCACGAATTTTTAATGTAAGGCTTTAATCTGTTTTTCTGAATATGACTTAATCTCTATAGGTTGTAGTACTGTAGAAAAAAAAATGATTCAATATACTCCTATGGAGACCAAAGGATAACCCAGTGGGGTTGGCATGCTCTTTCCTTCCCCCTTTAAGTGGGACTCTTGGATGGAAGCCAAGTTGCCAGGCCTGTGCAGCAGCTGCTCTCTGAGCTGACCTGCTGAGCTGACTCTGTCCAGAGATCATGGTGGTCAATTTCTAAGACTACAAATGTAAATATCTGGGTTAGAGGTAGCTCAAGCTCATCAATGGTGGGCTCCAAAAATCTATACTCGAGTCTATGTGATGGGAACAAAACCAGGAAAGCCCTGAAGCAAAACTGAAAGGCAGCATCCAATCTACCTCTTCATTCCAGAAGAAACACTGAAGCACAAACACTCCACGTTGGTTTCATCTTGAAATTCCAGATGAATAGAACAGACCCTACTCCTTAACTATTCAAGATGCCGTATTTCGTGGCTGGTGATAGGAATGGCCAGCCTAGCATTCAACTGCAGCATTTTTTATAATCATCGTTATGCCTACATAGAAAGCAGGTAGGATGCTGTGCAGGTTACACTTGCGGAAGTAGAAGCAAAAGTATTGGAAGTATTGCACCCAGGCATTTAAAAGGCATGGTGTTTAGTCATTCTTATGGCATGTGGGAACAGAAGACCAAAGTGTTCCTGTCCAGTCAGTCCTCAGCCTATTTTAGATTCTGCTCAGACTTGTCAGGGACAAAAATAATCTCTAAATATATGCAGTGTGTGAGGTGATTCTTAAAACTACCTTTCTGTTAAAATGAAGGCCGCCCTAGAGTTTACAGAAACATGTTCCACGTTGCCTTCTAGGTTCTGCAAGACAGCTGCATCATTATCTGATCATTATCTGTTGGGATACACTTTTTTTTTTTTTTAATTTTAAACTTGGTATGAACGTGTGTCTCTACATTTTCAATTGTTAATTCCCTACTGGCAGAGAGCTGAATGCTGACAGGTTTTGATATTCTCATTTCTATGGCCCCCTCACTGAGCATTTCCACATTGTAAATATTCATCCTTCCTTACCTGCCTAAAAGCGATCTAGAATTGTATCAGGTAGTGTCTCACTGCTGATTTGTTATAATAAAGACCTGATGGCCAATAGCCAAAGCAGGAAGTAGGAGGTGGAACTCCCATACAGAGTGAATGAAGCAGGGGAATGACGCAGATGCAAGCTATTCAGGAGTGGACACGGGGAACAGACCAACCACCGCAGAGGAAAGTGGTATAGAGCTAGCTGTGTGGTGAGTCACAGGCAAAATAGTCAGGTTAAGTTAGATAAGCTAGCTGGGAGATTGTCCTAGTAAAAGGCCTATGCTTTAAACTATATAGCAGACTCTGTGTCATTATTTATATCACTGGCAGGTCTGAGAAAGCCCTGCTGTCATTATTTCTTCTTGTTATTACCTGTGTATCTTCTGCATATCACCTTATCCAGTAATTCCGAAATAATCATTATCTCTACATTCAGGCTACTTTCCTCTTCCTAGATGAATTGAAATTGTTTGTTTCTGCTCTCCAAATAAATAGTAGCAGTTGTGAGCCATCATTTCAGTGTAGTCAAGCTGAATTATATTTGTGTTTTAAAGCCTAAAGTTAAGTAGTTCGTCTTGAGTTAGTTTGTAGCATGAATTTCTTATGGAGTCTATGTTGTCATGAATAATGCAAAAGTAAAAAGGTATTTGTTTTTTATTAATCACTTCATTTGTTTATGTTTCAAATGATATCCCCTTCCCAGTTACCCCTCCACAATCCCCCATCCCATCTCCCCTCTTCCCCCTCCCCTTTTCCTCTATGAGGGTGCTCCTCCACTCACTCACTCACTCCTACCTCACCATTCTAGCACCCCCTACACTGGGGCAATCAAGCTTCTCTTCCCTCCCATTGATGTCAGATAAGGGCATACTCTGCTACATATGTATCTAGAGTCCCTCTTTGGTTGGTTGTTTAGTCACTGGGAGCTCTGAGTGGTTCAGTTAGTTGATATTGTTCTTCTTATGGGTGTTCTTCCATTAGGGTCCCCAGGCTCAGTCGGATGGTTTTCTGTGAGCATCTGCATCTGTATTAGTCAGGTACTGGTAAAACCTCTCAGGAAACAGCCATATCAGGCTCCTGTCAGCAAGCGCTTCTTGGCATCAGCAATAGTGTGGGGGTTTGGTATCTGCAGATGGGATGGATCTCTAGGTGAGGTGGTCTCTGGATCCCTTCAGTCTCTGTTCCAGTTTTTTCCCTGTCTTTCCTTTGGACAGGAACATTTCTGGGTTAAAATTTTTGAGATGCATGGGTGGCCCCATCCCTCAACTGGGGGCTGTGCCTAACCACTGGAGGTGGTCTCTACAAGCTGTATCTCCCATCTATTGTATATTTTAGGACCTGGGAGCCTTTCGAGTCCCTGGAGCCTGGAACTTTCTAGTGGTTACCTCAGCTCCCCATCCCCCACTGCTGCATGTTTCTGTTCAATTTTCTGACCTTGTGTACTTCTCTCCTGTCCCTTCCAACACCTGATACTGCCCCCCCATTTTCCCCCTCCCCTTCTTCTCTCCCTCTCAGGTTCCTCCCTTTTTCTATCTCCTATGATTGTTTTGTTCCCTGTTCTATGTAGGATTGAAGCATCTACACTTTGCTCTTACTTATTCTTAAGCTACATATAGTTTTTGGGTTGTATTGTGGATATTCTGAACGTCTGGGCTAATACCCACTTGTCAGCGAGTACATACCATGTGTGTTCTTTTGTTTCTGGGTTACCTCACTCAGGATGATGTTTTCTAGTTCCATCAATTTACCTGCAAATTTCATGAAGTCATTGGTTTTAAAAGCTGAGTAGTACTCCATTGTGTAAATATACCACAATTTCTGTATCCGTTCTTCTGTTGAGGGACATCTGGGTTCTTTCCAGCTTCTGGCTATTATAAAGGATGCTGCTATAAACATAGTGGGGCATGTGTTTTTATTATGTGTTGGAGCATCTTTTGGGTATATGCCCAGTAGTGATATAGCTGGGACTTCAGGTAGAACTATTTCCAGTTTTCTGAGGAACTGCCAGATTGATTTCCAACGTAGTCTTACCAGCTTTCAGTCCCACCTACAATGAAGCAGTGTTCCTCTTGTATGTGAATATAGTCTAGTCTGAGTGTAGTCTCTCATGCCTGGCAAGACTGTTTTTACTAAGGTGGCGTTCACAAAAAGGTGGAAAGAGAGTACTAACCTTTCTTTATTTGTTTATGTAGGTGTACTTGGCTTAATGAAAACAGAAATGCCTCCAAATTAAAAAGTACAGATAGTTTTAAAGTAATTTGTTTTCAATCCATAGGTAAGACGTGGGGAAGGAAAGTAGAGAATAGGGAACTATCCTGGATCTAATTGCTGTAATGTAGGGGCTCTAACAGGCTGGCGGGGGGAGGGGGACGGCTAACTCTTCTCTGATAATGACCTAATGGAATAAGAAGGAACTAAAGGCTCACACTGAACAACTGTTGAATGAATGAATAATAGAATTATTAATCAAGAATTTAAGCAGTTTAGTGTTGTCTGTGTTGCCTTGGCTGAATAAACCATAAAACTAACTCACATGGTACTTTATGATCTTCATAGTTATTTTTATTGGTTTATTTTCTCAGCCACATGAAGCATAATGAACCAAAACATCAATGAAACAGGCACCTGTGTAGCTTTGGTTTTAAAGATTTTGGTTGATCAATGAATATAAGGGAGAAAAACTTAGGACTAACTGAAGAGTGTAGGTTTATATACATCTTTAGCTTTTATGATTTTCTTTTAAATATTTTTAAAGATTTGTTTTAGTCGTGTGTGTGTGTGTGTGTGTGTGTGTGTGTGTGTCTGTGTGCATGCATGCGCACATGAACACTGCAGAGGCCAGAAGATGTGTGTCTCCTGGAACTGGGGACTAGTGACTGAGCTCTGGTCCTCTGCAAGAGCAACAAGAGTTCTGCACACTGGAACCATCTTTTCAGCCCCAGAAATGATTGTTTTAACACGCAGAGGATTCTCTCATGTTGAATTTCGTGATTTGATATCTAGATAGAAATTTGTTTTCTGGACTTGGTGGGAGATTTTAATCACTGAGACTGGGAAAATTAAGACTATTTTTGAGAGCCAACTTTCACAGTAGGATGTTTCAGAAGAAACATGGGTCCGTGATGGGCTAACACTTTGGAGAAGAATGGCTCCTGGAAAATTTAGAATGTGTCACGAATGGTAGTCTATCGTCTTCCTTTTCCTTCCCTTCTCCTCCCATGACCTCCATGACCCTGTCTTGCTTATAAGCACTGCAAGTGAAAATTGTAGAATAGAATGGCATGAACCTGTCCAAGACAAGTGACTTCAGACACCATGACTCATGAAGCCCAAAGAGCCTGTCTCCTAAAAGAAGAATTGATGGATGGGAACTACGATGTATGCAGAGAACATATTTTCCTCGTGTTTTTTCCTTGTTCAAACAAGTGTGGTGTTGTGATGTGTGTAACAGTGCAGTGTGACTCAAGCAAAGGCTCCTGAATGTGCTACCTGGCTCTAGTACTTCAATTCCTACGGGTCAAGCATTATCAAAGGGCAGAATTGCTCCCACAAATGTAAATCTTGGTTCTTAGAAGGGAGAATGTCATTTATCTTTTTATGACTAAAATATATCTACATGCAATGATCATATAAATACCATATTTGGCATATTGAATTTTTAGGGTAAGGGATTAGGAAAAAAATGTCTGTAAAGGCTCTTTGGAGGCACAATAATAGTGATGATGATGATGATAAAACTCAAAAACTCTATTATACTTTGTGCTTTTAGTTTTTATTAAAGATTTTATCCTCCCATGCCCTGGCTAATGGAACAAATTGTAGAGAACTAATAGCTATATGGGGACCAATTTTTTTTAAGTGGCTGAGCCAATGCAGGGCTCTCCAGTAAAAGCTTGTTTACAGCATGTGCCGAGTCTTAGACGAAAGTGGGGCTGCTCCTGTTTGAACTGAAGTCTGGTCATTTCTGAAGGACTAGGTGAGCCCCAGGCAGAAGAAAGAAAGTTGTGTCCTGGATGGAAGATTGCAGTCTGAGAGTGTTCCTGGACTCTGGGACTGAAGGGTCAGAGCCAGCTCTGGGCACAGCCTGACCAGAGCAAGAGGACACACAGGGCTCCACTTTGGGGCTCAACCATGCCTACCTCTCCACAAAGGAGAACATTTTATTTTATGTTGCTCTGAGGAAGCATTCAATAGTATTTCATTTCATGGAAGCGAATTTTTGCTTATAATAAAAAAATTGCCTGCCAGTATATTTTTCATCTTACTAAACTATCTGTAAAAAAAATTAAGAAAAATAATTAGTTTTGACAGAAGTTTGTAGCACTAAAAAAGTCTGCCTTCTGAAGTCCAGCAATAACATGAGAGAGAATATTCAGAGTATATGTTTAAAACTAAGTATTGAGCACATATTTTTGTTCAGAATAACAGAGAACAGGTTCAAAACCTATAAACTTCATTTTTGTAATTATTCTTCTTGTTTTTCTCCATTTTCTACTCGGTAATTTAATTATTGGTAACGTTTAGTAAGCATTCGAGACTATACATTGGGTACTCTTCTAACTGGAATTTAATAGAGAGTTTCTCAATACTTATTAGAATGCTATTATCTGAGAACTATTCTTAGCTGCAGCTCATAGTGAATAATTTTCCAGTGCTCACACTGCTAGCAAATTGCAGAGTTGAGGACTACTCAGCCTTTATCTCAGTGCTGATCCCATGGCTCAGATCTTAACCTCAGGAGCAACTATCCGAGGAGGAGCTGCTCATTATGCCACAGTACATGCCAGGAATAGCCACGGGACTCTGCAGACCAGTGATTAAAAGGGAGGGGTCCTGTTGTCTCTGGGGAATCTCCCTATAGCAGTGTAAGAATGCAGCTTTTAATAATATCAGAAGAAGGAATGATTTGTCTTGAACCTAATGAAAATCGCAGCTGCTGTTCTTTGGTTCTTCAAGATATGGAATTTGCCAACACAAAAAAAGTGCTGAAAAAAAAAAGTGCTGAACAATTTGTTGAGCTGAGAATACAATTAAAGTGGATTTATTTTATACACAAATAGTTCTCTGGGTAATTTATACTAAACCACCAGGATTCTCACAAGTCCCCACATTCTGGCAGGAGCACTCACTCTGACATTATCCCAAAAGGGAAACAGTCTCCATTGTATTCAAATTGTTTCTTAGTGGCATTTTGCTATGACTCTGGCTTATAAATCAATAAGCTTGGGAAGTAGGATGAATAAATCTTCTTAAATAAAAATGTTCATGCTTGCCACTGTAATACAGGAGAGTAATTGTAGGAATGAAAATATTGATATCTTCTATGTCTGTCTTTTTCAGTAACAAAATGAAATAACATATACAAAATATAACAGAGCATGCTGAACAAATAGCTATTACCAATGTCTTTTACATCGGTTCTTTTGTATATTTTTGTGGTGTATGGACATAGTCGTGTGTGTTCATGTGTGTATGTAGGTGCATTTACAAGTGTGTGAGCATATATGGGGAGAAAGGAGATAGACATCGGTGTTTTCCTTAACAGTTCTCCACCTTACTTTACAACAAACAAACAAACAAACAAACAAACAAACAAACAACAAAACCCCAAAGCACAGGGTCTCTCTCTCTCACTGAACTTGTTCATTAGACTGGCTGGCCTCCTCCATCTGCCTGCCAAGCTCTGGGCTGACAGGTATGTGCCACTACACCTAGTTTTTAAACACGGGGATTGAGTATCTGAACTCACATCCTCACACCTGCATGGCAGGCACTCCGCCAAAGAGCCAGCTCATAAGCCCTGCCAACAATATCAACTTCATTAAAGACATTCTTCTGCAAAATACAAAGTATACCAAAGATGACAGCAAAAACCTACTATCTAAATCACATATTTATTTATATGTCAAAGAAGCTTATTAAATTATCTGTCCCGAAGAAATCACTTGACAACAGGAATGGTCATCAAGTTACAATCTCTTTGTAAAAAATAGCTAAGAAATGATTAGAGAAAAACTCCAAGTAAATATACAAAAGCTACAAAAGTCACAAAGTCTGTAGTTCAGTCAAAGAGGAGCAGATGTTGTTTTGTTGACAGAATAGTTGGCAGACTCAAGTGAGCTAGAATTTTGACAAAGACTAATTTCCCTGAAAAAGAAATATACAGTTGTGAATTATTGAGTCACTTTAAAGGTTAGATTATTGTAGGTTTGGCTAACAATGGTTGGATCTTTCAATTGGGTGAAGTCAGTTTTGTTTTTAATTTAACCCTGTTCTTTGTTCATTAGTATCATGTGACAGTGCATGATGTGTGAGGGTATACACCCTGTGGTGCGCATGGGGAGGTCAGAGACAAGGCTTGGGCAGTCACGGCTCTCTTCCCAACTTCCGGAAGTGTCTGGGGATGGAAATGAGGTTCCAGGTTTTTGGCAAGAGCCCTTACCCTGTGAGCCATCTCACTGATTCAATTACCTAACTTATTTTTCATTCATTTTACTTGTCTTTTTGCCTCGTACACTGACAGCAAGACTGGATGGGGGGGGGGGAGGATCTTTTTCTTTCCGAGGTCACTCTTTTATAGATGAAAAAGGGAAGAAACTCAGTTTCAAGTTGCAACCTGCCACAGAAGTAAAGTCCCGAAGCATGGACTCTGGAAAGAGTCCACACTCGTCCTGCAAAGTCAAGCAGGTCAGAATTGAAGCATCTGAAGGAAACCGTTTCTCGGAATCTGGAAATAAATGTGGCAAACAATGAGAAACACAAACAAAAGCTAGGTGAAGACACCCTTCCTATTGGTTTTCAATTTTAAGGGTTTCTTTCATTTTAATTATGTACCTATGCGCGACTATGCAGCGCCCTCTGGGGGCAGAGGTGGGCATTGTATCCCTTGGTTCTAGAGTCATCTGACCAGGGTGCTGGGAACCCAGCTGAGGTTCCCTAAAAGAGCAGTACTTGTTCATAACCACTGAGCCATCTCTGTAGCCCATAAAGGTGGATTTTGAGGTTTTTTTGTTTTCCCTGGAAGCTGACTGTTGTGTGTTTGAACTGGCTAGCCTCAGTGAAAGCTTCCCTCCAACCACCCCGGAAACTTAAGTGAGAACAGAAACATGATGACAAAAGGGAAGAAGTCTCCAGCTCCAGCTCCGCAGACTGGGACACCTGTAAAACTGTCAGACTCCCACGTGACTGAGATGTGGATTAGAAGGGTAAGCAGAGGCACGAGGCTGCTCACCCTCTCCAGGTCTGGCACAACCTCAGGTAAAGAGGATTTCCTTGGACTTAGAGTTTTAATGTTAATGAAGAAATTTGAAAATGAGAAAAATTAAAAGAGAAACACAGCTTCTTGTCCATCCTCCCCCCTTTCCCTCCATCTCCGTCTCTGATTTTGCGAGACAGGATTTTGTTATGTAGTCCAGACTTTTTTGGAACGGTGTAGCTCAGGCTATCTTCAAACCTGGAACTCTCAAACCTCAGCCTCTGGAGTGCTGGTGTCGAGAAGTGAACCCCATACTCAGCTCACAAAAGCAGCGATAAGGGAAAAATTAATGCCAATAACAAGTTGCATCCAAAAGAGAAAAGATTATAGGTAACACTCTAATATTATGCATTAAAGAACCAAAAAAAAAAAAAGGGGTGGGGGAAAGAAATCAATAAACTCAGCTTGAAGTTAGAAGAAAAGAAATATTAGTGATTAGACATTACATAGAGACTAAAAAGGTATGTGACAAGATCAACCTAATGAAAACTTGATCTTTTGAGAAAAAAATTAGACTTTGAGCTTGAACAAAAAAGAGAGGCGGGGGGAGGGGAGGGAATCAATTACATGAAGAGGAGACATGACTGATAGTTGTTTTATGAGGGGCTGAAAAGTGTTGTGTTTTATGAAAATAAAGAGAAGAAGGAATCTGTTTGGTGGACGTGTGATATGGTGTTAGGGAAGGGGGTGCCTCGGTGGTGGGATCATGCTCAGCTTCCCCCCTCCCCCCAGGAACCAGCCACAGGAAGGTATAGTATAGACTAGAGTTTATTCAGGACATGGGGAGAGGAGTTGATAGGGTGAGACAGACAGACAGACAGACAGACAGACAGACAGACAGACAGACAGACAGACAGACGGACGGACGGAGAGAGAGAGAGAGACAGAGAAAGTAGAGGTCAGGCCAGGAGCATGTGGTGAGGGGGAGGAGGGGAATGGAGCTGGAGAGAGAGGGTAGGAGCAGAAGTAAGATCGAGAGAGCAAGAGAGCGAGGAGGGGGTGAGCAGACCCTTCTGTGGTGAGTCAGGCACACCTGGCTGTTGCCAGGTAACTGTGGGGCAGAGCCTAGACGAAATGCCAACAGGAAGAAAATATATTCTGTATTTGTGTGAAATGTTCAGCAAATGTCCATTTGGCTTGTAATGCCAGTGAGCTCCAGCATTTCTGTTTCGCTTCTGTCTGGATGACCTTTCAATTGGGGAGTGCAGTGAATTGAAGTCTCACACTGTTAGTGTGAGGGTCAGTATGTGATTTAAGCTACAGTTTCATGAACTTGGGTGCCCATGTGTTTAGTGCATCGATGTTAAGAGTTGTAATTACATCTTCGTGGGTTGTTCCTTTGATGAGTATCTAGTATCCTTCCTCTTCTGATTAGATTTTATTTTGAAGCCTATTTTGTCAGAAATTAAAATGGCTGCACCAGCTTGCTTCTTAGGTACATTTTTTTTTTGTCGGGAGCCATTTTACCTGTTTCTGTGAAAGCCTGCCTATCAGGCAGAGTCAGTTTACGCCAGGGTCTGCTGGCAGACTTCCTGGCCTGCTGACGCATGGAACATTAAGAGGGGATACACTTGAAGCTCAAGGCAAGGAGCTGAATGTTCTGTTAATCTTGGAGGGAGGAACGGGGAGGCCTCTGGATGGGTACAGATATCTGATGTACATTTGCCATTGTCTCTGTTGACTTGTGAGTTTGCTTCCCACGATGCTGAAAGTCTATGAGAATTAAACTCAAGGCTGTCACAGGATTCACTGGACAGCCCTGCTGAATTCTAACCTTTGTCTCTGAGTCTTCTTTTCCACCTTTCCTATAATCACCCCCTCTCCCCGTCAGAGGACCATTTGCACATTTGCTAGAAGAATCCTTGTTTATCACTTTATCCTGAGATCTGTTTTTGAGGTTAAGATGTGTTTTCGGATGCAGCAGGGAAGTTCCCATCTTTGCATTTGTTCTGTTAGACTGTTTTGTTTTTTTGTTTTTTGTTGTTTTTAATTGGGAAACTGAGACCACAGTTGTTGAGAGATATCAGTTAATAGTGTTGTTTGATTCCTGTTATTTTGTTGTTGTTATTGTTGTTGTTGTTAGTGGTGGTGGTGATGATGGTGGTAGTGTGTGTGTGTGTGTGTGTGTGTGTGTGTGTGTTTTCTCTTTTGATTTCTTGCTCTGGGATTTTTCCTAGATGTAGTAAACCTCTTTAGAAGTTTTTCTCCTAGTGCCTCTGTAAGGCTGGATTTGTTGACAGATATCGCTTCAATTTGGTTTACCATGGATTGTCTTATTTTTTCCATCTATTATGATTAAAATTTCTGCTTCGTAAAGTAGTCTTGGCTGATATCTGGGTCTTTGAAAGTCTGTAGAATACCTGTCCAGTCCCTTCTGGCTTTTAAAGTCTCCATTTGAGAAGGCAGGTATTGATTGTTCCAATAGGTCTGCCTTTATATGTTATTTGTTCTTTTTCCCTTGCAGTTTAAAAAAAAAAAACTTTTATTTGTTCTTTGGGAATTTCACATCATGCACTCTAATCCCTTTCATCTCCCTCTCCCCTCATACCACCCCTCCACCCTTGCAACCTCTCTCCTCAACAGAGAAAAAAAAATCTCCTCCCGGAAGCTGTAGTGTGTCAGTTTGTCCTACAGTATACCCTTTTGTTTGTGCTTCTTTGCTTACAAGTGTTCATTTCAGTGACCCAGTCTGGTAAGAGGCCTTCAGCTTCTGCTATTCTGTCAGTACTGGCACCTCACTGGGACTCCTCTGGGATATCATGTTGTTGCCCTGTGTTATGGAGATTCTGTAGTTTTGGATCTGTAGGGTTGGCCCCCATATACTCCATCAGTTGATTACTGGAATAGATGTTGGGGTGGGCCCATTCAAAGCCCTGGATCTGGGCCTGAGAGGTAATTGAGCTGGTCAGCCTGCTAGCTTGCCAGTTCTCCCACTTTCACACCCTTGGGGCCAGCTTACCAGCAACCCTGTAAACAGGGCCAATTTCTACCCTGCTGTCTAGGCGAGGTGCCAGGCTCATTCTCCTGAGTGTTGCAGCTGGTGAGGGACATGGCCCATTGTCCCACTCTCGTGGCCTTGAGGTGAAGGGCCCACTCTGCCACATCAGGTGAGGTTCAGGGTCAGCTCTCCCGCCTGCTCTAGGTGGCAAGGACAAAAGGGAGGGAAAGAATCTCTCCCTTACAGATGCCATGGCCCAACAGAAAAGAGGCAGAACAGGCTTTTCCACACTCATACCCTCAGTACTGGCTCACCCACAACCCCCACATTCAGGGCCAGCTCTACTGTGCTGCCCAGATGAGGTGCAGGGCTTGCTCTCTTGCCTGCTGTAGGGGCCAAGGGGCGAGGAGGGCTCATCTCTCCCTTGCCCATGTCACCACACATAGCAGACAAGTGTCAGGGCATCTCTTCTACACTCACATCCTTGGGGCTGGCTCTCCTGGGTGCTCACCACCAGGGTCAGCTCTACTGTGATGACTAGGTGAGTTGCAGGGCTCGGTATCCCGAGTGCTGCAGCTGGCTAAGGGCGGAGTCAAGCTGCTCTCATGACACCAGGGTCAGATCTCTCATGATGCCCAGGTGAGGGGTGGGGCCAGTCCTGAACACCCCTTAGATATGAACATGTCCCCAAGCAGCAGCCCAGTCAAGGAACAGACATCTGCTTAGGCTTTGGAAGTGATCAATCCCTGCTGCTTCAGGGCCACAGATCCAGTAGCAGCACAGGTCAGGACCCCACTATGGCCCCAGGTGACATCAGCTGCTGCTCACATCAGACTGTTCCACACTGCACCCTTCTGTTTCTCTTCCTCTTCTGTTTCTCCACTATTTACTTGTTCCTCTTAGTGGCAGCCAGTGACTCTGAGTGTCTGGGGTCATCTCAGGAATGCTCTGCCCTGATCATCCAGGACGTGGTATGCCTGCCCCAGGCCTGCCCAGCACTGGACTGGTGATCGTCTCAGTTGAGGTTTTTCAGAGACTGCTAGGGTGCCAGTCATTCAGATGTCAGCTCAGATCGCTGAGCTTAGACACAGCCTCTCTCCGTTCTGCCACCTACTGACACACGTGGGACACAGCATCCACACCTGCAATGCCTCTAGGGGCAGGGCCCTAGCAGGTTTTAATATTCTTCTTTGTTGTGCATGTTTAGTATTCTCTTTATTATGTGGTGAGTAGGCTTTCTTCTCTGTTACATTTTATTTAGTGTTCTTTATGTTTCTTGTATCTTGATAGGCATCACTTTCTTTAGGTTAATTTTTTTTATGATTATGTTGAAAATATTTTCTGTGCTTTTTACCCAAGTTTCTTCTCCTTGCTCTATTCCTATTATTCTTTGATTTTGTCTTTTCATAAGTTTCAGATTTTCTGGTTTTTTTGGGAGGGGGCAGGTTTTTTTTTTTTTTTAGATTTCACATTTTCTTTGGCCAACATGTTTCTTCTGTTGTGTTTTTAATGCCTTCGGTTCTATCTTCTCTTTTATTTTGTTGGTGAGGCTTGCCTCTAAGGTTTCAGTTTGATTTTCTATTTTTTTTTTCTTTTTATTTCTAGATTTCTTTCAGTTTGGGTTTTCTTTATTGATTCTATTTCCACTTTCAGGACTTGAGCTCTTATCCATTTCCCTTCACTATGTTTTCATAGATTTCTTTAAGGGGTTTATTCATTTCCTCTTTTAGGATATCTATTATATTTTTAAAATCTATTTTAAGTTTTTTTTTTTGTTTTTGTTTTTGTTTTTGTGTGTGCTTTTGCTATGATGTGATATGCAGGGCCTGCTTTTGTAGGATGACTAGGCTCTAATGGAGACATATTTTCCTGGCTATTATTCATTGTGTTTTTATGCTGGCATCCAGGCATCCGGGTTTAGGAAAATTGTAATTCTAGGTGCTGATATCTGGCCTTGCCTTTGGTGGGTTTTTGTTCATTGGTTTGTGCACATCTCTCGTTCTTATAAAGATGTGTTGGCTGTGTGTTCCCTGGTAGAAAATTTTCCTGGGATCCTGACAGGTGTGACCTCTGTGTGTTTCTAGGTGTTGTGGAGTAACATGTGGTAATGGGAATCCACTGGGAAGAGGCTTTAGGAAGGAAGAAGGCATTCCACAAGAATCTGCTCATTTCTTCGAGAATGAGGCTGGCTAGAGATTCAGGGGAGGCCATAGCAGAGGGTCTGCTGCAGAACTGGGGATAAGACTGGAAGACTGGCCTAGAAAGGAATGGAGGGAGAGGTGAAGATATACAATTAGCCTACTTACTTTCCTGGTCAGAGTGGCCTGCGGATTCCCAGGGAATGCCTAACATAGTTGGGCTGGTAGAGAGCTGCCTCGGACTGGCCTCAGTCAGTCCCCTTCAATCCCCAGGAGAAATCAGGATCCTGGTACAGGTGGCAAAAAGTAACAGACACGGACACAGAGAGAGTGCTGTATCTGAATGTAATTTCTCAAAGTGAGCATCAGATTATTAATACAGAAGAGAATAGGGAAGTTAGGCGACACGTCAGCAAGGTACAATGAGGTTACCAGATGCTTAATGACTCTTACACAGAACAGAGGAATGAAAACATAAAGACTGGCAGGAACTGGGCAATAAAACAACTGAGACAAAGTCAGCTCTATATAAGGTCAGCTATATTCTTAGAAGCCAGGTGTGAGGTCTTTACATTCCCGGGACAAGGGCTTTCACACCCAAGCCATAGTTCTAATTAGGGAGTTCCGCTCTAGCTAACCTCATGAATAATGCAATACTCTAGTTCCTCCTTAAACCACGGCCCAATCTACTTCCTAAACCATTGTAAATTCCTGTATATGGGAGTGACTCCGCTTTTATTCTAAGCAATTGTGTGTGGGGCTTTTTACTAATAAGTAATGTAGTCTGCCATACATAACTATAATAAGAATTCTAAACTTTGCTAAGCTTGCCCTGAGATTTCTAACTCTATGTAGTAGATAGTAATGCCTGATTTCTTTCACTATCTCTTTTACAGTACTAGAGGCAATTCTGAATGTTACAGAATAGGTAACATTCTTACTGAATTCCAAGCCAAGGACTACCTAGGGCATTGGTGAAGGCCAGGAAGCAAAGTCTAATTTTGCTTAGGTATTTGGCAAGTCATTGCTTGGAGGCACCTATAATAAAACAATACTGAAAGAAAGCACACAGATCCATTCACTGACTAACACAAGGATAAGTTTGGAGCATTTGTTTTACAGAATGCCACGGTTCCAGTAGACTAAGTTTCTGTGAACTTTTTGCCTCAGGACTGTGCCCAAGTTTATAGGCCTGTCACTGGAGTCACTACTGGAATGGGTGTGACAGAGCTCCTGATTTCTAATAATCACCCCTCTTCCAGTCCTTTACAGACCGACTGCATTCCTTACCCACCTGAATCTGGGTCTTCTTTTATCCACATTGAGTGGATCTCTCTGTATTGTGGAGCTTGCCATTTAGTGTACTTGCTCTGCCCTTGGATAACCAGTTTCCCCAGCACATCTTGACTTATCCTTATGTGCTCTAAGGGGCACCATTACTAATATACATGGCTTACATTTTTCCTTTGTGGACTGAATTTTGGATGTGCACTGTACTTCAGTCACAGATGCCTAGTAAATGCTTTTATTTTTAAGTTGGGAAAAATAAAATTAGCATCACTTCAGTTTCTCCATATGTAACATCATTTCTTTTCATATAATGAAAGGGTGAAGGGATATAAATTGTGGTAAAAATTAGTACAGAGATCATTATTTACCTCAAAGTCCAAGTTAAAAAACAAACAAACAGCTATGGTTTCTTGTTCTGAGTTAATTTCTGAACTTTTTTCTGCTTCTCACATACATGTAGGGCAGAGCTCACAGCTCTCAACAGTGCAGGTTACCACATTACCTGTTGTTCATCATTGTAGAAAGTGAGAGAAAAATAAAGAGATGGGAATGGTTTAGGTTCTGTCATGAATAATGAAGGTATACTCCAAGTGAGGATCGGCAGAATCATGTCTTATGAGTTTGAAGGATATATTCACACATAAGCCCTTGGATTATTAATTATAATTAAGCACTTATTTAATGCTAAAATTGCCTTGAGGATTTGCAGTAATGAGGGCTAGGGAAAGCTCTTTTTGTAACTTACCTGCTTTACAGAATTAAAAGTACCAGTCTATTTTGTGCCTTCTAATTTGCAGGAGTCACTAAAGACAAGTATGCCTGAATTGTGCTTGAAATATCAAAACAGCATTACCGTTGGAGCTTGTTATCTTTTTCCCAAGGGTAGTGCCTTCCTTCTGGCATACAGAGTTGCTAGAAAGCAAGAATAGAAATGTATTGGTTTGTTTGCAGAAGGCAATGCACATTAGAAAAGCTCTCAGGAAGGAGTTCTGTTAAGAGACTTCTGTTGTCCTCACTGGGAAGCTAACTACATGGAACTTCTCTCTTCTTTTGCAATCCCGAATTTTACGAAATGGAGTGTGGCAATTACCCAGACTTTATCTGTTATAGGAAAAAACATAGACTAGAATTTTTTATTATGACAATAATGCATTTCTACATAATATGCTTGGGCTATTTTGCCTAAACGAACTTGCTAATTTTCTTATCACTCACTTTTGAACGGACATAAGTGGTAGAATTATCAATGGAAATACAAAAGACTAGACTCTAGTTCTCCTATGGCTCTCATGAGCTCCCCTAAGAGAGATATTATGTTCTTTCATATCATCAGATTCGGTCCAGTAGATGACTAGGCTTTGAATCTGTTATAGTAAGTCCCAGGCCAATTCACTAGAGTGCTAACTGAATGATTGACATGCATAGAGGCTTGTAGGGAATGTTCCTGGGATCAAAATATTCATAGATTAATAAACACAGGACTGGGTAGTGGGATCTCTAGGTTTATGCTAACTTTTCAGTTACTCAGAACTTGAGCTGGTGGGTTGGATCTTTATATTCCTTCTTCTGTACCTGTCATCGATTGAGAGAAAACAGTGTAACCTTGTGTCAGGCAGTTGCTTTATGATGAAGGCTATGATTTGACAGTAGAAGCTGGAGGGACAGAGCTTCAACTTTGATTCAGTGTGATGAGGGCAAGAGGTCATGGCAGACTCTGTGAAGCTAGAATGTTGTGACATTACGTTTGTAGACATAGCACCACAGACACTGGGATTTTTTTTCTCTACCAAAGAATTTAATACAAAACTAATATGCTCTTGT
Organism: Mus caroli; assembly: GCF_978045245.1. Classification (NCBI taxonomy): domain Eukaryota; kingdom Metazoa; phylum Chordata; class Mammalia; order Rodentia; family Muridae; genus Mus; species Mus caroli. The sequence continues at coordinate 62,881,246 of NW_028227265.1, read as the reverse complement.
GTTTGTTCTTGTTTATATGTATAGATGTCTTGTTATGCAGACTCTCCTCACAGATCCAATTCATTCATCTGTTCATTCACTTGCTCACTTATTTGATAAGCTATCCATGACGATTTTTGAGGACAGATTCTAGAGCACTCTTACCTATAGAGCTTTGATAGTTGAGACTTGGAGGGGGCATTTAAAAGATAGTCTTAATATACAATTACAGGCAATACACAGCAATAAAAGCTCATAGAAATATTTACTAAAAGAGTGAAGAGACTCTCCAGTGTTTGTGGACTGAAAGTAGATTTCTTTGTATTACTGAGCATGGTAAGAAGTCACTTGTCTTCAAACATCAAAACATGTCTCCCTTTCAGGGATTGTTTCTCTAGGAGAAAGAGGGATTAAAGCCTGTGAGAAGTCCTTCAGCAGGAAGCCAAATGGTAAGAGTGCTAACAATCCTACTCCAACCTCCATGCATGAGAAATAATGAACAAAGGCAAACAGATTTTAATATCAGGTTTTTTGAAGCACTGAAAAAATGTACACACACACACACACACACAAACACACAGAGACAGAACACACACACACATACATGTACACACATGTACAAACACAGGTTTTGATCATGAGTTGCAATTTGTTATCTCTTTTAATCAACACTAATCTAATCTATATAAAAGATTAGACTCAATTGAATGGGTTTCCATTAGAAGCCCGTGATAGTCTTCCCTGAATTCTTTTCTTGGAATGTTTTTCAAGTCTGAACACTTTACTGTGTGACTGGCAGAAAATGAATGACTGTTTGGGAATAGTACAATAGTCTTGCCCTTTATTGTAAAATGAATTTATAATCCTAGCTAGCCTGTATAAAGTACACACAATCTAGGTATTTTATTTACAAGCCTTAAGCCTAGTTTGGGAGGCTTAGAGCTCTTCTAACTTATTTTCCAGCTACAAATTCCCTTCTTACTTGCTCTTTTTCCTGGACATGTGACCATGGTCCATCTCCTGTCATGTCAGCCTCTTCCCCTCTCCATGTCCTTTCTTCTTTTTCTCCTTCTACCTGCAACCCACTCACTTGATCCTCAAGCTCTACCTTTCTCCCTTCACTGCCCAATCACAGACTCTAGCCTTTTATTGACCAGTTAAATTGGGGAGCAAGGTTTGCATCCCATCACATGAGGATCTGCTGGTTGGGTGCGACCAGATCTTGAGAGCCAGTAGTTAGCATTAGAATATAAGCAGCGTAAGACCATCACACTACACTTCATACTTTTTTCTCTCTCTTCAGTTTCCTGATTGTGCAGTGTCTTCCAGGTCTGTGTGGGCAATTCACCCAACCATATTGAATACGTGAGTGCTAGGTGTAGTTTTAGGGATCTATTTTTTAGGATACCTTTGTTTCTGCTCTCATTGCACCGCCCATCTCTTGTGAGAAATGAGACAACGTGGTTCCATGGAGTAGTTTACTTTCATTTTGATGTCATAATTCTACTCATCCAAACCATTGCCAAGAGCTCAGTTAGTCTGCCTTGGTTCATAGTCCCCCAAGAGGATTGTTTACAAGCCACAGGTGAGTCCAGAGGTGCATTCAGCCATACATATCTTTGCTAGTTTCATCTCTCCCTGGGAACTAGACTCCTGGGAGCATGACCCTTCCTCCAGTTCTCTCACAGCTCGCCAGTTAAGCTCCCTTTAGAGCAATGATTCTCAACTGTTGGTCACTACTCCCCTGATGCCCCATATCCAATATTCTGAATATCAGGTGTACATTATGATTCATTAATGTAGGACAATTGCAGTAACGAAGTAGCAAGGAAATAATTCTATGGTTAGGGGATCACTACAAAATGAGGAACTATGTTAGAGGGTTGCAGTGCTAGGATGGCTGTGAACCACTGCATTAGAGAAACCTTAAGCTTTTTCTTACTAGTAGACTATCATAATCCACTGGTGTCTAGAGTGTTCTATCAGAAAAAAACAATATGGTGTTTAATTATATTTCTACCAGAAGACACCTCCAATCACTTGTGATAATTCTGCCTATAACAGAGTGGGGTCTAAACTTACCTTGGTGTCACCATTAAAAGTCCTATCTTGCCCTTTCTGTTGGACATTAGAGTCCCACTTAATAAGGATTTTTATGGGCAGGAGGAGCTTTTCAGATGAGTACTGTAGGGGAGAGATTTGATTCTATACAATTATGTGAAGAAGTAGTTTGCTGTATTTCATGGGGGAAAGAGTGTTTTCATTAGACACCGCAAAACATATGGTTTTGCTATTTAAGCTAATTATTTGTAAATATTTTAGCTTTAAAAAATCCCTTCATTTATATCACCATGCCTGTTAATGAAAAGTATCAAGAATAAAAGGAACGGAAACACTCTAGATAAAAGCACAGCCCCAAGCTCTGTGGTATACATTATACATTCTGAGGCAAGCAAGCATTGGGACTTACTCAGTGACTTGAGACTCCACTTGGTTTGGGTTGTGCACTGGCAGCCTGAGACCTTTACCTGAATATACTGTATACACACACACACATACCCCACTATGAACATGTCTCTGAAAAACCTGTTAGCAAACCAAGACTACCATCTGCACTGAATGGCATGCACACCTCTCTCTAAACGATGGACATGGTTTCTCCTCATTCAAACAACCATCAAACTGAAAAAGAGTTCAGTCAAACTCTAGTTATGCTGGTAGAGAGGCTAACTCAGGCAAAACTAGTTTTTGATGCATGCTCAATAAGGCAAATTGTGTCCTCAAAGGGAACTTTAGGAAGAATGGTCTATTTACTAGCTTATCATTATACATAATTGGAAGTGTATATGATTAAAACTAGATTCAGTGTTAGAAGGGGCATATAACATTAAAAAACCTAGTTAAATAACTTAATCTATAAGTCAGGATAAAGAACTACTCACACTATACCTCTTAGCAACCAAACTCTTCCGTTTGATACCCATAAAATGAACCTCCAAACAGTAATTGGAGCCTTTGAGTACCCTTATTAGTATAGCTTGCTGTCAATCCTGATCATGCATCTGACCTATGCTATCACTTTGTTTTGGACAAGGATTCTTGCTACTTTTGCAAGTCTATATGTGCTTCATTAACACTTCAAACAAGATGCCAAGAACCAGGAATCACCTGACTCAGACTCTGACCTGTCAGGTAACAGTTGTATACTTTACCTTTTAGAAGCCATTATTTGAATATATAATTGTATGGGTTTTAATATTAATTTTGTATTAATGTATACCAAATGCCTATAAACTTGGTAGCTTGAAAGTGCCATACCCAACACACTTGTTTATACCTCCTTAGGGCAAATCATCTCACCAAGCTGACATCCAGCAGAAGATGGTCTGGTCTTGTCTATGTGCTCTCAGGAACAATCTCCTTTCAGCTCATGCAAGTGCTGAAGAGTTTACAAGGAACTGAGTTTCTATTCCCTTGCCAGTGTTGGGCTGTGGACTACCCTCAGGTCCTAAAGGCAGCTTTCTGCTTGTGTCTAGAATCTTGGCGCCTCCACCTCCTCTTCCTCCTTTCCTTTTTTTTCTTTAGATATTTTTTTTTATTTACATTTCGAATGTTATCTCCTTTCCTGGTTTCCCCTCCAAAACCCCCTATCCCATTCCCCCTCCTCCTGCTCACCAGCCCACCCACTTCCACTTCCCTGTCCTGGCATTCCCCTACACTGGGGCATCGAACCTTCTCAGGACCAAGGGCCTCTCCTCCTATTGATGCCCAACAAGGCCATCCTCTGCTCCATATGAAGCTGGAGCCATGGGTCTCTCCATGTGTACTCTTTGGTCGGTGGTTTAGGCTCCATTTTCAAAAAAGTCAGCTTAAGAGTCTTTGTCACATTTAGAACTTCTATGACCACGACCTAGAAAACTCTAATTTTAGAGGTCACTGAACTAGATAACGTCATCTGAATAGTCTTTCCTTTTTCCTTTTTCTTTTTTTGAAAAAAAATTTATTGGTTATTTTATTTATTTATATTTAATCCCTCTTCCTGGTCTCTCCTCTACAAATCGCCCATTCCCAGCCCCCCTCCTTCCTGCTTCTAAGAGGGTGCTCCCCCACCCACCCACCCACTCTGGCCTCACCACCCTAGCATTCCCCTATGCTGGGGCATGGAGCCTCCACAGGACCAAGGGCCTCCCATCCCATTTATGCCAGATAAGGCCATCCTCTGCTACATATGCAGCTGGAGCTCATGGCTCCCTCCATGTGTATTCTTTGGTTGGTGGTTTAGTCCCTGGGAGCTTGGGGTGGTGGGGTTCTGGTTGGTTGATATTGTTGTTCTTCCTATGGTGTTGCAAACCCCTTCAGTTCCTTCAGTTCTCCCCCTAACTCCTCCATTGGGGTCTCCATGCTCAGTCCAATGGTTGGCTTCAAGCACCTGCACCTGTATTGGTCAGGCTCTGGCAGAGCCTCTCAGGGGACAGCTATACCAGGCTCCTGTCAGAAATCGCTTCTTGGCATCAGCAATAGTGTCTGGGTTTGGTTTCAGCAGATAGGATAGATCCCTAGGTGGGGCAACCTCTGGATGACCTTTCCTTCAGTCTCTGCTCTATTCTTTGTTCCTGTGTTTACTTTTGACAGGAGGAATTCTGAAATGATTCATAAAATCCATAGGAGCATCCACACTAAAATGGAGAGGGACTGGGCTGGGCATGGTCGTAAATACCTGTAATCTTTCACAACACAATGAGTTTTTGTGTGCCTCAGTATATGAGACTGTATTCTCTCTCTCTCTCTCTCTCTCTCTCTCTCTCTCTCTCTCTCTCTCTCTCTCTCTCTCTCTCACAGACACACACACACATGCACACACACACACTCCTCTGCAGATATATGTGCACATAAAAGAAAGGGCACTGTGCAAGGGAACAGTATTTTACACCACATTAAAATTCTGCCTACAATATGTACATATTCAACTGCTATTTACTGGTATTTCCACAAATTCTTCTTTTTAAGTCCTAATTCTTTAAACCCTTCAATTTGTAAATGTTTACTACAAACTCTTTCTGATAAATTTTCTGGAGTCCGGTAAAAATACTTCCATATACATTATTACCTGCTTCACCATTAAAAATTTTAAAGTATTGTTAAACCCATCTAGACTTAGAAGAAACTTGGGTGTCAAAAGATAGTTTCTGGTAGACCCAGAACTGTAACTAACTGGGTGCCATACAGTTGGTTCTTGAGTGTTGCACCCCAATAAGCTTATCATGGATTGAAATTGTAAGTTAGAAAAGAATCTAATATAGATAACTACTACACCCATAGCTAGCCCTCCCTACATTAAACGTACTCTGTATACATTCCTTACAACTGAGTGGCATCATCCACCAAAAGCCAGTTTTGGAATAGTGTTGGCTTTCTTGGAGATTGTATATGGTGACTATTGCTACTAAAGCCTGTGATCATGTGGCGGATAGAGTCACTTGTGTCTTGATATAATTGTGTAAAATTCTAGTAGCTTTGCTAATGTGAAAAAAAAGGTCAAAATTCAAAGTGGGAAGACACATTTCTAGGGAACATTCATCGCTGTCACATTGTAATGAAGTTAAAATACTGACCCATCATAAATTCAGAACTAAGTAATCCTAACACAGGCTGTACATCGTGTCTGTCTTCTCTGCCTCTAGATATAACAAGGTGCTTCTAGAAATAATAAGAAAGTTGCCCACCCAACTCTTCTCTCCACATAATAACTAGTTGACTTAAACGTTACCTTACAATGTTCTTTTTTGTCCTCCATGGAGGACTCCTGCCCTGCTATGTACTTTATCTCCTCTCTGCCGGTGCCTGGGTCTGTGTGCAAGACAAGATACTTATCTGCATCCACAGAAGTGCAACCTTTTGTGAACTGGTGTTACCAACACTAGGAAATGTTGATGCTGAGGAAGCAAGTCCATCCCATCAGAGTAGTTTATACTTAACTGGAGTGCAATAGCTACACTGCCCATACATACTTTCACAATAGTTCATCAGGTTCCACTTCTTTTTTAGAGCTACATCAATTTTCTTTAGTAACCTGAGAGACTAATAGACTAATATTGTCTTTTGTAGCTTTGGATCCAATACAATTTCCAGCTGTAATTTGGTTTTATGTCACTCAATACTTTAAAAAATATAATTTTCTTCAAAAGGATTTCACATTTTAAGATTTGTTATAATCTTTCATGGGCTGTATAGAGAAGATTTGATACAAATATTTTACATTTTGAAATATTTTTTAGTAACTTTTATATTGTAGTGGCAGATTCTTAGAATTTAATGTGTATATAAACAAAATTACCAAATGCTAAAAACTGTATTTTCTCACTTCCTATTTCCTGATTCATTTCCTATCTGTCTATCCATTTATTATCAATCTGTCTATATACTACCTATTTACCAATTATATACCAATTATACATATATCAATAAATCAATTTGTCAATATATGCAATCAATGTATAGATGCTTCTTTCAAGCATCTATACATTACCTATCACCTATTTTCATTGATTATGTGCCATCTATTAATTATTATCCTGAATATAATCTATTATCTATTATCTATCTGTATATCATCTATTTATTATCTATTAATACATCCATTAATCTCTATATTTTCTATTATCATCTATATGCACCGTCAGTTATCTTATTATTCTCTATTAACTATCTGTGTACCTATGCATCTATCTATCTATCTATCTATCTATCTATCTATCTATCTATCTATCTACCTATCACCTATCTTTCTATCTATCTATCTATCTATCTATCTATCTATCTATCTATCTATCACCTATCTATCAATCATCTATCTATCATCTATCAACGATCTATCTATCTATCTATCTATCTATCTATCTATCTATCTATCTATCTATCTATCATCTGTCACCTATCATCTATCAATAATCTATCAATATACTTATCATATATTTACCTGTCTAACTACCATCTCTCAATCTAGATATCTATCATTTAATATCTTTGGATCATCTATTATCTACTTATTTATTTATTATTAAAACTATTAGTAAAATCAAGAATGAAATCTAGAATAACTGAACAGCAAAATGCTGTCATTGACTGTTAGAACAGCAAAATGTTAATTAGCATAAATAGTAACTTGAGTTGTATAACTACTTATTGCCCCCATAAATATTCCATCTATGTGTATGTGTCCATGATAAGAATCTATGTACTCACATTTGTGTATGTGCATGTGGAAGCCTTAGATTGATGTCTAGTGTCTTCCTCTGTCACTTTCTTCTTGCTCCCTGAGGGTCTTTCACCTGAACCCAGAGCTCAAAAATACTGACATTCTGGCTGGCCAACTTACTTTACCAACCCTGTCTCTGTTTCCCAGAGTGCTGGAACTACAGGCAAATCATCATGCTCAACTAACTGTTTTGTGGGTTCTAGAGATCTCACAGTTGTGGGGCACCAGAACCACTGAATCATCTCTACAGACATCACTGGCCTTTTATATACAGAATCTTTCTATGTAGCCCTTGCTGATCTAGAACTCACTTAGAGCAAGATGACCTTGAACTTTCAGTAATCCTTACATCTCTACTTCCTGAGTGCAGGAATTATAAACATGCATCACCAGACACAGCAGAAATTTATAACAATTTATCTTGAGCTGTTCCTTAGGGTGGTGATTAATCGCATAGCAGAGCCAGACTAATGGCAACCTTATTTTATGATAATGAATAGGACTTATTCAGCTTTCTATTTTTTACAGAAGAATGAAAATATGACATTTATCCAACTTCTACAAAAGGATATAAAAATATAAAGTTAAAGAGAATGAGATAGAAATCCAGCCATAGTTTATTGCTCTGAAACTCAAGACAGATGTTGGCAAGCTCCCAGCTTCTCCACTGTGTCTATTAATCTGTGAAAAGCAAGAAACCCTCTCAGGACTCCAAATCCAGAGTCATGGTTAATGATAGTGGAAATAAACAGCGTGGTTGGGGCGAAGAATTAAAGAGTCACCGGTATAGGTCATGAACACACAAGGTCTACCCTTCCTGCCTTTTCCTTTACTGTCGAGTCTGAAAGAGCAGCAAATGTCACTCCCAACATGCCTGAATATAGTCTGAAGGTTGACTCATGTTCCTCTTGGGGTTATAATTATAATATCTATTGAGACACAATATGACAGAAAAGGAGGCAGATTAAATCAGACTTGCAAATTTCTCTCTCAACCTTTTGCTTATCCATGTAAACTGACTATAAAAAATGTGTTGCCATTTGTAATTACATGGTACTGGACTATTGATGCAAGCTCCTTCCTATCCCAACTCTCCTACTTCTCCTCCATTTCACCGAAATGTACATGTAACATAGAAACTGCTATCACTCTCACTATGGAAATAGATGTAGATTCATATCTATGAGTCTGAACTAAGAAATAATCTTCAAGGGAAAACAAATAGTGTAATGCCCTTCTTCTAAGTCCAGGACTTGGAAGTAGAGTGATGAACAACTGTCTGCCAGCACCTCTAGAAGACTGCAGACTCTTGGGACGATAAAGCACATATCTATTTCTCGTCTAGCCTGGAAAGGAAAGACATTCGTTGATTAGTTAGCATCAAGTCTTGAGATAAATCTAGTAAAATATCTAATACTAGCAAGAGTGAACAGTTTAAAGATTAACTGGAGAAAGACTAGCCTATGAATAATTGCAAAAGTTATAAAGAAATAGCTGAGTAACAAATGGCCTTTCTATATCAGTATGCATTAGGTGTGCAAATTGAAAGATGTTTAAACTCACTGGTGGAGTGCTTTCAAAAGTAAAGGTACTATCACTTATTGTTTACTTTCTGGTGGTTTCACTAGATAATCATACACATTATAATTATAGATTGAAGATTACAGATTATACATGCCACAAGCCTATATAATGAGGGATCTGAGAGATTATTCAGACTTTTCCAAATATCAAATGCCTGAACCTAGCCTTGGATAAGTGTTAGATGGCGGCCAATTTGTAGAGTCAATTATCAAAGAAGAGTAAGTTAGCAGAAGATAGGCGTGAGGGAACCAGTTTCTGTTTGTCTCCCTGTATCCCTTATGAAGATACTAGTTTATTTGGAGCAATTTAATCATTAAAATCAGTCCCAAGTTTTAGACAATGAAACAGTAGTTATGGGTCTTCATTTCCTAGTTGTTCTATTCAACATGTGACTTGAGGCTTACTCTGTAAGTGAGAGTAATGACTCTTCATGGTAAGACTCATAGAATCTGCCCCATGGTAAGAACAACAGGAATGTAACTGATAACTGACTCCATCATCAGCCTTTTGCATTAATTATTATAGTTTCCTGATGGTATATATACTATAATTCTCTAATCAAATACCTTACCTTAAAATATTCAAAAAAATGTTCAATTTTCTCATTAACAGAAGAGCAAGATACCCAGAAGATGCTCCAACATGTAATAAGGGCACATGTTCCACTATGTTCATAGCAGCCTTATTTGTAATAGCCAGAAGCTGGAAAGAACCCAGATGCCCCTCAACAGAGGAATGGATACAGAAAATATGGTATTATTTATACATAACTACTCAGCTATTAAAAACAATGAATTTATGAAATTCCTAGGCAAATGGATGGAACTAGAAAAATCATCCTGAGTGAGGAAACCCAATCACACGGTATGCACTCACTGACAAGTGAATATTAGCCCAGGAGCTCGGAATACCCAAGATACAATTTGAAAAACACATGAAACTCAAGAAGAAGGAAGACCAAAGTGTGTATACTTCCATCCTTCTAAGAAGGGGTAACAAAATATCCATGAAATGAATTACAGAGTCAAAATGTAGAGCAGAGACTGAAGGAATGACCATGCAGAGACTGCCCCACCTGGGAATCCATCCCATAAACAACCACCTAAACCAGACACTATTTTGGATGACAACAATAGCTTGCTGATAGGAGCCTGATATAGCTGTCTCCTGAGAGGCTCTGCCAGTGCCTGACTAATACAGAAGTGGATGCTCACAGCCATCCATTGGACTGAGTACAGGGTCCCCAATGAAGGAGCTAGAGGAAAGTACCCAAGGAGCTGAAGGGATTTGCAGCCCCATAGAAGGAACAACAATATGAACTAACTAGTACCAGAGCTCCCTGGTACTAAACCACCAACCAAGAAAACACATGGTGGGACTCATGGCTCTAGCTGCATATGTAGCAGAGGGTGGCCTAGTCAGTCATTAACGGGAGGAGAGGCCTTTGGTCCTGTGAAGGTTCTATGCTTGATTATAGGGAAATGCCAGGGCCAGGAAGCAGGAGTATGTGGGTTGGTGAGCAAGGAGAGGGGGAAGAAGAAAGGGGTTGGGAATTTTCAGAGGGGAAACCAGGAAAGAGGATAACATTTGAAATGTAAATAAAGAAAATATCTAATAAAAAACAATATATATATAAAAAAGAAGAGCAAGGAAGACAAACTATATTTTCTTTTTTTATTTTTAATATTTGATGCATATGACAGTGTTAATAAATACACGTTAACTTTTATATGAGAATACATTGGAAATAACATTATTTGAGATCATCAAGGTAATGTACCCAGTGGAATAACTTGTCTATTGGTTAAAAACAACAGTCCATCTTCAGGAAAAGTAAGAGCCCAAGCTAGTTTGTGTGACCACCGTAAAGCCACAGTAAAATAGAACTTCACGAAGAATATTCATGAAGAATTCCAAGAGATTTAATATTCTTTTAATATTTCGAGCCATTCTATCAGGATCATATGTCAATGAGAACATACTAGTACTCGGTCATACTCTGTGTCCAAGCTCAGGTGCTGGTCTGCTAAGGTAGCTCACTTGCTATTAAGTTGTTATTAAAATACAGGCATTAATCAAAGTATGCAATCTGAGCAGAAACTGTTTAAATCTCTCAGTTAGCTGTTTATTCTCTTTATCTAGTTGTTTGTCCTTTTGTTATATTGCATATATTGCTTCCTAACTTCTATCACCTTCATACCATGCATCCACAAAGGACCCTATGAGTAATTAAACTTAAATCACACCCAGTCAGCAAGAAAGAAGAGCACACTCAGGAAGGCTGGTGCACTGACTCAGCAATCAAGCTTGAGCACTATTGTTGCTGAGGGCTGTGGTTCTACTCTCATCCCCAACAACCAGTGGTTCACTGCCTGAAATTGCAGCTCCAGGGGAATATGATGCCCTCTTCTGGCCTATATGTGCACCTGCATACATGTGCACACATACACACAGACACACACACGTACACACATACAGACACACCCACACTAAAAATAATAAAAATAAATATTACAAAAGTGTATTGCAGAACCTAAGAGAAATGCATCATATTTTTAAATGTAATCATTTGTTTGAATTACAGTTTAATTTCATCAGTTACCCCTCCAATCATTCTGACATCCCGCCACTCCCTCTTAAACTGATGACCTCATTTTCTTTGACTATTATTATTTCACATATTTGCATAAATATATAAATACAGCATATCGATTCTAGTTTTGTTAAATGATTATTATTCAGCCATTACTATTTTTATTATTTATTATTTTTGTTAGATTAAAAAATGTAAGAACTCATTTACTTTTTTATTATGTTGAACAATTACTAATATATAAGCAAAGTACAATGTTTTCCCAACATCAGATTTTTTCTTAACTTAGACTGTTTTTAATTTTCTATATGTTGAGTCTCACGATATGAATTTTTGATTATGTCTCTTTTTCTTTCCCTCTTTAAAATCTTTCAGATAAAACATTGAGGAAATTTGCAGTCAATGACACACATAATGGAAACAAATGAGTCCACTTATCCTTTTTTGTGCAGCTCTCAGGAGAAGTCTCTCTTCCTATTGGGAGAACAACACATAACTCCTTTTATTGAAAACTACCATGAATAACTGTTAGGATGGGGACTAATGGTGAGTTCTCTGAGAGTTGTCATTTCATCAGAGAGCATGCAGGCAGGTGCTCCTTCTGCATGTGTGTACTTCAAACACACTGAAAGCGTAGAGTCACACTAAGAGCTCTTATCGCTGAATGAAAGGTACAAGTAGAGATGAAAAGGCTGTAAACACAGCAAGAATTAGAGTGCAGCTGGTTCTCATACAAACCATTTGGATGGGTGCATTTAAAGAATCCAAGTAGGAACAAAAACACTGTTCAAAACATACCCCGCTCCTAGAAAGTGTGGAACTTCAAAATATGGTATGTACTTTCCACTGTGGTAACAAATACTACTTTACAATGAATATACTGTTAGCATAAACAAAACAAAACAAAACAAAACAAAAACAAACAACAACACAAACAAAGCAAGCTTCACTGTGGCTTCTGTTCCACATTAGTTCATGGCATGGTTTGTCTTGTCCACAGCAAAGTGTTTCTTGCAAATATGTCAGGTGACACTTTCTCCCACTGCTTCATAAATCAGTTTAGCCTTCATTTATGAAAAGATAATTTTTTAGTCAAAGCCGAAGGAGGCACTTTCCTTTTCTTTAGTATTGAGGCTAAAATACCAAACACAAACAAAATAAACAAAGCTTAGGCTGGCATGTCGGTTCAGTCAGTCAAGTCTCTCAGCACAAGTGTTAGGACCTGAGTTCAGCTTCTAGCACCTACATACTGAGCCAGTCACAGTGTAGTGTGGTGCAGTACGGTGCGGTGTGGTGCGGTGCGGTGCGGTGTGTTCTGTCTGTAATCCTTGCATTGTAGAAATAGAGATCCTTGAGGCTTGGTGGCAGCCAGTCTAGCCAAATTTACTCAGTGAAAGCCTATCTCACTGGGAAAAAAAGGTGGTGAATTTGAAAGAGAGTCTGGAGGGATATATGGGAAGGCTACAAGAGAAGAAAGAGAAACAAGAAATTCTGCAATTATAATTTCAAAACCAAAAGAAAGTGAAGGGACAACCAGGAAGATACCAGTTGACTTCAGGTCTCTACACACATATGTACACACGCCCACATATACATATTCACACACATACGGACACCCCAAACCCCATACATTTTGTTCTACATTAGGGTGTCTACATCTTAGCACTGTTGGCAATTGGGTTGGTTAATTCTCTACTGTGGGGCCTGTCCTGTGCTCTTTAAGACATTTAGCAATATTTCAGTCTTTAACCCCTTAGATGCCAAAAACACCTTCCCACGGGTGTGGTGACCAAAATGCAGATATTACCAGAAGGCCCCTGAGGACCAAAGTGCCCACTGTTGAGAATCAGTGCTTTTGATTCTGGCCCCATCACTAACGTCAAGTTCACAGGAAAGACAGTGAAACCCTAAAAGAATCCGTAGCACTAAATGAAGGCTATTATGCAGTGAAATATAGATTTCTGCCGAATTAAATGTTCTCACCTTTGAGAAATCTAAAAGGAAACAATAGATTTAAAAATATTAAAGCTCACAACTCCACTGGCAACAAAATGCTTCCGTATGAATTACTTAAGCTAGAGGCATCTGGCACTCAATAGAATAATAGCTATAATTCACACTGTGTATATATATTTTAACACATCCTATTGTATGTGATAAATATATGCAATTGTACCTGTCGGTTTAAAAATCCATTAGCATGCTGCCTCCGAAGCTGGGCCATCATCTTTTATTCATGGGATAATTACTTACTTGATGTGTTTTACCTGGTGCTTCCAACTGGTAATGCACTGTAAAAGGCTTTCACTTGCTATTAAATGCACAATGTACATCTTTTTAGTTTCTTTTTACACAAAGAACACTAGCATGGATCCCAAGATGTAAGACTGGAGTTCATTTCTCACACAGTGAACGTGCCAGTACCACCTATTGGTGTAGTATACTTAGCTTGGATGGGACATCACCTGGCATCGTATCAAGGGCTACAATTTTTGGGACAGGACAAAGAAGGGTTTCTCTTCCTTTGAGAAACTGCCACAGGTTGTTTTTCCCACACCCATTGATTCAGGATCTATTCGCATTAAACTCTGTAGTGTAGTCAGCATCAACAGACTACCTATCCCAAATCATTTGCATTCAATCAGACAAGAGAGAGGATTAACTTTCCAAGAGGCCAGACAACAATGCATAACAAAGGCAAGGGAGCTGTGGAGAACTTATCTGCAAATAACCCTCTTACAAAATATTCAGTTTATGTGTATGGGCATCTTGCCTACATGGATATCTGTGCACCACATGTGTGTGTGGTACCCACAGAGAACAGAGAGACTATGAAACACCCTGAAACTGGAGTTACAGGTGTTTGTGAGCACCATGCGGCTGCTAGGAATTCAAGTCTTTTGGAGAAGACCAAATGTTCTTAACCACTGAACATTTACTGTACCCGTGCACAGAACCCTTAAAAGTGGGCTTCATGAAGCACATGGTAAAATCCACGGGAGAGAGGCCATTGCAGGATCTTAGATTACCCTGTGACTTTTGACCTAGATAATCTTCAAAGATGAATAAGAGGAAGATCTTTTCTCAAGGATAGCCGGGCCTAACCAAGCACAAGGGTCCATTGGAATGACAACTGAGACTATTTGGTTTTAAATAGGAGCTTGGTATATGGAGTAGAGGGGTTGATTTAGTTTAGAGAATGTTGTAAAAGTTAACTTTTATTTAGCCTTTAAAACATAGATCACTGTGATAGTATATACGAGTATGTGTGTGTGTGTATAAATAAAGAGAGAGAGAAAGAAAGAGAGAGGGAGAGAGAGAGAGAGAGAGAGAGAGAGAGAGAGAGAGAGAGAGAGAGAGAGAGAGAGAGAGAGAGAGAGAGAAGAGATAGAAAGGAGGCCAAACATGTGTATGAGTATATATGGAGGCACATGCCCCTGTGTGTGTGGAGGCCAGAGGGGGTGTCTTGTGTCATGTTATATCACTCTTTGCCTTATTTCTTTGAGACAGGGTCTCTTGCTGATTCTGGAGCTAGGCTGGAGGCCAACAAGCTCTAACAGTTCTGCTGTGTCTTCCCCTCACAACTGAAGTCATAGGTGAGCACAGCCATACCTGCCTTTTTTACATGAGTGCTTGGGATTTGAATTCAGATTTTTATGCAGTCAATGCTCTTACCTACTGAACCATTTGCCCAGCCCCAAATTTTAATTTATTCCTTAAGGTAGTGATATCTGTGTGCTTCTAGAGGAGGAGAATAAGTGAAATACAGCAGTGCTTGAGTAAGATGAATCAGGTAGCAGTACATAGTATAAACAAAGAAATGTTAAAGCCAGGACAAAGACTGGAGAAGAAGGAGGGCATGGGATATTCAGGAGAGAGATGCAAGTATTATGTTTAATTGTCACATACTCCCCCATATCATCTTAAGTGAGAAGGAGATATGGCAGGTCCAGGCTCTAGCATTACTTCTCCTGTGTTTTCCTTTGCTGCTGCCTGGAGCAGATGCACAAAAATCCTGCCCAAATTCACTTTTCCTAGCACAACAGTAGAGAGCCAGCCCCAGCTTCCCTCAGCTTCCTTTTTCTCTCTGGGAGTTTTACTCTGCTGAAGAAAGTTACTGTGGCTAAGCAGCCCAGACATTGGTGTGAAAGTAGACATGCAATACCCTATACACGGTCATCTCAATCTGGAATGGTTCTCAAGAGTTATCTTATCTTCAGCACCCCCTTGATAAGAAGACTAAAGTCTAGCTGTGCTCTTCATCTTTCCACATTGCCACTAGACCAAGTAAACATGGGCAGTTGTTTAAATGATTAATGATCCCCATAATCACAAGGATTTGAATATACTCGGTCCTCAGTTGGAGGTGCTGGTTTGGGTAAGTTTAGGAGATGTGGCTTTTGTTGGAGAAGTCTGTTTTTTGGGATGGGCTTTGATAGTTTAAAGACTTGTGATATTTCTTTCTTCTTTGTCCTTGCAGTTCAAGATGTGAGCTGTTACTTCAGCCACTATGTCTTTACTCCATTATTGTAGACTCTAACTCTAGGAACTATAGGCCCAAATAAATTCTGTCTTCTATACATTGCCTTTGCCACCGTGTTTTATTACAGCAATAGAAAAGTGAGTAATACACAGTGGTTGAATCATAATGCCAATGATAAGAGGTGCAGACAAGCATTATTTATTTGATATAGGAAACAAAAGAGCAAGTTTGGGAGAAGGTTCTAGAGTCTTCAGTTATAATTAGTAGAATAAAACATTTCATGAGAAAAGGTTTATCAAGATAGGGAAATAATTATAGGACATATCACCCACCAACTAGGCAAGAGATGATGTTAACAGGGCTGTATAATTGGTCTCATAAACTTAAAGAAGACCATATAAGTAAAGTAAAAATATGAGAATGATTTTTTAATGCAATAAATATAAGCAAAACTTAGACAGGTGCATATATTACAGTATATTATGTAAGATTGCAGCCCTCTTGGGGATTTCCAAAGATAGTTCTTCAAGACACATACAACTTTCATTCGGAAAGTAGTGGGCTGAAGAAGGAACATAAAAACACTGAACAGTTCTTGGGTTAGTGTTATCCATAGGGTTAGTGGTAAGAAACACTGTCATTGAACTAGTTTTCTTACAGCCCAATCAGTGATAGTCTTTGAGGGATATCATGATTAATAATGACATAGGAATGCCTAGTGAATCTGTGAGTGATATCGTTCCTTAGGTAAGTAGTCCTGGTCTCTATAAAGAAACTAGCTGAACATGAACTTGAGCAAGCCAGAGAGAAAGCCAGGAAGAGACTTTCCTTCACTGGACACTTGAACTTCCTGCTAGATGTGTCTTGACTTCTCTCTGTGATGGGCTATAACTGGGAAGTAAGAGCCAGATAAACCCTTTCTCCTCTAAGTTGCTTCTGGTCTGAGTGTTTCATAACAGCAACAGAAAGGAAACTAGAACATCTAGTGTGGTCACTCATATCTGTCTCCCAGTACTTAGGAGCCTGTGGCAGGAGCATTACCTTGAATTTGAATCCAGTCTAGACTGTAGAGTGAGTTCCAGACTAGTTTGGGCTACTATAGGTGACATCCTGTTTCAAGAAGAAAAGAAGGATACTGAGAGAACAGAATCTCAATAGAAAATGGTGCTCTCTCACATAATTTCTGCATTCGAATGAGTTTTCACACCCGAAACTTGTAAACATCCTTTTAGGAACCCAGATGTAAGAACATACACCATGGCAGCAAGCTCAGACCATAATAATTCTCATCTTCTATATTTACTCTCAAAGTAATATATACTATAAAAGAGGGCACAGCAAGCCTCATTGCTTACAGGTCATGACTTAGGGTCTGAATCACTGCTTTTGGCTCCTTTTGATAAGGGACAATATGACACAAAACATACAGTTGAGAGACCAGATCTTTTGGCTTCAGACTGCATCTTAGAGAATCTGACCTATGGTTGAACTTGAATTAACTATCAGACTGGTACCTAGCACCAGTTTCCAGGCTTCTCCCAACAAGACACCTGTATCTAGCACCAGGTTCCAGGTTATTCTCCAGTAAATCTGCACCTTCAGGTTACAAGTCTGTCTCTGACACTTCACTTCCTAAAAACTACCAATCAGAAAGCAGAAATTAAGTTTATGGCTTGGCTCCCAGCACTGGACAATTAAGTTAATGGACAAATAAAATTCTGTAACGCCCCTTCAATCAGATAACCAGATGTGTATCAGGCTACCCACTTCTTGCCTCTATAAATGACCACTTAAAATTAGACTCATAGTTTCACCCTCCCATTCTACTGTGCCAGCGATGGTGATGTGGCCCAAGATCGAGTTTGTAAAGACCGTAGTGAGATTGTATCAGAGCCTGCACCTTGGTGGTCTTTTGGGCTTGAGAAGAGACACAACACAGTGCACTCATTGTCACAAGGAGATTGTATCTGTGCAAGGGCAATTTATTCAATCTCAAATATCATGGTTAGAATAGGTGGGTTTTGTAATCATTAGAATATTCTTACTCTTGATTGATTCTGTGATTGGACTTACGATAGCTTTAGTGCTAAAATACTATATTGAAGTCTAAAATGACTACTTATTCTGTCCACTTAATACACTACTAGCTCATTTTATCAAGTATACCACCATATTTAAAAGGCAATGTTAGAAATTAGTGCTTGAACACAGGTGTAACACAGGGTGGTAACTCCACTTCCATGATATATTCAATAAGTTCACCCTTCTGACTCTAGAGAAAGGATATAAATCCATAAAATGACACTGAACTATTGAGAAAAAGCTAGGTAGTTTCATATGTTGTATCTAATGTGGGAATTCTTTTGGGGAATATTAATACAGCTTAATATGCACTGTATGTAGCCACTGATACAGTGGATGGACTGTCATTGATGTATCATCTTCCAACGTAGGGAACGTATCACTGTGTTTTGTACTTCCCATCACAAGAAAGTACATATTCTAGCAGAACTCTCTGGGCTATGGAAGTAGCCTACTTTACATATGGGAATCTTTCTCTGAGTCATATATAAGGAGGGTTGCTAATTTTGAATAAATTCTAGAGGAAGACGTTTTTCTGTATTAATTGGGTTTTAATAACAACTAACCTGTAATTGCGGTTTTGTGTGTCAGCTTGACACAAGTTAGTGTCATCAAAGAGGATGGAACCTCTGTTGAGGAAATACCTCCATGAGATCCACCTGTAAGACATTTTCTTAGTTAGCGATCAATGTGGGAAAACCCCCATACCATTGTAGATGGTGTCATCCCTGGGCTGGTGGTCCTGGGTTCTGGAAGGAAGGAGGCTGAGCAACCCATGGGAACCAAGCTTGTAAGCTGCACACTCCATGGCCTCTGCATCAGCTCCTGCCTCCAGGGTCCATCCCTGCTTGAGTTCCTGTCCTGACTATGAGTGAAGGACTATGATCTGGAAGTGTAAACAGAATAAACCCTTTCCTCCTCAACCTGTTTTTTGGTCATGGTATTTTTGTCACAGCAATAGAAATGCTAATTAAGACATAACCTAAAGTTTAGATTTCAACATAATTGGACCAATGGTTTTATATCTACAGAATCATAGATTGGAAGTGGTGATCTTTATTGACCAAATTATAAATGATACTTTTGCTGTATGGAGAAAACCAGTATCTTCTGTAGCAGTGTTCTACAATTTAAACAAACAAAACCAAAAAATCTCCTGGCCTTATGGTGGTCCTGGAAGAGATGGAGAGTTCAACATTTGAGCCATAACATGATCATGAGGCCAGAAATTCTGAGCATAAGCCAAGTTCCTTCTGACCCAAACTCCTCATGCCACATGGATTCAACAACAGCCAGCAGTGGTAAATCTGGGAATAAATATAAATGCAGTTAAAATGAACACAAAGTCTGAGCAGGTAGTTAAGATTTTTGTGTTATTTTCTGTTTCCTTTGTGTGTGTGTCTTAGTTCATACATACAACTACAGAGAAAAGGAATAAGTTCACTGATGGATAACTGACTTTAAAAAGCCTAAATATAGTCTGTAGCCATGTTGGCTTCCTTTGTGGGTGTAAATTAAAAAATAGTATGACACTTACACCTCAGACATACTTGAGTCATCTCTAAAGGACAATAGTGAGGGAAAGTCCTGCAAACCGAGACGATTGCTGTTCTGACTACACAGGAACTCATTGACAAATGGCATAAACTGATGGTTGCCTGTGTAGTTGAATTTTTATGGAGAAGGAAATGCTGCACATGTTCCACAACACCTATGTGGAAATCAGAGAACAACTTCATAGTTAGCTCTCTTCTTCTACCATGTGGGTTTTTTTGGATCAAGCTCAGGTTGTTTGGCCTGGTGGCAAGCTCTTCTTACACACTGGTCAGCCCATCTCACTTACTCCAACAGTTGTTTAGCAGAGTGGAAATGGGAAAGGAAAGTTGGAGGTATAGGAGTCCAGAATATATTGGCAGACTGACAGTAGTCAGCACAATGGTAAAGACACTTGCGTTGTATGCCAACACCTATTAGACTACAGAGTGTCCGTGACTGAAGAAACAGTAAGAGCAATGTATACTGAATAGCTCATCCATTTGGCCTTCAGTGGCATTGGTTATTGGCTATAGTAGCAATGAGCCTAAGAACTGAGTAACAATAGTAGCTCAAAAGAGAAGGGAAGAGGAAGGAGGAAAGGGGGTGATGCATGTAGCTAGTTGTGCTGTCACTAATTATATGTGTCTAGCCACTCTCAGTGCCAAAAGTCCAACTTGACCTACAATAGCAACCAAATGAAGAAATACTTTACTTTCAGAAGAGTCCCAAGTCACATTTTTGAACATATTTTGTCTTAATGAGCACTAACTTGTTTTTGATGGACATCTGCCATGGATTTGAGCTATCATAGGAATGATTGCCTTTCTTAACACTGACGAAGAGTTTGATCGAGTGGTGACATTCCATATAACAATATGTCCAGGAGCTTATTTTGCAATAAAGTAGGAGCAGCCACAAACACAGATCTAAAAGGTCAGATATGCCCACATACAATATTACTTAGCCAGACAAAGGAGTAGAAGAGGGAACAGGGAAAGACTATTCATTAGGTCGGTGCTACCATGACCCATAACCCTCTTTTCTGATGCTTCTTTGATCATTATCTCTAAGATCAATACCTCTGTGATCTGAGAGGTATTGACATGGGCAACAAGCTAAGAAAACATTACTCAGTAAAAGGATAAAGTACTATCCTATAGGATCCAGGATATGTGCCAACAAAAAATACCTATCTGGAGGTGTATTTTAAGTAGTTCAGAATACTTGGGTCTGGGAACTAAAGAGTATAATTAAGCACTGGCCTGCCAATCATCTCTCTAAAACATTATTTTTCCCACATAGTGATAATGATTCTCAGAAATGGAGAAAATCAGTGATGTTTATCTGAAATGCTGAGTGGAACTCAAAGGAAGAAAGATTCCCTTAAACAAAATTCTTACCCTTTTAACTTGTTTTATTTTGGGGGGTGGGGAGGGTGCTCCCCTTGCCAAAGCACCAGTATACATAAGGAATATTCAGTGTCATAGCAAAGACCACTGACCTAGATTAGGAGGAGAAAGATAGGGGAGCAATGGAGCAAGGGACCATTTATTTGGTACCTGGATATGTACCTGGCTGTTTCTTTATACTCCCTTACCTGATGATTCTTATAGACAGCTATAAAGTGGGAAAATATTCACAGCCAGAGGCTGAGAGGCCCTGGGAAGAGGACACAGATCACCAGATAAGACACTGCATTTATTAGTGGCTCCAACTGAAGGTAAGCAGAACGTGGGGTGGGCAGCAGGGAGGGACGTGAAGAGTATCACTCCTGAGACTAGTCGTGTGCCAGCTATCACTCAGCACACAGATCTTCCCCTTCGACAGTTTTTCCTAAGACACAGAGATTCCCAGAACTACAGAGGCGGCAGGGCTACACTCGATCGTTAGTGTCCATATATAATGAAGCACCTGTTTTTTCCAATAGTGGCAAAGGTATTTGTCTGGGGTCCCCACATTCACATATGGGCTGTGAACTCAGGCAGCAGATATGTAACAGTAGGAATTCTGCTTTTACAAACTAGACAACTGCTTAGATGAAACTTTTCATCTAAGTCCTGTCACAGAGCTTCATTAGTGAATGGTGAAATGCTGACCATCGCTCGCTCTTTTTTCTATTTATTTTTGCAATGTGGCTCTCCCTCGACCATTTGCTGATCCAGCAACATATTCTACCCCACAACACAAAACTGTCCCCCAACTTATGCAAGTGTACTTTCTATTTTATGTATGTGTTTTTCTTTTGAATTTCAAGATAGCTATATTTGAAAAATATACAGGACAATAAAAAGAACTATTGCCTTCAATACAGATTATGTGAACTCACTGTAAATGATGGAATAGGCGGAGAAAGCAAGAGGATTGCTTATTATTCTAATTAAAATTCATAAAAATAGAAAAGTAAATTTTTATCACTTTTGTGCTCTACTCTAATGTCAGAAGTTTATGTTTTTTATAGTATTAGAATGCTAAGTAAATTTATTTTCTTTACTGGTCTAGTTTAAAGGCCCATTTCAGGATCAGAAGCAAAGGTCTATTATTTTCAAAGCACATAGATATATGACTTTGTTCTCTCCTGAAACCTTGTCCGAAGGCATCACTTGGAAGCCAGTCTGATGTTCTTTTAAGCATCCTTGAAGCAAACTGATGCTAATATTTTCACCTCACTACTAATACCATATTGGGATAAGGGGAAGGGAGCTGGGCCATGTGTTAAGTTAAAACACGACCTCATTTAGCACATTAAGATGCTAAAATATAAGCACATAAATGGAGGTGCAGAGGGCAAACTCGGAACGTTGGTGATGACTGTTAAAAAAGTTAAACAAAAATAGGAAAAAGTGTATGTGGGGAACAGAATGGGGAGAGAGAGAGAGAAGTGTGGAAGATGGCTATTTATGCTGCTGGGTATTTTTAAATGTTTGTGTTTGGTTTAAAAACTGAATTCATGGGCCATTGTGATGGTACAGTAGCTAAGACTACTTGTTACTCAGGCAGGGGAACCAGATTCAGTTCCTAGCACCCACATTTGGCTTCTCATGGTGTCTGTAACTATAGTTCTAGGGGGATCTGATTCCTTGGCCTCCATGAACACCTGTACACATGTGGTGCACATGCATACACTCAGGCAGACACACACATATAAAATAAAATCCAAATGTAAATAGAAATTGATTTGATAGCATGTGTTCAAAGCTCATAAAATAGCTTGCTATCTATAGATCAGAAAGTATTCAGAATAATTTTTAAACTGAATAAAAAGCATAAATAATTTATGTGTTCGTGGTTTTTGCATTTCTTCTGTTGGTAGCAATTTTTATTGTTTGTATTATACATTACTGATCTCTGTAACTAAGGTTCAGAGACTTTTCTCCCTAGCATCTCACTTTTCGTTTCCAGTTCAATTTCTGTGAATGTCAGAACCTTTCTGATTCTCCATGGTTTATTTTGTCTTTTATTAAAGACAGTCATATGGAAAATGAGGACTTAGAATTTACAACTCAGAAATAAAATCTGTCTTTAAATTGCAGAATTCACACCCAGAAAGACTAATTTATTCCTCTGAGATGTTGGCGCTAGATCAATATACTTGCTCTAGACATTTGTGGGGGCGAAGAGGGAGTTGAGAAGTTTAATCAGAACCTGGATGTATGGAAAAGTCATATGGAGTCTTACTATTTTGTAAGCAAACTAAAAAAGTAAAATTAGAAAAAAAAAGTGAGAGATTAAGGGCTAGAAATAAGAGTACATGCTGCTCTTGCAGAGGACCCAAGTTCAGTTCTCTGTATCAGTCTTGGACCACTCACAATTGTCTATAAACTCCAGCTCCAGGGAATCTGATACCCTATTCTGGTCTCCATGGGTATTTCACTCCACATGGCATGCATTCATACAAGCACACACATACCTATAAATAGAAACAATCTTTCAAAATACAAGAGAGTGTGCAGAGAGGTACCTGGAGTAGGCAGATAAGGTCCTTACAAAGATCGTCGGTTATTAACAGAAATCTTAGTGCCTGATGTGGGATACTTCCTTATGTAGTTTGTTCAGGGAGCATCCAGAGACCCCTAGCAACAATACAGATCTGTGCACCTCTCATGCTTTCCCATCAGAACTCAATGGCAAGACTCTTTTGCTAAAGACATCACACATTTTGGTTGAAGGACTTAAATAAATCAAGCTGGGATGAACCAAAGTTTCCTCTCAGCTGGTTAGCTTTTATAGTCCCTGAATGTGCTATTCAGGGGGGCTGATGAAGAAAGCCATCAGCAGTCTTACCGAACAAAACCAGCCTGCCAGGCAAAACGTGCCCAAGGGTGCAAGAGTGGCGTGGCAGCCACGGGCGCAGCTTTCTGGCTGCATTTCAGTCCACTATAGCTCAAGATTCCATACAAGGAACACACTAAACCCCTGATCATAAGTCCATGGATGGAGATGTAATGGATCCGAGATAGGAGTTGATTCTAAAGCATCAGGACACAATTTTCATGTTCCCCGGCAGCTATTGGGCCTCACTGATCTCTAGTAATTTTATTTGTTTATACAAATCACTTAAGACATTTTAAGGAATTTCTTAAAATTCCTCTTGTTTGTGTTTAGCAACACATTATTGGTGAAGTGTAACCATCTGCATTTCTTGACACTTCTGTCCTTCTCCGTTCCCATTTAAGTAATCCCGAATCTTAATTTGCTATGAACTCAATTTTCATATTTTACAACACTCAGTAAAGACTCATTTTATAGCAGCCAAAATCTCACCACAATATAAATAACATGTCCTTAAATCTTATGATATATTTTAAAAATATTCCTAGTCAAGAAAATGTAACTATTTGCAATATAAAAGACCTTAAGGGTTTTATATTAACAATCTGTCAGTTATTAGAAAATTGTTGGCAGAGCAGGTGAAAAATTATCATTATTGTAATGCTTCCTTATGCTAAATATCCAGTAAATATGTAAATCTAAATTAAATGATCGCTACATTTTTTGTTTATAGCATCACAATTAGCTGGACAAAATATTTAAATATAATGTAAATAATTTAGTTTACTGCTGTATGATGCATGCTTTGTTGTTTTAGTTTTTTATGGTAGTGCTGATGATTGAATCCAGGGCCTCATATATGCAAAGTAAGATCTCTAAATTCCCTGACAATGAACTACTGTTGCAGGATTTTCCCTGTCCAATTACATTAGGGCAGTAGGAGGTCTATGATTGGACAGGGAAAAGGGAGGTGGAGTATGAGTTGAGAGACAGAGAGTCTCTCAGAGAGAGAGGGGAGAAGGCAAAATGGAGGTGGACATGAACCAACGTGTCTTTAGCCAGCCACAGGTAGTTATGATATCATAAGGTTAGAATAATTGGGATAAAGTTTTTATCATTATCAATTGGTTCAGAACTTATTGTATTGACTTCTTGTAATTTGTGACTTTGTTGATACATAAATCTGCCCTCCAATTCTCCAGTGGGGCTGTAGCTCAGCCAACACAACACCCATTTACCCAATAAAATCAAAATTCTTAATGCTTATAGTTAACCAACTAGATTTTGCCTTCTCCTTTCTCTCTTATAGTCTCCTGAGACGCTTTTCCTGCAACACTTAGCTCTGCCTCCCTTTTCCCTGTTCAACCACAGGCCTCCTGCTGCCCTAATGTAATTGGACAGGGAAAATCCTGCAACAAATTACAGTCCCAGTTCCAACAGTATGAGCATAAAGCAAACAAACAAAGCAAAGCAAAACAAAACAAAACAAAACAAAACAATAAAAACACCCAACTTACTAGAGGTGGAGAATAGGGACCTGGAGGTCCAACATTTTATTATGTTTCAGTGTTTGATTCAAGGCACTCTGTACCTTTCTCTATTACACAAGGCAATTGGTTTACCTGCTCTACGATGCCTTATTTAAGTCAAAAGCCAGTTACAGTTGGATATTGCAAGGTTGTGGAGTAACAGAGCCATGTATGTAACACTACAATTCTGTCTTGGTTTTGTGATTCAGTGAGCTCTTCCTCTCTGTATTGACAAAGCAATGAAGAAAAGGATGGGTTGAGAGTTGGATACGGCAACATGGCTATGTGTGACGCACTCCTTATCTTCTGCATCCATTCCCCTGTGGTTAGATGCTTGCTGCCAGCATTTAGGCAAAACTGCTTCTCTTACCCTCTTCACACTGACAACCGAATCGTGATGATGATTTTATTTGTTCCATTCTTTTTAGAAAGCAGTGAAATCTAGTGATTGATTTCCAGGAAGTTATGTAAGCTACTTCCCTCTCAAAATTCATCAGGCACAAATGTGCGTGTCAATCACTGTGTCCCCTTCCCTCCTTGCTTTTCTTTACCCCTGAATCTTAATTCTCTATGGTCTCATGTTTTCATGTTAAAACTGCATGATATAGTTACTTGAAAAATTTCTAATGACACTTTTAGGAAGCAATCCCTCTGGTCAGTTCTTAAGCTGTATAGAATCCACTTCCATGATAATCTTAGTTAACTGAAGTGGCCTTTGAAAGCTTATTCAGTAACACGGTGCAGACTCGATTTGCATGCAACAAAATGGCAAGTATAGAGAGCAATGCTTTAATTTGAAGAAAAAATTTCAAAACGCCTTTGCTTATTTTAAGTTGTGGAAAGTCTACTACAGTGTGCTACTATTCATGGTTAAATGGTCAAATGAGTGTGTGAGATTTTATTCCAAATAAATTGTTTCTTAGAAACAAACTAATCCTTCCTGTAGAAGCAGAGAAAGAAACATATAGAGCATGATGGAAGACAGCTTGAAGAACAAAACTCAAATGGGGAATAATATAGTGAATTATTTAGGAATAATATAGATAATTATTTAGGGATCTGCAAATATTTTAAAACAGCATGGAGAGCAGAGCCCAAGCACCCCACACTGCTTTGTATCAGGTACAGCAAAAATGAAAGTGATGGTCTCCCCCGTGCTTGACTGTGGCAAGACAGGAATAGAACAGAAATCGTCTGTGAATACGGAATGACATCATCAGAAATCCTTCAGACACAGAAGTGTCTATACTATCAATTACCATCTATTGTGATGCCTTCACGTCTCTGAGAGAGGGTCTCACACTATAGCCCTGGCTAACCTGGAACGCATAGACAACTGCCTGTTGGTACCTCCCAAGTGCTGGGATTAAAGGATTGAGCCACCGTGTATAGTCCTCTCTTAATTCTCTTTAAGATATCTTGAGACACACAGAAAAGTGAAGGAAGAATGCATGTGCCATAGTTTGCTCTTTCTTCACTAGTTCCTGCTATGTTGCTCAGTTATTATTTATGTGATTTGTTCCCTCTACTCCTTTTTTATGACTTATGCTTGGCTTAAGTGAGCAGCAAATGAATGAATGAGTTAATGAATGAATGATTAGGTAAAATAGTCTACACTATAGACAAGTTTTATCTTTTTTTAAATCCTCAATGAACTCTAAATAAATCTGATTTTCTTGTTTCCCACAAAACCCTATGAGAGTTTTACTTAGAAATGGGGAATTGGAAAACTAGGCTATTGCCTTCAGGGCATTTGATCACTAAATAACTTTCTGTCAGAACATCCTAAACACAAATCATAAACTGCCCTGCAGTTTCTACATGCTGTTTTCAGATGCCTTGGAGAAGTGTATCTTGTCTGATCTTCCATGAAATGTAAAGTAAAGAAAGAAAGCCAACATCCCAGAACCCTTTGTAATATGCGATGCTGGAAGGCATGTTTAGAAGTAGAATCCTATAGATGGCTAGGTTAGAAACAAGCCTAGCATCCCCTAAGCACTCCTAATCTGAATGAGGCCATGGAGTTCTGTTTTGTTTTCAGCAGGATATGCTAAGCCTCAGGGTGTGGGAATCAAAAGCAAAAGTGACTACAGAGTCAGAGAAGGAAAGAAAATATAGGGACAGTCCCAGAAAAGATCTCATGAGGGAAAGCATCTGCACTGTCTTTGCCTTCTGGAATTTTCCTGGGAGCAACCAGCTATTGGAGTGGGCTTTCTGGTCTTAGCTTCAATTTGGATTGGAAAAATTAAAATGGTAAGAAGCAGATGTTTCAGCTTCATCTCAGACCCCTACATCAAAGGATCCTAGGAATAGATACCAGTGTGTGTGTGTGTGTATGTGTGTGTGAGTATGAGTGTGTTTGTATGTGTGTGTGCGCGCGTGTGTGTGCACAGTGCCTGCGCCTGTACACGTGCATATGCGTGTGTTTCCCAACTCCTGCATTTAAGACCGATTCTACTCAGCTTTGTTCAAGAAGTGATCTCAGAGACGGAAGTCTTTGCCCATCATATTCTAGAACTATTCCTTTGATTTCACACTTCAAAGCTAAACATGATAGGAATCAACACTTTACCATTGAGCAAATTAGCATAAACATTTCCAGAAGGTCAATAGCCCTGGATCTCTTTAACATATAAAGCAAAACAGATCAGTAGGTTTGACCTTCACTGGGCAAACACTGATGCAGAAGAAGAAGGCAATGTTCTATATGTCTCGGGGCTGAATTTGTCTTTTGTTTTCCCATTCTACCCAATAGTGGCTTCCAGAGAAAAAGTATTGTTTTAGATTTAAAGATGTCAAATTCACAGTGTGTCCCTAAAGATTCTTTTTGAAGACTCAGAACAAGGGGATTAAGTGTTGTCAGCCCTGGGTACAGAGACTGGCCCCTGTCATTGACTGTCTATTCTCCTGAGAGGGACAATACCTTCAGTAGAGCCATACTCCACACTGTCAACTGTGAAGACCTTCTTATCCCCTGCTGTATTGGCTGTGTGCCTCACATTATTGTCACTGCCGAAGCTGCTTCTTATACTCCCGAGAGACTGTATTGCTCCTTTTCCTACAGAAGTTTTTACTGTCTGGATGTTCTTCAAAAAGTCAGAAAGATTCATGTTTCGCCTAAGTCTGGCATCTCATCCTATTATTCCAAATGAAAGAGTGATTCAGAGTACTCATCTGATTTAGGAAAGCCATGAACCAAAGGGCAGCATCCATTTTTCTTTTGAAACTTAACAATTCAAGATTGAATGGAAAGCCATAGAATATATCATGGGATCCTTCTTAGCATTCCACTTTCTCTCTGGATCATCTCTTCTTTGTCTACACCTCAAGAGTTTACACACACACACACACACACACACACACACACACACACACTCAATATTCAGGAACACCTGTGATTTATCATTTTCCCCAAATACTTCTTAAGAAAATATATTCTTGTGTGTGTGGTTTGTTTTTGTCAAGATAAGAACTCACTTTTGCAGAGTACTACAGTTAGCCTCAAATGTAATCCTCTGTCTCAGCTTCTCCAGCACTGGGGTTATAAGTATGCATCAGCTTCCATAACCAGGGCCAAACTCTTTGTACTAATAGTTCTAGTCTTTGTAAAAATGAACAAATACTGTATCTTATAATATCATGTTTTATCATTTAATATTAATCTTTACTAAGACCTTATTTTCTTGATATGGAATAATGTTTACCTAAAATAAAGTCCATTTACAATAAAATAAAAATCAACATTTAATGAAAATTATAAACTAAATAAAAGATAAAAATAAAATGGAACTCTAACATTAAGTAATATCCTCAATTGAAGTATTCGAAGTATAAACAACAGTCTTCAATAGTCTATTTGTAATTAGCTTGTAGGGCGAACGCATGCAGTAACTTTCACATTCTATTGTCTAGCAGAAAACACCGGACTCAGGCCTCCCCACAGAGGTAAAAAAACCAAATATTTGCTTTATGGCAATCCATTTTATGTGGCTCCTTATATATCAGCAATGATGAGACTATAAATTTGTTAATTCATTCAAAATTATTCATCTGAATTTGACTCTTACAAGAACTGGATAGAATTAATGCTATTGCAAATGAGGAGCATGTATGGGGAAGGAAATAGTGAGTTCTTCAGAACACCCTAGGGTGGTAAAACGAAATGGGATGGTTAAGAAGTTCAGAAAACCTTAATATGTGTATTGAAGATTAACAAAATAATTTCTATTGTTTTCTTTTATGCCTTTCATACACATTTCCAGCTCAGCTCACATTGTTTTAAAGAAGTGATTCCTACACCTTTTTTAAAGGTATATTTTTCTTTTGTGCATATGTGTGTATAAATGTGGAGTACATGTTAACATTTGTGTGTGAGTACACATACAGAAGCCAGTAGATGTTATACATCTTGCTCATCACTCTCTGCCCTACTCCTTTGAGATAGGGTGTATTACTCAATCTGGAATTAGGTTGGTTGCCAGGAAGCCCCAATGTTCTTTCTTGTGCTATCACAGCATTTATGTCACAGGCACAAATGCAGCCATTCTTGCCTTCTTATGTGGATGCTGGAGCCCAGACTTAGATTTTCATGGTCACAGAGAAAGAACTCTTATTACTGAGCTACTTCTTCAGCCATATATATGTATATATACACATATACATATATATGTGTATATATATGTACATATATACGTATATATACATGTATGTATATGTGGATATATGTGTGTGTATCTGTGTGTGTATGTGTGCATAAAACACACACACACAATTATAATAATTATAGTAAAACAATTCAACTACAAGAAACAAACCTCAAGGTGATCCCCGACTTGGGTCAGCAACACACTTACATAGTCTACTCACCTTTGACATGGGTTGGACCTTCGAGATCTACTTCTAACTAAAAAAAAATATAGCAAAAGTGGTTTGCTATTGTGCAGAAGAATTGTAGCTACAAGACGAAGAGGGAGAGAAAGCGAGCAAGATGTAGGTGGAGGGATAAACAGTTGGGAAGAGACTGTTAGTCCTCACCAAGTACCCGATACAAAGGTCAGATCTCATTTACCTTTTGCCTTTTCTTCTATATTTCTAGCACTATTCTTCTTTTTTTTTGTTTGTTTGTTTGTTTGAAAGGAAGCAAATTCTGCCAGTAACTTGAATAGACTCTACAGTTGAGCTCAGATGAGAACAAAGCCAGTGAGACTCCCAATTGCAGCTTCATGGTAATGTTTATACCCTAAGCTGTGTCTATATCTTTGACCCCTAGAATCTGAGAAAGTGAGTGGGTGTTGAATTAAGCCACCAGGTTTGTTTTGTGGAAGTTTTTATAGATGTTATAGGTAGCAAACATGCAAATACTAAGATTTTTTAGCAAAGACTTTGTCTTGGTCTGGCTGGGTTGCTTAGCAACAATGTCATAATCTAAGTCCCTTGCAAATAAGACAAAAATGTTTCTCATAGAGTCAGAAGCAGGAACATTTAAGATTGGACTGCCTATACATTTTGTATCCAATAAAGGTTCTGCTATTCAGAGATGGTAGCTTCTTGCATGCTTATGTAGTTAGTGGAAGGGAGAAGGCAGCTCCCTGGGACCTCATTAGGTCATATTCCTGAGAATTCTGCTTCTAGTAGAATTCTCCTAGGAGTTGGGAGGTAGTTACATTTTTGTTATAACTTACAGTCATCTTCTGAAGCTTCCCTTCTTAATGCTATCCCATTGAGGAGTTGGGAGATGTTTAGGTATTTTTTGTGAGTTATAAATGTCTTACATATTCATTTAATTAGTCCATAGCTACTATATTGGATAGATGGGTCACAGTTAAGAACACTTGCATCTCTTCCAGAGGAACTAGGTTTGGTTCCTAGTACCCACATCTGGCAGTTTACATTAGCCTGTAACTGTAGTTAAAGCGATTTGTTGCCCTCTTCTGACCTACCTAGGTGTCTTACTTAGGGTTTATATTTTTATTCAATCCCCCACATTCCATTCAGTGGCCTGAACAGGCTTGTAGCTATATTATAATGCAGAAATCCATTTAGTTCAACACCAAAAGTCCCCTTAGTTTATAGCAGTCTCATTCCTGTTTAAAAGTCTAAAGTATCTTCTGAGACTCATGCAATATCTTGACTGTAAACTCATGGAAACCCAAAGGGAAAAGCAGGTCAAAAACTTCCAGTATACAATGACACAGGATACTCATTGCATTCCAGAAGAGTAGAAAGGGATCCCAACGAGGAAATCTTGGACCAGAGCAAGACTGAAAACCAGTGGGCAAACTCCAAACTCTGCATCTCCATGCCTGATGGCAAAGTGCTCTTTAGATCTCTAACCCTCTTTAGCTTTGTTGACTGCAACACACTTCTTTCTCCTGAGCTGGTTTCACTACCTGTAAACAGCTTTCCTCCGCAGGCATCTCACAGCTCTGGCATCTATAACATTTTGAGGTTTCAAAGCCAATCCAAGCTTCACCTTCATAGTGCCACACAATGTCCTCTCTGGGCTTCCATGCAGGGACATTCCTGCCACATGCCTGGCCCCAGCAGTTTTCCTTAGTCACAGGGGAGATTCTATAACCCCTTTCTCCTATCCTTGACCCTAAAGTCAAAACCATGTTATGCTTGCTGAGGTTGGAACATGCCCTATTCACTCCTCTTCAATTACATCATCACCAGCTTTCTGTTTTCACTGCCTAAGCTTGACTGTTCTGAAACTGGATCCTACAGACCCGGTTGGCTTTAAAGTCAGAGATTTGCCTGCATCTGCCTTTGGAGTGCTCATATTAAATGTATGCTCCATTGCACTGGGATCTAAATGTTTCTTTAATTCTTTTTCACAAGTTAGAAGCTTGGGTGGCTGGGATCTTTCCCTGAGGTCACCACTCTATTTATGCCATTAAGCATCAGGCTTTTTTTAAAAAATCTGCTTATCTCTTTGAAGACAGGAGTTAGCTCTATTCCACTTCCTGGTGCCCCTTTTCTCCTCAAATTGTATATTTTGTATTTTTCTTTGCTCAGCTTGTTCCTTTTCATTATAAGTCTGTATAAGAGTAGCCAATAATAGCCACACAATTCAGTCAATACTACGTTGTTTGAAAATGTCTCCTGCCAAAACATAATTTATAACTCTTCAATTTAGCCTCAGACCTATTTGGACAGAGCAGAAAGCAGCCACATTCTTTACCAAAATATCAAGTTTGGTCTCTAATATCCCATATTAATATTCTTCTCCTCTGAGAGCTTTTAGCTAGAACTCCACAGTTCAAGTCACCCTCAGCACCAATGTCTTCCATGCTCCTGTTGGTATTTTCCTTTAAGTCTCAAAAGATTCAGCTGCTTTTCTAATTTAAAGTCTCAAGTCAGAAGCCTGCCATTATTATGTGCAACTATGTGATAGAAAGACAGGTGAGAAAGAAAAGCAGAATGGTTTGGCCACTTTGAAGCTGGGCAGAACTAAATATTTGAGGATGGTAAGGAACATCCTGATGTGAGTAGCTTTTGATGCTACTTGAGGCCATGGTAAAGACCCAGCCAATGCTGCCTAAGTCTGTGGTCCTGTAAGAGCAGGGGTCTGTGTCATGATATCCCTGGCCCATGTTACCACCACAGGCCACCTGGACATCCCTAGTCTGGGCTGTAGCCATGCCCCTTACTGGCAGTGGCATACAGGGAGTAGGCCCTAAACCTTACCAGGGAAGCACAGTAGAGCTGTCCCTGGTAGCAGTGAAGTGGGTGGAGAGCTAGATCTGTTTCTTGCTGTGAGCATGATTGGGTTAACTACCTGGGACTGTGCTAGAGAGCTGGACCTAGGTGTTATCAACGTAGGCTGGTGGGCTGACCAACTCAGCTACCACCCAGGCCCAGATCTAGAGCTTTGCATTGGCCATCCCAACATCTATCTCATCTGTGAACTTCTGGAGCATTTGAAGGATCCAGTTCTGCAGATCCAAAGCTGCAGGATCTCCAGGACACAGGACAATAGGACATCCTAAAGGAGTCCCCGTGAGGACCTGTTGTTGATAGTGTAGTAGAAGCCAGAGGCCTCACACCAGATCAAAGACTCATTGTAATGAACATTTGCAAGTAAAGATGTGTGGACAAATAGGTATACTGTGGGACACACCATGACACACTACAGTTTTGTTTATTTGCTTTTCATATTTTTTGTGGGGTTGGGGGAGGTTGCAAGGCCAAGAGGGCAGATACAAAGAGATGGGGTTGGGTGAGATGGGTGGGATTGGGGTACATGATGTGAAATTGACAAAGAATAAATAAAATTTCTTTTAAAGTCCCAAAGTCTGCATTCCCCAAACAGAGTCATGGTCTGGTCTATTACAGCAATATTCCAGACCCGGGTACCAAGTTCTGCCTTAGTTAAGGTTTCTGTTGCTGTGAAGAGACACCATGACCATGGCAGCTCTTATAAAGGAAAACATCGAATGGGAATGGCTTACAGTTTCAGAGGGTTAGTCCATTATTGTTATGGTGGGAAGTATGGCAGCAAGCAGTCCAACGTGGTGCTGGAGAGGTAGCAAGAATTTTACATCTGGTTCTGCAGGCAGCAGGAGAACAAGTCATAGCTCCTCCAACAAGGCCACACCTCCGAATATGCCACTCCCTATGTGCCTTTGGAGGTCATTTTTATTCAAACCAGCATATGAATCCTACACATAAGAGTTACACATACATGCTCAGATATCAAATAAAAGAAAGCTTTAAAAAATCCCCCCCAAATACCTCCAAATTTAAGTTAGAATTGATAGAAAAACACTTTAAAGTATTTTTATAAATGAAACACTTTTGTAATAAAAGTGTTAATACTTTTTAATAAATAATCTAATTTTTGTGAAATTATTTTTGTTTTTTTCTCATTTATAATGTAAACACTGCCAAAGAAACATCTTTCCCACTTGATTTAGCAATGTTTTTGAAATACATTTTCAGCTAGGAAAGCCACTCAAGCCAAATATATAAACTAAACTTAAAATGCTTCAAACGCCTACATTACACCATATTAAATAAATATTAAGTAAAAAAAGAAGGAAGGATATTCAACAACTGTGCTATCATTGAACATACTAACAACTGAATGAATATTCATGAAACTATTGCTAATCATTAAAGTTTTTAAATACTAATCATTCTTTTTTGCTGAAGATGTCCATATTATACATTTTATCTGAGGCTCATATTGTACACCAAATTTGGATCTTATAAAGTATCACTCATCTATAAATAAATGCCATGATTATATGCCATGGTTTTATTTAAGTCAGGAAGTACAAATTACAGCTATCAATATAAGAAAAGGCAAAATAGGAGCAATAGGAAGGATATGTTTTTCTTTAGCTTTTTACGTGCATAAGCAAAATCTTTTGGATCCTGGCTTAATCTTATGGCTGACTTAGGAACCCTGGATATTCAGCTGGGCTTTGATTTGTGGCTTCTTTGGACTCTATCAGATTAAGTTCTGTGTTGTTCCAAAGCCAGGTGCTCCTGCTGTCACTTCTGAGTCCCGAGCTCACTTTGTGCTGCGTACCAGCTTGACAGAGGTCTGCATTCCAAGGCTTGCTTAGTGCATGTGTAGGCACACAGCACTGCCACCAATCATCTTTACTATGTATGGCAAGAAAGATAGTCATAAATGCATCTAGATAACATAACACTCTGTTGTGGATATTTGTGTTACAGAGAATGGACAAAAATTCTAAGAATTCCTGTTGACTTTTGGTATCTGTCTTTAAAATTTACTCAGCTATACCTGCTAGTTCAGCAAATAATACAAATAATCTTGATAAATCATTCTATAGATTGCTTAAGTAACACATATATATGTATATGTATGTATGTATATATATGTATATATGTATGTGTATATTATATATGTATATATATAATTTTAGAAGTCAAACAGTGGTATGGAACTAAGGTTTGGTAAGTGAGATCTAGTTTTCTATCCCTATGGATTCCTATGACTCCTTTCATTTGCCTTGATCCCCTTTTACATTCTCAAGGTTTTCCTTGATGTCACTCACACCCATCATGAGTAAGAAGCAAGGTGAAGTAGTGGGACCACATATCCCTGCTGCCTCTAGTGTCTGGGAGCTATGTGTAATGAGAATTTTGATTTCTTTTAAAACCCAGTTATGCTATGTAAGTATATTTTTGTTTTCATCCCAGGTGTGGAATATGGGGCTGCTTCAGATTGTCCACAGCCACTATCTGTGATTTGTCTTGTGCTCTAGGAGAGGCATGATTTTTCCAGCTACAGATAGTTTATATTGGGAATTCTGGGGACTGTTGAGAGGGTATAAAGTTGAGAACCTCAGAGGGCCTGTGGTGGCTGATGCTTCCTGCTGCTATTGATTCCTGCTGTTGTTTTTTGGTACTGCTGGATAGCATTGTTGCATTGGTGGATTTGTGGATGGCTGGATTGTTTACTGGACTGCTGGACTGCTGAGCTACTGGACTGCTGGGGTGATAGTTGCTGGTTGAAGATATTCTAAAGATGAAGACAGGATTTGCCTCCAAGGAACTCAATGCCCCTAATCAGTAGGAAGTAATCTAAAAAGGTCTATGCCCCCTTTCCCTTCTAACCCTCTCTCTTGAATACCTAGTACTGGGGGTTTGGAAGGAATTGGAGTGGAGAAGAGTGGTAGATATAGGAACCCAATAAAGCATCACTAAAAATACACATACCGTTATGCACTAAGATTTCAATTTCACTTTCCTTGATTTCTTTTGCTCTCATGTCATAGGTGGTCCACTAAACAGCATTCTTTTTTTTTTTTTTGGTTTTTCGAGACAGGGTTTCTCTGTGTAGCCCTGGCTGTCCTGGCACTCACTTTGTAGACCAGGCTGGCCTCGAACTCAGAAATCCGCCTGCCTCTGCCTCCCGAGTGCTGGGATTAAAGGCGTGCGCCACCACGCCCGGCTTAAACAGCATTCTTAACTATGGGATGGGAGATGCTGAAGGGAAAGCTGGCCCACTCCAATTTGTTGAGTTAGCAATAAATTTATGCCAAAAGTCTGATATCTAACAGTTTTGATTTTGTAGAAAAAAAGGTTTAGAATCTGGTGAGATGAGTTATTGGGTAAAAGTGTTTCTCTAAAAGAGTGGGCTATGTATTCAAATCTCTGAATCAGGACCCTCACAAAAAGCCAGGCATAGCTATGTGTGCCCATAACTCAAGCACTGGATATAGAGGCAGGCTAATCCCAAGAACTCACTGGCCAGCTAACCCAGCAAAATGGCAAAGTCCCACTTAGCTAGAGATCCTATCTCAAGGTAACCAAGGCAGAAGATGATAGAGGAAGACACCCGTCATCTCCCACTGGCCTCTGCATATGTGTGTACTCTTACAGACATCATGTTTTAAAACTATAAAGTGTGTGTGTGTGTGTGTGTGTGTGTGTGTGTGTGTGTGTGTGTGTGTGTGTGTATGTGTGTACTTGAGCCTGCATGGAGGCAGTTCAACACTGCTCTTAAATCTACTGTCATGATTAAAAACAGATAGTCTAATGTCATATTTATTGTAGGTTTTTGAGAGTAAATTTTGCTTTGCTGTCTATTTTATAAATCAAAATTTCTATTTGAACAATCTCACCCAAACCACAAATCATTTAAATATTTTACAAAATAAAACATTGTTAGCAAAATACAATATTCATGGATGTTTTGGTTTAGAACATGGGACATTTACTGACGTTTGTTTCTACAGCTAAAGGTCCTCCACATTTACTTGTTTCTCCAAACACCTGATGCAAGATTGCTTCCTTATTCTTCTGCAGTCTCCACTCACAGTATTCCCACCCTTTGACTTGCACTCAGAGCAGTCATTGTGTATACGGAAGTTGCCAGGGCTCTGTTCATCTTTGTAAAGCTCACTTAGAATTCCATTCTTTTATTTCTGTACCCATTGCTTTACAGAGGCTTCACAGAAAACTGTGGCCTTTTATTTTGTTCCTGTTTCCCTCATTGTCTTTATACAGGCTAACTGAAGCAGAAGGATCTCTTTCATATGTGGAAAAGCAATTTTATCACAAGAGTGTTGTGTGTTTACTTTTAGTCTATTTCCTGTTGATGGGAAGGAAATAGCAAATCAGATTTGATTTAAAAAGTAAGGTATCTCAATAGACCCAGAGCTCATCAATGCAGGGGACCAGCTTGCTCCAGGTATTCCCGTGTGT
This sequence comes from Mus caroli, assembly GCF_978045245.1. NCBI lineage: Eukaryota > Metazoa > Chordata > Mammalia > Rodentia > Muridae > Mus > Mus caroli. The sequence continues at coordinate 62,843,747 of NW_028227265.1, read as the reverse complement.
CCCCATGAGAGCAGTAGTCACAGCTGGTGCCCTACTCTCCAAGTATTTAGGATGCATTCTGGGGATCCTGACTCTAGTCCTCCTGCTGTGGTACCAAGTACTTTATTCAGTAGCAATCCCCCTCCCCCCCCACCAGGTAAATCTTCTGTTTTTGATGCAGATGCTTCGTGGATGTGATCAGTCCAATTTTTCTTTGAATTTTCTTTAAGAACATTTATTGTCTCCTGGTGATATTGTAACCATACAACATTAATCAATTCTTTTTTTTTAATTTTTAATATTTTTATTACATATTTTCCTCAATTACATTTCCAATGCTATCCCAAAAGTCCCCCATAGCGCCCCCCACTTCCCTACCCACCCATTCCCATTCTTTTGGCCCTGGCATTCCCCTATATTGGGGCATATAAAGTTTGCAAGTCCAATGGGCCTCTCTTTCCAGTGATGGCCGACTAGGCCATCTTTCGATACATATGCAGCTAGAGACAAGAGCTCCGGGGTTCTGGTTAGTACATCATGTTGTTCCAACAATAGGGTTGCAGATCCCTTTAGTTCCTTGGGTACTTTCTCTAGCTTCTCCATTGGGAGCCCTGTGATACATCCAATAGCTGACTGTGAGCATCCACTCCTGTGTTTGCTAGGCCCCGGCATCGTCTCACAAGAGACAGCTATATCTGGGTCCTTTCAGCAAAATCTTGCTAGTGTAAGCAATGGTGTCAGCGTTTAGAAGCTGATTATGGGATGGATCCTTTCATCACAGCTACGAACTTTGTCTCTGTAACTCCTTCCCTGGGTGTTTTGTTCCCAATTCTAAGAAGGGGCACAGTGTCCACACTTTGGTCTTCATTCTTCTTGAGTTTCATGCGTTTAGCAAATTGTATCTTATATCTTGGGTATCCTAAGTTTTGGGCTAATATCCACTTATCAGTGAATACATATTGTGTGAGTTCTTTTGTGATTGTGTTACCTCACTCAAGATGATGCCCTCCAGGTCCATCCATTTGGCTAGGAATTTCATAAATTCATTCTTTTTAATAGCTGAGTAGTACTCCATTGTGTAAATGTACCATAATTTCTGTATCCATTCCTCTGTTGAGGGACATCTGGGTTCTTTCCAGCTTCTGGCTATTATAAATAGGGCTGCTATGAACATAGTGGAGCATGTGTCCTTTTTACCGGTTGGGACATCTTCTGGATATATGCCCAGGAGAGGTATTGCTGGATCCTCCGGTAGTACTATGTCCAATTTTCTGAGGAACCGCCAGACTGATTTCCAGAGTGGTTGTACAAGCTTGCAATCCCACCAACAATGGAGGAGTGTTCCTCTTTCTCCACATCCTTGCCAGCATCTGCTGTCACCTGAATTTTTGATATTAGCCATTTGACTGGTGTGAGGTGGAATCTCAGGTTTGTTTTGATTTGCATTTCCCTGATGATTAAGGATGTTGAACATTTTTTCAGGTGCTTCTCTGCCATTCGGTATTCCTCAGGTGAGAATTCTTTGTTCAGTTCTGAGCCCCATTTTTTAATGGGGTTATTTGACTTTCTGGAGTCCACCTTCTTGAGTTCTTTATATATATTGGATATTAGTCCCTTATCTGATTTAGGATAGGTGAAGATCCTTTCCCAATCTGTTGGTGGTTTTTTTGTCTTATTGATGGTGTCTTTAGCCTTGCAGAAGCTTTGCAGTTTCATGAGGTCCCACTTGTCAATTCTCGATCTTACAGCACAAGCCATTACTGTTCTATTCAAGAATTTTTCCCCTGTGCCCATATCTTCAAGGCTTTTCCCCACTTTCTCCTCTATAAGTTTCAGTGTCTCTGGTTTTATGTGAAGTTCCTTGATCCACTTAGACTTGACCTTAGTACAAGGAGATAGGAATGGATCGATTCGCATTCTTCTACATGTTAACAACCAGTTGTGCCAGCACCATTTGTTGAAAATGCTGTCTTTCTTCCACTGGATGTTTTTAGCTCCCTTGTCGAAGATCAAGTGACCGTAGGTGTGTGGGTTCATTTCTGGGTCTTCAATTCTATTCCATTGGTCTATTTGTCTGTCACTATACCAGTACCATGCAGTTTTTATCACAATTGCTCTGTAGTAAAGCTTTAGGTCCAGCATGGTGATTCCACCAGAGGTTCTTTTATCCTTGAGAAGAGTTTTTGCTATCCTAGGTTTTTTGTTATTCCAGGTGAATTTGCAGATTGCACTTTCTAATTCGTTGAAGAATTGATTTGGAATTTTGATGGGGATTGCATTGAATCTGTAGATTGCTTTTGGCAAGATAGCCATTTTTACAATGTTGATCCTGCCAATCCATGAGCATGGGAGATCTTTCCATCTTCTGAGATCTTCTATAATTTCTTTCTTCAGAGACTTGAAGTTTTTATTATACAGATCTTTCACTTCCTTAGTTAGAGTCACGCCAAGATATTTTATATTATTTGTGACTATTGAGAAGGGTGTTGTTTCCCTAATTACTTTCTCAGCCTGTTTATTCTTTGTGTAGAGAAAGGCCATTGTTTTGTTTGAGTTAATTTTATATCCAGCAACTTCACCGAAGCTGTTTATCAGGTTTAGGAGTTCTCTGGTGGAATTTTTAGGGTCACTTATATATACTATCATATCATCTGCAAAAAGTGATATTTTGACTTCATCTTTTCCAATTTGTATCCCTTTGATATCCTTTTGTTTCTATTTTGTGGAATAGTTTGTGAAGAACTGGGATTAGATCTTCTTTGAAGGTCTGATAGAACTCTGCACTAAACCCATCTGCTCCTGGGCTTTTTTTAGTTGGGAGACTATTAATGACTGCTTCTATTTCTTTGGGGAATATAGGGCTGTTTAGATCATTAACCTGATCTTGATTCAACTTTGGTACCTGGTATCTGTCTAGGAACTTCTCCATTTCATCCAGGTTCTCCAGTTTTGTTGAGTATAGCCTTTGGTAGAAGGATCTGATGGTGTTTTGGATGTCTTCAGGATCTGTTGTTATGTCTCCTTTTTCATTTCTGATTTTGTTAATTAGGATGCTTTCCCTGTGCCCTCTAGTGAGTCTGGCTAAGGGTTTATCTATCTAGTTGATTTTCTCAAAGAACCAGCTCCTTGATTGGTTGATTCTTTGAATAGTTTTTCTTGTTTCCACTTGGTTGATTTCGCCCCTGAGTTTGATTATTTCCTGCCGTCTACTCCTCTTGGGTGAATTTGCTTCCTTTTGTTCTAGTGCTTTTAGGTATGTTGTCAAGCTGCTAATGTGTGCTCTCTCTAGTTTCCTTTTGGAGGCACTCAGAGCTATGAGTTTTCCTCTTAGAAATGCTTTCATTGCGTCCCATAAGTTTGGGTATGTTGTGGCTTCATTTTCATTGAACTCTAAAAAGTCCTTAATTTCTTTCTTTATTCCTTCCTTGACCAAGGTATCATTGAGAAGAGTGTTGTTCAGTTTCCACGTGAAGGTTGGCTTTCTATTATTTATTTTGTTATTGAAGATCAGCCTTAGTCCATGGTGATCTGATAGGATGCATGGGATAATTTCAATATTTTTGTATCTGTTGAGGCCTGTTTTGTGACCAATTATGTGGTCAATTTTGGAGAAGGTACCATGAGGTGCTGAGAAGAAGGTATATCCTTTTGTTTTAGGATAGAATGTTCTGTAGATATCTGCCAGGACCATTTGTTTCATATCTTCTGTTAGTTTCACTGTGTCCCTGTTTAGTTTCTGTTTCCATGATCTGTCCATTGGTGAAAGTGGTGTGTTGAAGTCTCCCACTATTATTGTATGAGGTGCAATGTGTGCTTTGAGATTTACTAAAGTATCTTTAATGAATGTGTCTGCCTTTGTATTTGGAGCATAGATATTCAGGATTGATAGTTCCTCTTGGAGGATTTTACCTTTGATGAGTATGAAGTGTCCTTCCCTGTCTTTTTTAATGACTTTGGGTTGGAAGTCAATCTTATCAGATATTAGAATGGCTACTCCAGCTTGTTTCTTCATGCCATTTGCTTGGAAAATTGTTTTCCAGCCTTTCATTCTGAGGTAGTGTCTATCTTTTTCTCTGAGATGAGTTTCCTGTAAGCAGCAAAATGTTGGGTCTTGTTTGTGTAGCCAGTTTGTTAGTCTATGTCTTTTTATCGGGGAGTTGAGTCCATGGATATTAAGGGATATTAAGGAAAAGTAATTGTTGTTTCCTGTTATTTTTGTTGTTAAAGTTGGCATTCTGTTCTTTTTTTTTTTTCCTTTTTTTTTTTAATTTGAAAGAATAATTTTTTATTACATATTTTCCTCAATTACATTTCCAATACTATCCCAAAAGTCCCCCATTGCGCCCCCCACTTCCCTACCCACCCATTCCCATTCTTTTGGCCCTGGCATTCCCCTATATTGGGGCATATAAAGTTTGCAAGTCCAATGGGCCTCTCTTTCCATTGATGGCCGACTAGGCCATCTTTCGATACATATGCAGCTAGAGACAAGAGCTCCAGGGTTCTGGTTAGTACATTATGTTGTTCCAACAATAGGGTTGCAGATCCCTTTAGCTCCTTGGGTACTTTCTCTAGCTTCTCCATTGGGAGCCCTGTGATACATCCAATAGCTGACTGTGAACATCCACTCCTGTGTTTGCTAGGCCCCTGCATAGTCTCACAAGAGACAGCTATCTTTGGGTCCTTTCAGCAAAATCTTGCTAGTGTATGCAATGGTGTCAGCGTTTAGAAGCTGATTATGGGACGGATCCCTGGATACAGCAGTCTCTAAATGGTCCATCCTTTCATCACAGCTACGAACTTTGTCTCTGTAACTCCTTCCCTGGGTGTTTTGTTCCCAATTCTAAGAAGGTGCACAGTGTCCACACTTTGGTCTTCATTCTTCTTGAGTTTCATGCGTTTAGCAAATTGTATCTTATATCTTGGGTATCCTAAGTTTTGGGCTAATATCCACTTATCAATGAATACATATTGTGTGAGTTCTTTTGTGATTGTGTTACTTCACTCAAGATGATGCCCTCCAGGTCCATCCATTTGGCTAGGAATTTCATAAATTCATTCTTTTTAATAGCTGAGTAGTACTCCATTGTGTAAATGTACCATAATTTCTGTATCCATTCCTCTGTTGAGGGACATCTGGGTTCTTTCCAGCTTCTGGCTATTATAAATAGGGCTGCTATGAACATAGTGGAGCATGTGTCCTTTTTACCGGTTGGGACATCTTCTGGATATATGCCCAGGAGAGGTATTGCTGGATCCTCCGGTAGTACTATGTCCAATTTTCTGAGGAACCGCCAGACTGATTTCCAGAGTGGTTGTACAAGCTTGCAATCCCACCAACAATGGAGGAGTGTTCCTCTTTCTCCACATCCTTGCCAGCATCTGCTGTCACCTGAATTTTTGATCTTAGCCATTCTGACTGGTGTGAGGTGGAATCTCAGGGTTGTTTTGATTTGCATTTCCCTGATGATTAAGGATGTTGAACATTTTTTCAGGTGCTTCTCTGCCATTCGGTATTCCTCAGGTGAGAATTCTTTGTTCAGTTCTGAGCCCCATTTTTTAATGGGGTTATTTGACTTTCTGGAGTCCACCTTCTTGAGTTCTTTATATATATTGGATATTAGTCCCTTATCTGATTTAGGATAGGTGAAGATCCTTTCCCAATCTGTTGGTGGTTTTTTTGTCTTATTGATGGTGTCTTTAGCCTTGCAGAAGCTTTGTAGTTTCATGAGGTCCCACTTGTCAATTCTCGATCTTACAGCACAAGCCATTACTGTTCTATTCAGGAATTTTTCCCCTGTGCCCATATCTTCAAGGCTTTTCCCCACTTTCTCCTCTATAAGTTTCAGTGTCTCTGGTTTTATGTGAAGTTCCTTGATCCACTTAGACTTGACCTTAGTACAAGGAGATAGGAATGGATCGATTCGCATTCTTCTACATGTTAACAACCAGTTGTGCCAGCACCATTTATTGAAAATGCTGTCTTTCTTCCACTGGATGTTTTTAGCTCCCTTGTCAAAGATCAAGTGACCATAGGTGTGTGGGTTCATTTCTGGGTCTTCAATTCTATTCCATTGGTCTATTTGTCTGTCACTATACCAGTACCATGCAGTTTTTATCACAATTGCTCTGTAGTAAAGCTTTAGGTCCGGCATGGTGATTCCACCAGAGGTTCTTTTATCCTTGAGAAGAGTTTTTGCTATCCTAGGTTTTTTGTTATTCCAGATGAATTTGCAGATTGCACTTTCTTTTTTTTTTTTTTTTTTTATATTTTTATTACATAATTTCCTCAATTACATTTCCAATACTATCCCAAAAGTCCCCCATAGCGCCCCCCACTTCCCTACCCACCCATTCCCATTCTTTTGGCCCTGGCATTCCCCTATATTGGGGCATATAAAGTTTGCAAGTCCAATGGGCCTCTCTTTCCATTGATGGCCGACTAGGCCATCTTTCAATACATATGCAGCTAGAGACAAGAGCTCCAGGGTTCCGGTTAGTACATCATGTTGTTCCAACAATAGGGTTGCAGATCCCTTTAGCTCCTTGGGTACTTTCTCTAGCTTCTCCATTGGGAGCCCTGTGATACATCCAATAGCTGACTGTGAACATCCACTCCTGTGTTTGCTAGGCCCCGGCATCGTCTCAAAAGAGACAGCTATATTTGGGTCGTTTCAGCAAAATCTTGCTAGTGTATGCAATGGTGTCAGCGTTTAGAAGCTGATTATGGGACGGATCCCTGGATACAGCAGTCTCTGAATGGTCCATCCTTTCATCACAGCTACAAACTTTGTCTCTGTAGCTCCTTCCCTGGGTGTTTTGTTCCCAATTCTAAGAAGGCGCACAGTGTCCACACTTTGGTCTTCATTCTTCTTGAGTTTCATGCGTTTAGCAAATTGTATCTTATATCTTGGGTATCCTAAGTTTTGGGCTAATATCCACTTATCAATGAATACATATTGTGTGAGTTCTTTTGTGATTGTGTTACTTCACTCAAGATGATGCCCTCCAGGTCCATCCATTTGGCTAGGAATTTCATAAATTCATTCTTTTTAATAGCTGAGTAGTACTCCATTGTGTAAATGTACCATAATTTCTGTATCCATTCCTCTGTTGAGGGACATCTGGGTTCTTTCCAGCTTCTGGCTATTATAAATAGGGCTGCTATGAACATAGTGGAGCATGTGTCCTTTTTACCGGTTGGGACATCTTCTGGATATATGCCCAGGAGAGGTATTGCTGGATCCTCCGGTAGTACTATGTCCAATTTTCTGAGGAACCGCCAGACTGATTTCCAGAGTGGTTGTACAAGCTTGCAATCCCACCAACAATGGAGGAGTGTTCCTCTTTCTCCACATCCTCGCCAGCATCTGCTGTCACCTGAATTTTTGATCTTAGCCATTCTGACTGGTGTGAGGTGGAATCTCAGGGTTGTTTTGATTTGCATTTCCCTGATGATTAAGGATGTTGAACATTTTTTCAGGTGCTTCTCTGCCATTCGGTATTCCTCAGGTGAGAATTCTTTGTTCAGTTCTGAGCCCCATTTTTTAATGGGGTTATTTGACTTTCTGGAGTCCACCTTCTTGAGTTCTTTATATATATTGGATATTAGTCCCTTATCTGATTTAGGATAGGTGAAGATCCTTTCCCAATCTGTTGGTGGTTTTTTTGTCTTATTGATGGTGTCTTTAGCCTTGCAGAAGCTTTGTAGTTTCATGAGGTCCCACTTGTCAATTCTCGATCTTACAGCACAAGCCATTACTGTTCTATTCAGGAATTTTTCCCCTGTGCCCATATCTTCAAGGCTTTTCCCCACTTTCTCCTCTATAAGTTTCAGTGTCTCTGGTTTTATGTGAAGTTCCTTGATCCACTTAGACTTGACCTTAGTACAAGGAGATAGGAATGGATCGATTCGCATTCTTCTACATGTTAACAACCAGTTGTGCCAGCACCATTTGTTGAAAATGCTGTCTTTCTTCCACTGGATGTTTTTAGCTCCCTTGTCGAAGATCAAGTGACCATAGGTGTGTGGGTTCATTTCTGGGTCTTCAATTCTATTCCATTGGTCTATTTGTCTGTCACTATACCAGTACCATGCAGTTTTTATCACAATTGCTCTGTAGTAGAGCTTTAGGTCCGGCATGGTGATTCCACCAGAGGTTCTTTTATCCTTGAGAAGAGTTTTTGCTATCCTAGGTTTTTTGTTATTCCAGATGAATTTGCAGATTGCACTTTCTAATTCGTTGAAGAATTGATTTGGAATTTTGATGGGGATTGCATTGAATCTGTAGATTGCTTTTGGCAAGATAGCCATTTTTACAATGTTGATCCTGCCAATCCATGAGCATGGGAGATCTTTCCATCTTCTGAGATCTTCTATAATTTCTTTCTTCAGAGACTTGAAGTTTTTATTATACAGATCTTTCACTTCCTTAGTTAGAGTCACGCCAAGATATTTTATATTATTTGTGACTATTGAGAAGGGTGTTGTTTCCCTAATTTCTTTCTCAGCCTGTTTATTCTTTGTGTAGAGAAGGGCCATTGATTTGTTTGAGTTAATTTTATATCCAGCTACTTCACCGAAGCTGTTTATCAGGCTTAGGAGTTCTCTGGTGGAATTTTTAGGGTCCCTTATATATACTATCATATCATCTGCAAAAAGTGATATTTTGACTTCATCTTTTCCAATTTGTATCCCTTTGATCTCCTTTTGTTGTCGAATTGCTCTGGCTAGGACTTCAAGTACAATGTTGAATAGGTATGGAGAAAGTGGACAGCCTTGTCTAGTCCCTGATTTTAGAGGGATTGCTTCAAGCTTCTCACCATTTACTTTGATGTTGGCTACTGGTTTGCTGTAGATTGCTTTTATCATGTTTAGGTATGGGCCTTGAATTCCTGATCTTTCCAAGACTTTTATCATGAATGGGTGTTGGATCTTGTCAAATGCTTTTTCCGCATCTAACGAGATGACCATGTGGTTTTTGTCTTTGAGTTTGTTTATATACTGGATTACGTTGATGGATTTCCGTATATTGAACCATCCCTGCATCCCTGGGATGAAACCTACTTGGTCAGGATGGATGATTGTTTTGATGTGTTCTTGGATTCGGTTAGCAAGAACTTTATTGAGGATTTTTGCATAGATATTCATAAGGGAAATTGGTCTGAAGTTCTCTATCTTTGTTGGGTCCTTTTGTGGTTTAGGTATCAGAGTAATTGTGGCTTCATAGAATGAGTTGGGTAGAGTACCTTCTGTTTCTATTTTGTGGAATAGTTTGTGAAGAACTGGGATTAGATCTTCTTTGAAGGTCTGATAGAACTCTGCACTAAACCCATCTGGTCCTGGGCTTTTTTTAGTTGGGAGACTATTAATGACTGCTTCTATTTCTTTGGGGGATATAGGGCTGTTTAGATCATTAACCTGATCTTGATTCAACTTTGGTACCTGGTATCTGTCTAGGAACTTCTCCATTTCATCCAGGTTCTCCAGTTTTGTTGAGTATAGCCTTTGGTAGAAGGATCTGATGGTGTTTTGGATGTCTTCAGGATCTGTTGTTATGTCTCCTTTTTCATTTCTGATTTTGTTAATTAGGATGCTTTCCCTGTGCCCTCTAGTGAGTCTGGCTAAGGGTTTATCTATCTTGTTGATTTTCTCAAAGAACCAGCTCCTTGATTGGTTGATTCTTTGAATAGTTTTTCTTGTTTCCACTTGGTTGATTTCACCCCTGAGTTTGATTATTTCCTGCCGTCTACTCCTCTTGGGTGAATTTGCTTCCTTTTGTTCTAGTGCTTTTAGGTGTGTTGTCAAGCTGCTAATGTGTGCTCTCTCTAGTTTCCTTTTGGAGGCACTCAGAGCTATGAGTTTTCCTCTTAGAAATGCTTTCATTGCGTCCCATAAGTTTGGGTATGTTGTGGCTTCATTTTCATTGAACTCTAAAAAGTCCTTTATTTCTTTCTTTATTCCTTCCTTGACCAAGGTATCATTGAGAAGAGTGTTGTTCAGTTTCCACGTGAAGGTTGGCTTTCTATTATTTATTCTGTTATTGAAGATCAGCCTTAGTCCATGGTGATCTGATAGGATGCATGGGACAATTTCAATATTTTTATATCTGTTGAGGCCTGCTTTGTGACCAATTATGTGGTCAATTTTGGAGAAGGTACCATGAGGTGCTGAGAAGAAGGTATATCCTTTTGTTTTAGGATAGAATGTTCTGTAGATATCTGCCAGATCCATTTGATTCATAATTTCTCTTAGTTTCACTGTGTCCCTGTTTAGTTTCTGTTTCCATGATCTGTCCATTGGTGAAAGTGGTGTGTTGAAGTCTCCCACTATTATTGTATGAGGTGCAATGTGTGCTTTGAGCTTTACTAAAGTTTCTTTAATGAATGTGGCTGCCTTTGTATTTGGAGCATAGATATTCAGGATTGATAGTTCCTCTTGGAGGATTTTACCTTTGATGAGTATGAAGTGTCCCTCCCTGTCTTTTTTAATGACTTTGGGTTGGAAGTCAATCTTATCAGATATTAGAATGGCTACTCCAGCTTGTTTCTTCATGCCATTTGCTTGGAAAATTGTTTTCCAGCATTTCATTCTGAGGTAGTGTCTATCCTTTTCTCTGAGATGAGTTTCCTGTAAGCAGCAAAATGTTGGGTCTTGTTTGTGTAGCCAGTTTGTTAGTCTATGTCTTTTTATCGGGGAGTTGAGTCCGTTGATATTAAGAGATATTAAGGAAAGGTAATTGTTGTTTCCTGTTATTTTTGTTGTTAAAGTTGGCATTTTGTTCTTGTGGCTGTCTTCTTTTAGGTTTGTTGAGGGATTACCTTCTTGTTGTTTCTAGGGCGTGGTTCCTGTCCTTGTATTGGTTTTTTTCTGTTATTATCCTTTGAAGGGCTGGATTCGTGGAGAGATAATGTGTGAATTTGGTTTTGTCGTGGAATACTTTGGTTTCTCCATCTATGTTAATTGAGAGTTTGGCTGGGTATAGTAGCCTGGGCTGGAATTTGTGTTCTTTTAGTGTCTGTATAACATCCGTCCAGGATCTTCTGGCTTTCATAGTCTCTGGTGAAAAATCTGGTGTAATTCTGATAGGCTTGCCTTTATATGTTACTTGGCCTTTTTCTCTTACTGCTTTTAGTATTCTATCTTTATTTAGAGCATTTGTTGCTCTGATTATAATGTGTCGGGAGGTATTTCTTTTCTGGTCCAGTCTATTTGGAGTTCTGTAGGCTTCTTGTATGTTCATGGGCATCTCTTTCTTTAGATTTGGGAAGTTTTCTTCTATAATTTTGTTGAAGATGTTTGCTGGTCCTTTGAGTTGAAAATCTTCATTCTCATCCACTCCTATTATCCGTAGGTTTGGTCTTCTCATTGCGTCCTGTATTTCTTGGATGTTTTGAGTTAGGATCTTTTTGCATTTTACATTTTCCTTGATTGTTGTGCCGATGTTCTCTATGGAATCTTCTGCACCTGAGATTCTCTCTTCCATCTCTTGTATTCTGTTGCTGATGCTCGTATCTATGGTTCCAGATTTCTTTCCTAGGGTTTCTATCTCCAGTGTTGCCTCATTTTGGGTTTTCTTTATTGTATCTACTTCCCTTTTTAGGTCTAGTATGGTTTTGTTCATTTCCATCATCTGTTTGGATGTGTTTTCCTGTTTTTCTGTAAGGACTTCTACCTGTTTGATTATGTTATCGTGTTTTTCTTTAAGGATTTGTAACTCTTTAGCAGTGTTCTCCTGAAATTCTTTGAGGGATTTTTGTGCTTCCTCTTTATTGTCTTCTGCCTGTTTAGCAGTGTTCTCCTGCATTTCTTTAAGTGTGTTATTAACGTCCTTCTTGAAGTCCTTTATCATCATCAGGAGATATGCTTTTAAATCCGTGTCTAACTTTTCCGGTGTGTTGGTGTGCCCTGGACTGGGCGAAGTGGGGGTGCTGGGTTCTAATGATGGTGGGTGGTCTTGGTTTCTGTTAGTAAGATTATTACGTTTACCTTTCGCCATCTGGTAATCTCTGGGGTTTGTTGTTATCGTTGTCACTGTTTAAAGATTGGAGCAGAAGCTGTGTTCCACTCACCAGCAGTCTCTAAATCCTGCGGCGGGGGTCGTGGGTAGCTGACGGTACCCCGGTGCTGGTCCAGCCGGAAGAGGCCTGTGGTCCTACTCAGGCCGTTTTTCTGCTTCCCTAACTAATGCAGTCTCTGGTCCCGTGTGCAATTGGATTGGAGCAGAAGCTGTATTCCACTCTCCAGAAGACTTAAGATCCTGTGGTGGGTGTTGTGGGTAGCTGGTGAGTGTCAGCCGACCCTGTGCCCCAGCTGCCCAGGTGCTTTTCTGACCGGAAGAGGGTTGTGGCCCTATGTAGGCCGGATTTCTCTCTCCCCAACCAGAGCAGTCTCAGGTCCCGCGTGATTGGACTGGAGCAGAAGCTGTGTTCCACTCACCAGCAGTCCCAAAATCCTGCGGCGGGGGTCGTGGGTAGCTGGCGGGTGTCAGGCAACCCTGTGCTCCCGCTACCCCGGCGCTGATCCTGCTGGATGAGGCCTGTGGCCCTACTCAGGCCGGTTTCTGCTTCCCTAACTAATGCAGTCTCAGGTCCCGCGCAATTGGATTGGAGCAGTAGCTGTGTTCCACTCACCAGCAGTCCCAAAATCCTGCGGCGGGGGTCGTGGGTAGCTGGCGGGTGTCAGGCAACCCTGCGCTCCTGCTACCCCGGCGCTGATCCGGCCGGATGAGGCCTGTGGCCCTACTCAGGCCGGTTTCTGCTTCCCTAACTAATGCAGTCTCAGGTCCCGCGCAATTGGATTGGAGCAGAAGCTGTGTTCCACTCACCAGCAGTCCCAAAATCCTGCGGCGGGGGTCGTGGGTAGCTGGCGGGTGTCAGGCAACCCTGCGCTCCTGCTACCCCGGCACTGATCCGGCTGGATGAGGCCTGTGGCCCTACTCAGGCCGGTTTCTGCTTCCCTAACTAATGCAGTCTCAGGTCCCGCGTGATTGGATTGGAGCAGAAGCTGTTTTCCACTCACCAGCAGTCCCAAAATCCTGCGGCGGGGGTCGTGGATAGCTGGCAGGTGTCAGGCAACCCTGCTCTCCTGCTACCCCGGCACTGATCCGGCCGGATGAGGCCTGTGGCCCTACTCAGGCCGGTTTCTGCTTCCCTAACTAATGCAGTCTCAGGTCCCGCGCAATTGGATTGGAGCAGAAGCTGTGTTCCACTCACCAGCAGTCCCAAAATCCTGCGGCGGGGGTCGTGGGTAGCTGGCGGGTGTCAGGCAACCCTGCGCTCCTGCTACCCCGGCACTGATCCGGCTGGATCGGCATTCTGTTCTTGTGGCCGTCTTCTTTTAGGTTTGTTGTGGGATTACCTTCTTGTTGTTTCTAGGGCGTGGTTCCTGTCCTTGTATTTTTTTTTTCTGTTATTATCCTTTGAAGGGCTGGATATGTGGAGAGATAATGTGTGAATTTGGTTTTGTCATGGAATACTTTGGTTTCTCCATCTATGTTAATTGAGAGTTTGGCTGGGTATAGTAGCCTGGGCCGGAGTTTGTGTTCTTTTAGTGTCTGTATAACATCCGTCCAGGATCTTCTGGCTTTCATAGTCTCTGGTGAGAAATCTGGTGTAATTTTGATAGGCTTGCCTTTATATGTTACTTGGCCTTTTTCTCTTACTGCTTTTAGTATTCTATCTTTATTTAGAGCATTTGTTGTTCTGATTATTATGTGTCGGGAGGTATTTCTTTTCTGGTCCAGTCTATTTGGAGTTCTGTAGGCTTCTTGTATGTTCATGGGCATCTCTTTCTTTAGATTTGGGAAGTTTTCTTCTATAATTTTGTTGAAGATGTTTGCTGGTCCTTTGAGTTGAAATACTTCATTCTCATCCACTCCTATTGGTCTTCTCATTGTGTCCTGTATTTCTTGGATGTTTTGAGTTAGGATCTTTTTGCGTTTTCCATTTTCCTTGATTGTTGTGCCGATGTTCTCTATGGAATCTTCTGTACCTGAGATTCTCTCTTCCATCTCTTGTATTCTGTTGCTGATGCTCTTATCTATGGTTCCAGATTTCTTTCCTAGGGTTTCTATCTCCAGTGTTGCCTCATTTTGGGTTTTCTTTATTGTGTCTACTTCCCTTTTTAGGTCTAGTATGGTTTTGTTCATTTCCATCATCTGTTTGGATGTGTTTTCCTGTTTTTCTGTAAGGACTTCTACCTGTTTGATTATGTTATCCTGTGTTTCTTTAAGGATTTGTAACTCTTTAGCAGTGTTCTCCTGCAATTCTTTAAGGGATTTTTGTGCTTCCTCTTTAATGTCTTCTACATGTTTACCAGTGTTTTTTTGTATTTCTTTAAGTGTGTTATTAAAGTCGTTCTTGAAGTCCTCTACCATCATCATGAGATATGCTTTTAGATCCGTGTCTGGCTTTTCGGGTGTGTTGGGGTGCCATGGACTGGGCGAAGTGGGAGTGCTGGGTTCTGATGATGGTGAGTGGTCTTGGTTTCTGTTAGTAAGATTATTATGTTTACCTTTCGCCATCTGGTAATCTCTGGGGTTAGTTGTTGTCGTTGTCACTGTTTAAAGATTGGAGCAGAAGCTGTGTTCCACTCACCAGCAGTCTCAAAATCCTGTGGTGGGGGTCGTGGGTAGCTGGCGGGTGTCAGCCGACCCTGCGCTCTAGCTACCCTGGTGCTGTTCAGGCTGGAAGAGGCCTGTGGCCCTACTCAGGCCAGTTTTCTGTTTCCCTAATTAATGCAGTCTCAGGCCCTCGCGCAATTGGATTGGAGCAGAAGCTGTGTTCCACTCACCAGAAGTCTTAAGATCCTGTGGTGGGTGTTGTGGGTAGCTGGCGAGTGTCAGTCGACCCTGCGCCCTAGCTACCTGGGTGCTTTTCTGACCGGAAGAGGCTTGTGGCCCTACTCAGGCCGGATTTCTGCCTCCCCAACCAAAGCAGTCTCAGGTCCCGCGTGATTGGACTGGAGCAGAAGCTGTGTTCCACTCACCAGCAGTCTCAAAATCCTGTGGCGGGGGTCGTGGGTAGCTGGCGGGTGTCAGCCGTCCCTGCGCTCTAGATACCCTGGTGCTGGTCTGGCTGGAAGAGCTAATCAATTCTTATAATCAAACTTTTGGTTCACATTCTGAGGAAAACTCTTGGGTTTGCTGGCCTGGCGTGATAAGTGAACCTAGCTACCATCCCAATAATGTAAAATGAAACCAAATCAGAAGCAATGTGGCAGGTAGTCTCAAGCTCTCACTCTAGGCTTTAGTCTAAACCCTAATTAACCCCAGTCCTTTGTCAGGTATCTCAGTCTATTTAATTTGTTTAAACAAAACAATCTGGTGATTTATACAAAATACAGATTTTCCTCTCTGGTGATTCCAAGGCTGGTAAATTTAAGCCCAAAGTTCTGGCAAATTCTGAGTCGGTTTTTGGTTTTTCTTTTGTATTCATTGGATACAAGTGAAAAATTTTGGTATTGTCAGGCACTTATGAGGGTGTCAACCATTTGCCAAAGGCTCCACTCTCATAACCTAATCATTTCTACAACTATACAACATTAATTGAACCCTAATCTACTTATTAATACCATCCCATTAGAGTTAGGTTTCATAGGAAGTTTTGAAAGGTCACAGCATTCTGTGTGTAGTAACGATTTTCACTGATGAAATGAATAACATTCAATTTATAGTAAATGCCTCAAGTTATTTACCACTACTTCCATACACTAGGAATAAGAATCTGGAGAGTTGGGCTTTTGAGATGGCTCTGTGGATTAAGGCACTTGTCACCAAGCCTGACAACCTGAATTTACTTCTTAGGAGCCATGTAATAGAAGAAGAGAACCAACTCTTATAAGTTGTCCTTTGACCTCTATGAGCATACGCACACACACACACACACACACACACTGCACTTTTCAGATTCTGGTAAAATTGTTGATTACCTCTCGTCTTAAGGTAGTTTTTATCACTTGGCTCCACCTAGAAGGCTAGCTGAGTTTTATTACAAAACAATATTATTGTAACCTGTCTGCTTATATTTATTACTGCTAGGATGGTCAATACTAATCTCAAGTACTAATGCAGAAGAATGTTGGTACCCCATCCTATTTTGTAGGTAGATGGATATAGTAGTGAGTGAGAAGCAGTAAGTGGCTTGAGTGTTATGGTTGTCATGGCAAAAATTGTATAGGACAAATGGCCTAAAAGGAAAAGTGGGTATTTCTAAAAGATACCAAAGCAGCAATGAACAGCCGCATAGAGAAGCCACAGAGGAACTGAGCTGTAAGGATGATTAACCATCCCACGAGTGGACAGCAGTGAGGGCTGGCTATGGTACCAACACAACAAAGAGAGTTCAGCATGTTCTTTTCTCAGAACCAGAAGTAATGCGGTGTGACCAGGGGAGGGTTTGTGCACTTAAAATGCTCCATCCATCTTGCTGAGAACACCGGTTCTATTTTCAATTGTAATGTTATGAGAAGTTTTGAAGCAGAATAACATGATCAAATTTATGCTTTAGAAAACCTGTGCTGAGCACAGTGGCCATTCCTGCTGTTATAGTGTTCAGCTAGAAGGTTGAGGCAGACACTGTTAGTTATTTACATTCCAATTTTCCCTTTCTTGTGAGCACACATTAGATTGTATCCTCACTTCTGACAGGGAGGGTAAGGCTGTAGGATTGAGTTTTAGTGGAGGAAAGTGAACAATTGTTGTGTGCTGCTTCCAGGCATGGGACACGAAGACTGTCAAAATCCTGCTTCCTCATCATCCTTGGGGAATAATAAAATAGAACATTACAGAAGAGCCTGGGACTGTTGATTGGTATTTGAAGATGACCCACCCATGAAATTAAAGTATCTATTTGGTCATTTGTGAGGGAAAATAATTCATTCTGTCAATCCCTGAGATATGGTGATCAGTTGGTTATTTTTTAGTATACCTGCAATTTATTGCCATACATGAATACTGTATTACCTTTTCTTGTCTCCTCCTGAGGTTTAAAGGAAAAGCTTCCCCTGCCCCAGTCGGTATGGTGCTATCCGGGGGTTGTTACACAGCATCGTCCCCAGTCAGGATGATGTTAGTTGTAGCTGTCATCTGTGATCTCTATTGTGTTGAGGTACATTCCTTCTTTGCTTCATTTGCTACAAGGCTTATTTTATTATTTCTTTGTTATGAGCAGACATGAAATCTTATCAAAGAAACAAACTCCCTATACCTGCTGAAATGATCATATACTATTTTTGGACCTGATTCTGCCAAAAGGGTATATCACATTTGCTGATTTGCATATGTTGAACCATTCTTTAATCTGAGACAAAACTTATATGATGCCCACTGATCTTTTAAATTTTTTACTGAATTCAGGTTGTTGGTATTTTGCAGAACATATTTTACATATGTATTCATAGGGAATATTAGCATTTCATTTCCTCTTTGGGCTACATCTTTGTCTAGGTTTTGGTATTAAAGTAATTCTGCCGTTATTGAATGAGCTTGGAAAAATTCCATTATCTTAATGAAAAAAAAAGATATGGAAAGAATTAGTGTCATATGGTCATTAAATATTTGGTAGAATTCAACAGAAAGTCGCAGGGCACTGTGTTGTTGGATGGGAGATGTCTTATGACTACTTTAATCTCACTGCTCTTTGTTGCCCTCTTTAGACTTCCTAATTTTTAAATCTAATATTGATGACCAGTATGTGTCCATGAATGTATTTACTGAACCTGAAGTTTTGAAGCAGAATAACATTATCAAATTTATGTTTTAGAAAAACTGTGCTGATCATAGTAGCCACTCTTGCTGTCCAGACTTCAGCTAGAAGATACATTCCTTCTAAATTTTACATGGAAGATTATTAAATTTGTTTATATTTTTGGTTGTTCTTTCTGTCATTTGACATACCTTAATGTGGCTAAAGTGCACTTACTTGTCTTATTTATCTTCTGGTCAGAAATGTGATTTTCTTGGCTAACGAAAAGACAGCAATATCAACTAAATGGAACATCCAGAGATGCCAGGGACTAAACCACCAACCAAAGAGTACACATGGAAGGAGACATAGCTCCAGCTACATATGTAGCAGCGGATTGCCTCATCTGGCATCAATGGGAAGGGAGGACCTTGGTCCTGTTGCCATGCCCCGATTCTGCAGGAACCCCAGGAGAGCTCCAGAACTGCAGGGCGGCCAGATGCATTCACGCATCATAGTCTTTATTATTATTTTGAGTCAGACTCAGGTCATAAACCTTCCCACTGTGCAGGACAGGAGTGGGAGCCCTGAACCTAGAGGGCTTAGCACTTATATACAACACAGTTTAAATGATGGAGAGTGACAAAACAAGTCTTTTTTCAAACAGGATATTTGAAAAAAGGTGGCAGGGCAGAATCCTGTGACTGGGGGTTGGGGGGACTTTTCCTGACCTAGGGGGGAATTAGTGTGTTTTACAGCCAGTCATTCCTGCCTGTGACCCTTGATTATCTTCTCAAGGATGTTTTCTTTCACTCCCCCCCCCCAAGGACAGGGCCCACTGCACCTGGGAAGTGCTTAGCCATTTATCAGTGAGAGTGCCAGCCTAGGTGATGCAGAGGCAAGGGGGGGCTACCATTTGTCTATTCTAAAGCACGCATTTGTGGTTCCTGGGGGCTGGGGGTGGGATTCATTAGGGAGTGTCTTTATGGAAGTGAGGACAGTGATAATCTGACACCAGACTGGGTCCTCTCAGAGTGGTCAGGAGGGGAAGGAAGCCTTCAGCTTGCTGCAGGAGAGAGCAGTAAGTGAAGGAAGTGGAACTTCTGTGAGAAAACACAGAGGCAAGCTGCCTGTGCACCCCACCATGCTTGCTGAGGAAGAGAGCATGGGTTGAGGGAAGGGAAACTTCTCCCAGAAAACGCAGAGGCAAGGTGCCTGTGCACCTCATTGTGGAGGCTTCATACCCCAGTATAGGGGGAAGCTAGTGCAGTGAGATGGGAGAGCATGGGTGGGCAGGGGACCACCCTTATAGAGGCAGTGGGAATGAGGGGATGGAGGACGGGGGATGGGATGGGGGGTTTGCAGAAGGGAAACTGGAAAGGGAGACAACATTTGAAAAAAAAATATATATGACAGCAGAATTGGTATATGAGTCCTACACAGAGACCTTAAGGAAACTCACTCTCCATGATGTATGCATCTTAAACTAGGAAGCAGTGAGAAACAGAAATGAATTCTTCGACTGTAGAAAACATTGAAGAAATGTCAAGCTAGGCTTTTTGCATATACAAGTGCAGCAGTGCAAGATGCTCATTAAAAAGTATTAGTTGAATATATGGACTGCACTCAGCCCACTGAGATGTGATTACAATGTCTTCTAATTTCTGCATTCTTCCAACCTTGCCATATGATAGTCCTCATGATCTGCTCCAACCCTTGCCCTATTCAGTGCTCTGGTTACAGAATCACAGATGCATGGGACATATACCTGGGGATGCAGGGACATATACCTGGGGATTTGAACCCAGCACTTGTGTTTACACAGTCATTTTCACAGACCCTTGCATAAATATTTTTATCTTTTATCAAAAATTGATTTTTTTCATATATTGTATTTTGATTACATTTCCCCTCTCCATACTCTTCCCAGTTCCTTCTAACTTTCTCTCCTGTCTCTAACCACATCCTTTCTGTCTCTTTGTAGGGCAAAAATAGGCATTTAAGCAAAAATAATAGAAGAAACCAAACAAATGAGAATATGACAAAGCAACGAAACAAGAAAAAGAACCAAAGAAAAACACAAGAAACATATATAGAGGTAGAGATACACATATTCACAGACAGGAATCCCATGAAAAACCAACCAAACAAAAAGAAGCCATAATATGTCTGCAAGGGGTGTGTAAGAAAAAAGTGCTGACAACATTATGAGGCAAAGAACCTCCAAAGTTGCTATTGAGTTTGTATTGTGTTGGTCATCTATTGCTAGGCTTCAGCCCTACCATTTAGAATGGTTTGTTTCCACAGTGGGATTCCTTGGGAGCCAACTAATTTTTATTTTGAATGTGGCTATCAATGGGGGCTAGCTTCTGGATTAGGACATGAATTAATTTTTTCTTTTAGCTTTAGGATCTCTCTGGTGCAGACTCATGCAAACCCTTTGCATGCCATCATAGTCTCTATGTTCATAGGTGTGACAGCCCTGTTGTGTCTAGAAGTCCTTGGTTGCTTGTTTTTTTCCATTCCCTCTGGCTTTTACATTCTTTCTGCTTCCTCTTCCATGAAGCTCCCTGAGCCCTGAAAAGAAGAATTTGATGGAGACAACCTGTTTATAGTTGAGTGTTCCAAAGCCTTTTATTCTCTGAATAATGTCTGGCTGTGGGTCTCTGTATTTGTTCCCATCTGCAGAGGAGGTAGCTACTTTGAAGATGGCTGATCAAAACACTAATGTCATTAGGAATCATTTTATTGCTATGTATTTTTTAAATTATTTTTTAGAACAATAGTATTCAGGTTCACTCTGGGTATTTGGGCAGTGTTGGGTATGGGTTCCATCTAGTGGAGTGTGTCTTCAGTCAAATCAGGTTGATTGATTGATTGATTGATTACTCCCACAAGCTTTGTGCCAAAATCACATCAGTGTAACTTACTGGCAGGATGCCAATGGAGATCAGAGGGTGTGTGGTGTTTATATTTGTCTTTTGGTAGCCTGCAGTATTTTCTCCTGTAACAAAGATGCTAGTATGAAGCATTAGGTGAAGCATAAGGTGAAGTCTCTATGCCAGTTTGGGTTGTTTGGGGATTCCCATGTGACCTGTTTTCCCAAAACTTAATTAGATAGAACTCAATCTGGAGCTGCAAGCTTCATCTAGTGACAAGAGATGGCCAGGACTGTGTCTCCTCCATTATATGGCAACTTAATTTAGATTACTGTATTATGTTTTTTACTAGTGGTCTTTAATTTTAATTCTCTCTCCCTGTATTCCCTCCCTTGCTCCCATTGCCTTTCCTCTTCTCCACTTAATATTGCCATTCCAGTGCCCTACACACATCCAACCATAATTATCTACTCTATTTCCCTTTCCTATGGAATCTATCCATCCTTCCCCACTCTCTCTCTATGCTATTCTGTTGGTTTATAGGTTGTAGCTTGGTTATTACTGAATTAACAGCTAAAACGCACATACAAGTGAATACATACCATATTTGTCTTTCTGGGTCAGGGATATCTCGAAACAGGTCTCCAGACCTTAGCATGACTCCATGATGGAAGTACCATTAAGACCATAAAAATCAGCATGTAGAAAGTACTATCTACCAAAAAAGGAAAAAAATATTAAAAAACAAGCAGCAATAAGCTAGTCTATCAAAGTCCATGGTTCTGGGAAAGTCTCTAAATGTACTAACCTTGCTTTTTGGCATCTGTAGTTCTGCTTCTGACTAACTGTTCTTGTTAATTTAGGTGTATTAACCAGGATACGGTTTTTGTGTTTAAAAGCTCACCTTGAGAATAACTTAGGGATGCCTAACACTGGGTATTGTCAATGGCTGTTTAATAAAGATTTTCTGAGGCTTAAACCCATGTCTGAGTAGTCTTTTCCAGTGGACAGCGTACAATACAACTCACTAAAAATGACTTTTTTTTTCTAGTTCTATCCATTTACCTGCAAAGTTCATAATTTCTTTCTTATTTTCTGAGTAATCATCCATTATGTAAATATGCCACACTGGTTTTATTTATTCTAATGTTGAAAAATATAAGCAGTTTCCAAATTCTGGCTATTATGAATAGAGCAGCAATGAGCATGGTTGAGCAAGTGTCTCTGTAGTAGGTTGAAGTGTGTATAGGATAGATGCCCATAAGTGGTATAACTGAATCTTAAGATATGTCAATTCTCATCTTCCTGAGGAACTGTGACATTCATTTCCACAGTGGTTGTATAAGTTTCTACTCCCACCATCAAAGGATGAATGTTCCTCACGCTTCATGTCCTTACCGTCTTGAGCTGTCATTTGTTTTATTGATATTAGACATTCTGACTCATATAAGATAAAATTTCAAGGTAGTTTGATTTGTATTTCTATGATGACTAAGGATGTTGAACATTTCTTTAGGTGTCTTGCAACTAGTTGAGTTTATTCTTTTGAAAATTCTGTGTTTATATCAGTACTCCAATTTTTAATTGGGTTATTTGTTTTCTTGTTATCTAGGTTTTTAAAGTTTATAACACAATTTTTGGATATTAGTACAATTTTTGATATTTTTGGATTCTGTACACTGCTGCATTGTTTGAAGGATGGTGTTCTTGTTTTGAAGAAGCTTTAAAGTTTCATTAAGTCCCATTTATTAATTGTTGATCCTGATGCCTGAGATAATGGTGTTCCGTTCAGAAAGTCTCCTGTTCAGTGCTATTCCTCACTTTCTTTTGTATCAAGTGCAACATATCTAGTTTTACATTAAGATTTGATTGAGTTTGATAAGCACCATTTGTTGGAAGATTCTGTCTTTAAAAATAAAATAAAAAATCATGTCTCCATAGTTGTGTAGTGGTGTGGATTTATGTTTTGGTCTTCAATTTGATTTCATTAATCATTGTGCTTGTTTTTTGTGCCAGTACCATTACACACACACACACACACACACACACACACACACACACACACACTATAGCTTTGTAGTACAATTTAAGTTCAGAGACTGTTATACTTCCAATAGTTCTTTTATTATTCATAATTATTTTAGCCATCCTGTTTTTTTCTATATCTCCATATAAAACTGAATTTTTTCCTTTTAGCTTCTGTGAAGAAATGTGTTGGAATTTTATTTGGGATTGCATTGAATCTGTAGATTGCTTTCGGTAAGATGGTAATATCATCTCTAAATAAAGATTCATTGACTTCTTTCTTCCAATTTGTATCTCCTTGATCTCCTTCAGTTGTCTTATTGATCTAGACTTCGAGGATTATATTGAATAGGTATCAAGAGAGTTGACAACCTTGTCTTGTTCCTGATGGTATAAGACAGAATCTCAGGGTAGTTTTGATTTGCAGTTCCCTTATGGCTGAAATGGTTGTACATTTCTTTTTTTTTTTTAAACAATTTTTTATTAGATATTTTCTTCATTTAGAATTCAAATGCTGCCCTTCTGGTCGGACCAGCACCTGGGTAGCTAGGGCGCAGACTCAGCTGACACCTGCCAGCTACCCACAACACCCGCCAAGGGATCCTAAGACTTCTGGTGAGTGGAACACAGCGTCTGCTCCAATCCAATCGCGTGGGACCTGAGACTGCATTAGTTAGGGAAGCAGAAAACCCGGCCTGAGTAGGGGCACAAGTCCCTTCTGGTCGGACCAGCACTAGGGTAGATAGGGCACAGACTCGGCTGACACCTGCCAGCTACCCACAACACCTGCCAAGGGATCATAAGACTTCTGGTGAGTGGAACACAGCGTCTGCTCCAATTCATTCGCATGGGACCTGAGACTGCATTAGTTAGGGAAGCAGAAAACCCGGCCTGAGTAGGGGCACAAGTCCCTTCCGGTCCGATCAGCTCTGGGGTAGCTAGGGCACAGAGTCAGCTGACACCCGCCAGCTACTCACAACACCAGCCATGGGATCTTAAGACTTCAGGTGATCCGGCCACCCTTCCGGCCAGAGGACAGGTCTCCGCCCGGCCCACTAGCCCTTTGCCTCAGGATCAGCGGGACCAATCTTAGTTCCCGGACTCCGCTGAACTTAGTCTGCACAGGTGAGAGCGTGCACTGCACCACAGAAGCTGACAGCTTCTGGGATAGACGAGAGCCACAGAGCCTCTGAGGCAGCACCCTTTTCGGGCTCCAAACATCTGGCAACCCTCCCGGCCAGAGGACAGGTGTCCGCCCGTTCCGAGAGCTCTTTGCCTCAGGAGCGGTGGAAGCCATCTCGGTTCCGGGACTCTGCCGAACTTAGGAACTTAGTCTACACAGGTGAGAGTGTGCACCACAGAAGCTGACAGCTTCTGGGACAGGCGGGAGCCACAGAGCTATTAAGGCAGCACCCTTTTCGGGCCCCAGATATCAGGCAACCTTCCTGGGCAGAGGACAGGTGTCCACCCAGCCCGGGAGGCATTTGCCTCTAGATTGGCGGTAGCCATCTTGGTTCCGGGACTCCACCGAACATAGTCTGAACAGGTGAGAGTGTGCACCGAACAAGCTGACAGCTTCTGTGACCCGCCAAAGCAACACAGATTCTGGGAAAGGTCCTGTTTTGGGCCTTCATCTTCGGACAGGAGGAGGTCCAAACACCAGATATCTGTGCACCTTCCCTGTAAGAGGAGAGCTTGCATGCAGAGAGTGCTCTGACCACTGAAACTCAGAGGAGAGAGCCTGTCTCCCAGGTCTGCTGACAGAGGCTAACAGAATCACCAGAAGAACAATCTCTAAACAGAGACAATTATAACAACTAACTCCAGAGATTACCAGATGGCAAAAGGTAAATGTAATAATCTTTCTAACAGAAACCAAGACCACTCACCATCATCAGAACCCAGCACTCCACTTCGCCCAGTCCAGGGCACCCCAACACACCCGAAAAGCTAGACCCCGATCTAAAAGCATGTCTCATGATGATGGTAGAGGACATCAAGAAGAACTTTAATAACACACTTAAAAAAATACAGGAGAACACTGCTAAACAGGTAGAAGACATTAAAGAGGAAGCACAAAAATCCCTTAAAGTATTGCAAGAAAACACGACCAAACAGGTGATAGAATTGAATAAAACCATCCAAGACCTAAAAAGGGAAGTAGACACAATAAAGAAAACCCAAAGTGAGGCAACGCTGGAGATAGAAACCCTAGGAAAGAAATCTGGAACCATAGATGCGAACATCAGCAACAGAATACAAGAGATGGAAGAGAGAATCTCAGGTGCAGAAGACTCCATAGAGAACATCTGCACAACAATCAAAGAAAATACAAAATCCAAAAAGATCCTAACTCAAAACATCCAGGAAATCCAGGACACAATGAGAAGACCAAACCTACAGATAATAGGAGTAGATGAGAATGAAGATTTTCAACGCAAAGGACTGGCAATTATCTTCAACAAAATTATAGAAGAAAACTTCACAAACCTAAAGAAAGAGATGCCCATGAACATACAAGAAGCCTACAGATCTCCAAATAGACTGGACCAAAAGAGAAATTCCTCCCGACACATAATAATCAGAACAACAAATGCACTAAATAAAGATAGAATACTAAAAGCAGTAAGGAAAAAAGGTCAAGTAACATATAAAGGCAAGCCTATCAGAATTACACCGGATTTTTCACCAGAGACTATGAAAGCCAGAAGGGCCTGGACAGATGTTATAGAGAAACTAAGAGAAAACAAATTCCAGCCCAGGCTACTATACCTAGCCAAACTCTCAATTACCACAGATGGAGAAACCAAAGTATTCCACGAAAAAACCAAATTCACACATTATCTTTCCACGAATCCAGCACTTCAAAGGATAATAACAGAAAAAAACCAATACAAGGACAGAAACCATGTCCTAGAAAAAGCAAGAAGGTAATCCCTCAACAAACCTAAAAGAAGACAGCCACAAGAACAGAATGCCAACTCTAACAACAAAAATAAAAGGAAGGAACAATTACTTCTCCTTAATATCTCTTAATATCAATGGACTCAACTTCCCAATAAAAAGACATAGAGTAACAGACTGGCTTCACAAAGAGGACCCAACATTTGCTGCTTATAGGAAACTCATCTCAATGAAAAAGATAGACACTACCTCAGAATGAAAGGCTGGAAAACAATTTTCCAAGCAAATGGTAGGAAGAAACAAGCTGGAGTAGCCATCCTAATATCGAATAAAATCGACTTCCAACCCAAAGTCATTAAAAAAGACAAGGAGGGGCAGTTAATAATCATCAAAGGTAAAATCCTCCAAGAGGAACTATCAATTCTGAATATCTATGCTCCAAATACAAGGGCAGCCACATTCATTAAAGATACTTTAGTAAAGCTAAAAGCACACATTGCACCTCACACAAAAATAGTGGGAGACTTCAACACACCACTTTCACCAATGGACAGATCATGGAAACAGAAACTAAACAGGGACACAGTGAAACTAACAGAAGATATGAAACAAATGGTTCTGACAGATATCTACAGAACTTTGTATCCTAAAACAAAAGGATATACCTTCTTCTCAGCACCTCACGGTACCTTCTCCAAAATTGACCACATAATTGGTCACAAAACAAGCCTCAACATGTACAAAAATATTGAAATTGTCCCATGCATCCTATCAGATCACCATGGACTAAGGCTGATCTTCAATAACAAAATAAATAATAGAAAGCCAACACACACGTGTAAACTAAACAACACTCTTCTCAATGATACCTTGGTCCAGGAAGGAATAAAGAAAAAAATTAAGGACTTTTTGGAGTTTAATGAAAATGATGCCACAACATACCCAAACTTATGGGACGCAATGAATGCATTTCTAAGAGGAAAACTCATAGCTCTGAGTGCCTCCAAAAGGAAACTAGAGTCAGCACACATTAGCAGCTTGACAACACACCTATAATTTCTAGAACAAAAGGAAGCAAATTCACCCAAGAGAAGTAGAAGGCAGGAAATAATCAAACTCAGGGGTGAAATCAACCAAGTGGAAATAAGAAGAATTATTCAAAGAATCAATCAATCAAGGAGCTGGTTCTTTGAGAAAATAAAAAAGATAGATAAACCCTTAGCCAGGCTCACTAGAGGGCACAGGGAAAGTATTCTAATTAACAAAATCAGAAATGAAAAGGGAGACATAAAAACAGATCCTGAAGAAATTCAAAACACCATCAGATCCTTCTACCAAAGGCTATACTCAACAAAACTGGAGAACCTGGATGAAATGGACAAGTTTCTAGACAAATACCAGGTACCAAAGTTAAATCAAGATGAGGTTAATGATCTAAACAGTCCCATTTCCCCTAAAGAAATAGAAGCAGTCATTAATAGTCTCCAAACCAAAAAAAGGCCAGGACCAGATGGGTTTAGTGCAGAGTTCTATTAGACCTTTAAAGAAGATCTAATCCCAGTTCTTCACAAACTATTCCACAAAATAGAAACAGAAGGTACTCTACCCAACTCATTCTATGAAGCCACAATTACTCTGATACCTAAACCACAAAAGGACCCAACAAAGATAGAGAACTTCAGACCAATTTCCCTTATGAATATCTATGCAAAAATCCTCAATAAAGTTCTCGCGAACCGAATCCAAGATCACATCAAAACAATAATCCATCCTGACCAAGTAGGTTTCATCCCAGGGATGCAGGGATGGTTCAATATACGGAAATCCATCAAAGTAATCCAGTATATAAACAAACTCAAAGACAAAAACCACATGGTCATCTCGTTAGATGCTGAGAAAGCATTTGACAAAAATCCAACACCCATTCATGATAAAAGTCTTGGAAAGATCAGGAATTCAAGGCCCATACCTAAACATGATAAAAGCAATCTACAGCAAACCAGTAGCCAACATTAAAGTAAATGGTGAGAAGTTGGAAGAAATCCCACTAAAATCAGGGACTAGGCAAGGCTGTCCACTCTCTCCCTACCTATTCAACATTGTACTTGAAGTCCTAGCCAGAGCAATTAGACAACAAAAGGAGATCAAGGGGATATAAATTGGAAAGGAAGAAGTCAAAATATCACTTTTTGCAGATGATATGATAGTATATATAAGTGACCCTAAAAATTCCACCAGAGAACTCCTAAGCCTGATAAACACCTTCAATGAAGTAGCTTGATATAAAATAAAGTCAAGGAAGTCAATGGCCTTTTTGTACACAAAGGATAAACAGGCTGAGAAAGAAATTAGGGAAACAACACCCTTCTCAATAGTCAGAAACAATATAAAATACCTTGGCATGATTCTAACTAAGGAAGTGAAAGATCTGTATGATAAGAACTTCAAGTCTCTGAAGAAAGAATTTAAGAAGATCTCAGAAGATGCAAAGATCTCCCATGCTCATGGATTGGCAGGATCAACATTTTAAAAATGGCTATCTTGCCAAAAGTAATCTACAGATTCAATGCAATCCCCATCAACACTCCAACTCTATTCTTCACGGAATTAGAAAGGGCAATCTGCAAATTCATCTGGAACAACAAAAAACCTAGGATAACAAAAATTCTTCTCAAGGATAAAAGAACCTCTGGTGGAATCACCATGCCTGACCTAAAGCTGTACTACAGAGCAATTGTGATAAAAACTGCATGGTATTGGTATAACGGTAGACAATAGACCAATGGAACAGAATTGAAGACCCTGCGATGAACCCACACACCTATGGTCACTTGATCTTTGACAAGGGAGCAAAAACCATCCAGAGAAAAAAAGACAGCATTTTCAACAAATGGTGCTGGCACAACTGGCAGTTATCATGTAGAAGAATGTGAATTGATCCATTCCTATCTCCTTGTACTAAGGTAAAATCTAAGTGGATTAAGGAACTCCACATAAAACCAGAGACACTGAAACTTATAGAGGATAAAGTAGGGAAAAGCCTCGAAGATATGGGTACAGGAGAAAAATTCCTGAATAGAACAGCAAAGGCTTGTGCTGTAACATCAAGATTCGATAAATGGGACCTCATAAAATTGCAAAGCTTCTTCAAGGCAAAAGACACCGTCAATAAGACAAAAGACCACCAACAGATTGGGAATGGATCTTTATCTATCCTAAATCAGATAGGGGACTAATATCCAATATATATAAAGAACTGAAGAAGGTGTACTCCAGAAAATCAAATAACCCCATTAAAAAAATGGGGCTCAGAACTGAACAAAGAATTCTCACCTGAGGAATACCGAATGGCAGAGAAGCACCTGAAAAAGTGTTCAACATCCTTAATCATCAGGGAAATGCAAATCAAAACAACCCTGAGATTCCACCTCACACCAGTAAGAATGGCTAAGATCAAAAATTCAGGTGACAGCAGATGCTGGCGAGGATGTGGAGAAAGAGGAACACTCCTCCATTGTTGGTGAGATTGCAAGCTTGTACAACCACTCTGTAAATCAATTTGGTGGTCCCTCAGAAAATTGGACATAATACTACCAGAGGATCCTTAATACCTCTCCTGTACATATATCCAGAAGATGTTCCAACCGGTGAGAAGGACAAATGCTCCACTATGTTCATAGCAGCCTTATTTTTAATAGCCAGAAGCTGGAAAGAACCCAGATGTCCCTCAACAGAGGAATGGATACAGAAATTATGGTACATTTACACAATGGAGTACTACTCAGCTATTAAAAGGAATGAATTTATGAAATTCCTAGGCAAGTGGATGGACCTGGAAGGCATCATCCTGAGTGAGGTAACACAATCACAAAGGATCTCACACAATATGTACTCACTGATAAGTGGATATTAGCCCAAACACTTAGGATACTCAAGATATAAGAAACAACTTGTTAAATGCATGAAACTCAAGAAGAACGAAGACCAAAGTGTGGACACTGTGCCCCTTCTTAGAATTGGGAACAAAACACCCATGGAAGGAGTTACAAAGATTAAGTTTGGAGCCGTGAAGAAAGGATGGACCATCTAAAGACTGCCATATCCAGGGATCCATCCCATAATCAGCTTCCAAACGGTGACACCATTGCATACACTAGCAAGATTTTGCTGAAAGGACCCAGATATAGCTGTCTCTTGTGAGACAATCCCGGGACCTAACAAACACCGAAGTGGATGCTCACAGCCAGCTATTGGATGGATCACAGGGCCCCCAATGGAGGAGCTAGAGAAAGTACCCAAGGAGCTAAAGGGATCTGCAACCCTATAGGTGGAACAACATTATGAACTAACCAGTACCCCATAGCTCTTTACTCTAGCTGCATATGTATCAAAAGATGGCCTAATTGGCCATCACTGTAAAGAGAGGCCCATTCGACTTGCAAACTTTATATGCCCAAGTACAGGGGAACGCCAGTGCCAAAAAGTGGGAGTGGGTGGGTAAGGGAGTGGGGGGGGGGAGTATATTGGGGACTTTTTGGATAGCATTGGAAATGTAAATGAGGAAAATACCTAATAAAAAAATGAATTCAAATGTTATCGCAAAAGTCCCTTTCTTTAAGTGCTTCTCAGCCATTTGAGTTTCCTCTTTTGAGGATTCTCTTGAACAAATATTTTAAGACCATTCAATATCATAATATTTCTTTTTGAAAGAATTATGAATCATATTTATGTGCTCTTCTAATTCATTAGATATTAAATTAAATATACAAAGAGCTCTTGCAGAGCAAAAAAGAGGTCTGAAATACTGTGCATTCAGTGTACTTGAGTTTTGCATTTTAGGAAATACACATTCACCACATTTTATGCAACATATTTGGTTTTACATTAAGATTTGATTGAGTTTGATAATCACTATTTGTTGGAAGATTCTTTCTTTTAAAAAAAATAAAAAAATCATGTGTCCATAGTTGTGTAGAGGTGTGTATTTATGTTTTGGTCTTTAATTAATCATTGTGCTTCTTTTTGTGCCAGTACCATTACATACACACACACACACACACACACACACACACACACACACACACACACTACAGCTTTGTAGTGCAATTTAAGTTCAGGGACTGTTATACTTCCAGTATTTTTAATATTTACTGGATGGGATGCTTTGCTAACAATTTATCTACCTTTTGCAATGTAGAATTCTTGTCATGTTGAGAAGGTTTCAGAAAGCAAGGCAGAAAAATTATTGGCATTTGATTTGGTAAACTGGAAAATGCAAGAAAAGCTTTAACAGTCCAGAAAGATAGTGTGAACATATCAATATAAATATTTCATATTTATATTCTTACTATGATACTGCTCAAACACTGCATACATCCCTAAATATAGGCACAACAACATCATCTCTAATGGAATCAGTGTGAATACAGTAATTATGAAGTGAGCAGTATTCTTTAAGGGTAAACATAGGAGGTACCCTAAAAAGTTTTGCTATCATAGTTCTTACATGATATTCTAGGCTGAAGGTTTCTGCCTAAATAATGAGCTGTTTCCCTTTTAGGGATGACAACTTTTTTTTAAAGCTATGACTATAACTCATTCATTCCAGGATGGCTGAAGTAGTTCTGGGTGGATTTTGTCTGAAGGCAGCAGTTTCCATAGTGAAGCAATTGCTTGGTGATTTCTTTCACTGGACACAAGTTGAAACCTTCAGACAGACTAATTGTTGTAGGCCCATGATACTGATTTCATGGTACATGATTGATTACATGTATGTTGTTGGGGCCTGCCTGCGGCTCTCATGTCCGGGTTCGAGCCTGGGAGGCAAACTGGAGCTGGAAGAAAAGAGGGAACCTAGGCAGGTTGAGAAATAATGGAACCAAGACATGCTAGTCTGCTCAAGGTTCAAATGTTTAATGGTGGATGGGCTTTATAAAGGAGGTAGGAGGCCCATTCCCTCCAACTCATCCTTGGAGCCCAGCTGCAGGTGACCATGTGCAGGATAGGGTGTAGTCTCTGGAATAGCTAGGCGGACTCCTAGCAGGTAGCAGCGACAGTGGCTGAGCAATAGAGTGATCTAGGGAGGCAGACTCCACCCTAGGTAATCTTATAAGTGGCAGCAAAGTCGAGGTCTGGTTCAGCCAGCGTCAGGTTGGGGGGAGGTTACAGTATGTAACACATGAACTTCTATTCCTATAAGCCTTATCTAAAGTCAATTGTATCAGCAATTAAACTTTCTTGTGCTTGTCGAATTGCTCCGGTTACTATAAGATTTCACCACAAACTTGCATATAATAGAAAATATTAAATAAATATCGGGATAATAAATATTGGAATAATAAATATTGAATAAAATATTAAATAAATAAATGTTGGGTAAAATATTTGTAGATGTGTAGAGATCATAGAAATTAGAATTAATGTTTTATTAAATAATACTTTTCAAATACATAGGCAGGCATTAGCTCTAAAATGATAGAAGAAAAGTCATGAAAAATCCAAACTCCAAAGCCATTACTATAGTTAGGTCATGTTTAGGAAAGCTTCATGTTTTAGGAGAGCTCATAGATGATACATTATAGGTGTGATTCATGTAAAAAAAAATCTGAAAAGTTTGCTCATTAATGCTCAACAATGGAAAGCTATTTTCGTAGCAGTCTAAGGACTCTACATGAATACATAGACAGTTGATGGATGAAAACTATGTAAATATATATACATGTATACACAACACATATATATATTAGGAGGCATGTAAATTTTTTTGTGAGCATATCTGTTAAATAACTTGATTAATCATCCATTCTGTCTCATTAGGTACTAAGAATTGTTGGTGTTGCCTACGCTTCAGGGAGCATGATTTAGTAGCACTGAAACTTGAGTCATTAATTACAGTATCTTTGCTAGTGATGATAATGCAGGTCTGTGCCTTTTTTTTTTATACATAAAAATTTACTCAGAAGCTTAGACCTTTAGATGCAAAATTAACATTAGAGTACGTATCAACAGGCCAGTGTTATTGGAACAGAGGAAATGATGAATAGAGGGCAAAAGGAGAACCATTACTTGTGTCATAAATGTGAAGTTTAAGAGTATGTAGGTTTGAGACAGATTCTGATTTTCTAGAATGAATCAGAGGAAAAATGAACTAAGTTTGCCTTTTTTCTTTTTAAAAATTTTTTATTAGATATTTTCTTCATATACATTTAAATGCTATCCCAAAAGTCCCCTATACGCTCCCCTGACACTGCTCGTCTAACCACTCACTCCCACTTCTTGGCCCTGGCGTACCCCTGTACTGGGACATATAAAGTTTGCAAGACCAAGTAGCCTCTCTTCCCAATGATGTCCGACTAGGCCATCTTCTGCTACATATGCAGCTAGAAACACAAGCTCTGGGAGTATTGGTTACTTCATATTGTTGTTCCACCTATAGGGTTCCAGACCCCTTCAGCTCCTTGGGTACTTTCTCTAGCTCTTCCTTTGGGGGCCCTGTGTACCATCCTATAGATGACTGTGAGCATCCACTTCTGTATTTGCCAGGCACTGGCATAGCCTCATATGAGGCAGCTATATCAGGGTCCTTTCAGCAAAAATCTAGCTGGCATATGCAATAGTATCTGCATTTGGTGACTGATTATGGGATGGACTCCTCGGTGGGGCAGTCTCTGGATCCTATGTTTAGGTATGGGCCTTGAATTCCTGATCTTTCCATGACTTTTATCATGAAGGGGTGTTGGATTTTGCCAAATGCTTTCTCAGCATCTAAGGAGATGATCATGTGGTTTTTGTCTTTGAGTTTATTTATATAGTGGATTATGTTGATGGATTTCCATATATTAAACCATCCCTGCATCCTGGGATGAAGCCTACTTTGTCATGATGGATGATTGTTTTGATGTGTTCTTGGATTCAGTTTGTGAGGATTTTATTGAGTATTTTTGCATCGATATTCATAAGGGAAATTGGCCTGAAGTTCTCTTTTTTTGTTAGATCTTTGTGTGGTTTAGGTATCAGAGTAGCTGTGGCTTCATAGAATGAATTGGGTAGAGTACCTTCTATTTCTATTTTGTGGAATAGTTTGAGAAGAGTTGGAATTAGAAAGGTCTTTGAAGGTCTGATAGAACTCTGCACTAAACCCATCTGGTTCTGGGCTTTTAATTGGTTGGGAGACTATTGACTGCTTCTATTTCTTTAGGGGAAATGGGACTGTTTAGATCGTTAATCTGATCCTGATTTAACTTTGGTACCTGGTATCTGTCTAGGAAGTTGTCCATTTCATCCAGGTTTCCCAGTTTTGTTGAGTATAGCCTTTTGTAGTAAGATCTGATGGTGTTTTGGATTTCCTCAGGTTCTGTTGTTATGTCTCCCTTTTCATTTCTGATTTTGTTAATTAGGATGCTGTTCCTGTACCCTCTAGTGAGTTTGGCTAAGGGTTTATCTATCTTGTTGATTTTCTCAAAGAACAAGCTTCTTGTTTGGTTGATTCTTTGAATAGTTCTTCTTGTTTCCTCTTGGTTGATTTCAGCCCTAAGTTTGATTATTTCCTGCCTTCTACTCCTCTTGGGTGAATTTGCTTCCTTTAGTTCTAGAGCTTCTAGGTGTGCTGGCAGGCTGCTAGTGTATGCTCTATCTAGTTTCTTTTTGGAGGCACTTGGGGCTATGAGTTTTCCTCTTAGGACTGCTTTCATTGTGTCCCATAAGTTTGGGTATGTTGTGGCTTCATTTTCACTAAACTAAAAAGTCTTTAATTTCTTTCTGTATTTCTTCCTTGACCAGGGTATCATTGAGTAGAGTTCAGTTTCCACGTGAATGTTGGCTTTCTATTATTTACGCTGTTATTGTAGATCAGCCTTAGTCCGTGGTGATTTGATAGGATGCATGGGATAATTTCAATATTTTTGTATCTGTTGAGGCCTGTTTTGTGACCAATTATATGGTCAGTTTTGGAGGAAGTACCATGAGGTGCTGAGAAGAAGGTATATCCTTTTGTTTTAGGATAAAATGTTCTGTAGATATCTGTTAAAGCCATCTGCTTCATAACTTCTGTTAGTTTCACTGGTCTCTGTTTAGTTTCTGTTTCCAGGATCTGTCCATTGATGAGAGTGGTGTGTTGAAGTCTCCCACTATTATTGTGTGAGGTGCAATGTGTGCTTTGAGCTTTACTAAAGTTTCTTTAACGAATGTGGCTGCCTTGCATTTGGAGCATAGATATTTACAATTGGGAGTTCATCTTGGTAGATTTTACCTTTGATGAGTATAAAGTGCCCCTCCTTGTCTTTTTTGATAGCTTTGGGTTGGAAATCAATTTTATTCGATATTAGAACGGCTACTCCAGCTTGTTTCTTCAGACCATTTGCTTGGAAAATTGTTTTCTAGCCTTTCACTTTGAAGTAGTGTCTGTCTTTGTCCTTGAGGTGGGTTTCCTGTAAGCAGCATAATGTTGGGTCCTGTTTGTGTAGCCAGTCTATTAGTCTATGTCTTTTTATTGGGGAATTGAGTCCATTGATTTTAGGAGAAATCCAAGAAAGGTAATTGTTGCTTTTGTGTCATTTTTGTTGTTAAAGTTGGCATTCTGTTCTTGTGGCTGTCTTCTTTTAGTTTTGTTCAAGAATTACTTTCTTGCTTTTTCTAGGGTGTAGTTTCTGTCTTTGTGTTGGTGTTTTTCTTTTATTATCATTTGAAGGGCTGGATTCGTGTTGGTGTTTTCCTTTTATTATCATTTGAAGGGCTGGATTCGTGGAAAGATAATGTGTGAGTTTGGTTTTGTCATGACATACTTTGGTTTCTCCATCTATGGTAATTGAAAGTTTGACTGGGTATAGTAGCCTATGTTGGCATTTGTGTTCTCTTAGTGTTTGTATAACATCTGGTCAGGATCTTCTGGCTTTCCTAGTCTCTGGTGAGAAGTCTGGAGTAATTCTAATAGGCTTGCCTTTATGTTACTTGATCTTTTTCCCTTACTACTTTTAATAGTTTGTCTTTATTTTGTACATTTGTTGTTCTGATTATTATGTGTTGGGAGGAATTTCTTTTCTGGTCCAGTCTATTTGGAGTTCTGTAGATTTCTTGTATGTTCATGTGCATCTCTTTCTTTAGGGTTGGGAAGTTTTCTTCTATAATTTTGTTGAAGATATTTGCTGGCCCTTTAAGTTGAAAATCTTCATTCTCATCTACTCCTATTATCCGTAGGTTTGGTCTTCTCATTGTGTCCTGGATTTCCTGGATGTTTTGACTTAGGATCTTTATGCATTTTGCATTATCTTTGATTGTTGAGCCGATGTTCTCTATGGAATCTTCTGCACCTGAGATTTTCTCTTCCATGTCTTGTATGCTGTTGCTGATGCTCTCATCTATGGTTCCAGATTTCTTTCCTAGGGTTTCTATCTCCAGCATTGCCTCTTTGGGTTTTCTTTATTGTGTCTACTTCCCTTTTTAGGTCTAGTATGGTTTTGTTCAATTCCATCACCTGTTTGGTTGTATTTTCCTGTTTTTCTTTGAGGACTTCTACCTGTTTGGTTGTGTTTTCCTGTTTTTCTTTAAGGACTTGTAACTCTTTCACAGTGTTCTCCTGTATTTCTTTTTTTTTTTTTTATTTTTATTACATATTTTCCTCAATTACATTTCCAATACTATCCCAAAAGTCCCCCATAGCGCCCCCCACTTCCCTACCCACCCATTCCCATACTTTTGGCCCTGGCATTCCCCTATATTGGGGCATATAAAGTTTGCAAGTCCAATGGGCCTCTCTTTCCATTGATGGCCGACTAGGCCATCTTTCGATACATATGCAGCTAGAGACAAGAGCTCCAGGGTTCTGGTTAGTACATCATGTTGTTCCAACAATAGGGTTGCAGATCCCTTTAGCTCCTTGGGTACTTTCTCTGGCTTCTCCATTGGGAGCCCTGTGATACATCCAATAGCTGACTGTGAACATCCACTCCTGTGTTTGCTAGGCCCCGGCATCGTCTCACAAGAGACAGCTATATTTGGGTCCTTTCAGCAAAATCTTGCTAGTGTATGCAATGGTGTCAGCGTTTAGAAGCTGATTATGGGACGGATCCCTGGATACAGCAGTCTCTAAATGGTCCATCCTTTCATCACAGCTACGAACTTTGTCTCTGTAACTCCTTCCCTGGGTGTTTTGTTCCCAATTCTAAGAAGGTGCACAGTGTCCACACTTTGGTCTTCATTCTTCTTGTGTTTCATGCGTTTAGCAAATTGTATCTTATATCTTGGGTATCCTAAGTTTTGGGCTAATATCCACTTATCAATGAATACATATTGTGTGAGTTCTTTTGTGATTGTGTTACTTCACTCAAGATGATGCCCTCCAGGTCCATCCATTTGGCTAGGAATTTCATAAATTCATTCTTTTTAATAGCTGAGTAGTACTCCATTGTGTAAATGTACCATAATTTCTGTATCCATTCCTCTGTTGAGGGACATCTGGGTTCTTTCCAGCTTCTGGCTATTATAAATAGGGCTGCTATGAACATAGTGGAGCATGTGTCCTTTTTACCGGTTGGGACATCTTCTGGATATATGCCCAGGAGAGGTATTGCTGGATCCTCCGGTAGTACTATGTCCAATTTTCTGAGGAACCGCCAGACTGATTTCCAGAGTGGTTGTACAAGCTTGCAATCCCACCAACAATGGAGGAGTGTTCCTCTTTCTCCACATCCTCGCCAGCATCTGCTGTCACCTGAATTTTTGATCTTAGCCATTCTGACTGGTGTGAGGTGGAATCTCAGGGTTGTTTTGATTTGCATTTCCCTGATGATAACTAAGGAAGTGAAAGATCTGTATAATAAAAACTTCAAGTCTCTGAAGAAAGAAATTATAGAAGATCTCAGAAGATGGAAAGATCTCCCATGCTCATGGATTGGCAGGATCAACATTGTAAAAATGGCTATCTTGCCAAAAGCAATCTACAGATTCAATGCAATCCCCATCAAAATTCCAAATCAATTCTTCAACGAATTAGAAAGTGCAATCTGCAAATTCATCTGGAATAACAAAAAACCTAGGATAGCAAAAACTCTTCTCAAGGATAAAAGAACCTCTGGTGGAATCACCATGCCTGACCTAAAGCTCTACTACAGAGCAATTGTGATAAAAACTGCATGGTACTGGTATAGTGACAGACAAATAGACCAATGGAATAGAATTGAAGACCCAGAAATGAACCCACACACCTATGGTCACTTGATCTTCCACAAGGGAGCTAAAAACATCCAGTGGAAGAAAGACAGCATTTTCAACAAATGGTGCTGGCACAACTGGTTGTTAACATGTAGAAGAATGCGAATCGATCCATTCCTATCTCCTTGTACTAAGGTCAAGTCTAAGTGGATCAAGGAACTTCACATAAAACCAGAGACACTGAAACTTATAGAGGAGAAAGTGGGGAAAAGCCTTGAAGATATGGGCACAGGGGAAAAATTCCTGAATAGAACAGTAATGGCTTGTGCTGTAAGATCGAGAATTGACAAGTGGGACCTCATGAAACTACAAAGCTTCTGCAAGGCTAAAGACACCATCAATAAGACAAAAAAAACCACCAACAGATTGGGAAAGGATCTTCACCTATTCTAAATCAGATAAGGGACTAATATCCAATATATATAAAGAACTCAAGAAGGTGGACTCCAGAAAGTCAAATAACCCCATTAAAAAATGGGGCTCAGAACTGAACAAAGAATTCTCACCTGAGGAATACCGAATGGCAGAGAAGCACCTGTATTTCTTTAAGTGAGTCATTAAAGTCGTTTTTGATGTCCTATACCATCATCATGAGATATGCTTTTAAATCTGCGTCTAGCTTTCAGGTGTGTTGGGGTGCCCAGGACTGGGCAAGGTGGGAGTGCTGGGTTCTGATGATGGTGAGTGGTCTTGGTTTCTGTTAGTAAGATTGTTACGTTTGCCTTTCACCCTCTGGTAATCTTTGGAGTTAGTTGTTATAGTTGTCTCTGGTTAGAGATTGTTCCCCAGTGATTCTGTTAGCTTCTATCAGCAGACCTGGGAGACCAGCTCTCTCCTGAGTTTCAATGATCAGAGCACTCTCTGCAGGCAAGCTCTCCTCTTGCAGAGAAGGTGCACAGACATCTGGTGTTCGGACCTGCCTCCTTGCAGAAGATGAAGACCCTAAACAGAGCCTGTCCAGAAGCTGTGTAGTTTCTGTAGTCCACACTTGTGATGGTTTGTATATCCTTGGACCAGGGAGTGGCATCATCTGAAGGTGTGGCCTTGTTGGAATAGGTGTGACCTGGTTGGAATGGGTGTGTCACTGTGGGTGTGGGTATAAGATCCTCACCCTAGTTGCCTGGAAGTCAGTCTTCCACTAGCAGCCTTTGGATGAAGACAGAACTCTCAGCTCCTCCTGTGCCATGCCTGCCTGGATACTGCCATGCTCCCACCTTGATGCCTTGATGATAATGGACTGAACCTCTGAATTTGTAAGCCAGCCCCAAGTAAATATTGTTTTTTATAAGACTTGCCTTGGTTATGGTGTCTGTTCACAGCAGTAAAACCCTAACTAAGACAGAAGTTGGTACCAGGAGTGGGGTATTGCTGTGATAGGCCTGACCATGCTTTTATTTGAAAGAATGTGGATTTTGGGACTTTGGATTTGGAAAGCAGTAGAATGCTTTAAATGGGGCTTAATGGGTCATCCTAGTAGGAATATGGAAGACTTTGTTGCTGGGAGTAATTTGAACTGTGTTGACTTGGCCCAAGAGATTTCAAAGGAGAAGAATTTCAGAATGTGGCATAAAGACTGGTTTTGTGGTATTTTGGTGAAGAATGTGGCTACTTTTTGCCCTTGTCTGAAAGGTTTGCCTGAGGCTAAGGTGAAGAGACTTGGATTAATTGCATTGACAAAAGAAGTTTCAAAAAAGCCCAGCAGAGACTTTGTTCTCTGGTTAAGTCTCATGAAGAGAAGTTTGAACAAGCATAGCAAGCTTAAAAAGGAAAAATATAAAATATATGGTTTGAATATTAAAGGAGTACCAGGAAGTGAAATGGAGCAAAATCTTGTGTTCTAGGAGATAAAGATTAAGGGAGTGGGACCTTGGGGCAAGATCCTACCCAGCTAAATTAGATCCAGGCATGGTGGTACACACCTTTAATCCCATGAGACAAGCATGCTGATCTCTACATTCAAGGTCAATCTACAGAGCAAGAACCAGGATAGCCAAGCTTAGGCAGTGAAGGATTTAGAAAACATAAAGCTAGTGATAATGTAATAATACAAGGGGATCATGTTCTAGTTCCTGTAAGCAGCAGAACTCGGCAGCTTCAGCCATGTGCCTCTGGCTCTAGAGTTAAGAATGGAAGGAACTACTGGGAAAATTGATGCTGGTTAGCTGGAGCTAAGGAATTAGCAGTGATTAAGAAGAGACCAGCATCACTGAGGTGAAATCTTCTGGAAATTGTTTTCTGGGAGCACAAAGAAGCTGTGTTCCAGAGATAACCAAGGTTGCACCTCATGCTGCGGCTGGACTTGGTAATATGTAAGAGTCACTCAGGTGGTACTGCTTGTGAAGGAACGAAGGGATCATGGAGAGAAGCTGGGGCTTAGCACTGTGAGAGGCCAGGGAAGGCCACTGGAGAAGGTGAAGCCTCAGCTGTAGTTGATGGCCCAGGACTGAAGGGGTCATGCAAAGGATTTGAGGCTTGGCACCCTGAAGAGAGCCTATGAGAGGCTATTGGTGAAGCCTAATTGGAGTGGAATACCCCAGTGTATTGGAGATGTCAGTACCATGGAGTGATCACCAAGAACTGCAGCCATAGTGGAGTGGATCAATCTGAGCTTAGAGTGCTACAGAGGGTAGAGCTGGAAAAGTGATGCCAGCCCTGAGGAGGAGTCCAAAAGATCAAGTGGAATCCCAGACACTGAAACAAGAAGCTGTAACATTGAAATTGCCTTGGAGACTCAAAGATGTTAAAGATGCCAGAGCCATGGGACACATGCTGAGGAAAGCTGCTAACAGGGAGTGGAACCAGCCCAGGAGAAAGCAGTTTGTTGCAGTCAACAAAGATGAAAAAGGAGTGGAGATTTGAAGACCGCTTTGACATCAGCCATGGTGATGCAGAGTTTGGAGTTTGCCCAGCTGGTTTCCTGCCTTGCTTTGGAGATTACAGTTAATTAAGTTGGATGAATCTCAGAAGAGACCTTGAACTTTGGACTTTTAACATTGTTGTGACTGCTATAGAGACTATGAGGACTTTGAAAGTTGGACTAAATGCATTTTGCATTATGCTATGTTCAAGTATGGCCCCCATAGACTCATGTTTTTGAACAAGTCAATGGGGACCAGGGAGTGGAATGTGATGGTTTGTATATCCTTGGACCAGGGAGTGGCATCATCTGAAGGTGTGGCCTTGTTGGAATAGGTGTGACCTGGTTGGAATGGGTGTGTCACTGTGGGTGTGGGTATAAGATCCTCACCCTAGTTGCCTGGAAGTCAGTCTTCCACTAGCAGCCTTTGGATGAAGACAGAACTCTCAGCTCCTCCTGTGCCATGCCTGCCTGGATACTGCCATGCTCCCACCTTGATGCCTTGATGATAATGGACTGAACCTCTGAACCTGTAAGCCAGCCCCAATTAAATGTTGTTTTTGTAAGACTTGCCTTGGTCATGGTGTCTGTTCACAGCAGTAAAACCCTAACTAGGACAACACTCTCACCATGCAGACTAGTCTCAGAGGGATCTTGGAACCAAGATGGCTCCCCCAGGTGTTTAGGCAAAGCCATCCTGGGAGGGGTGGATACCTCTCCTCTGGCAGGGAAGGAGCCGGGATGTCTGGAGCCCGAAATGGGGTCTGCCTCAGAAGCTGTGTTGCTTCTGCCTGTCCCAAAAGCTCTTAGCTTCTGTAGTCCACACTCTCACCTGGGCAGACTTGTCTAGGAGGCCACTTAACTTTTTCTAACATTACTTCTAAACTTACTCTCTCTCTCTGTATGTGTGTGTATGTTTAATTTTACTTAGTCATTGTCCTTGTCCATTATTGATCAGAGGCTGCTGTTGTGACTCCCAAAATGCTTCTTCTTGTAATCCTGGCAAAGAAGTAAGCAGAAAAAGGTAGTTATAACTATCCCTTTGATAGTAAAGGGGGTTATTCCCATTCCCTTGTGGGAGAAGTGGAGAGGGGTTTTAACTAAGTTTCTGCCATTCTTACTGGCAAATGCTTTAGGATATGAGGGTTAACTGAAAATGGGAGTCCATTAATTCAGCTTTCATGAAGTCACTACCCATGGTGGCATGGGGCTTTTCTGTTATGCAGCTGATTTTGACTCACCCAAACTCCTGTAAATAGCCCCCCCCATTCATGTACCTGTACATAAGCCCAGTGAACTCATTGTTTCACTGACTTGTGGACAATTGTCTCTTTGCTCATCAATAATGCAATACCTGTTGTGAATGAACATTTGTTCATATCCATGCAAGGAAAGGAATGTAGCACGAGTAATGTTGTGTTTTATAAAATGGCCGCAGTGGTGCAGAGAAAGAGATTGTGTGGGTGGGCCCATGCTGAAGCCTTTCCTCTGAGAAACCAGACCTAAGAGAGAGTTTATTGGGAACTGAGGGAGAGGGTCGAGGCAAAGAAG
The DNA here is from genome assembly GCF_978045245.1 of Mus caroli. Taxonomy (NCBI): domain Eukaryota; kingdom Metazoa; phylum Chordata; class Mammalia; order Rodentia; family Muridae; genus Mus; species Mus caroli. The sequence continues at coordinate 62,801,663 of NW_028227265.1, read as the reverse complement.
GGAGGGGACAGGGTCAAGGGAGGGGACAGAGAAGGACAGAGAGAGAGGAGTGAGAGAAAGAGGAAACAGAAGCTGGTGGGAGGTTCTAGGGGAAGAAAAAGAGGAGGAGATGAAGAGAGGGAGAGAGGGAGAGGAAATTATAACAAATAATATGAGACAGGATCAAAATGGTGAGAAGAGACCAGAATACAGGATACCTTGATTCCTAGCTTGAAGCTTTTACATTCAAAGCACCATGGAAAGATTTCCACAGTAAGGGAAGAGATTAAGTGCTGTGGATAACTCTGGGGCTAATTATATTTGATGTTAATTCCATTCTCTGTGAGTGAGTGGTAGTGGTTATGAACAAGGAATGAGTCAGCACTCAGGTGATTTCCTGTAAACCTGTTTCCCATCTTAATTTGTAAAATAAAGGAGAGCTGATGACTGGGCAGATAAAAGGGAAGGTGGAGTGGAAGGTGGGGGAGAGAAGAAGGAGAAAATGGAAGAGGGAGAGGATGCAGAGGAGGAAGAGGAGGAGGAGGAAGAAAAGCTGAGCAGAAGCATATTGCCTGGAGAAACCGCATGTTCTAAGGGGTCTCATAGATGTGGAAGATGGTAGTGTAGCGGTAGATCTGCCTCTTCTAGGTGCACAGCATGTAATCATATTAACTGTGTTCTGTTTTCATTGCTGGGGCATATTTGGGAGGAGATTTACTGCAACAATCAAGGCTTGTTTCAGAAAAATCATGTGAGCCTATAGACAGAGCTTGAATGACATCCAAAGTGAGGTGTATGACAACCAGATAAGGGGCCCAAATGATGGGCATGCCAGCAAAAATGGAAGTAGAAAGAAAGAAGTACTAGAAAATGATTTTAAAGGAATAAGGGGGGTTGAAGGTAATATCATGTCAGATCCGTGACTCAATTATTAACAAGACCTAGAGCAGGAACCAGATAAAAGTTCAATAATTCAGTGTTGAGCCAGTTGCTTTTGAGGCAAAATTGTACCATACTGTATGTTAAAAACAGGCTTGCCGAAATGTGGCAGGCTGAGTAGGGGTACTAGTTTTGTTAATAGTGTCAAGGGAACTCTAAGTCTTTCAGCATTCATGGCATGTGACTATGGGGGTAAAAATCTACCCAATTTACTTATTGGGGGATTGTGACATGCATTATTAGAAAAGCTGATGTAAGTTTGACAGCACGTCAATTTGAAAGGTATTGTAACAAGAATCCCAGCAAAATTCTATTCAAAGTGGATGGAATTGGGAAGTAATCAGTGAGGCAGTATAGGGTAATTTTCATATTTGTTAATTACCATACCCAAAGTTAAGGAGCCCGCTCTCTATCTGTGATGCCTGTGACTCTGTTATTCATGGCATGCACTTTTGACCTCCCCTAGATATACTTACTGAATGAGAAATTTTAAAAGGGGCCCAGAATTCTGTATGGGCCCTTCTAACACCCAGTGAAGATCATGAATCTTCAGGGTTCTCCCCCTGCCCCCTCAGAATCTTCCGTTCTTATTCTTGAACTAGAATGTGAAGAAAAAGGAATCAGATGCCATGCCAGATACTGGGAACACTTACATTTTGTAACCGTAATCGTAGTAGGTTTTGTCCTTTCCTATCACACAGTTCCTACCTTAAGAGGAATGGGAATTTAATTATCCCCTCAGTGACACTAATCCAGTATCAGCATTTGCCATAGACACTCAAATTTGAAAATGGTGATAAAAATAAAAACAGCCCTCATATTCTCTAGGAACAGGCTGTCCTTCATCCTTCCTGATGGTTTTGAATTATGTCCCTTTCCAAATATTGTTGAATTCTTAACATAAAAATGTGTACATAGAGTGGACCACATTGCATTCACTGTCAAGAATCAGATAATGAGGAATATTTGCTTGTATTCTTTTCTTTTGTGTGCTTTAGGATTTCAACCTTAGGAAGTGGTGTTAACTACAGCAGTCGAGTCTTCCCTCTAAAGTTAATTAAAAAAAATTCTTTCCCAGTCATGCTCAGAGACTAACTCAGATAATCCTTCACAAGTATGCTAGGAGGCTGTTCTCCTAGATGATTCTAGATCTTGTTGAACTGACAAAACTAATCATCACATATACTAATTTTGAACATATGAATTACTAAGTTATGCTTTGTATTTACTTGAAAAATATTCTAGCCATTTTAGAATAATATATCCCAGGATCATCTGTGTGCCTCAGGAGTGCATTATGTTGTATTATATCATACCTCTCACAGCCACAGCTGCAGAAGAAGATGGAGAAGTGGGTGGCCTAACGGAACAGCTAAGCTGTTAGGGGGAAAGCTAGTATCCTCATATTTGCTTTAGTTTTCTAATGCTGAAGAGTAGGAGAAAAGCAATTACAGAAATACTGGGTTGAGCTGTTCCTATGTCTATTCCCTTGAGTTCGAGTTTCAACAGAACATTGCAGTAAAAGCTATAAATTCAATCTTCTCTCACCTGCTCTAACAATATAAACACTCATTAATTAAAAGGATAGGGCTTAAGTGCTATCAATAAAAGCATTAAATCCATAAATTGTCTAAGTCACACTCAATTGGGAGTTTCTAGGCTAATTGAGAAAGACTGGTTTCTGCTGGGGATGATGAACAGCTGTGCTGCATCCTTAAACAAGTCCTCAGAGGACTGTTCCTATAAGCAGGAAGCAAAGCACCTCTTCTACAGGATTAACTCCATGCCATTCAAATAGAGGGTCCCTTCTAAACTTAATGCAAGATGCAGACATATTATGCTAACCCGGATGAGGAAGTGAAATTTCCAGATATTACAGGGGAGAAAAATCCATTTCCCTTTCCCTTTTCTTCAATTAATTAATTTATTTAAGTAAAAAAAAAACTGTATTAATGAAGCCTAAATTTTGCTAGGGCACAATAGACCATGGTGTGATGGATAGTTTTAATTGTCAAGTTGACCCAATTTGGAATCACATGGGAATAGAGTCTTAATGAGGGATTGTTTAGATTAAGCTGCATGTAGCTATGTTTTAGATGGATTATGTCGTCTCTTGGGAGACTTACCTACTGTGGATGGTGTCATTCCTAGGACAGGGTATCTTGACTTGTGTAAGAGTGGAGAGGGTGAGCTAAGCACTGGCATGCACTCAATTCATTGCTCTTTACAGAAGATGAAGTGTGTAATGTGACTAACTCTTTTGAGTTCTTGCTACCTGGTGATGAACTGTAATCTTGACTTGTGAGTCAAGTAAAGTCTTTCTTTCCTTAAGTTGCCTCTGTCATGGTCTTTATTCATTCCAGAAATGGGGTCTTTTCTGTGACAAACCTGACTGTTAGGCTTTCTGCACATAAAGCTTTCTGAATTTCTGAGAGGAATATGAAAGATTTTGGGACATTTGGCCAGAAATGTAGGCTTAGAATTTTTTACACCCTATTTTAATAAGTGTTCTCAAACACTTGGACCCTTAGTCTAGCCCACTATTCAAAGGTAGGGTAGAAAAAGATGGTAAACAGGACAAGGGGCTGTGGACCTGTTTAGAAGTATTTCTTTGGGAAAATTCCAATTTCCATTTGTCAGGTTACTAGCAGTCCAGTTTAAAAGTGTCACCAAACATGAAACAGTGATGACTGCCTGATTCAGCAGAAACCACCAGGCCTCCACCAATTGCAGGAGTCAGTAGAGCAACCAGGACCAGCTGGAATGCCAGGTATTCTCTTAATGAAGTGAAGGACAAGCAAAGATGCAAAAGCAACAAAGAGTTGTACAGCTAGCTATAAAAATGCCCTGTTACTGTCTTTTGAATCCTATCTATATTCTCTCCAAATATCATGTATCCTCTCTCAAGTCTTGCATCAGTAAGATGGCACATGAGTCTGCATCACAAGACACATCCAAAAACTTCCACTTCACAGAAAAGCTACTGAATGCTGTAAGCAGAGCTTAAAGGGATGTTTTAGTGGGCATTTAGAAGAAAGGATTTAGAGAGGGGACATGAATAACCAATAATATCCTGCTTATAAGGTTATAGAAAATCAAGAACTCTGTCAGTAACTGGGCTAGGGCCCATTCACATGAGATTTGGTACATAAATTGTTCTCCATTCTTTCTATCTCCAGAGAACTTGAATGAATATGCATAGATTAATTATGGACTGATTTGTAAGGTGAAGGAATGATGTGTGAATATGATTATTTTGGATAAGGAAAATGTAGATAACAAAGCATCTGTGACAAAAAGATTAATGCCAGTAAGAGAAACCTGTTGTTTGGTTCCGCAGTAATGGGAAAGCATTCCTGCAAAGCAGCATACAGAAGCCATTACAGCTGTGATCCCTGGTGCCAAGGCTACATCTCCTACAGGTAGAAGAACTTAACAGTATCTGTGTGACATTGGATTTGAAGACATAGTAGATGCAAGACTGAGGGGTTATGGAGAAAAACTGAAGCAAGGTACTGTGTATTAGAACTGGAGTAGTCACAGAGAGCCCTGTTTGAGCCATTGTGTGAAGTTGTGAAGATAAAGCTCAAGTCATAGGGGAAACCCCTGGATATTGGAGATGCCAGGCTCACGTGACATCTGCCAACAAGACCTATGTATAAGGAGAGGATTCAATTCAAGAAAGAAGCTGTGTGTGCTAGAGGCAGCATAACCAGCACAGTGGGACTACCCAAGCTTTCTCCAGACCAGTTGATGATAACATTAAAGGCCTCAAACACTAGAAATGAAGCTATGGGATTTAATGTTCACACTGCTTGGCTTTGCTTTACTGTGGTGTGATTGTTTCTTGCTCTTCTCTTGCTCTATCTCTTTGGAATAAGAATGTTTAAAATTGTAGCATTATATGGCTACAAGCACCTAAGCTGTTTTTCATTTTATAGGAGGTCACAGTTATATACATTTGGATTCTTAAAGTGGTAGGATTTTGTAAGACTCTGAGGCCTTTAAAAGTTATACACGATTTTGTGGTATGAGATAAGCATGAGAATTTGAAGTCTTTTAAGCCACAGAGTCTGTGGCTTTAAGTGATATGTTCATGAGTCAAGTAGACAAGGGTAGAGTCATGGTGGTTAGTTGTAATTGTCAAGTTGGTACAATCTGTCACCTGGGAATAGAGTCTCAAAGGAGTATTAGTAAGTTGACCTGTGAGCAAGTCTGTGGGGGATGATCTTATTCACTAGGAAGATCTTCCTGCTCACTGTGTGTGATACTGTTTCCTAGGCAGCAGGTCCCAGACTGTGTAGAAGTGGGGAGAGTGCTCTGAGCATGCATTAATCCAGTGCGTTCTGTTCTTGCCTGTGGATGTAATACAATAAGCTGCCCAGGCTCCTCTTGCTGTTATTTCCCTGCTGTGATTAACTTGTGTGGAATTTTGAGCCAAATAAACTTATTCTCCTTTAAGTTGCTTCTTAATTCAGAGTATTTTATCACAGTAACAGAAAAACATGTGGCTATAGCAAGTGATGAAGGAGATAGGATAAAGTCTCAGTTGAGATCAGCTTGCTCTTCATTTCTTCTCATGTGCTATATATTTGTCCCCATTTAGTGACATTAGGAAGGCTGACGAATGGTCTAAGTAGACTGAAAGGACATTGTGTATTTCCCGAATAAAAATCACAAACCACCATACTGAGGCAATTAGGGAAAACAGATGTGAACAGTTAGGAGATTATGCCCAACCAGAAAAGATATTGTGAATATTGCCCCATCTCCACTTTTTGTTTCTTTTTTATGGCATTAACTTCATTTATGACCCATTTATGGCCTCTAGAGTACAGAAGCTTTTCCAGCATATTAAAATATTCAAAAGGCAACTCTTGTGTATGACAGAACTTTCATAGTTGGTTGGAATTCAGAGTGCATTCAATTTAACCCTCCAGTGCCTCTTGTAAAGAGAAATAAAATGTATTAAGTCCATTGTTCCATATCTGCACTCTTAAGACTACTAAGACCCACTGGTCAGGTGCAGAGCATCTACATGCTTAGCTGATTATAGGCACTGTTATCACATTACTTGAGAAACTAGTTATTTTTAGGAAAGTGCTTTTCTCCTTACTTTTGACCAGGGCTATTGATTATCATGGGCTATTTGGAGAGAAGGAGATACTCAGCATGCAGATGATGAGGTATACCAGTGAAACAAAGGAGGCACTTCTCAGGTGATGCAACTCCAGCATCATTTGGTAGGCTTAGTACATGGAGTAGATCACACCTTAGGAAACACAACACCCAAATCTCATCATAAATTCAGGCTTCGGGGACCCATTGAGTTTGGGGCATTATATTTTATTATTCTGGGCTCATTCAACAGCTGATTGGGTTTAGCTAACTAGGAGTAACATTCTCTTTCCAGTTCTTAACAAAGTGTCCAACTGGGCATTTAAGGTGACACATATCAAAGTGAATTGCTGCTTCTGCCCTCTTGGATGTGTTGCGTGTGTGTATATATATTTCATATGTGTTCATGTGTGTGAATGGAGGCCAGAAGACAAACTCTGGAGGAGTAGTTTGTCAGGCAGTACTGCCTACCTTGTTTTCTGAGACAGGGTCTCTCATTAGGCTAGGGCTTCTTTGAGTAGACCAGGCTAGGTGGCCACAACACCTCAGGGAACTGCCTATCTCTACTCCCCAGTGTTGGAATTTCAAGCACAAGCCACCATACCCAGCTGTTTTATAACATGTCCTGGAGATAAAACTCAGGTCTTCATGCTTGGGTGGCAAGCATGTCAGCTATCCTGTAATTATCAGGGGCCACAGCTCTTCTCTCACTTCCTCCAGGCACTATTAACAAGAGAGTTTGACCTTCATGCTGTAATACAGCTGAATCCAAAAGACTAAGCACACATTTCTTATCAATTCAGAGAGAGGAGCCAGACTTCATTAAAATTGTTTAGGGAAGTCAAGGAAATGTCGCATTTATTTGTAAACAACCTAAATAGTTGCAAGTTAATAGCTAGTATGTATTAATTATGACAAAATTATAGGACTGATGACAGATATTTTAAGATAGGAAATATTTTGACAAATATTAAAGTGTTATTTTATATGATATTGGAAATAACTCAACAGCTCACTTATATTTTTTTCCAAAGGTTTGCTGAAATGAGAGTTGTATAAATAAGGATTTATTTAAGGATAAATAATATAACATCTCTAGTTTTCTTCTGCTTACTATTTATACCCAGATTCTAAATTTCTTGAAAACCTAGGCAATGTATAAATGATTAGAAAGTACAGCTGTAGGTGTGGTTTCCATATTTTATTTAGTCTTACTTTACAATGCTGAGGATTAAATGCAGGGTCTTGTGTATGTTAGGCAAGCAATAGTGCTACATAATGCTACACTTCCAGATCTTTAAAATATTAGCAGTCATACTTGTTTTGCAGCAATAATGTCAAAATATCACATACTTTTTATAAAGATGAAAGTCACCAATCTAAAAAATAATAATAAAAATATAAGGAATCAGGCAAGAAAGATGGCTTAGTGGTTAAGAGCACTGACTGCTTTTCCAGGGGTCCTGAGTTCAATTCCCAGCAACCACATGGTGGCTCACAATCATCTGTAATGAGATCTGATGCCTTCTTCTGGTGTGCCTCTCTAAGAAAGTGACAGTGTACTCTCAAATGTAAAATAAATAAATCTAAAAAAACAGAACAAAACAAAACTCAATTAAAAAATAAGGAAGGAGAACTAGCATTAACAAGCTGAAAACTAAAATGTAAGTATATTGTGATAAATTTAAATAATATTTTAAACCATTTTTTAACAATTCTGCAAATCATATTTGAAGCTTATCACTACATTTATGCCAAGAAATTAAGTAGAAATCTTTAATGACTTGTATCCATAAGGGTTTCAATACATCTTTGTTACACTTTCTCTGTGCATGGATATATTTACATATGGGTGTGTATGTATTTATGTGTTTATACTTGTAGTAGCAGAGAAAATGTCAATAATAATATGTACGGCTGCTCTCATATTAAATATTTCTCATTCTTCTGGTCATTCTTCTTGCTCATTCCACTAAGGAAGGCAATTGGCTATTACCTATAGGCACCATTGAGCCCTAACACCAAAGACCATTTCTAAATTCAAGTAAAGAGAATCACTTGCCCACCTTTCTGAGACTCACAATCAAGCCATTCTGCTTTATATGCAGTGATTGGCAGATAGTTACAATTGTGGATTTACACCATCCGCCATATTTTACCCCTACTCTCACTTTCTTAATGGTCAGTGGCTTTTTCTTTAATCCATTTCCAAGAGCATTTCAAAACACAATTGCTGTGTAGTTGGGTTGGGCACATATCCATGAGGTAAGCCCTGGTGGAATTTGTGAATTATATCACCTCTACCTGCATCTCTCCATCTCCTATCAAGATGACATATCCATTCAGTATTTCAAGGAAAATAAGACTATGTCATCTTGAATTTGTTCTTTTTGTGGTAAGATGATAAGTTGTTCTCTAATGATAAGTTCAGTTTGCTTATGACAGTCTACAATTATATTTATTTTCTTGGGATGAATATTAATAGAGTTCTCTTTCATCTGCAAAGGGTTCTTGTTTGAATAATGAATTATATATTCATCCAGATCTTATTTCAGGTGGTAGTCTATGAAGTGCCTAAAAATTTCTATTGGCATTGCCTTCAAAATATGTGCAGTATCCAGTCACTCTTCCCCCACTTCTTGTATACCATCATAGTCCACATTGTCTTTCAAACCATGCAAACAGCCAGCCAGCTGCTTTTCTGCTCTTTGAACTGTTTCCTATAGTCTGAAGTCTGCCCAGGCTAAGCTTATGCCACCCTTTTGCCACAATATTCTGCTGGCTTCCCCTTTTAGATTACATCTATCTTGCCCTGACCTATAGAGCTGCTTTTGTTTACAGTTCTATAATTATATAACTCTCCCTCTTTGGTTTTCTTTCCCAGCTGTATTATATTTGTTGTTTTCTAAGCACACTGAGCTTGCTCATGTCTTTGCAGTTTTTATTGTTCCTGTCTAGCATTCTCTTCCTCAGCTTAAATGGCTAAACCCTGGACTTTTCCCCAAACATCTCTTCAAACAAAGGTTAACTTTTCCTGGGAGAGTTTCTTGACAGTCATGTTTTGACCATATGCCTCAATTAAGTAAAAGAAACAGGCATATTTATAGATATTTCAAGCAGAAACGAATTTAATTTAAATATTAGGAGCTTATAAGATCAAGAGGATAACTCTGAGATTTGGCCTGCAAGTCATGCTGTATGTTTACCTCTTATGAAGCTGGCAAGTATAAGAAAATTGTTTTGATCTCTCTGAGTTTCCCAAATTTTATATATCTCATTGGAAGAATTGAAGCAATTCCTAGCAACCTAGTGAGAAAGGACTGTGGGAAATATATTCTTTCCTCTCTGTGAAGGTTAATTGTGCTTAGCACTACCTCCAGCCTGGAGACCTCAAAGATAGAATAAAACGTTTACCTCTCCCCCTCTACCTCCCACCACCACCACCACATTTTCCTGTTTTCTGACTGTGATCAGATGACTAAGATCGCTCCTCCCCATCCTTCCAACCAAGATGCCACTCCTTACCCCAGGCTCAGCATCAACAGGCCTCACTATAATGAACTGAGCCCTCTGAATCTTCATGAGCTAAAATAAAAATAGCTTCCACTTTCTGCATTCTGCCAGGGATCTTACCACATCAATATGAATGCTAACACATACTCTTCCAATACTAGTGTAACTAAAAGGGTAACTAAAAGACGGCATAAAGAGTGCCAGCAGGTTAAGCATGACCCCTGGGCTCTTTCACACTCTTGTCTTCACTCTGCTTAACTTTTCTCAATAGCACTCACTACCACAAAAGGCATTTTGTTTGGGGCCAGCCAGCAGCCCGCAATGTAAACGGTTCCACTGAGATGGCAGCTCTGAGCTGAAAAGAGAGGAGACTAGACAGGGAGGAAGAAGAAACGAGGCCAAGTCAAGTTCATCCTGTTCAAAGCCCAATTTTACTAGTACTGACATCCAGTTATAAAGGAAGGGGGAGGGAACCCGATTTCCCGCCAAGTAACTCAGGGTCCAGTAGCAGGGTGAACACATGTGTGGCTCCGAGCAGCAAAGCGACAGGGTCCAGCAGTGGGCATGGCAGAACGAATGAGCAGGAAACTCCACCCCTGAGCCAGCAGGTTCCAGGCTTGGAGTGGGGAGGCTACAGCATTTCTTTGTTTTCTTGTTAGATTTGACTTATCTAATAGGTTTTGAAGTTTAGCAGAGGGGCTAGAGAAATACATATATCAATATTCCATGTTATGCAGGAATTATTATCAGAGGATTTTTCAAGAGGACAGGAAAGGGAAGCCAGTAGGCATTAAAATGATAAATTTCAGGAAACTCGATTTTAGGTCAGCTGGGCTATGTGGGAGAATAATCACTTAATTCTAATTCAATTAAAATTGGAAGTTATATTTACTTATCTCACGTAAGAGAAGCAAATGGATTTCTGATTATTGGTGACTTCTCAGGTTTTTTTTTTTTCCATCTCTCTCTTCCTTCTACAAAATATAGAGCTGATGGGTAAGATGGTTGAGGTGTGTGTGTTGGCATAGCCTTTCTTATGGACCTGACAGCTGGTTGGTCAAATGTCGGAAGTCAACTGGACCAGCTCTGCCCCTGCACAGACCTGTAATTATCTAGCTAATCTCTCTGTGGCTGATGGTTCAATTTATGCTCAAAGAAACAGAAAGTAGTTTGGGCCTCGGAGATGAAACTCTGCTCAATAATAAAGCAGGTTGTTTTTATATTTTAATTTTCTCCTGCATCTATTACACACAGGAGAGAGAACTGAGATGAACATTGGAAATACCCGAGAGTTTTCAGATATTCTGATGTGCAAATTCTACCACCAGAGATGCTGCTTTAATCGTTCTGTGGTTTATGACTGTGAATTAGAATGTTTATAAGCCCCTGGGTGATGCTCAGAAGCAGCAAAGTTGCATTCTTTTGGCTGGGAGAAGGAACTGTTGATTGGTGCCTTGAAAACCCAAAGCAGGAGTCTGGGGAGGTGGTTCAGAGGATAAAGCATTTGCTTCTCATTTGAGATTGAGAACCAGAGTTTGGTTCCCTAGAACCCACGTGAAAGCTGGGTGGGCATACTAGTGTGCCTATAGTCCTGGCACACTAGGTTAAAGTGTGCTATAATGTATAATATACAGTGGGGAGGTGGGGGATAAGGGATTTACACTTGCTAATGAGCAAGCTTTATGTTCAGCTGGTAAACTTTCTCAGTCAGGAAGCTGGAGAGCACTAGAGAAAGACATATATAATCAAATTTGAGCCTCCATGTACAGTGCACACATGTCAGCATATGCACCTGCATCCATACGTGAACATACATGCACACACCACACCCACATACACAGGCAAAAACATACCCAAGAACTCTCAGTGCTCTCACTAGCTGGCCTTGCCCTTGTTTATTATTTCCCATGATACTCATACTGTTAAGGCTGCAAATCTGGTACGTGTTCAGCCCATGAAGCTGGATGGCTCTGCAGTTTCAGTCTGGTGCTGGAGTCCTGAAGGATTTCCTGAGAGCTGATGATCTTCAGTCTGTATTGGTACCATGGAGTAGTTGGTTTTCATAGCAGTGAAGCAAAGCTAAAACAGGGACGATGAACTTGCCAGGAAGAACGAGGGCGATTAGGCAAACAACTAAATCCCCTTCCTTCCTATCGCTGGGACTATCACCAAAAGAGGCTGCCAAGATTTAGGGTGAATTTTCCTGCTTCAGATAATCTTATCAAGACAATTTCTCACAGGATATTAATTGATTCCAGAGGTAATCAATTTCACAATCAGGATTAGCCATCAATAGTCTTACCACCAAGAGCAATGGCAGTAGTCTGTGTTGAGTGGCGTAGTGTGTTGTGGTGTGGTGGTGGTGGTGGTGGTGGTGGTGGTGTGTGTGTGTGTGGTGTGGTGTGTAGGGGTGGTGGGGTCTATAGGTCACCTGCCACCAACAACTTGAGGCAAGATGTTTCACACCCGGTGCTGGGTTTTTTAATTTGTCAACCTATGGCCTCTGTGATGAGTATAATTCCTTCTGCATAGAAGCTCCAATTAAACTCCTTTATATAAATATAAATGTATATTTTACAAATACATATATTATAATATATATATATGTAAAATGAAGGTTTTTAAATACTAGGTTTTCATATTTTTTTTCAACCATTCTTAAAGTTTATTCGTTCCTTGGCCGTCTACCTCTGCCCTACCCTCCAATCCCTCTCTATGCTTAAACCACTTCCCACCATTCCATGCTTCCCCTTCATATCCCCTGTGTTTTAATATCCTTCCCTTGAAGTCTTCTCTTCCTCCTCAACAATGATTTTTTTCTAGTATCCTAGATTCCACAGGTAGGAATGTGGGTGATAGTTCCAAGGACTGGAAGGAAAGGGGTTTACTTGTTTGCCTGATTGTCCTCATTCTTGCTGGTAAGTTCATCTCTCCTGTTGTGTATCTAATATATCTGATATCATTGCTTCACTGGTATTAGATTCCACACACACTTCTAAAGTTTCATTTCAGCCTTTCTGGGTCTTGGTTGTCTCATTCAGTCTAATGTTTTCCAGGTCCGTCCATTTACTTGGAATTTTATCACATCTTCTTCCTTTGTAGTTGACATTGCATATAAGTACCACATCTTCATTCCTACATTTATCAGTGGATGGACTTATAGGCTGTTTACATAGCCGAGTTATTGTAACTACAGTAGCAGTGAACTTCAGTGAGTGAGTGTCTCTGAAGCTGGAAAGAGTCTTTTGAGGAAATACATAGGCGTGCTAGAGCCTGGCCTTATGGTAGCCTCATTTGTATGTTTTAGGAACAACTACATTGATGTTCACAATGGCTGCAAGAGTCTGAACCCCCACCAACAGTGTATGAATGTTCCCCATTTCTCAAATCCTCACCAGCCTTTCTGGCCTTAATACTAGCCATTCTGACTGGGGTAACATGAAATTTTGAACTAGTTTTAATTTGCACTTTCTGATGGCTAAGGATTGAGAACTCATTTAAAAATATTTCTTAGTCATTTATATTTCTTCTGAGAAGTGTTTAGTTTCATAGACAACCTAAAATTACTTATGTATAGTTATGTGCCTGGGTGTTTCAATTGTATGTATGTGTGTGCACTACATGTATGCCTAGTGCTCAAGGAGAACCTAAGAGGCCTCAGATCACCTGGGAGTGTTGTTTCTTTGCACAGCTATGTTTGGATGACAGGAATTGAACTCATGTCTTCATGGAGAACAGCTGCCATAGTACTTAACTATTTAGTCATCACTCTAACTGGATAGCCCAGGATTTAGTGTTGTTTTTTTTTTGTTGTTTGTTTGTTTGTTTGTATGTTTATTGCCTTCAACAAACAATTAGTTTACTCTTTATTAGAAACTTAGTTTTTAAATTTCTTGTATATCTTAACATACTCAATGTTTTAAATTTTATATTGGTTTTTCAAAATCTGTGTTTCAACTTGGAATGAGAGTTCTTTGCTCCTCGATAACACTAGGACCTTTTAAACTTTTCTGGAGTATTTACTTGATTTTTTTTTTTTGTTGTTGTTGTTGTTCAATATTTTAACTTCTTTACAAATAATGTGAATGATCAATTTTATTTTCACTGGACAGCTATTCTGTTACTGTATTTATATACTCCCTTCTGATTAGTTTTGCTAACTTTATAAAATACTGAGTTCTCATGTGCTTACAATTTCCCCCCACAATTCTGTTCTCTTCTTTATGGCTATTTGTCTGATATACCAGTACAGCTAAAAACAGTGATACAACTCTTGCACCTTTGACAAATTCCTACAAGTTTCTAGACTTGTTCTTAGATCTATCCTAAAGTATTCTTTAGAGACAGCCACTCCTCTAAATATAACAGTTGTCCTGACATTGCAGCTGTTCATTATTAGGCAATGAGACAGCTATTTGTTTTATAAATCCTTCTTCCACTCAGTCACTTTAACAAATCAAATGATTTTCTTACTTTTTTTTTTTTTTTCTTCGAGACAGGGTCTCTCTGTGTAGCCCTGGCTGTCCTGGAACTCACTTTGTAGACCAGGCTGGCCTCGAAATCAGAAATCCGCCTGCTGCTGCCTCCCAAGCAAATGATTTTCTTAATGAAAGAGCTGTAGTGGACTCAGTGCTGGGTATGTCTGAGGTCTTGAGTTTGGTCTCTTATGTTGCAAAGTAACAACACAACAGTGGCCTTTAAAAATAAGATTAAATTAAAAATACACACTTTTACTATCAATAGTGAGGATAGGTTATTATTGTTGAAAATTGGTTTTCTTCATTTATCCATTCCTTTACATTCCTAGATGATGTTAAATATTCCAATTAGCAATCGAATTAGCACTTCAATTAACTCATTATTTCCTTAAAGAATAAAATTTGTATTATCTATTTTAAAATTAAATTTACACTATGTCCATTTCTTTTCCTTTTAGAGTTTTTTATAAGGAGTGGTTTGTTGAGTGTGACTTAAAGAAATGTCTCTAGAGGACTGTTGTTAGAGGAAGCAAGTCACTGGGGAGTGAGCAAGAGGGTTCATAGCCTTTCTCTACTTCCTATTCTCTCTCTCTCTCTCTCTCTCTCTCTCTCTCTCTCTCTCTCTCTCTCCCTCTCCCTCTCCCCCTCCCCGTCCCCCTCCCTCCATCACTCCTTCCCTCCTCTCTCCTCCCTTCCCCCTCTTTCTCCCCTCCCTTCCTCTCTCTCCCTCTCTCCCCATCTTTCTCTGCCTCCTGTAAGGGGAAAAAAATCTTTCTACTCCAACCACCATGTGCTGCTTCTCCACCTCCTAGTCCCAATGGATTCACTCCCTCAGGAGCCATGAAACAAAATAAACTCTTTCTTCCGTAAGCGTTTGTTTTGTTTTGTTTTCTCTCTTTTTTTCTTGTCATGGTATTTTATCACAGCAACAGAAAAGAACTAACCACTGAATTCTACCAAATGTATTTTAATTGAAGTTGAAATACAAAAAGTCAAAAGGTTTAACCCAAATTTAACCTGGACCTGTAGGAAGGATTCACATTTTGAAATGAGTAAAATGTTTGAGACGTCTGATAAAGAATTGTAAAGATCCAAATTGAGAGGAAACATTTGCTCCAAAGGACAAAAATGCAAGTCCCCACACCTCAGGTTCAGTTATTAGAAGATAAAATAGCATCTGCCAGTATCTGAGAGGAGAAAATTGACAGGAAAAGATACGAGTAAGATGTTTTTCTCTCTCTTAGGGCCAGGAGGATTTGCAATATTTCAAATGACTGTCAGTCAAAAATGATATTCTGGGTCAAGTCCCTTCTGGCCAGCGCCAGCACCAGGTCATCTTGGGCGCAGAGTAGGCAGATATCCCCAAGGTCCCCTAGAGGACTCTCCAGGTGATCTTAGGATCACCTGTGAGTGGAAAACAACTTCTGTTCCAATCCAATCTCGAGAGACCTGAGACAGCATTAGGAAAGCAGGAAAAGCGGCCTGACCAGGGTCACAAGTCCCTTCTGGTCGGCACCAGCACTGGGTAACCTAGGTGCAGAGTCTGCGGACAGCCCCAAGGTCCCTAGAAGACAGCTTCTGAGACAGACCCTGTTTCAGGCTCCAGACATCCAGGCACCCTCCCTGCCAGAGCAGAGGTGCCTGCCCTTCCCAGGAGGGCTTTGCTGGAGCACCTGGGGGAGCCATCTTGGTTCCCGGATCCCTCTCAGACTAGTCTGTGAAGGAAAGAGTGTGGACTACAGAAGCTAACAGCTTCTGTGACAGGCTGAAGCAACACAGCTTCTGGGACAGGCTCTGTTTCGGGCCTTCATCTTCTGCCAGGAGAAAGTTCCGAACACCAGATATCAGTACACCTTCCCTGTAAGAGAAGAGCTTGCTTGCCTGAGAGAGTGCTCTGACCACTGAAACTAAGAGGAGAGAGCTGGTATCCCAAGTCTGCTGATAGAGGCTAACAGAATCATGAAAGGAACAATCTCTAAGCAGAGACAACTATAACAACTAACTCCAGAGATTACCAGATGGCTAAAGGCAAACATAACAATCTTACTAACAGACACCAAGACCACTCACCATCATCAGAACCCAGCACTCCCACTTCGCCCAGTCCTGGGCACCCCAACACACCGGAAAACCTAGACCCATGATGATGGTAGAGGACACCAAGAAGGACTTTAATAACTCACTTAAAGAAATACAGGAGAATACTGCTAAAGAGTTACAAGTCCTTAAAGAAAACAGAAAACACAACCAAACAGGTAGAAGTCCTTAAAGAAAAACAGGAAAACACACCCAAATAGGTGATGGAAATGAATAAAACAATACTAGATCTAAAAAGGGAAGTAGACACAATAAAGAAAACCCAAATTGAGGCAACTTTGGAGATAGAAACCCTAGGAAAGAAATCTGGAACCATAGATGAGAGCATCAGCAACAAAATACGAGATATGGAAGAGAGAATCTCAGGTGCAGAAGATTCCATAGAGAACATCGGCTCAACAATCAAAGACAATGCAAAATGCAAAAAGATCCTAACTCAAAACATCCAGGAAATACAGGACACAATGAGAAGACCAAACCTACAGATAATAGGAGTAGATACGAATCAAGATTTTCAACTTAAAGGGCCAGGAAATATCTTCAACAAAATTATAGAAGAAAACTTCCCAAAGCTAAAGAAAGAGATGCCCGTGAACATAAAAGAAGCCTACAGAATTCCAAATAGACTGGACCAGAAAAGAAATTCCTCCCGACACATAATAATCAGAACAACAAATGCACTAAATAAAGATAGAATATTAAAAGTAGTAAGGGAAAAGGGTCAAGTAACACATAAAGGCAGGCCTATCAGAATTACACCAGACTTTTCACCAGAGACTATGAAAGCCAGAAGATCCTGGACATATATTACACAGACACTAAGAGAACACAAATGCCAGCTCAGGCTACTGTACCCAGCCAAACTTTCAATTACCATAGATGGACAAACCAAAGTATTCCATGACAAAACCAAATTCACACATTATCTTTCCACGAACTAGCCCTCCAAAGGATAATAACAGAAAAAAAAAACAATACAAGGATGGAAACCACGCACTAGAAAAAGCAAGAAAGTAATCCTTCAACAAACCTAAAAGAAGACAGCCATAAGAACAGAATGACAAATCTAACAAGAATAATAGGAAGCAACAATTACTTTCCCTTAATATCTCTTAATATCAATGGACTCAATTCCCCAATAAAAAGACATAGACTAACAGACTGGCTACACAAACAGGACCCAACATTTTGATGCTTACAGAAACCCAACTCAGGGAAAAAGACGGACACTACCTCAGAATGAAAGGCTGGAAAACAATTTTCCAAGCAAATGGTCTGAAGAAACAAGCTGGAGTAGCCATCCTAATATCGAATAAAATCGACTTCCAACCCAAAGTTATCAAAAAAGACAAGGAGGGACACTTCATACTCATCAAAGGGAAAATCTTCCAAGAGGAATTCTCAATTCTGAATATCTATGCTCCAAATGCAAGGCAGCCACATTCATTAAAGAAACTTTAGTAAATCTAAAAGCACACATTGTGCCTCACATAATAATAGTGGCAGACTTCAACACACCACTTTCATCAATGGATAGATCATGGAAACAGAAACTAAACAGGGACACAGTGAAACTAACAGAAGTTATGAAGCAGATGGCTTTAACAGATATCTACAGAACATTTTATCCTAAAACAAAAGGATATATCTTCTTCTAAGCACCTCATGGTACCTTCTCCAAAATTGACCATATAATTGGTCAAAAAACAGGCCTCAACATATACAAAACTATTGAAATTGTCCCATGCATCCTATCAGATCACCATGGACTAAGGCTGATCTTCAATAACAACATAAATAATAGAAAACCAACATTCACGTGGAAACTGAACAACACTCTTTTCAATGATACCTTGGTCAAGGAAGGAATAAAGAAAGAAATTAAAGAATTTTAGAGTTTAATGAAAATGAAGCCACAAGATAGCCAAACTTATCAGATACAATGAAAGCATTTCTAAGAGGAAAACTCATAGCTCTGAATGCCTACAAAATGAAACTAGAGATAGGACACACTAGAGCTTGACAACACACCTAAAAGCACTAGAACAAAAGGAAGCAAATTCACCCAAGAGGAGTAGACAGCAGAAAGTAATCAAACTCAGGGGCAAAATCAATCAAGTGAAAACAAGAAAAACTATTTAAATAATCAACCAAACAAGGAGTTGGTTCTTTGAGAAAATCAACAAGATAGATAAACCCTTAGCCAGACTCAAGAGGGCACAGGGACAGTATCCTAATTAACAAAATCAGAAATGAAAAGGGAGACATAACAACAGATCCTGAAGAAATCCAAAACACCATCAGATCCTTCTACAAAAGGCTATACTCAACAAAACTGGAAAACCTGGATGAAATTGACAAATTTTTAGAGAGATACCAGGTACCAAACATAAATCAGGATCAGGTTAATGATCTAAATAGTCCTATATCCCCTAAAGTAATAGAAGCAGTCATTAATAGTATCCCAACCAAAAAAAGCCCAAGACCAGATGGGTTTAGTGTAGAGTTCTATCAGACCTTCAAAGAAGATCTAATTCCAGTCCTTCACAAACTATTCCACAAAATAGAAGCAGAAGGTCCTCTACCCAATTCATTCTATGAAGCCACAATAACTCTGATGATACCTAAACCACAGAAAGAACCAACAACGATAGAGGACTTCATATCAATTTCCCTTATGAATATCATTGCAAAAACACTCAATAAAATTCTCCCTAACTGAATCCAAGAACACATCAAAACAATCATCCATCCTGATCTTGTAGGTTTCATTCCAGGGATGCAGGGATGGTTTAGTATACGGAAATCCATCAACGTAATCCAGTATATAAACAAACTCAAAGACAAAAACCTCATGATCCACTCACCAGAAGTCTTAAGATCCCATGGCAGGTGTTGTGGGTAGCTGGTGGGTGTCAGCCGACTCTGCGCCCTAGCTACCCCGGTGTCGGTCGGACCGGAAGGGACTTGGAATCACCATGCCTGACATAAGCTGTACTACAGAGCAATTGTGATAAAAACTGCATGGTACTGGTATAACGACAGACAAGTAGACCAATGGAACAGAATTGAAGACCCGGAGATGAACCCACACACCTATGGTCACTTGATCTTTGAAAAGGGAGCAAAAACCATCCAGTGGAAAAAAAGACAGCATTTTCAACAAATGGTGCTGGCACAACTGGCAGTTATCATGTAGAAGAATGCGAATTGATCCATTCCTATCTCCTTGTACTAAGGTCAAATCTAAGTGGATTAAGGAACTCCACATAAAACCAGAGACACTGAAACTTATAGAGGATAAAGTAGGGAAAAGCCTCGAAGATATGGGTACAGGGGAAAAAATTCCCGAATAGAACAGCAAAGGCTTGTGCTGTAAGATCGAGAATTGATAAATGGGACCTCATGAAGTTGTAAAGCTTCTGCAAGGCAAAAGACACCTTCAATAAAACAGAAAGACCACCAACAGATTGGAAAAGGATCTTTACCTATCCTAAATCAGATAGGGGACTAATATCCAATACATATAAAGAACACAAGAAGGTGGACTCCAGAAAATCAAATAACCTTATTAAAAATGGGGCTCAGAACTGAACAAAGTTTTCTCAGCTGAGGAATACTGAATGGCAGAGAAGCACCTGAAAAAATGTTCAACATCCTTAATCATCAGGGAAATGCAAATCAAAACAACCCTGAGATTCCACCTCACACCAGTCAGAATGGCTAAGAACAAAAATTCAGGTGACAGCAGATGCTGGCGAGAATGTGGAGAAAGAGGAACACTCCTCCATTATTGGTGGGATTGCAAGCTTGTACAACCACTCTGGAAATCAGTTTGGCGGTTCCTCAGAAAATTGGACATAATACTACCAGAGGATCCAGCAATATCTCTCCTGGGCATATATCCAGAAGATGTCCCAACCGGTAAGAAGGACACGTGCTCCACTATGTTCATAGCAGCTTTATTTATAATAGCCAGAAGTTGGAAAGAACCCAGATGTCCCTCAACAGAGGAATGGATACAGAAAATGTGGTACATTTACACAATGGAGTACTACTCAGCTATTAAAAACAATGGATTTATGAAATTTGTAGGCAAATGGATAGACCTGGAGGGCATCATCCCGAGTGAGGTAACACAATCACAAAGGAACTCACACAATATGTACTCACTGATAAGTGGATATTAGCCCAAACACTTAGGATACTCAAGATATAAGATACAACTTGTTAAATGCATGAAACTCAAGAAGAACGAAGACCAAAGTGTGGACACTGTGCAACTTCTTATAATTGGGAACAAAACACCCATTGTCTTAGTCAGGGTTTCTATTCCTGCACAAACATCATGACCAAGAAGCAAGTTGGGGAGGAAAGGGTTTATTCAGCTTACACTTCCATGCTGCTGTTCATCACCAAAGGAAGTCAGGACTGGAACTCAAACAGGTCAGAAAGCAGGAGCTGATGCAGAAGCCATGGAGGGATGTTCTTTACTGGCTTAACTCCCCTGGCTTGCTCAGCCTACTCTCTTATAGAACCCAAGACTACCAGCCCAGGGATGGTCCTACCCACAAGGGGCCTTTCCCCCTTGATCACTAATTGAGAAAATGCCTTACAGTTGGATCTCATGGAGGCATTTCCTTAACTGAAGCTCCTTTCTCTGTGATAACTCCAGCTGTGTCAAGTTGACACAAAAATAGCCAGTACACCCATGGAAGGTGTTACAGAAATAAAGTTTGGAGCCGTGAATAAAGGATGGACCATCCAAAGACTGCCACATCCAGGGATCCTTCCCATAATCAGCTTCCAAATGCTGACACCATTGCATACATACAAGATTTTGCTGAAAGGACCCAGATCTAGCTCTCTCTTTTGAGACAATGCCGGGACCTAGCAAACACAGAAGTGGATGCTCACAGTCAGCTATTGAATGGATCACAGGGCTCCCAATGCAGGAGCTAGAGAAAGTACCCAAGGAGCTAAAGGGATCTGCAACCCTATAGGTGGAACAACATTATGAACTAACCAGTACCCCAGAACTCTTGACTCTAGCTGCATATATATCAAAAGATGGCCTAGTAGGCCATCACTGGAAAGAGAGGCCCATTGGACTTGCAAACTTTATATGCCCAGTACAGGGGAACGCCAGGGTCAGAAAGTGGGAGTGCGTGGGTAGTGGAGTGGGGGGGAGTGTATTGGGGATTTTTTGGATAGCATTGGAAATGTAAATGAGGAAAATACCTAATTTAAAAAAAAAACTCAAGGAACTCAAGAAAATCAAATAACCCCGTTAAAAAATGGGGCTCAGAACTGAACAAAGAATTCTCACCTGAGGAATACCAAATGGCAGAGAAGCACCTGAAAAAATGTTCAACATCCTTAATCATCAGGGAAATGCAAATTAAAACAACCCTGAGATTCCACCTCACACCAGTCAGAATGGCTAAGAACAAAAATTCAGGTGACAGCAGATGCTGGCGAGGATGTGGAGAGGGAGGAACACTCCTTCATTGTTGGTGGGATTGTAAGCTGGTACAACCACTCTGGAAATCAGTTTGGCGGTTCCTCAGAAAATTGGACATAATACTACCAGAGGATCCAGCAATACTTCTCCTGGGCATATATCCAGAAGATGTCCCAACCGGTAAGAAGGACACATGCTCCACTATGTTCATAGCAGCCTTATTTGTAATAGCCAGAAGCTGGAAAGAACCCAGATGCCCCTCAACAGAGGAATGGATACAGAAAATGTGGTACATTTACACAATGGAGTACTACTCAGCTGTTAAAAGGAATGAATTTATGAAATTCCTAGGCAAATGGATGGATCTGGAGGGCATCATTCTGAGTGAGGTAACATATTCACAAAGGAACTCACACAATATGTACTCACTGATAAGTGGATATTAGCCCAAAAACTTAGGATACCCAAGATATAAGATACAATTTGTTAAACGCATGAAACTCAAGAAGAACGAAGACCAAAGTGTGGACACTGTGCCCCTTCTTGGAATTGGGAACAAAACACCCATGGAAAGAGTTACAGAGATAAAGTTTGGAGCTGTGAAGAAAGGATGGACCATCTAAAGACTGCCATATCCAGGGATCCATCCCATAATCAGCTTCCAAACGCTGACACCATTGCATACACTAGCAAGATTTTGCTGAAAGGACCCAGATATAGCTGTCCCTTGTGAGACAATGCCTGGGCCTAGCAAACACAGAACTGGATGCTCACAGTCAGCTATTGGATGGATCACAGGGCCCCCAATGGAGGAGCTAGAGAAAGTACCCAAGGAGCTAAAGGGAACTGCAACCCCATAGGTGGATCATTATTATGAACTAACCAGTACCCCAGAGCTCTTGTCTCTAGCTGCATTTTTATCAAAAGATGGCCTAGTAGGCCATCACTGGAAAGAGAGGCCCATTGGACTTGCCAACTTTATATGCCCCAGTACAGGGGAATGCCAGGGCCAAGGGGTGGGAGTGGGTGGGTGGGGGACTGGGGGGGAGTGTATTGGGGACTTTTTGGATAGCATTGGAAATGTAATTGAGGAAATTACCTAATTAAAAAAAAAAACCTCATGATCATCTCGTTAGTTGTGGAGAAAGTATTTCACAAAATCCAACACCCATTCATGATAAAGTCTTGGAAAGATCAGGAATTTGAGGCCCATACCTAACCATGATAAAAAGCAATCTACAGCAAACCAGTAGCCAACATCAAAGTAAATGGTGAGAAGTTGGAAGCAATCCCACTAAAATCAGGGAACTAGACAAGGCTGCCCACTTTCTCCATACCTATTAAACATAGTACTTGAAGTCCTAGCCAGAGCAATTCGACAACAAAAGGAGATCAAGGGGATACAAATTGGAAAGGAAGAAGTCAAAATATCACTTTTTGCAGATGATATGATAGTATATATAAGTGACCCTAAAAATTCCACCAGAGAACTCCTAAAGCTGATAAACAGCTTCAGTGAAGTAGCTGGATATAAAATTAACTCAAACAAGTCAATTGCCTTTCTCTACACAAAGAATAAACAGGCTGAGAAAGAAATTAGTGAAACAACACCCTTCACAATAGACACAAATAATATAAAAAACCTTGGCATGACTCCAACTAAGGAAGTGAAAGATCTGTATGATAAGAACTTCAAGTCTCTGAAGAAAGAATTTAAGAAGACCTCAGAAGATGCAAAGATCTCCCATGCTCATGGATTGGCAGGATCAATATAGTAAAAATGGCTATCTTGCCAAAAGCAATCTACACATTCAATGCAATCCCCATAAAAATTCCAAATCAAATTTTCAATGAATTAGAAAGGGCAATCTGCAAATTCATCTGTAATAACAAAAAACGTAGGATAGCAAAAACTCTTCTCAATGATTAAAGTAACCTCTGGAGGAATCACCATGCCTGAACTAAAGCTGTACTACAGAGCAATTGTGATTAAATCTGCATGGTACTGGTATAGTGACAGAGAAGTAGACCAATGGAATAAAATTGAAGACCTGGAAATGAACCCACACACCTATGGTCACTTGATCTTTGACAAGGGAGCAAAATCCATCCAGTGGAAAAAAGACAGCATTTTCAACAAATGGTGCTGGCACATCTGGCGGTTAACATGTAGAAGAATGCAGATTGATCCATTCCTATCTCCTTGTACTAAGGTCAAATCTAAGTGGATCAAGGAACTCCACATAAAACCAGAGACACTGTAACTTATAGAGGAGAAAGTCAGGAAAAGACTCGAAGATATGGGCACAGGGGAAAAATACCTGAATAGTACAGCAATGGCTTGTGCTGTAAGATCGAGAATAGACAAATGGGACCTGCATTGCAAAATGGAGCAAAAAATTGCAAAGCTTCTGTAAGGCAAAAGACACTGTCAATAAGACAAAAAGGTCACCAACAGACTGGGAAAGGATCTTTACCTATTCTAAATCAGATAGGGGACTAATATCCAATATATACAAACAGCTCAAGAAACTGGACCCCAGAAAATCAAATAACCCCATTAAAAATGGGGCTCAGAGCTAAACAAAGAATTCTCACCTGAGGAATACCAAATGGCTGAGAAGCACCTGAAAAAATATTCATCATCCTTAATCATCAGGGAAATGCAAATCAAAACAACCCTGAGATTCCACCTCACACCAGTCAGAATGGCTATGAGCAAACATTCAGGTGACAGCAGATGCTGGCGAGAATGTGGAGAAATTGTTGGTGGGATTGCAAGCTTGTACAACCACTCTGGAAATCAGTCTGGTGGTTCCTCAGACAATTGGACATAGTACTACTGGAGGATACCACAATACCTCTCCTTGGAATATATCCAGAAGATGTTCCAACTAGTAAGAAGGACACGTGCTCCACTATGTTCATAGCAGCCTTATTTATAATAGCCAGAAGCTGGAAAGAACCCAGATGCCCCTTAACAGAGGAATGGATACAGAAAATGCGGTACATTTACACAGTGGAGTACTACTCAGCTATTAAAAAGAATGAATTTATGAAATTCCTAGGCAAATGGATGGACCTGGAGGGCATAATCCTGAGTGAGGTAACCCAATCACAAAAGAACTCACATGATATGTACTCACTGGTAAGTGAATATTAGCCCAGATACTTAGAATACCCAAGACACAAGATACAATTTGCAAAACACTTGAAATTCAAGAAGAACGAAGACCAAAATGTAGACACTTTCCCCTTCTTAGAATTGGGAACAAAACACCCATGGAAGGAGTTACAGAGACAAGGTTGGAGCTGAGATGAAAGGATGGACCATCTAGAGACTGCCATACCTGGGGATCCATCCCATAATCAGCCTCCAAATGCTGACACCATTGTATACACTAGCAAGATTTTGCTGAAAGGACCCAGATATAGCTGTCTCTTGTGAGGCTATGCCGGGGCCTAGCAAACACTGAAGTGGAAGCTCACAGTCAGCTATTGGATGGATCACCGGACCCCCAATGGATGAGCTAGAGAAAGCACCCAAGGAGCTAATGGGGTCTGCAACCTTATAGGTGGAACAACAATATGAACTAACCAGTACCCCTGGAGCTCGTGTTTCTAGCTGCATATGTATCAGAAGATGGCCTAGGTGGCCATTATTGGAAAGAGAAGCCCATCAGTCTTGTAAACTTTATATGCCTCAGTACAGGGGAACGCCAGGGCCAAGCAGTGGGAGTGGAAGGGTGGGGGGCGGATGGAGGGAGAGGGTATGGGGGGAGTTTTGGGATAGCATGTAAATGTAAGTGAAGAAAATACCTAATAAAAATATTCATTAAAAAAAGAAAAAGCGATATTCTGGGAATATTAAAAATAACTATGAAAATGTTTTTTAAAAATCCACACTCAACCTTCCATTGTTTTTATAAATTCATTGATAAAAGGTATAATTTTTAAATTGGAATTGACCAAAGAAAGGAGATCTGTTTGTGTCACTATGGTTTCAGATATGTCTTCTCTACACTCAGCCATTGAATGAAGCAGTGTAGTGACTCAGTGCCGTCAGCTGACTGTGGCAATTATTTATACTTGGGCCCTTGGAATAACTGGAGGAAAAAGCATTGCTTTTGCTTGATCCAGAAGAAATAACAGTAACAAAATTTCACTGACTAATAGTTTTTTCCACATGTGTATTATTTAATCTCCATAGACATCAAGTGAGTTGGCCCAGTCCCCATGTTATATTGTATAATGAAGACAAGAATATTAAGCCATTAGCTCAAGGGCACACTTGTAGTAAATGTCAGAACATCATTCGAAGGCTAGAAATATGGCTTCAAGATTCATACCCCTACCACATGTACACTGTTCTAACAATAACAGGTCATAATCTTTTTTTTTCACTTGCTAAATGAATGGAATTCTTATTAAAGAGTGAGAATGGATAATCTTTGGTATTATGTGTTGATTTTAATAGCAGAACAAACCCTTGGCATTAAGAAGCCTTAGGGTAAGTTTGTATAGTGTGTTGGCCTGTTTTTCTGGAATCTGTTGCTTTCATTATTTTGGCACATGGATGACAGAAATTTACCAGCCTGGGATTGCTAGGGAAAGAGCTGGTAATTGTGGCCAGCCCACTGCCTGTTTTATATATAAAACTGTGTCAGAACAGCTGTGCCTAGTGTTTCATGTGTTTTCTACAGCCCCGTTTGGCCCACAGTATCAAGGATGAGTCATTCCAATAGAGACCAGGCTGCCTATAAACCTTTATATACTTACCTTGATTCTTTATGGATAAAGCTTCCTGAACCTTAATTCAAGCTACTATATTCTTCTGAATATAGTTCCTGAACTCTCCTTTCACAAGGACCACCACTCAATATAGGTCACTTTCCACAGACCCTTTGTTCCCTACCCGCCAATCAGAAAGCAAATGCTCTAAAATCCAATTTTATGAAAGTATTGAAGATGGATACAGTTCTTATGTGTTTTTGTCCCTAAGGTGGAGCTCATTAATAATATTTCTGAAGAGAAATGATGTGGAGAA
This sequence comes from Mus caroli, assembly GCF_978045245.1. Lineage (NCBI taxonomy): Eukaryota > Metazoa > Chordata > Mammalia > Rodentia > Muridae > Mus > Mus caroli. The sequence goes on along the minus strand of NW_028227265.1, from coordinate 62,775,028 downwards.
AAGAAATCAATGCCTTATTTTGTAATTTCAGAGTCCACAGCAAATTAGGAAAGATCTTTTAGAGGCTTTCCAATGTTGTTTCCCACTGCACTTCTGACCTTATTTAACCAAGCATGTGGTTGTTTTGCTTTGTCTGATGTTTCCCTGCCTGCTGGACACTTAAATGTATTATTATCTTTTCTATTGGCTCATCGGCTCCAGTCTGGTTATCAGATATCTGTAATCAGCAACAGCACAAAATGTTGAAAAGAGAGGTGGTATCATGGTATAGAGACATGGAACTGATGGCTTATTCATTCAGGAAGAAGGACTTCATGGAAAGAGAGAGGGAACCTGAGAGATAAATATTACTTTGCAGAAAATAGAATTGTTATAGTTAATTTTTATAGATACTGGCCTTGAGTTTTATTTATATATCACATGGGAGTTTAAAAAAAAGCACCTTTCTACATATTTGCGAATAGCATCGTTTGTATCCCTATCTCACAAATGAGACTACAGGCTCAGATACAGCAGTTCCAAAGTAACAGAAACAGCAGAGATCTACGCCCTTAGGCCTTGTGCAGCATGCTTCCCATGTTCCAGGATTATTTTTATTGGATAGGATGCAGGCAAGAGTGATGGAGAGGACTAAGGGACTCTGCAGGGACAAGGCTAGGACAGAGAAAAGTGATTTTTTTTCCTGCAGAGAAAAGCAATTTTCTTCACTGCAAGGAAAGAAAAAAAAAAGAAAGGAGTTTTTAGAAGTTTGGCATTTGTAGATCCCTCCATTCATCACACAGATGCTTACTGTAGAAGACCAGAGCATGAGACAGGATTCACCAGAGGAGGCTCATCTTCATGAAGTTGCATATTTAGGGAGCTAAAAATGGGTTTAAAATGCATACCGCATTATTCAGAGACAAGTACTGAGAAGGAAGAAAACAGAAGAGTCAGCAAAGCTTGGGTCTGAATCTGTAGAAAGAGTAGCCAGGAGAGGCCTCACCTAGAAGGCACCTAACTAAAAGGATGCTATCTTGACTAATCCATCCAATACGATGTCTTGTTCTTCTCTTTTCACTTATGCAGGATGTAATACCTATTCTCATCATCAAAACTATAATTTTTCAGTGTGACTAATTAACCATGTCTACTAATTAATAAACCTAGTGGGGTTCTACCCATTAGAGTTAACAGTTGTCAAAGAGCCTGACATGCTACACCATATTTGTTCAGCAATGTTGCAAGTAAGTTATATTTTAAAACCACTTTTTGCTTAATGATAAATAATAAGCAATGCATAGCCTGTAAGTAAAATGCTGCTGTTCCTAGTGCTGGCGGAGTATCAGCTTGGATGATATGAATCACTAATGTTTTGAGCAACACTATGAAGAATTGCTGGAAACACCAGAGTTGGATGTGATTTCTTCTATGTCAAGAGAACAGAGAGAAGAGACTTAATATTCTATTTCTCTCCCACAATTTGTGGGCATCCATATGTATATTCTAAGACATTCATGGAGCCTATGAATAAACAATTCATTTTTAAAAGGCAAATGTTGTCATTTAAGGAGGGCTTAATGAAATGACAGCTCTCAGTTTCCCAAGTTTGACATTAGAATTAAATGTCAGGAATAACAAATATACATATTAGCTTTATTTACTGAGAAGGTTATTCAAGCCCTTTTCTGTCCTTGCATAGTGTCCTTGGTATAGTGAAGGAAACTTGCCAAAGAAAATGAAAACCTCATCAAGATTTGGTAATTTTATCTCTACCAGTTTTTCCATATGGAGGGCACTCCATTACAGCAACACGTGGCCTCTTTTCAGTGGTAACCGTCATGCAAAATTTAAATTTCTCAAAAGGAGCAAAAGGGATTTTTTGTTTGTTTGTTTGTTTGATGCACTGTTGCTTTCAAGGCTCCAATGGGGGTAACTTTCACTCTCTCTGAAGCATTCTACTGCATGAAGATGTGTTGTTATGTTGTGTTTTATTTCATTTTGTTTGAAGATATACAACAGGATAAATAATTCTGTAGTTTAAGCAGAAGACTTAATTCCATAGAACAATATCAGCAAAACCATGCGCATATACACAGGAGCATGCCTGTGAAAGGCCAAATCTTTTAGGTTCAGACTCCATCTTAGAGAACCTGTCCAAGGTTGAACTCAAGTTAATTAACAGTTTGGTACCTAGCACCAGTTTCCAGGCTACCCCGCACCAAGACCTGTGTCTACCAATTTCCAGGTTACCCCCAACAAAACCTGTGTTTAGCATCAGTTTCCAGGTTATTCCCCAAACAAATCTGCACCCCAGGTTACAAGTCCGGTCCTGACACTTCACTTCCTAACAATTACCAATCAGATAAAGAGCAGAAATGAAATTTATGGTTTGGCTCCCAGCACCAGCCAATTATGTCAAAGGCCATAATGGCCTCTCAATCAGATGTGTACCAGGCTATATACTCCCTTCTTTCTTGTATCAATTCTTGCCTAAAACTAGGCTCATGGCTCCACCTTCCTGCTGTGTCAGGATTGGCAGGAGCCTAAACTCAAGCTTGAATAAAGAGACCCTAATGTGATTGCATTGGATTCAGCTCCTTGGTGGTCTTTGGGGGGTTTACAAATGTTTCATGACACAACACATGTACACACACACACACACACACACAGCCCTAGCCTTAAATGCTGTTGTTTCAAACAAACTGAGGTATCCTCCCATTGCACTTGGCCAAGAAGGCAGAAAAAATTCTTCTCGTCTGCTCCATTGTCTGCAGGACTGCTGTATATTTTGTAAAATGGAAAAGAAAATGTTTCCAGGAGACTGGATTTTTTCCTACCTCTAAGCAAAAATAAGGCAGGTTTTTTCTTTCTTTCTTTTTTTTTTTTTTTTGCATTTTTTCTTCACTTCCCTTCTTTTCTTTTCTTCTTCTGTTGTTCCTCCCTTTGTTCCCCCCTTTGTTCCTTCCTGCCTCCCTCCCTCCCTCCCTCCCTCCCTCCCTCCCTCCCTCCCTCCCTCCCTCCCTCTTTCCCTTTCTTCCTTTGTTCCTTCTTTTCCTTCCTTCCTTCCTTCCTTCCTTCCTTCCTTCCTTCCTTCCTTCCTTCCTTCCTTCCTTCCTTCCTTCCTTCCTCCCTCCCTCCCTCCCTCCCTCCCTCCCTCTTTCCCTCCTTCCCTCCCTCCCTTCCTTCCTCCCTTCCTTCCTCCCTTCCTTTTTTTCTTTCTTAAAGAAAACAGCATCAAAATGGTTGCACTTGAAAGAATCATCCAGGAAGGGCTGGCTGTTCCTACAGTGGCTGGCTCAGGTAGAAGGGATACTACAACACTGACTTTGAGAGGAATCCCTTACTCATTTCACAAACTACCTTGATCACCGCATCCCTGAGCCTGGGTCCCAGAAGAAAAGCTGCCTATGTCCAGAAAAGTCAGACTCTGTTCTTATCTCTAAACAAACCCAGTGCTTCTGGAAGATGTTCGTGGAGGTAGAGGGGCTGTGAAATCCTTGTTTAATTTTGTATAAAATGTTTATAAATAAATAATGATATTAGTTCAGAATTTCTTCAGATCCACTAGAGTCAATTTCCCAAAGCTCCCTTTGTTTCAGAGACTATTTGTGAGATAGAATTTGTCTCTCCTTGGATTTTTGTCTTATAGTAGAGAAAAACTGTCAGTGTTGTTTGGGGTTGGAGAGCACAGGCAGTGGGTTTGGTTTAGGAAGACATTTTAGTAATCCTTTTGATACCAAAATAAGTACAAGGAAGTATAAGTACAAGGAATATTTAAAATAAAAAAATCTGCTTAATTGCTTTAAAAAAAATAAGAGATTTGGGGGAATTTGTGTCAATGAAGTCCAAGAGATACTATCCCAAAATATGGCATTTTGGCATCAGTTGAAGGTTATAAAACTTATCTCTTCTTCTCCTTCTCCCTGAAGTAGACATAGGATCCTCCTGAGAGGGCTTGGGTATATGAATATAGGTGCTTCCCTACACTCTAAGGAGTAGACCCAGAAATGCCAAAGGCCTGAGTTACTTGGGTAACAATTTATTTCTAGAGCTTATAGCATGCAACATCTCTTAGACACAAGTCTTATTTGTGACTGTGTTATTTGTTAACTTAAACACTATGCAAATCCTTGTCAGGAAAACATGCTTAAGAAGAATCAATATATTTCAAATGACATCGTAACTTTGGAAGAGGATATTTCTCTTTGTGAGTTATATAAATCTTTTCTTGTATCCAGTGAGTCATCAAACATTATTGCTAATCGCTCACAAATTGGAATTTGAGTTTTATAGCTTGAAATAATGATGTTTGTTGTTACAGTGTTGCGTGGGTGGCAGTCCATGCCTGCGTACCAGCAAGAGTGCCTGTGTTGGGCTTCACTGATGTGGAGGTTAAATTAGTCCTCTGCACTGGAAAATAAAGGATCTTTCTGCCCCTGTAATGGATGAAATGTCAACCTGGAGCCACGGATTTTTAAGATCTCCAAATAAACCTGTGTGCTGTTTATGAATTATTCATGGCAGACTCTGGGCTTTCAGTGCTTGGCATAGCTGTCAAAAGAAAATGAAAGACACAGATCAACATAGCACTAACTTTTTGTACTTATAAAGTTGATCCCCTTTCAAATTCTTCCAGATTTCTTTATTGAGTTATGTGTCTATCATGAGCATTCCTCCAAAGTCACGTTCTTTGGGAACCCTTCTGGAAGAATATCATAGTAGAATGGCCAGATAGCTCTGCACACGTTGCCTGGCTGAAACTCTTGAAAGAACTTTGTTTTCAGAGGAATTTGTCGGTGAGGTGCTAAAAAAGAAAAAACACAACAGATATTTTTCTGATTAGGTTGATTTCCACAAATTTATAGCCTGTACAGATAAAACTAATCGAGACTGTAACAAGAGTGCATAGTACAGACTGAGTAGGATGCCCTAATTTTAACCTATCATTTGAAAAAAACTCTATTAATAACTTATTTTCTTGTTAATTTCAGATGTAAACATGTAGCTGGACTTTTAAAACCACTTCTGTGGATGAAACAACATTGAGTAGTTCTGAAGTTGAGGAAGAAAAGGAAGAGAAAGAGGAAGGGTGGGGGAGGAAGAGTAGGAAGAGAAGGAGTGTAAAAGACTTATCTTTAATATAAATATAAGCAGTGAATTTATCTGATGGCTATATTTCCTTACTTTAGGCTAGTCTCCAATAACCACACAGAGAAACAGATTTACTTAAAACCGAGCCTCATCTAGCTGGGCAGTTAGATGATCTGTTACCTCCTATGCTAATCTGGCTACCCTACCAGCCACTGTATTCTTGGACATTCCATTCACAGCCCGCCATTGTTTGATTAGCTGGACTGCAGCCTATATGTCATTCTAATAAATCCCCTTTATATATTATATAATTATATATAATATATAATATATAATTATATTATAATTAATATAATTATTATATCCCATGTATAATACCATCCCATGATACTTGCATACCATATTGATCTGGCTCTCTGAGCTTCAGATATGTTTCCATGATTTTCTTCATATCCAATCCTCATGGCTTCAATTCCTTTATCCTCCCAGCTGATCCAATCTCCTTCTTCCCCCTCTCCTTCCTCTGGCTGGAGGACATCCTGCCCTATTCTCTATTCTGTCCAGCCATTGTGTGATCAGCATAAGACAGGAGATTCTTGGTATAAACATTACAATGCCATGTCTGGATTGAAGCAAGATATGAGGTCAGAGAAATCATCATTTGAATAACACAAGGGTAAACTTTTCACAGTATACAAAGACAGTATGCCTACAGAGGAGAAAAAAAAAAGATCAAACTGGCCAATAATTCAGTTTATGGATGGGAGAGGGGTTCAAGAGATTCCTATTTCTCTCTGAGAGCTATTAGTAATTCATGGCTACTATGCGAGGGAAAGTCATTTTTCATTTTTCTTTAATGATGCTGCCAGTGGAAGGCTACCCATGTTTATGCAAATAGCACAAATTGGGCTTATTAAATTACAGAAAGAAAGGTTAGAAAAGGACCTGAAAGTAAGAAGAGCATATATTATGAGGTGGTAGTGGTGGTGGGAAACCACTTGAGTGTGGTTGCTGTCAAGACAGGATGTTAAACCTGGTATGGTGCTATATTGCTTTAATTCTAGCATTTGGGGGTTAGAAGTAGTCTGATCTCTGTGTGTTCAATGCCAATGTGCTCTTCACAGTTTTTCCAGACCACTGAGACCTTCTGATAAATCAATAACAACAACAAAGAACAAGATATATAACTACAAAGTTGTCAAAGAAGAAATAATGCTAGATTTTAAAAAGATTTCTCTTGCTATTGGATAAGCTAAAATGCATTTGGGGCCATAGAGTCAGTTGTGAAGAGAAACTGCTGAAGACAGAAAAGTTTATGTCCTAAAATTGTGTGGCCACTGGGATAGAAAGACATCATGGGTTTGCCATTTCTTTAATGCCACTTCCTCATTCTCCTGAATGTTGGCTTGGAAGTGAAATGCTACATTGAAAAGAGCTTGGATATTGATCATATATATGTAATAGTATTTAATATATGTAATAGTATTTATTACATATATTAACATATAATTATATAATATATAAAGGGGATTTATTAGAATGACATATAGGCTGCAGTCCAGCTAATCAAACAATGGCGGGCTGTGAATGGAATGTCCAAGAATACAGTGGTTGCTCAGTCCAAAAAGCTGGATGTGTTAGCTGATCTTTAGTATACATGGGGATCCAGGAGTAGGGTTGAATGCCAGTGTAGGAAGGGCAAGCAGGCAAAGAGCAAAAAGCCTCCTTCCTTCATGTTCTTATAGGTGTCTAGTAGAAAGTGTGGCCCAGATTAAAGCTATGTCTTCCTTCCTCAAGGACCAGATTAAAGGTGTGTCTTTTCCTGGTTTCAAAGATCTGGATTAGAGGCCCGTGTCTTTCTAACTCAAAAATACAGATTAAAAGTGGATCTTGCTACTTGAAATTAAGTAAAAAATTCCTCACAGGTGTGCCATCCATTCTGGGGTTTTAGCTCCAGGAGTAGTCAAGTTGACAACCAAAAATAGCCATCCCAGTAATACTAAAAGTAAAATACTTTTGTGAGAGTTATATGATTATTGTCCTAGTCAGGGTTACTATTGCTGTGAAGAAACACCATGACCAAAGCAACTTGGGGAGGAAAGGGTTTATTTCAGTGTACATTTCTATCATTAGAAGAAGTCAGGGCAGTCACTGAAGCAGGGCAGAAACTTGAAGGCAGGAGCTGATGCAGAGGCCATGGAGGTGTACTGCTTACTGGCTTCCTCCTCATGGCTTGTTCAACCTGCTTTCTTATAGAACCTAGGACCACCAGCCTAGGGATGGCACCACCCACAGTGGGCTGTGCCTTTCCCATCAACACTAATTTTAAAAATGGCTTATATCAGGATTTTATGAAGGCATTACCACAATTGAGGTTACCTCATTTCAGGTAACTCTAGCTGTGTCAAGTTGACATAAAACTAACCAGCACAAGTGTGAATATAAAAAGGACCTACATAATGGTATTTATTGTTCCCCTTGTGATTTGACATTGCTGGCTCAGTAGTTGTTCCTAGCGCTGGATGTCTCCTTCTCTGTTTCACATTGATTATACTGTTTTTCCCTTCATTTTATAAGACACCCCATTGTCGCCAAGCCTCACTAGATTTCAGTTTGAAGTTCTGAGAAGCAGGGACTTATTGCTGGCTTTTAAATATTTAGTAATTACTGTGTCTGTGCCATATAATTAAAAAAATAAATATTTACTTGGTCTATTCAAGTTTTTCCTTTTTTTTCTGCCTAAGCTAAAATTGTTTCTGTATCCTTCAAATAGGGATCTGAAAAATACCAACATTAGGAGTGTAGAAGTGGGATATTTTAATGGTTGATCATAAAATGCAAAATGAGCTGAGCTACAGAATAGGAACCGGCAGTGAGGTGAAAAGCTTCATAGTGCCAGTCTGAAAGAAGCAGTTTTGAAAAGTTGTTAGTGAAGGTCCTGCTTAGGTGGTTTCTAATTCTTTAGGCGACATGCTAGCAAAATATCAAGATATTGGAATATGTTGGCTGCTTTCACTCCCTGAAGTGCTGTGAGAAAGAAGACAAAGGACTGCAAAATCCAAACAGCTATATTGAAGTGGAAGAAAGAAAACAAAACAAGTACATTTCTGTTAACTTGAGATTGTACCTGGAAATCTAAGACAAATAAGCTTCAGAAAATTGCCTCTCTTCATTATACCTACTTGGCTCCAATTATCAGCTAAATTGTAATAAATTTGTATGTTTTATCCTTGATTTATCTTTTAGGCTTCAGATCTACATGCAATATAATTCCTTTTTGTAAGCTTGAGCTTACAAAATAACACAAATTGGAGAGCTCAAAACTGAACCTATGACGCTTGCCTTTTGCTTTCTGTTGTCTGACCTCCCTACTGTCTCAAAAAATCTGACCAGTTTCCATTCAGCTTACTCTATGTTGTTCCATTGAGGAAGATTCCATACATGTTCTGTGTCTCTCTTCTGCCTCTATATTAGTTTTCTCTTAATCCCCCAACATACTTAGTAGCATGAGGGAAAAATACTTTATATCACAGTTCCTTAGTTTAGAAATCTGCTACCATGTGGCTTAATTGTCTGTTTAGATCTCACAGAAAAAATATAAGGCTATAGTCAGGCTGCAGCTGTTGTCTGGGCCTTGGGTCTCTATCAAACATATCCAAACCATAGCACATCTCTTTATCTTCTTCTGGCATCTTATGAAAACTTCATCTCCTATTTTCTGCTACACTTGGAATTCTATCAATAATTACATTAGTATTTAAAAATAAAGCAAAGAAAACATTGCATAATTATCTGTAGCTAGTTCTTGATAGAGTTCTAAAATCTGTGTACTCGAGTTTGGGCTAGCAATGTGACTCTTGGTTAACCCCTTAATGCCTTCAGGATCAGAAGTGATTGCCAAAGGAAAAATCACATGACTAGAAGGTTAGGTCTTTTCAATGTGTACCTTCTATAGCCTCTTGATCTCTAAGGGGCTCAGAAGGGCTGTAATACAATGAATCTCCATTAAAACTCCTAAGTGTGGTTTGGCACATCAGAGTGTTAGGAGGTGACAAGCTAACCAGTGTGCAAATGTCACAGTCCTTCTTTTCCCAGCCATGTGACTTCAAATTTATTTGTACCATGAGCATTTTATTTTAAAACCAGCATGGTTCACAGTGATGGAGTCCCAGTCCAAGGCCGTGTGCATTCTAATCAGGTGATCTGCCAGGGAGATTCTCCCAGGTTCTGTATCCGGTGCACTTTGTGATCATTCTTGCTTTTCTTCTGAGATGACCACTTGTCCTAAGGGTAAATCAGTTTCTATGGTTTTGAATGCAGTTCTAAGAAATCAGAAATTACCTCGAGAAATATGAACTGCAAACATGTGGAAAGTACAAAGAAAAACTGCACTGGAAAGGGAGAAGGGTGGGTGGGTGGGGGGCAGAGAAGAGAAATTGAGGGCAGTAGAAACCAATCCTGTTTAGAACAAGGCAAGTTTGTATATATGAAACCTCTGAAGAGTCTCAGTTTTACCTGTATTTTAAAATCTTGCATCGGTTCTTTCCCTTTGGTTCTGGAAAGAACCTGGCATCCTCAGAGTAAAACTTTGTTTTTATCATTAATTACTTGCTGCAATGAGAGCTAACATTTATTCCTTTGTCCCTTCAGCAAGCATTGCTGGAATTCCTCCATGCATCAGTCACTTTGCTGTTGCCAAGGACAGGAGTGTTTACCTTCAGAGGGACAAGCACCATGAAAAGAAAGTAAAGGTCACTTTAGGGATGGTGTGTAGGAGGCATTAATCCACAGAATGCCTGGTGCATGGTCTGTATTTGTTGCTAATCAGAAATTGAAGGAGAAGCAATACTCCTGTTTTCTTTTGTTTTATCTAATTAGAGGATGATTTTTCTGATGTTATGGGTTGGCACATGAAAGGAAAGGGCATATCTAATTTGTATTATAGCAGCAACAGTGGAAAGCATGACCTGGAGCAATACAGCATTAACAATGTGGTATTCTTCAACTAATGTTGAGCATCACCAAGCAGCAGGTATTAGGAGAAAGGAGGGAGAGAAAGTCCAAGCATCTGCAAAGAATAAAGCTTCCTGTAAAAAGAAAAGGAACACTGGAAAATAGAATGCCTCCCTACCATACTCTAGTAGGTTTGGATTTTATTCTTTACAAAATGGATGTGTGTGTGTGTATATATATATATACATATATATACATATGTGTATATATATATATATATATATATATATATATATATATATATATATATGCCAGAGAGTAAATGTTTTAGGCCAATGAAAGCATTTTGAGTGAGATACATGCTTTGGTTCTTGTGATGATTATTCTTGGTTGTCAATTTGACTACATTTGGAATTTACAAAAAACCAAAATGGTTGGGCACACCCATTGTGCCTGAGAAGAACTTTTGTTCTCTCTTCACTCTGATCACACATACCCATTCTACTCCTGACAGTCTCCAACCTTACCTCCCCTCTTCCTCAGATCCTCTTCTCCTGTTTCTCTTCAGAAAAGAGTGGGCCTCTCAGGGATATAAAAGATACAATAAGATTAGGCAAAACCCCAGCAGGAGACAAAAAGGGTTCCAAGGGGGGGCAAAAGAGTCAGGGACATCCTGTATTCCCACTTTTGGGAGTCCCACAGGAACATCAAAGTCAACACCATAACATATATGCAGAGGACCTAGCACAGACCCCTGCAGGCTCTGTGATTGTCACTTCAGTCTCTGTGAACCCCTTTGTAAGCCCCCTGCTTAGTTTATTTCATGGACAGTGTTCTTCCAATGATGTGCAGTGGGAAGATGCACTTTTAATCCTGATCTTGGAGGTAGGAAGACACATCTTCATTTCATATCTTTTGAGGTGGATAGATATATCTTTAATCTGAAGCACACCTTCTGCTGGCAGCGCATATAAAGGATATGGGGAAAGGAAGCTTCACTGACATTAGAGCCTAGTTTTTTTAATGGATTTTGGCATATATTGGAGATCAGATAAGGCATACAGGCAAATGGCTGGACTGGATTCTTGGATGTCTGTTGGTACACAGCCATTGTTGGGCCAGCTGGACTAGCCCAACATTATTAGTCCATTATTTAGTACTAATGGTGTACTAAAAAGGTATTTAATGTTTATATACTTTTAGTGAGACTTAGTGATAAGACCAATAACTTTTTCTTACAGTGCCCATGTCTTTTGGTCATGCTCTCTAGGAACTGACTGTAGAGGAAACAAGGAGAGCAGGTGATTCCTGGATCTGCTTTCCTAGTTGATAGAGCACCATCAAACCTTGGAGAGGCTTGTATGCCATCACTGAAAACACATTAGTCAGATACTAATTCTTCAGAGTTAGTTTTATTATTTAAGCTTATCCTTTTCCAACAGCTATTCTTACTATCTAAATATAGGATATAGATTATAGGCTGATTAAGGTGACAGCTAGGTGGCAAATCTTTATATGGAACTGTGAGAAAGTGGTGATGTCTAGTTGTATTCGGAAAGACCCAAGAACAGCAGAATCAAACCAAGAGGAGCAAGGCAGGTGATGCCACCATGGATGCCACAGAAGCATAGGAGCCACACATGGCTCACCACATGTGTGGATTCTAGGTTTTGTTTAATCTGTTTGTAAGTTACAGGTAGATATTAGTTGCTAATATGTTCTGTCTGATGATGTAGACTTAGTCAACATGTTCATGAAGCTTTGCGTGAAGAGTGTCCTATCTTGGGCATTTTCATTTGGTTTTGTGTATCCTTTATGAAGTTTTGCCTTACAACTTTGCAAGCAATATTAGCTAAATGCATGCCATTTGCCTGAGTTCAAGTTGGCCATACATGCTGAAGAAAATTCATTTGTATACATTGAAAGTGGAGCAGCAAAACCCATTTTGACTGTATGATAAGGCAAAGGCTTGGTGAATTCAACCATGATCAGAACAGAGCTGACGCATACTGTTGCTATGAGAAACAGCAAAACTACTGTGCTGTCAAGAATACCATTATCATAATAGGCAAAAATTAAATAAAGCTTTAAAAGAGAAGCTCATATGAATTTCAATTTTGTTTTACTAAATTGACCAATTAGAGATTTATTAGATTTTAGCAGTAACTGGTTAAATTGATTGTGTCTAATGTGATGTGTCAATGAGTCACTATTTGATAATAAATGACAACCTAATTGGCTTTATTCACCATTTTGTAGATATAGCTTTAGTCTCTCATAAATTTAACACTTGAGGATATGAAGTTCATTATAGTCAAATAATCACTTTCTCCATTTTAACAATTAATTTACTTAATTGTATAAATCAAAACAAATTAAAATGGGCCATGTGTTAAAATGCTTACTTTGACCTTTGTCCTTCATCCACGGAACATTCATTGCAAGACAGAACACCAAAATGTATCCAAGAAAAAAAAAACCTAAGAATTCCATTATAGAATCAGTTATTTAGTTTTAAAAGCTAAATATTTCTACTAACATGTGAATAAAAATGTGTCCACCATATTTCAGATTTTTATTATAAATGTCACTAAGACATTTCACTTTTCTCTTATAATTCAGAAGTCAAATATCATGGCCAACCAAAAACATTCAGGAAAAGCAGACATAATATAAGCATAGAGTTTTCACAGTTTCTCATCTACATTTAAAATTTTTATGAAGGTTATATAATAAATAGGTTAAAAGTTATTTTGAGTGTACTCTAATAATCTAAAATGACTATGTGCATTTTATTCCTCTAAGGCCTAATCAAGCATAAAAATGTATAAGAAGCATTTCCTCTAAGTCTGCTAGGGATAGGATTGGAGGAATCCCACAATGAGTAAAACAGAGAAGAAACCCAGATTGTACCAGTGTCGTGTGTTCTTGGAATTGACGTCCTTATCCCAAGACTCCCTATTGTTCTAGTCTGCTTTACTCTTCCTTTATAGAATCTTTGTCTAATGGAACAGGCGGTTTATGCACTAATTCTATGTCCTTTCTTCTCTGACACTATGTAAGCTTTAATAATGTTTCTTCAGAGTAATTCCAGGTCAAAAATAGGAACCGAATATTGTTGGTCAATAAATATAATTAGGACATTATTAAGGGTTGACAAATGACACAGAATATATCTGAAAAGCTAAGCAGAGGTCAGCCTTGTATTTACACATTAATTTGAAGCATGGCTAAGAAGTTATACATTTTTGACATTGATCTAATCTATATATGGTATGAAAATAGTCTAGAGGAAGGAAAGTGAAAGTTTGGGGAGAAAATGGATGCTTTCCCAGGACCATTGAAAATGTGTTTTAGCAGAACAGTTGCAGAGAATCAGGCATGCTTCTTTGAGGTATGGATGCTGTGGGTGTGTTTGTCTGGGTGTTAAAAGTAAATGTATTAAATGACAACTTCCATGTTGATAATTATTAATAAGGTAGAAATGTTTTAATATTTATTGAGGTTGGTGACACAGTCTGTTGGAGGGACATGGATTTTTCTTTGTCTTTTGTACAAGTTTAACACGAACAGCAAGCAAAATGACGTATAAGATCACATCTCTAATTGCTTCCAACAATATGGATAGAAGTCTTTGGTTCAGAAAAGCAAATAAGTAAACTTATTTACACTCCAGTGTTGATGCATCTATAATAATAACCAAGGAAGTGTGACCTTGTGGTAACAATTGAAGTCCTGCTACAGAGAAGCAGCAAAGGGAATGCATTGTTAATTTTCTGACAATTTTTAGTTTTCATTTTAGAAACTTACTAGAAATTTGAGCTCCCTTTTTTAGGATGCCCTGCAGATGAATCAGGAATTTATTTTTGTGGACTTGCCCAGCAGGCACTCTCAAGCAGAATCTGTGCTTCCCTTAATGGGGGGGGGGTATAACAGTAAAACCAGTGATGACATTGATGACCCCCCACTTATTGGTTTCTACAGAAGTGATTCTGAAGACCAGTCTCTTCAGGCTATAACTGGAGCAGCAGAACAGGGCCCCATAGGTTGGCAACTTATAACAGCTGCTATCCAACTATAGATAACAACGTAGATGTTCTATTTCAGGAGTTAGGAAGATAGCTCAGTGTAGGATTGTGAAAGGCAGCTTAGTATCTGTTCGATCACAGCCTGGAAACCCTGGTGACCCTGACTGTCGGAAGGCATTTTGCCATGCTCCCAGACACCAGGCTTCTAACACGAGGTGGCAGCCATGCCATAGATTTGTGGCCATTAATCACATAAGGGCATTGCCCCAAGCTCCTCCACAGGTAGAGGATGTGTGTGACCTTTGGTCACTTAGCCTTAAGACAGATTTCCATTTTAATGAGGTACCTAAAGGCCTGGAGGCTTAGCCAATAAACTCCCCTTCCCAGATACTCCTCCCTGAAAAAGGTATTTAACCTCAGGCCCGCCCTGAGAAAGGGTGTGTGTGTGTGTGTGTGTGTGTGTGTGTGTGTGTGTGTGTGTGCGCGCGCGCGCGCAGTTTTATTCATCTACTTTCCGCCATGACAATAAATATCTTCAAACCATGGACTGCCTCTTTTCATTGGGATCTGCGGTGGGGAGCAATGGAGCAGGCCTTCTACTTAATCTCCTGCAGAAGGCCTCTCAGTGCTCCCAACCACTGCCTCCACCAAGCCAAACCAGCTGCTTGCCAACAAACCAAGAACTACTCCCTGGGGGATCCAGCAGGAGCTCTCCCCTCTTTTCCCCTTTGGCCCTGGGCTAGATCCAGCCTGTGGGCCCCGACTCCATTCTCAGTTCTTCCTCAGCATCCAGCAGCGCCTGGATGCCCAATAGCATGAGAACCAGACTGCCCTGGCCTCCAGGCAGGCCGGGAGACCCCCGAGCCAGCTCTGGCAGTACCTAGGGACTTCAGACTCTACTCCCCAAGTCCCCAGAGCGGTGTCTCATGGTTTCACATAGCCTGACACCAGCCCAACACCAGCATGAAATAAGCGCAGACAAATCTCCCTGTTCTGAGCCCTGAGCGGAGGCAGGATACCACAAACCCTACAGCTCAGTTAGCTATGAGTTTGTTGCTCAAGCATTATCATTTGAGTTTGATTTCCAGAACCCACATACAAAATATGCATGTTATCAGGTACGAGTAATCCCAGCCCATAGAGGCAGAGATAAGTGGATCCCTAGGCTTGCTGCTCAGCCAGACTATATTACTCCCGAACTCCCAGTGAGTAAGAGACAGTGTCTCGAAAAAATGAGATGCACAATGCCTGAGGAACAGCATGTGAACTAGTCTTCTGATCTACATGTAAATATTATATATATGTGTATATATATATGTTAAATACATGTAATTAACATATCATATATTCCATGTTACATGTAATATATCATATCACATATATACATATATTACATACACACAAAAAGGCACACACAATCGCATGAATGTACACACATATATGTGCACACACACTCAGAGTTCTATTTTATAGTCTAAAGTTTTCTCAAGAAACATTAGTTAAAATATAAAATTTGAAATCCGTGTATGTAAAAGACTTACAGTCTTGGAAAAGGATAAAGTCAACAAAGAGAACAAGTATTAGAGCAGAGCCTATAATCCCGAGCACTCAAATACTTGGAAATAATGAGGGCAGAAGTTCCTACTGAAGAGAGACAAAATACGTTAGAAAGTGAGGTTCTGTGGAAAAGACATAGCTGCTGTGTTATCAGAGGAGGCGAGGACCACTTCAGCAAGGGGGAAATCAGCTGACTGGGCCTAGCGTTGTTAGGAGTTAGAAGACATGAAAGGAAAGATATCCACTCAAAATAGTAACAAGTCGGCCATTTTTTATTTCAGAATTAGGAAAGGTCATGACCCAGACTTCATATACTGCTGGAAAGGAGGATGAGGTGCTGAGGATAGCCTTTATGATTTGAAAAAAGAAGGTATTTACATAAAGCCAAAGAGAGACCTTACATTGCATATACTTGAGCATCACTGTGAGTTTATGGAAAGAATCATTTATTAAGACGGATAGTTATGGAGATGAGGGGGAAAACCAAATGAAGGCTTAGTATAAAGGAGAGAATGAATACAGAACTATAAAATAATGCCCTCTCTTAAGAGATGCAAATAAGTACCACAGTGTTATTTCTTATGTCACTCCACATTGGTTTCTTCATAGTCTCATTTCCAGCTCTTTGCTTTCTCTTCTTTTGAGACAACGTTGCTTTTCCCCCTCAGGCTTCATGGCACCTGCGTCATGACTGCAAGTGAATATGGTTTGTTCTCTGGAGATATTGACCATTAGAAAGGAGGTAGTAAGGAAGAAGATGGACTTTTCATCAATAATGTTCAATAAAAATGTTTCTAAGAAGGAAGGTCAAAAGGGGTTTATGATTGAGTAACAGAATAAATGTATTGGTTGTCAGATGAAGTTAAAGATTAAATTAGAGGGAGAACTAGATCTACTATGTATAACAATAGGAAAAATATAGTTTTCAGTAGTATGCTTAAAACATTTTAGAGGTGATTCATGTCTTGATAGCAGTATTATCTATGATACATTTGCACTGAAGAAGAAGAAACAATTGGGGAGGTAAAAGCTATGGCCAGGAATAAGGAAGCCCCATGAGGGAAGAGCTTCACCAGAGATCTAGCAGTCACTAAGAGTATTGGCTGTGAGGTCACTAAGAGTATTGGCTGTGAGTGCTAGAAGGGAAGAGAGCAGCAGGCCGAAAAACAAACTTCAAAAAATTGGATTTTAATTCCATTCTCCCATTTTTTCCTCCTTTCTTCCCTTTTACTTTTCTTTATTCCTGTTTCAGAGTGTAGAGTTAATTTGGCCTTTGTTAACTGAAATTGACACCGTTTTTATTACATTAAAGATGGAGTCAGTAATATAGTAACTATCTTGATAAATTACTTAAAACAACACTCTTTAAAAACAGAAAGTTTTAGTGCCCGATCTAAAAATGTAGAAAATAGAGAGGAGGGTAGTTATGACTGAAACGGTTCATTACGAAACAAGATAACTATGGAAAAGTACCATTTACTGGTAACTATTGGAGATGGAGAAATAACAAGGACAATTAGTATAGTAAACGTTCTGAAAATGGTGCAATTTCCAAGTTTTGAGTTTTCCATAAAATGAAATAAACAACCTATAAGTAATAGTATGAGTTATTTTTATTAATGCCATTGCTCATTATTGTGAAACTCCTTTTGCTGACTAAGAGATTAAACATGTAATTTCTCTATAAGGATCTCCTGATTGTTCACATACATAAGTCTATAACCATTCACAGATTTTCTTTTTAATATGTCTGTTTAACCAGACATCAGCTAAACTAGTGAAATTTAATGACATAAACACCTTTTTAAGACAATAGGTGAGAACTAATTTGATTGTTTTAAACACTTACTTTGAAAACTATTCTTATTATTTCACTTATTCTTATCCTTTTGCTTAGAAAATTAAAACTGTGGTCGTCAACTATCAAACAATGGGTAGAATGGTTTTTCAGATGCATTGTGGACCTTGCATAATGGTGTTAAAGTTGTATAGTCATTCAACAATGTGTATTGGAATTGTGTATGCTGGGACTAATGGATCATAATTGATGCTTATCCAATCACTCTCCCAGATTCCAAGATTTATCATTTGTCCATGTTCTTTTGGCAATTACCAGAGAGTAGTTTGTTTGTTTATGTTTGAGAGTTTCATAATGGATAAACTGTGATTTGATAAAATGCATACCCATTCTCTGCTCTCCAATTCTTACCAGTCATCACCACTTTCCCTCCCAACTCCACGCCCCACCCACCAAACTGAGTTTACTTAGTGTTGTCTGTATGTGTATAAGTATAGGTTCATCTCCTGGAACATGGGTAGGCTGTGGAGGCCATATTCCTGAAGAAAACTTATTCCCCCTCTCCCTTACCCAGAAGCCATCAGTTGCCAATAGTCGATCAGTTATGGTGGGACCTCATGAATGCTTTTGCCTTCCTGTCCATGCTAGAATTATGATTGTCTTGATTGTTTTTGCTTCAAACAGTGACAAGAGGGAATGCTTTATTTTTATTTCTATTAAATTATTCTTTTACATTCTATCAGTATTTTATTCATAAATGGAAATAATTGAAAGGGAGGAAATTCAAAGTAATCTCCTGGAATCTTTTATGCATCTGATAGAGTATGAAGTTCATTAGCATAGTGCTATCAAGCCTCACAGTCATGGTTGACTGTTAGTCTTATTTACTTAAGAGTAATTATATTCGGAGCAGAATAGCTTCCAAACTCTTCTTTATGATAAGATAAAGAGTCAATTTGTGGGTGAAAGTTATGAAGCTTTCATTTTGATTTTAATTAAAGACTGTAGAAGCCCAAAGGAATAGACTGTTAACAATTTAAACAACTAAGCATATTGTAATGTCATTGAGATTTCAAAAAACAGTTTCAACAATAGAAATGAAAATGTGAAATAGGGCTCTTCACTATTTTAAAATCATACATAAATTAACAATTATGTCATGTGGAACCTTTTTTCACCAAGAAACAAAACAGAATTTTTACTTGATATTTAAAATCAGTCTCCTATAGAACATAATTTAACTGTTAATTTTTAAATGTTTAAAAACAAGAAAACTGTGATAAATTGTAATTTATTTTTCTAATTGCAACTGAACTTATCCTAGGAAACAATTAAAACACTTTAGACGATTTTAGGACATTTAAAACATTTTAATATATATATTTCTTCATGTAACAATATTTGATAGAAAATTAAAAACGTATTTCTAACAAAGTGAAAAAATACCAATCAAATCTTTAATGCATTATTCAAACATAAATTAAATATTCTTAAAATTTGAAGGTTAAAGAACAGCATAGAGAGTTAAAAAACACTATTTTGCCCAATTTTAAAAAGTCATTTCTGAAGTGAATACTATACAAGGTGGCAAAGTAGGAATATATGTCCTTGGAGTACAACAAAAGATGCTGAAGACAATATTAAAATTCCTCTAACCGCAAACAAAATGTTTAAAGGCAGAAATGACTTGGAATAAGGTGCTAGATGTAGAAGATTATCAAAGAAGAGAAATCATGTCTAGTTAGAGTGTTTTCAGAAGCAAAGAAAGCCACTGTTTAAAGCTATCAACCAACAAGGTTGGCCAGAAACTCACAAGTCTTTAAGTCTGTGTCTTCTGATCTTGGCTCCGGGACTCCGCCGAACTTAGTCTACAGGTTAGAGTGAGGACCACAGAGGCAGACAGCTTCTGGGACAGGCGGGAGCCACAGAGCCGCTGAGGCAGAACCCTTTTGGGGCCGCAGACATCCGGCACCCTCCCAGTCGGAGGACAGTGACCTGCCCTGCAGGGAGCGCCATCTTGGCTCCGAGACTCCGCCGAACTTAGTCTACAGGTTAGAGTGAGGACCACAGAGGCAGACAGCTTCTGGGACAGGCGGGAGCCACAGAGCCGCTGAGGCAGCACCCTTTTGGGGCCGCAGACATCCGGCACCCTCCCAGTCGGAGGACAGTGACCTGCCCTGCAGGGAGCGCCATCTTGGCTCCGGGACTCCGCCGAGCTTAGTCTCTACAGGTCAGAGTGGGGACCACGGGGGCAGACGGCTTCGGGGACAGGCGGGAGCCACAGAGCTGCTGAGGCAGCACCCTTTAGGGGCCGCAGACATCCGGCACCCTCCCAGTCGGAGGACAGTGACCTGCCCTGCAGGGAGCGCCATCTTGGCTCCGGGACTCCGCCGAACTTAGTCTGTACAGGTCAGAGTGAGGACCACAGAGGCAGACAGCTTCTGGGACAGGCGGGAGCCACAGAACCGCTGAGGCAGCACCCTTTTGGGGCCGCAGACATCCGACACCCTCCCAGCCGGAGAACAGTGACCTGCCCTGCAGGGAGCGCCATCTTGGCTCCGGGACTCCGCCGAACTTAGTCTGTACAGGTCTGCTGACAGAGGATACTCAGAATCCCCAGAAGAACAACCTCTGAACAGAGACAACTATAACAACTCCAGAGATTACCAGATGGCGAGAGGTAAAGGTAAGAATCTTACTAACAGAAACCAAGACCACTCACCATCATCAGGACCCAGCACTCCCACTTCGCCCAGTCCAGGGCACCCCAACACACCTGAAAAACTAGACCTGGATTTAAAAGCATATCTCATGATGATGGTAGAGGACATCAAGAAGGACTTTAAAGAACTACAGGAGAACATGGATAAAGAGTTACAAGTCCTTAAAGAAAAACAGGAAAACACAACCAAACTGGTAGAAGTCCTTAAAGAGAAACAGGAAAACACATCCAATCAGATGATGGAAATGAACAAAACCATACTAGACCTAAAAAGGGAAGTAGACACAATAAAGAAAACCCAAAATGAGGCAACACTGGAGATAGAAACCCTAGGAAAGAAATCTGGAACCATAGATGCAAGCATCAGCAACAGAATACAAGAGATGGAAGAGAGAATCTCAGGTGCAGAAGATTCCATAGAGAACATGGGCACAACAATCAAGGAAAATGGAAAATGCAAAAAGATCCTAACTCAAAACATCCAGGAAATACAGGACACAATGAGAAGACCAAACCTACGGATAATAGGAGTGGATGAGAATGAAGATTTTCAACTCAAAGGACCAGCAAACATCTTCAACAAAATTATAGAAGAAAACTTCCCAAATCTAAAGAAAGAGATGCCCATGAACATACAAGAAGCCTACAGAACTCCAAATAGGCTGGACCAGAAAAGAAATACCTCCCGACACATAATAATCAGAACGACAAATGCACTAAATAAAGATAGAATACTAAAAGCAGTAAGAGAAAAAGGCCAAGTAACATATAAAGGCAAGCCTATCAGAATTACACCAGATTTTTCACCAGAGACTATGAAAGCTAGAAGATCCTGGACAGATGTTATACAGACACTAAAAGAACACAAATTCCAGCCCAAGCTACTATACCCAGCCAAACTCTCAATTAACATAGATGGAGAAACCAAAGTATTCCACGACAAAGCCAAATTCACACATTATCTGTCCACGAATCCAGCCCTTCAAAGGATAATAACAGAAAAAAACCAATACAAGGACAGGAACCACGCCCTAGAAACAACAAGAAGGTAATCCCTCAACAAACCTAAAAGAAGACAGCCACAAGAACAGAATGCCAACTTTAACAACAAAAATAACAGGAAACAACAATTACTTTTCCTTAATATCTCTTAATATCAATGGACTCAACTCCCCGATAAAAAGACATAGACTAACAAACTGGCTACACAAACAAGACCCAACATTTTGCTGCTTACAAGAAACTCATCTCAGAGAAAAAGATAGACACTACCTCAGAATGAAAGGCTGGAAAACAATTTTCCAAGCAAATGGTCTGAAGAAACAAGCTGGAGTAGCCATTCTAATATCAGATAAGATTGACTTCCAACCCAAAGTCATCAAAAAAGACAGGGAGGGGCACTTTATACTCATCAAAGGTAAAATCCTCCAAGAGGAACTATCAATCCTGAATATCTATGCTCCAAATACAAAGGCAGCCTCATTCATTAAAGAAACTTTAGTAAATCTCAAAGCACACATTGCACCTCATACAATAATAGTGGGAGACTTCAACACACCACTTTCACCAATGGACAGATCATGGAAACAGAAACTAAACAGGGACACAGTGAAACTAACAGAAGTTATGGATCAAATGGATCTGGCAGATATCTACAGAACATTTTACCCTAAAACAAAAGGATACACCTTCTTCTCAGCACCTCATGGTACCTTCTCCAAAATTGACCACGTAATTGGGCACAAAACAGGACTCAACAGATACAAAAACATTGAAATTGTCCCATGCATCCTATCAGATCACCATGGACTAAGGCTGATCTTCAATAACAAAATAAATAATAGAAAGCCAACCTTCATGTGGAACCTGAACAACACTCTTCTCAATGATACCTTGGTCAAGGAAGGAATAAAGAAAGAAATTAAGGACTTTTTAGAGTTCAATGAAAATGAAGCCACAACATACCCAAACTTATGGGACGCAATGAAAGCATTTCTAAGAGGAAAACTCATAGCTCTGAGTGCCTCCAAAAGGAAACTAGAAAGAGCACACATTAGCAGCTTGACAACACACCTAAAAGCACTAGAACAAAAGGAAGCAAATTCACCCAAGAGGAGTAGACGGCAGGAAATAATCAAACTCAGGGGTGAAATCAACCAAGTGGAAACAAGAAAAACTATTCAAAGAATCAACCAATCAAGGAGCTGGTTCTTTGAGAAAATCAACAAGATAGATAAACCCTTAGCCAGACTCACTAGAGGGCACAGGGAAAGCATCCTAATTAACAAAATCAGAAATGAAAAAGGAGACATAACAACAGATCCTGAAGACATCCAAAACACCATCAGATCCTTCTACCAAAGGCTATACTCAACAAAACTGGAGAACCTGGATGAAATGGAGAAGTTCCTAGACAGATACCAGGTACCAAAGTTGAATCAAGATCAGGTTAATGATCTAAACAGCCCTATATCCCCCAAAGAAATAGAAGCAGTCATTAATAGTCTCCCAATCAAAAAAAGCCCAGGACCAGATGGGTTTAGTGCAGAGTTCTATCAGACCTTCAAAGAAGATCTAATCCCAGTTCTTCACAAACTATTCCACAAAATAGAAACAGAAGGTACTCTACCCAACTCATTCTATGAAGCCACAATTACTCTGATACCTAAACCACAAAAAGACCCAACAAAGATAGAAAACTTCAGACCAATATCCCTTATGAATATTGATGCAAAAATCCTCAATAAAATTCTTGCTAACCGAATCCAAGAACACATCAAAACAATCATCCATCCTGACCAAGTAGGTTTCATCCCAGGGATGCAGGGATGGTTCAATATACGGAAATCCATCAACGTAATCCAGTATATAAACAAACTCAAAGACAAAAACCACATGGTCATCTCGTTAGATGCGGAAAAAGCATTTGACAAGATCCAACACCCATTCATGATAAAAGTCTTGGAAAGATCAGGAATTCAAGGCCCATACCTAAACATGATAAAAGCAATATACAGCAAACCAGTAGCCAACATCAAAGTAAATGGTGAGAAGCTTGAAGCAATCCCTCTAAAATCAGGGACTAGACAAGGCTGTCCACTTTCTCCATACCTATTCAACATTGTACTTGAAGTCCTAGCCAGAGCAATTCGACAACAAAAGGAGATCAAGGGGATACAAATTGGAAAAGATGAAGTCAAAATATCACTTTTTGCAGATGATATGATAGTATATATAAGTGACCCTAAAAATTCCACCAGAGAACTCCTAAGCCTGATAAACAGCTTCGGTGAAGTAGCTGGATATAAAATTAACTCAAACAAATCAATGGCCTTTCTCTACACAAAGAATAAACAGGCTGAGAAAGAAATTAGGGAAACAACACCCTTCTCAATAGTCACAAATAATATAAAATATCTTGGCGTGACTCTAACTAAGGAAGTGAAAGATCTGTATAATAAAAACTTCAAGTCTCTGAAGAAAGAAATTATAGAAGATCTCAGAAGATGGAAAGATCTCCCATGCTCATGGATTGGCAGGATCAACATTGTAAAAATGGCTATCTTGCCAAAAGCAATCTACAGATTCAATGCAATCCCCATCAAAATTCCAAATCAATTCTTCAACGAATTAGAAAATGCAATCTGCAAATTCATCTGGAATAACAAAAAACCTAGGATAGCAAAAACTCTTCTCAAGGATAAAAGAACCTCTGGTGGAATCACCATGCCGGACCTAAAGCTCTACTACAGAGCAATTGTGATAAAAACTGCATGGTACTGGTATAGTGACAGACAAATAGACCAATGGAATAGAATTGAAGACCCAGAAATGAACCCACACACCTACAGTCACTTGATCTTCGACAAGGGAGCTAAAAACATCCAGTGGAAGAAAGACAGCATTTTCAACAAATGGTGCTGGCACAACTGGTTGTTAACATGTAGAAGAATGCGAATCGATCCATTCCTATCTCCTTGTACTAAGGTCAAGTCTAAGTGGATCAAGGAACTTCACATAAAACCAGAGACACTGAAACTTATAGAGGAGAAAGTGGGGAAAAGCCTTGAAGATATGGGCACAGGGGAAAAATTCCTGAATAGAACAGTAATGGCTTGTGCTGTAAGATCGAGAATTGACAAGTGGGACCTCATGAAACTACAAAGCTTCTGCAAGGCTAAAGACACCATCAATAAGACAAAAAAAAACCACCAACAGATTGGGAAAGGATCTTCACCTATCCTAAATCAGATAAGGGACTAATATCCAATATATATAAAGAACTCAAGAAGGTGGACTCCAGAAAGTCAAATAACCCCATTAAAAAATGGGGCTCAGAACTGAACAAAGAATTCTCACCTGAGGAATACCGAATGGCAGAGAAACACCTGAAAAAATGTTCAACATCCTTAATCATCAGGGAAATGCAAATCAAAACAACCCTGAGATTCCACCTCACACCAGTCAGAATGGCTAAGATCAAAAATTCAGGTGACAGCAGTTGCTGGCGAGGATGTGGAGAAAGAGGAACACTCCTCCATTGTTGGTGGGATTGCAAGCTTGTACAACCACTCTGGAAATCAGTCTGGCGGTTCCTCAGAAAATTGGACATAGTACTACCGGAGGATCCAGCAATACCTCTCCTGGGCATATATCCAGAAGATGTCCCAACCGGTAAAAAGGACACATGTTCCACTATGTTCATAGCAGCCCTATTTATAATATACAGAAGCTGGAAAGAACCCAGATGTCCCTCAATAGAGGAATGGATACAGAAATTATGGTACATTTACACAATGGAGTACTACTCAGCTATTAAAAAGAATGAATTTATGAAATTCCTAGCCAAATGGATGGACCTGGAGGGCATCATCTTGAGTGAAGTAACACAATCACAAAAGAACTCACACAATATGTATTCACTGATAAGTGGATATTAGCCCAAAACTTAGGATACCCAAGATTTAAGATACAATTTGCTAAACGCATGAAACTCAAGAAGAATGAAGACCAAAGTGTGGACACTGTGCACCTTCTCAGAATTGGGAACAAAACACCCAGGGAAGGAGTTACAGAGACAAAGTTCGTAGCTGTGATGAAAGGATGGACCATTTAGAGACTGCCGTACCCAGGGATCCATCCCATAATCAACTTCTAAATGCTGACACCATTGCATACACTAGCAAGATTTTGCTGAAAGGACCCAAATATAGCTGTCTCTTGTGAGACGATGCTGGGGCCTAGCAAACACAGGAGTGGATGTTCACAGTCAGCTATTGGATGTATCACAGGGCTCCCAATGGAGAAGCTAGAGTAAGTACCCAAGGAGCTAAAGGGATCTGCAACCCTATTGTTGGAACAACATGATGTACTAACTAGAACCCCGGAGCTCTTGTCTCTAGCTGCATATGTATCGAAAGATGGCCTAGTCAGCCATCAATGGAAAGAGAGGCCCATTGGACTTGCAAACTTTATATGCCCCAATATAGGGGAATGCCAGGGCCAAAAGAATGGGAATGGGTGGATAGGGAAGTGGGGGGGCTCTATGGGGGACTTTTGGGATAGCATTGGAATCGTAATTGAGGAAAATATGTAATAAAAATATTAAAAAAAAATAAAAATAAAAATGAAAAAAAAACAAAACAAAACAAAAAAAAAACAAATAAGTCTGTGTCTTCTAAAGTCCTGCCATTTACCTGGTGAAGTTGCTGTGGATGGCCAGTTTTGAGATATAGACTAGAGATGTTCTGGGGCTTTAAGTATAAAGATGATATCCTGTGAACTCTTGGGGGAAAATATTGTACATGAAAAACATTGTTTTGACTTACACTTCCTAGCAACAAACATAGCAAAATAGCAATGAAGAAAGTTTCCTAGGTAATTAAATAAAATGTGAATCAAGGATTTTATATCTATCCAAATTCTTGTTTTGAAACTGGGCAGAAGCAGCAATTTACAAACAAAACTTTAAGGATTTTGTATCGGCAAATTCTTAATGATGATTCTGGGAAAGGAAAAATTTCACTAATCTAAGAAATACAGGGAAATAAGCCATGAGAATATAATGGGCATATAAAGTGGATCTAAGCTGGGGCATACCAAGCTGCCCTGAGTAGCCTGTATCCCCTCTGGACCTCCATTCTCCCCCACCTTTATACACACTTTCATCTCGCTGTCAGTCCTGAACCATACAGGTTAGCTTCCCTTCCCTCGCTCATCTTCACTGCTCCCTGAATCTTCTGGAGCACCCCAAACTTTCCTATGCAGCTTGTTATCCTGTTGGGGCCTCCATTTTCCCTGCACCTCTCTTCCCACCTTCACTGGACCAGAGAATCCTGAACCATACACATCTGAAGATCTTGAACCATATAGACCTGTAGATCCAGAACCATACTGTCCAAGGATACCCATCAGAGGCCTGCCACAACAGAAACATGGAGATTAATCCTCTTCCCAATACCTATTACAACAGGAACATCCAGGAACTAAAGGCATAAATACAGCCCTACAGAAAACACTCCAATTCAAGGAGGATAACTACATCAAAGAAAACACAGGAAATGAGTAATTCCATAGCAACACAAACAAGGGAAGCACATGCACACACACGCACACACACACACACACACACACAAAACACACACACACACAACACACACACACACACACACACACATATCCTAATACCACCAACATCAAAGAAACATGGAATAACAATCACTGCTCATTAATATCTTTTAATATCAATGGACTCAATTACCCAATAAATCAATGTAGGGTTTTGCAGAAAACTGGGAATAGTTCTACCTCAAAACTTACTTATACAACTCCTTAGGTCCCAAATTTATACTGTCTACAAGAAATGCAGTGACTGTGAATGGAACAGAGACTGAGGGAGTAGCAACCAATAAGAGACTACTACACTTGAGACCCATCCCTTGGGCCTGCACCAATCACCTATATCATGTTTACAGACAGGAATCTAGCATAGCTGTCCTCTGAGAGGCTCCTCAGCTGACTCAGACAGATGCAGACACCAACAGCCAAAGAGTGGATGGAGCTTGTGGACTCATGGAAAAGTAGGGGGAAGGGTTGTAGACACTTGAAGGTGTGGAAACTCCACAGGAAGACCAACAGAGTCAAGCAAAGGGCATATGTTGGTTAGACATAGGCCTCTCTGCACATGTATAGCAGATGTGCAGTTTGATCTTCATGTGGGTCCCGAACAACTGGAATGGGTGCCGTCCCAAAAGCTATTGCCTGCCTGAGGGATATCTTCTAACTGGGCTTCCTTGTCTGGCCTCAGCAAAAGAGGATATGTCTAGACCTACAGTACAGGGATATGCCAGGGTTGGGGAAACCAGGGTGGGCCCTACCATCTTATAGGAGAAGGGGAGAAGAGATGATTGTGAGAGAGAGTGACCAGAAGTGGGGGTAGTGAGCAAAATTTAAAGCAAATTAAAAAAAAAGTGGATCTAAGATCTAATACTGGTAAAAATATAAGTTACCATGATAGCATATAATATTATAGAGTAACATCATTATTGATTGTTCTATATAGAAAAATGGGGAGACCTATTGAAATATGATCCCCCAAAAAACAACAATAGAAGGTGGGACATTATAGAAAGTTATATTTATAAACAGAACCAAACAGTGTCAGTTTCTGAACAAACATATGAACCTTCTTAAGTAATAAAAGAAAAAAATGATCAAAGAAAACAAACACAGTAGAAATTAAGCTACCTTGCTTAAATATATATGAAAAAGTAGAAGACACAATATAATTTGTATCACTTGTTCTATGTGGACTTACATCACATATTAAATAAAAATTATGTTCAGGCTCATTCACACTGTAGCTACTACTTTACATTGTATATAAGAGGTATAACTAAATAAATCAAAAGAACAAAAATAAAAGCTTTCTCAAAGCAAGTGTAAGCAGAAAGAAATCAAAGCTATAAAGTTGTTTTGGATACAAGCTGTCACCTACTGGATTAGAATGTCACCAAAATCCTCATGTGTTGAAGGCTTGATTATTAGTTTGGAGACTCCTGGGCAATGATGGACACTTAAGATTTAGTTCTTGAAGCACCCCTTTCAGTTTTTATAAAGTGAGCACCCCCTTTTTCTGTCAACTCTTCCCCACATGATGACTATATAGAATGCTATAGAAGCATAAAAAAAGAGAGAAGTGGCTGTGGACCTACCTGTGCAGCAGGATTCATAGGAGAAGATTTGAGGAAGTGATTGTATCACGAGACTCGGTACCCTGTTTAGACCCAACTCATAACACCCAGGTATTTTGTCTGTGGGGAGGGGTTGGAGAGATCATTCAGTAGTTAAGATCATTTGTTTCTCTTGTAGAGGACCCAGGTTCTGCTTCTGACTTCAATAGGACAGCTGATAACCATCTCAAACTCCTGCTCCAGGAGATACAATGATCTGAGTGCTCCAGGCACCACATAGTACATATACATATATGTAGGCATATATTCAAGCACATAAATACATCTATAGACAAAAGGACAACAGATACATATTTGAATTCAGATGTTCATGAGGCCAAGGAAGGCTCTCTTTGTAATGGTAAAGACACAGTCCATTAATAAGATGGGAAAAGGGATGCCTGGAAAACGAACAACATGGGAGCTGACTTCCCAACACAAACAGGCTAGATTCTAATCCAAGGCATGATATGGATAAGTAAAATCAACAACATTACACTGTAACTATATGGCTTTTAAGTAAACCAAGTAATTTAATCACTTAGTTATATTTTATAAGTGTGATGATGTATTCTGATTCAGTAATTAATAATTTAGAAATGAAAAACAACTTCCACTCAAGTACCCATTGGCATTTGTGTAAACTGACCTGGGATCAAAGCCTTACAAGTTCCAAGCTGAAGTAATAGACTAACGTACACTAATTAAAACTTAGTAGAAGTGTAACTTCATTGAAGAATTAGAAACAAATAATTCATAAAATGTTATTTATATATGGAAATTAAAATAAAATATTATATAGCCTTATAGAACATGTAGATAAAACTGAAGTTAGAAAATTTATGTATTAAAAAGTTCAGTACAACTAAAGCAATGAGGAAAAAATATACTCTGAAATATATACTCCTATGTTTTAAGATCACAGGAAGTTAATATACAACTCAAAAGTTAGAAAAATATGCAAATAATTTTGGAAGATGTGCATAACCTTGTAGGAAAACTGAATTTAACCTTAACAGAGAGAAAATTTAGTCAAGTAAGGTAAGGTTGACCAAAAATTCCAACATTCAAGAAACCAAGGCATAATGTGAAGCTTCCCTGTGTTATATAATTTCCAGACAATTTTGGAAAAACTGATAGATTCTGTCACAAATACAAAAGTGTCCCCAAAAGTTCAAATATCAGATAATTCACAGGAAAAATCTACCCCAAAGACTGCATTGTCTGTTTTATATTGTTTGCTAAAAATCTAGAGATACAAAGAACCTTTTAATTATTTTGTAAGTCAGTGTTACATTAATTCTCTTGTGTTTGTATATGTGATAGATCAAAGTAATTGTTTCATTAGAGTCTATCAACTGAAGAATGGATACAGAAAATATGGTCTATCTACACAATGTAATACTATTCAGCCATTAAAAATACTGGCATCATAAGTTTTGCACGCAAGTGGATGGAACTTGAAAATATCATTTTGAACGAGGATAACCCAGTCCCAAAAGAACATTCATGCTATTTACTCACTCATAAGTGGATATTACCCATAAAGTACAGGATAACCATGCTATTATCAACAGACACAAAGAAGCCAAATTGAAAGGAGAGCACAAGGGAGGATAGTTGAATCCTTGTCAGATAGGAAAACATAATAGATACTTGAGGTTGATGGAAGGAAATGGAAGGGGGATCATATGAAGGGAGAGTAGGGGAGAGAGGGGGGGAGAGAGGCTGAGGATGGCAGATCTAGGATGTTCCAGAGAACTGGGATGGGTAGAGGCCCCAGAGGGTTTATGGGAGTGACTTTAGCTGAGATTCCTAGCAGTGGAGGATATGGAATCTGAAGTGGCCACTTCCTGTAGCTGGTAGTACTCCCAGTGGAAGGATAAGGACAGCAACCCACCCACAAAGCCTGTGACCCAAAATGTGTTCTGCCTACAAGATGTGCAGGGACAAAGAGAGCAGAGTCTAAGGGAATGGCCAACCAATGCCTGTCTCAAATTGAGATCCATTCTATGGGCAAAAACCAATCCTTGAGACTTTAAATAATACTCCATTGTGCTTGCAAACAGGAACCTAGTATAACTGTCCTCTGAGAGTCTCTACCAAATGGCTAATGGAAAGAGATGCAGAGGCTCATACCCAAACAGAAGATGAAGCTCAGGGAGTCTTACAGAACGGTTGGGAGAAACACTGTGGGACCAGAAGATGACAGGTACTCTACAGGAAGACCAACAGAGTCAACTAATCTGAACCCTTGAGGGCTTTACGTGCAGGGTTTGGGGGTGGGAGTGAAGAGTAGTGGGGGGGGGGTGAGGAGTTCAAACCTAGAAGGGGGCTTCCCCTTCTGAGGGAAATAGGGAGAGACTTAAGTGACAGGGTATGGGGAGGAGAGGAAGAGCTGATATTGGATTATAAAGTGAATAAATATTTTTTTTTTAAAAGTGAGTCAGATCCATCACTCACATCCACATAAGGTCCCATAAACCTAGATATATGAAGGGCCTTCTAAATAGCAACTCAGAATATAAGACAAGATTCGTAAATTCAACTATAAAAAATATGAGAACTGCTAGTTAGTCACATCAATGAATGGAAAGAAGACAAAATCACCAGCAAAAATAGAACTCAAATGACAAACAGAAAAAAATTTGCAACTACTAGTTTACCTTGAGATAGAGGGCTAATCTCCTTTAAAAAAAAAAAAACTTAAAAATCAAGAAGAAAAAGAACATAAACACCATTAACTAATGAATAGAAAAGGAACAGGTAGATGATAGGAAAGATAGATAAATGGATTTTATTCATGTGAAAAGAATCCCAGTTTCATTCTCACAAGAACAAATACACAAACTAAAAGTGTACAGAGGTCATTTTTTTATATATAAGGTTGTCAACCAAAATTTCACCAGTCTTCATAAATTTGATAAATCTGAAAACTAAAACTATTAATAATAGTGGTAGTCATTATTATGCATTGACGAGCACAGAGAAATCCATTATTCTTCATTTCCAAAAGTACCATCCATAAACAAGATTAATAAATTACCTCATTAAGCTCAAGAGTCCCTGTATATCAAAACACACCATTACAGTAGTGAAATGAGAAGCTTCAACCGGAAGACATTTGCTTTACATACAACTGGCATCAATTGCTGTCCTCAAACCTCCAAACTATGTTTGAAGAAATGGAGAAATGATCTTCCTCACTGCTCATGGGAGTTTAATTTCTACTCTCCCATTCAGAAAACTGTGACATTATATACAATGTAGCATTCCTGTCTCTTTTACTCAGTGGTACATTGTGGAATTTAAACCTATTACTTTGTAGTAGTTACTTTTTGTTTCTGTATCCTGACCCAAAGAAACTTACAGGAGAGGTTTTTGTTGTTGGTGGTGGGTTTTTTTTTTTGTTGTTGTTGTTGTTGTTGTTGTTTGCTTGTTTGTTTGCTTTTTGTTTTTGTTTTGGTTTTTTAAAATTGTTTTTTTGTTTTTGTTTTTGTCTTACAGTACCAGACAAGGTACACCTCATCTTGGAGAGAAAGATATGGCCACAGGAGCATAAAGTGGGTTGGTCACATTTCATCCGTGTGCAGGAATCAGAGAGAGGGAGGGAGGGAGGGAGGGAGGGAGGGAGGGTGGGAGGGAAGAGAGAGGGAGAGAGAGGAGGAGAGGGAGAGAGAGGAGGAGAGGGAAGAAAAGAGAGGGAGAAAAGGAAAGGCAAGAGGGCCCTAGAGGGTAGGGCTGGGATAGGAGTGGAGAGGCGGGAAATAAAAAGGATGACATAGCAGTTCCACTTTTTACTGTGTCTAATTTTCACAACAACCTAAGAAATAGATGTTGTTTTCCCAGGCCAAAAGCTCAGCCTGTTAGGCATTTGCCTGGGAATTTGTATCAAATGTACAGCCTGAAGCCTGTGCTCCCTTCTCTCCACTCTGCCATTTTAGGAAGACTGCAAATGGACCATACCATTCTCTTGAGGAATTTAGAAAATCAAGATATTCTTCCTTCCTTCCTTCCTTCCTTCCTTCCTTCCTTCCTTCCTTCCTTTCCTTTCCTTTCCTTTCCTTTCCTTTCCTTTCCCTTCCTTCCTTCCTTCCTTCCTTCCTTCCTTCCTTCCTTCCTTCCTTTCCTTCCTTCTTTCTTTCTCCTTTTCCATTTGAGTCAGTGTGTGTGTGTGTGTGTGTGTGTGTGTGTGTGTGTGTGTGTGTCCCTGTGTTACATGAGACTGATTTTCCTGATGCAGTTAGAGACTAGCACACTAAGGAATGGTCCATTACTCTGTATCAGGAGCCTATGGAGTCAGAAGAGCTTTGAGGTTGCAGGTAATACATATAACCATTGCAATGGGACTCTCTTGTCCTAATCAGGGGTTACTGAAAAATTTCAAAGATCCCATTGAACAGTGTGCTTGCCTTGATTTCAGCAAGAGCAAAGCTGAAGGGCTTTGGGGATAGATACAGAGTCCTCTTTAAAGGTAAGTTGGCAGAGAAAGGACAAAAACAATTTCTCTATTTCAGGGAAATAGAGTTGGAAAAGACTGGGTATATGACACAAAATGATAGCAAGAGGTCTAGGAGATGCCTGCTTGAGAAATATTTATAGTGCTATATTAATCAGTAAAAA
This sequence comes from Mus caroli, assembly GCF_978045245.1. NCBI lineage: Eukaryota > Metazoa > Chordata > Mammalia > Rodentia > Muridae > Mus > Mus caroli. The sequence goes on along the minus strand of NW_028227265.1, from coordinate 62,742,043 downwards.
TAACACTTGACAAAATTTCTTATATTTGTTGTTGGGTTTTTCTTTTTAAAGAAGTATCTTCGTACATATTTTGTTCATCTCTGACTTATGCAGTGGTGAAGGTGGTGACCATCCATGCTCTGAAGACAGACATAGATGTGCCTGTTAAGATCTTACCAAACGGTAACCACTGTACTTTCCTACACTGATGATATGAGGACACTGCCCCTTCTTCTTCCCCTTCCCCCTTATCTCCCCACCCTCCTTCTGCCTGCCCTAGTATTCTCTTTTCAGGTATAATTTTAACATAGATATATTTGATCTAGATACAGTTGTCTATGCCTATAATCCCAGGACTTAGGAGGGTGAAAAAAAGATGATTGCCTGTTGAGGAGAGCCTAGAGGACATAGGCAGACCCTGACTCAAAACATGCATCTCTCTCTCTCTCTCTCTCTCTCTCTCTCTCTCTCTCTCTCTCTCTCTCTCTCAGTGTGTGTTAACATATTATATATTTACTATATAGTATATAAATATACATAAAGTATACAATATGATTTTGATATATACCATAAAATGATTCCTATAATCCAACTAATAAACACATCTGTTGCAGGATATTCCCTGTCCAATTATGTTAGTGCAGAGGAGGCCAGTGATTGGACAGGAAACAGGGAGGCAGAGCTAAGAGTTGCAGAGAGAGGGAGCTTAGCAGGAGAAGAGGGAAGGAAGGAAGGTGGCTGTGGATAGCGTGACTTTAGCCAGCCACAGGTGGTCAAGATATCATAAGGTTAGAATAATTGGGATAAAGCTTTTATCATTATTAATTGGCTCAGAAATTATTGTTTTGACATCTTGTAAACTGTGATTTTATTGATACATACTTCTGATTGGTTAACTATAAACTTTAAGAGTTTTAATTCTACCAGGTAATTGGGTGTTGAGATGGCCGACCATGGAGTACATGGGGTGTTGTGTGGTAGTGAGAGGAACTTGAGGGCCCCCACCTGGGAGTTGGCCAGCTGAGAGACCCGAGTTATGGCCTGGCAGGGCAGGAGAGTTGGCAGGTTCATTTTGAATATTTCCTGCACACACATCCATCATTACATTTAAGTTTTTTAATTCCTTCCTTCCTTCCTTCCTTCCTTCCTTCCTTCCTTCCTTCCTTCCTTCCTTCCTTCCTACCTACCTGCCTACCTGCCTGCCTGCCTTCTTTCCTTTTTTTTTGATCTTTTGAGTATTTAAAGGAAATTCATTATGTAGAAACACTGGTGGTAGTTGTTCCCTTTCTTATGCGGGTAAGATTGGGGTATTTTACTTTTCCTTTTAAGTTGAGATTATTGTCACATCTCACCAACTTTATTTTTTTTTTCATTTTTTTTTTTAATATTTTTATTACATATTTTCCTCAATTACATTTCCAATGCTATCCCAAAAGTCCCCCATACCCCCCCACTTCCCTACCCACCCATTCCCATTCTTTTAGCCCTGGCATTCCCCTATATTGGGGCATATAAAGTTTGCAAGTCCAATGGGCCTCTCTTTCCAGTGATGGCCGACTAGGTCATCTTTCGATACATATGCAGCTAGAGACAAGAGCTCTGGGGTTCTGGTTAGTACATCATGTTGTTCCAACTATAGGGTTGCAGATCCCTTTAGCTCCTTGGGTACTTTCTCTAGCTCCTCCATTGGGGGCCCTGTGATCCATCCAATAGCTGACTGTGAGCATCCACTCCTGTGTTTGCTAGGCCCCGGCATCGTCTCACAAGAGACAGCTATATTTGGGTCCTTTTCAGCAAAATCTTGCTAGTGTATGCAATGCTCACCAACTTTATATCACTAAAACCTATTGTTCAAGCACCTGATACCTAGTAAACATCCAGTATGTTTAGTTGAAAGAAAATAAATGAGCTCCCAGTACACACAAGCTCTCATGGAAACTAAAATTAATCTTTCATGATTTGGGGAAGAACAACAAATATGCATAAAGATACAGCTTCAGCCATGTGAGAAATGCTAATGCAAATCTCTGAGGTGGACTAAAACCAAACAAAGCAATGTAGAATTAAAACCAAAGCTGGAATGGGGATATAATCAACTTACACTTTTCTTTTAGAAAAATTCTAGGATGCATGTGCCCAGACATAAACTACTGTGTCTCAGACATAGGTGGATTGGTAAGTAACTAGAACTATGTTCTCTCAAGACAGTACACATACTTGCTGTACATTAAATCTTCTTTTTCAGTTTTAAACATTCATTTTTATTGACAAAACAAAGTGCTCCTCTTCAGCACATTCTCATATGTAAGCTTAAAGTTTGTTTTTTTTTGGGGGGGGAGGGGTGTGAAAACTTGCTAAAGACAAAGCAAATGTCTTTCAATATTCACAACCTTAAAATTATATCCAAGAAGACAAAAGATCAATAATTTTTTTTTTGTTTTTTTTTTTTTTTGGTTTTTCGAGACAGGGTTTCTCTGTGTAGCTCTGGCTGTCCTGGAACTCACTTTGTAGACCAGGCTGGCCTCGAACTCAGAAATCAGCCTGACTCTGCCTCCCAAGTGCTAGAATTAAAGACATGTGCCACCACCACCCAGAAAGATCAATAATTTTTTATAAAAATAATTACTTCTTAAATAACATTTCACAATGGAACTGATAAAGACATTGATCTGACTCATCTCAACTGTGCAACCTTTCTTCTTTTTAAAATTCTGGCCTGGGACAAAACTACATGAAAGAATATACCATTAAATTCAGGGTTACTCTCCAAAAACCAATAGAAAATTCTTAAAAAAAATAAATTCACTTATATATAAAATATTAAGGCCTCTGCATGAGAACAGTTTTATATCTGGGATACTGGCCCTTTCCTAACAGAACTATCACCCCACCCACCTCAAACTTCAGAATGAAAGGTTCTCAAGTGAAAAGTCCTTTTTATTTTGCCAATATATGAAATTAAACATAAAATTATACTGCAAAGTAATATGTACTTAACAAATGAGATACTGAAGAGTCTAACTTTGTATCTGTGCTAATTTCAGTATGGCCTTCACATACAAGTATAGTGTATTTTTAGCCATAGTTCACAATCTTTTATTCTTTTATTCTGATCACTGCAGAGCAGTTTAGGTTGCAGTTGGTATTAAAGCACACTTCTGTATCCTGTGGTCTTAAGAAGGTTTTATTTGTTTGTTTTTAAGTGCAAAGCACTTAAAACATATATATACAATGCATATAACACTTTGTAACTCCACTACCAAGAAAGTCGAATGCCTAATAGGCTTTTTTTATACCTGGGAAAATTGGAAGTTTTCCAGCTTTGAGTGGATCCCAGAGAAGGAAAGTCCTCTACAATAGATCCAGACTTTAGTTAAGATAATCCCATCACTTACACCACATGACCTAGAGCCCAAGTGATACTGAAGTGACCAGTAGAAATGCAATGTCATCAGGAACTACTATTCAGTGAGGTGACAACAGGACAAATACGTGGAATGCTGAAGGAAAACTGCCACCTGCAGGGAAGAACTATGTACCTTTGAGAACCTATTCCTGGCATGTTGCTGTTTGGTGGTAAAAATAGAGCGACAGCAGGTTCCATGCATCTGTAACATTTGATTCGATTTGACAGGCTCACTAAATCATAAAGACAGGTGAGTCCACCAGCAAAACATTGTAAGACAGAAATGGTAGATCTCAAACCTACCATGGGCCGGATGCGAAGGCACTTAACTAGGGAAACTAAATCCATACCTACCATTGCTATTCATCCTGACTACAGTTAGTAGAAGATTCAAAACAAAACAAAACAAAACAAAAACAAAACAAAAACAAAACACAAATACCATTCCATTTTCAGTGATATGAAAGGTTTAAAAAAGTTGAAAATGGTGGCAGCTGAGCAGCAGTGTCACTTGGGAGAAACCATGAAAGATTCTGTGGAGTGAAAAGAAAAGACCTTCCCTCCACATGACAAATATAGCACACACTTTATGTACACAGAAGAGAGGCTGTATGGAGAGCTCAGGGAAACACTGTACCTAGACACGCTTGGATTTGGTTGTAATAAAGAAAGTTAAAATTTCATGGAAAAATATTTAATATGCAGACATCATGGGAACGGATCTTTGTGAACACAAAAGAATATGATATATGTTGCATATTAAAGCTTACAAGATAGTGTCTACCACATAGCAAGTATATTTTGGCCAATTGTCTTCCACTGACCTGTTGTTAGCTATTCCAGCATGGACTTTATAGACAGATGGGCTTAATTAATTCAGTGGCCAAAACTGAGAGCAATGTTATGGACTTCTACTGACCAAAGATGCCTTTCCTACTGTTGCAAATAACTGTTCAACTTGCCAGAAAGAGAAACCAATCCTAGGACAGCAGAGAATGTTTACTAAAGATGAGTCGCCTGATGTCAAGTTTTTCTTTTGACCTGGAAAAAGCAAATTCCTTTCATTGCTTTAGATAGTGTGTAAGACAGTAAACATAAAAGGAAAGGTTTCTTTTGGCTCACAGTTTCAGAAGTTTCAATCCATGACCAGGTAGCCTTGTTGCTTTTGGGTCTTTGACCAGGTTGTGTTTTATGGCAGGGACATTGGGCAGATGGGCTTCTCCTTTGATGGCACATAGCAAACAAGAAAAGAGCCTGAGCATCTTAATGGCCCCTTCAAGGTAACTACCCCAAAGGTCTAAATTGCTTTCACTAGACCTTGACTCACCAAAGTTCAACCCCCACCGAACATCACCAAAGGGAGGCAACAAGCCTTCCACTTATGGGCTTTTGGGAGACATTTAAGATTCACGTACAGGTCTCTCTATGGCTGCCAGTACAAGAGGGTCTGGTCCTCCCTGGATGAGAGCCGAGGCAAGTGGGCTGCTGGTCGGTCCTGCCAATGTGAGCAGGACTGTGCATCTGCTCACTGAGCAGGCACAGCAAGGGCTCGGAGACCACTCCCTGGGTATTCCATCTCGTGGGTAAGAAGACTGAAGCTGAGTGGAATAACATCCGTTGGGGAGCCTCTGAGCTGGGCTCCCTCTCCATACTCTCACTGAGTCCTGCCGGGAACTGAGTATCAGGAAGAAATCCAAGAACTTAATGAAAGTAGCAAGACAATCGGCCATGATCCACACTAATTATGTGAACCCAGCAAGAAAACAGACAAATCAGAGAATTACAACAAGAGAACAAAGAACTGCGAACATCCTGGGAAGAACACCAGTCTGCCTGGAACCTGAAAGTGAGCAAATACGGAGAACAAATGATCAGATTGCTAATGCCCAACAAAAAAAGATGACCCAGGTATAATAGTGAAGTTAAAAGAGCAGCACTCAAAGGAGCTGCAAGCACATGTTGACCAGACCACCGAGTTGGCAGCAGTAATGAGAAAAGCTATTGAAATTGACGAGCGGCAGGGTTGCAAGGAACAGGAGCCAATGTTTCAACTTGGACAAGAAAACAAAGGCTTGAGAGAGATCCTTCAGATAACTCGAGAATCCTTTTTAAACCTGTGGAAGGATGATATGTCAGAGAGTACATCTCTGTCCGCCTTAGTGACTTAGCGGCCTGAGTCTGAGGAAGAGCCTTTTCCCTCTAGTACGTACAGGGACACTGGCAACGAGACAGCAGCAGAATGTATGATTAGATCCCAACCACAGTTAGAAAGGAGAAGCTGAGCCACAGAGGGCACAGTGAGTCTTCAAGGTGCGGCTGAGCCCTGCACTTTCGGAAGTGCTATTGACATCTTGGATGATACATAGATTCAAGAAAACCTGAATACTCCTAGGTTTATATATATATATATATATATATATATATATATATATATATATATATATATAAGCAATTATGCATGATGTTCTTTTCATCATTGAGCATTGGATGCTGATTAAGACATTTACCAAATCTCTGTGCCAGCACGTGAGGACAAATTAATTTATGAGGAACTACATCGAGCACAGCAGCTGCAGTGAGTTGGCTGTGTAGCTCAGTGTGTGTGTGGAAATCTGCAATCAACTTCAGATTCCATCTGTCTTCTTAGAAGCCAGACTGGTGACTTGATTTATGATACAAGGGGGACCAACAGCCATGCTTCCTCTATTCCCAAGCTCCTTCAAATTGAGTGATTATTAATTACTCAGAAGAATGAACTGAACTGTTGTCTTGATGGTTTGCACTTAGCCTTCCTTGCTTAGAAACTACTTTGTCACAAGTATTGAATGTCTGGTAGGAGAGTAACTAATTACACTCCCAGGGACCTGACCAATGACCACCAGTGAGCCCACAGAAACTACAGTGCTATTAGAAGTTAAATCTAGGTTCAATCCAAGTGTCTGGTTCTAAACCCCTTTCCAATGGAGGAGGAGGCAAGATTTGTCATTGCGTTTAGAATGCTCTGGTCCCTGAGTAATTATTACAACACAGAACTTGTTACCAGGTTGATAATATATTGTTTTCAAATATGTTTATTAATCTAATTTTATCATTACCCTATCTATTTTGGTTGGACATAAAAGGAGCTTTGGTCTGAAAATTTCTGCATGTAGGTTCTACATATACATGTTATAGTTGAACATTTGAATTCCAAGTAGAAGTTTAAACATTTATCCTCATAAAGACAATCTAGTTTCTCCATTTGTTATATAATTTGTTGGTGGTTTGAGAGTCTGGGAGACTGTGCTGTTTAGAAATCTTAGAATGCATAATCAAGGTAAGTATATTAGCATTAATATGCGTCTTAAAATTTTACTGCATTTAAAATATTTATAACAGGAAATCACATTTATACCATCCATTTTCATTTCATTTCTTTTCTTTTTTTATTAAGTATTTATCTCATTTACATTTCCAATGCTATCCCAAAAGTCCCCCACACGCTCCCCCACTCATTCCCCACCCACCCACTCCCACTTCTTAGCCCTGGCGTTCCCCTGTACTGAGGCATATAAAGTTTGCACGACCAATGGGCCTCTCTTTCCACGGATGGCCGACTAGGCCATCTTCTGATACATATGCAGCTAGAGACAGGAGCTCAGGGGGCGGGGGGTGGAGGAGGGGTACTGGTTAGTTCATATTGTTGTTCCACCTATAGGGTTGCAGATTCCCCCCAGCTCCTTGGGTACTTTCTCTAGCTCCTCCATTAGGGGCACTGTGATCCATCCAATAGCTGACTGTGAGCATACACTTCTGGGTTTGCTAGGCCCCGGCATAGTATTATTTCATTTCATTTCATTTCATTTCATTTCATTTCATTTCATTTCATTGCATATATTGTTAGTAACTTGTGATGTATGTGTGTGTCCTCCCCCATCCTTGAGAAGGCTGATTTAGGTCTTGTTTATACCACAGCTGCCTAGCCCACCTAGGGTGGAGTCTTCCAACCTAGGTAAAGTCTATTGTCCTGCCACATCTGCTGCTTCCTCCAAGATACCACTACCTGTTGAGAGGCTGAGCTTGTTTTCCTGACAAGATCCTGACAAAGCAAGGAGATCCTGACAGCTAGATCCTGGCATAGGGGGGATGGGTTCCCAACATCCCCTTTTAAGTTCAGACTCAAAAAGTAAACATTAGGCCTTGATCAGAAACTTTGTCTTGGTCTCCCTCTTCTCTCGCCATCCCTCCCTCCCATATAGCCTCTGCTTTCCTTTCAGGAGCCCAGTTCATATAGCAACTAGAGGCTACATATGTTAAATGCACAAGCATTTGTGCATATATACACACATATAAACACACATACATAACAAGTTAACACACACATGCACATCTAACACTACAATTTGCAGACTTATTCTAAGTATTTAAATTTGGGCCCAGCCATTAAAAATGGCTACTGATGATAGCTAAATGGGCTGTGCCATACATGTGAATTTTATATTTAAAATTCATACACATCAGGTACAATCACATGGCTGATAGAATAAACCATTCAAGTCTTGTGAGATACAGGATTAAAATATTTTATCTATGATATTATCATCTTTTATTAAAAATTAACCTCTTTAACTCTGTGTATTTTTTCTTGTGAGAAGACAATTTGATGAGAGAAGTAAGTGAAGGAGAAATTGTGCCTGGTTCTGGCAAACTGTTCCTCATTCACAAAGTGAGAAGGAAAGGCTGAACTGCTTTAGGAAACACACAATTCCAGCATTCAAGAGCTTAGCTCGAAGGAGAAAAAGACAGCAAGACCAAGTCCTGGGGTAGCTGACACTTGGTCTTGATGAACAGAACGTTTAAATATTCCAGCAAGAAGAGTGTTGGTTATGAAGCTGCAGGTACAGTTCATATTGCCTGCTATAGAAAATGAAGGTCAGCAGCAGTGTAATGACTAGTCAGTGAGATTCTCAGTCTTTCTCTCTCCTGCCCTCTGTCTCTCGTTCATCATATTCTGTACTCTTAAAATATGCCAGTTTCTTTTGGTTTTCTTATTTTTTTAAATAAATAACTCCTCATTTCTCTTTTATTTGGTATAGTTTCATATCACGACTTCATTCCTTTCTGCTCTGCCCTGTATTATTCTTTATGTAATACCAATGTTGGCTTTGCTTTCTTCTTGCATCTAGTTCTTTAAGAAACACTGAGAAGTTATTCACACGAATACTGCATTTTTGATGCAAGTGATTATAAGCTTTATCATAGATCTGATTTTGCTGAGTTATGTAAGCTTCAGTCTATCATTTCTCCATTTCATTTGTCTCAAGAACATTTTAAAATTCTTTATTGTTTTGTTTCTCTTCTAGAACATTTTAATGCGTACACCATTCCAGTTTCCAAGTTTTTTCATGTTGCTTGTTTCTAGTTTCATGCTGTTATCCTAGGAGAAGATATTTGGTGTGATTTAATTTTTAATTGCTTGTGCTATGAATTCTTTTTTCGAGTAAGGGTTTCTCTGTGCAGCCCCAGCTGTTCTGGAACTCACTCTGTAGACCAGGCTGGCCTTGAACTCAGAGATCCACCTTCCTCTGCCTCCCAAGTGCTGGGATTAAAGGCGTGCACCACCACTGTCTGGCTTGTGCTATGATCGTTAGCATATCAATTGATCTAGTCTAGAGAACGGCCAATGCATAGCTGAGAAGGTTTTATATTGTGTAGCTACTGAGCAGAGGATGGGTAATGGAAGTGTCTGGCATATTTATTTGGTTTAAAGTACAGTTTGAATCCATATTTCTTCATTGATTGTCTGTCTGGATGATCTGTCAATGGCTATACGTAGTTGCTATAATCCTCTGTCCTTACAGTTAGTCTGTGTCTCTTTAAATCCATTTGTTTGCTTCCTAATACCTAGATGCTAAAATATTGGATGTCTATAAATGTGCTATTGTTGCTGATTCCCATTGTATTTCTTTCTATATATTTGTCTCTTTACATGAAGGCCATACCTGCTTGTTTTTAATAGCTTTTGGCTAGGTTTCTATTTGATCTAGTAGGAGCATAGTTAATTATATTTTCTTTGGTTTCCACAAGCTTAGAATACCTTTTCTAATATGCTCACTTTTTCTCTATAGGCTTCCTTATGCGTGTGGTGAGTCTCTTGTAGGCAGCATGCAGTTGTGTCTTATCTTCTTTCTTTGGTTTCCTTAGTTGGGTTTTTCTCATGATTCATTTTTTCAATTTGCCACCATACTTCTTTTAAGTGGAGAATTTAACCCACTTGAACTCAAGGCAGTTCTGGAAAGGTGCAGACTACTGCTACTTTGTTTCTGTTTCCTAACTTATTTATAGACTCATCCCAATTTTACATGAATTATATACCTTTCCTTTAACACATTTATATTCCGTAACTTTTAATTTTAGGGTATCTATTCTTTTAGTATGTTTCTTGAGATTGTGTTTTGTTGCTATTATGAAGCTCACTACAATGTCTCAGGGTTATAACAGTTTATTGTAAATGAATATTATTTTGATTTGGATAACCGAAAAATTGTAAAGAAAAACTTTGTGCCATTCCTGCTGTCACATTTTGCACTTTTTGTGTTACAGTTTATACATTTTCAATTCCTTAATCACTAGCAAAGTATTTTTTACAAAGATATAACATTCATATCTTGTGTGCTTTTGAATCATCCTGTTTAGAATATATGATAGTCTGTACTTTATGATTATAATATTAACATTTTAAGACTTAAAGTCCAGGTGCTCACTTTTCCATGTGGATTTTTCTTTTTTCAGATGCTTTCAAATTAGCACCGTTTTCTCTCAGCATGGTAAGAGTGCCTGCAGACGGAGGAAGAGGTAAGCACCGTTTTCTCTCAGCATGGTAAGAGCGCCTGCAGACGGAGGAAGAGGTGTGGTACTGTTCCTCAGAGCCTTCACTTAGGCTGTCATTTAGGGGCTTTTCTCTGTTCTGTGAAATGGACAAGTGATTTTGCCTAATTGTTTTTGAGATTCCTCCAAGGTTTCTTTTGCGGCTAACAGCTGGCTATTCTGTGTGTGAGTGTCTCAAACCTCTTGGTGGCATCTCTCAAATTTCTAATTTTTATTCTGCTTTGTTGTAGCACTTTAGCCTTTATGCTAAAAACACTGGAGTAATACAGAAAAAGTCAGGGTTGTTGGAACCACAGGAAACCGGAACCAGAGACCTTATTGTCAGTATCTACTGTACACTACATGCTATTGGCTGGTCTGTGTTTGCTGACATAACTACCCCTCTCTCCATTTGTACCTAAGCATTCTGGTTCGATCAGAATCTGTTCTGCACCTGTTACTGTGACCAAGAAGGTGAAGTCTTTAAGATGCATCTAAATTTGCTCAAATTATTATCATTTGACCACTGTTTTTATATTGGACTTTGATGCAGAAGAAATTTCAAGAGGCTAGTCATAGGTCAGACCCTAGTAGTCAGCCGCATGTGAAATTTTAGAAATCGAGATTACCAATGGCCCAAATATAATCATTCTCCAGGGTACTCAAAATAAATTCTGTAGTTTTGTATTGATGTAACAACCATGGAGAAATATTTTCAAATTTTAGAGCACCAAGGGCTGAATATTATATCCCAGATTATACATGTGTTATGTCATCTGTGGTATAATAATTCCCTACTAGCTAATTTCTATTACATAAGGAGAAAATTTTAATTATAATCTTCTACCTAATATATTTTGGTATATTCTTAACTCCTAAAGACAAATTAATACTAGATAGGAAAATCTTTAAAATTATTATTATAAAGGATTATAATAACTTAAAGAATCTAGAAACTCCCACTGGAGTAATGAGAGAGAAATCCAGCTAAAAGTACCAGGGTTAGTGTCTGGAAATTTTATTCTACTAGTGAGTACCCTATATTTCATAGGAAAGGGTCAGCCTCAGACCTCAGCTATCAAATTTAAATTTCCCCAGTTCTGTGGCATGAGCAGTCTTAACACATGTTATAATCAAAACACATGTTTCAAACTTTTGAGAGATTTTAATACATATGCTTAAAAATCTGATACAGTGGGTAAAATGTTTGCCAGTACTGCCTGTCTCAAGTCTGTAACCCAATGATATTGACTCTGCTGTAATATATATAATTAATATGCTACATGAATTTTAACATTTTTGTTAACTCCGATTTCCCTGAAATAGTCATTAAAATGATAGTGGATACACTATGCATCTTATTTGTACCAGTTTTAGAAGAAATGAATCCACACAAGGAACAAAATTCTCTTCGATCTCATGCTGAGAGAGCATTACTGCATACATATTTATATGCCCTCCTCAGAGATCACACTTCAACACAAGGTAAAGATGATCATGGAGAAACCTTTTCCAGCTCCCATGCTGATGATAAGATTGAGGAAAGGGGGCCATGTATCTCTATGAGTGGTTGGCCAAGTAATGAATCACACACAGTGGTGCCAAGGCACTTTTCCAAGTGACGATAGTGGAAGGGCTTGATAAGGGATGTGGGATTCCTTTTGAAGAGAAAGATCCAGCTGGAGAAACTAGCTCTAGTTCCCATGCTGTTGTTTCGGTTGCTGCAAGGAGGTATTGCATCACTCATCTGTGTGATCCACCTGTGAGCTGGATTTGGGCACAGACAAACCCATTTATCTTTTGCTTTAAAAATCATTCTTATTAAAGTTTTCAAACAGTGGGGTTTTTTATTAGAAAAATACCTTCATTAAACAAGTGGGGTTTTTGATAATCTCATACATATGTTCTGCTTACTCTAACTCGCAGCCTTTCTTATATCCCTAATGTTTTTTACACAGTAGCATCAGACTTTATGCATTTCTTTGAAATTATCTTATCAAGGTGGTGATATCTTGAAGATTTTATATAACTAGCAAATATTTTTAAAAACTTATCTTTCATTTCTGATATGAACTTCCTGTGCCCTATTAAACCAAGATAAATACATGTTTATGCCTAAACTGATATACACTTTTTCATTGTTATTAACAAAAATTCAATATATTAGATGATAGATGCTTAGATGTCAATATTTTGACTGGATTAAATTTATTTAAAATATAAATTCCATATATCATTTTATATATTTAAGTATTTTTATCATCAATGTTTTTCTTAGAGACTTTTGGAATTGATTACTTTGAAAATTATTTTGTCAAAATTTGTTGGGAGCTATTAAGACAACTCTATTGTCTTGATCTCCGAATTGGGCCTCTCCCTCCGAGAAGAAAAGGGGGTCAAAAGCGGGCCACTGACACACTGTTCAGAGAACAACCACAAAATGTTCCAGCCCTAAGTCAGCACCAGATGTCCTTACCACAAGATGTACCCTGATACCACCAAGTTCGTGCTTCCCCGTGTAGTTGCCAAAAGAAAAATTTCTGCTGCCCCATCCCTCCTGCTGAGAAGTACTTCCTCCTTTGCTTGTGCATTTCCGCTGCCCCATTCCTCCTGCTGAAAAGTACTTCCCCTTTTGCTTGTGCATTTAAGCCTTGAGCCTTGCTGAATACAGAGACACCTTGATGCTACTCAGACTGCTTCCCGTGTTGTTCCTGCACTTGGTGTCTGTCTTTCTCTCTCCCAATTTGGTTCTTAGGAGAAGGTCCCCTCAAGACCCTTGAATAACTGGACCTGCTGGATGGGTCAAAAATTGTGATTAGAATTTTTCCTAGTGTATGTATAACTTTTAGTGATTGAAATCTTAGTGTCTGTACTATAGTTGCTATATTTTAAAATTTATATGCATTTCAATGCCTTTAAGACTAACATTGAAGTGATCTTCAAAGCAAGCTTTTGATGTCAGATGGTATATATAAACTTTGTTTAATAACAATAAAATACCAAATTGGTCATATTCCATTTTGTCTGTATACCTCTCAGAACACACCCATGTAATTGTTGAAACGTTTGTCATCTCATTACTGAGTTCCCCATTGCTATCCCCTGGGTTAATAGTCATCCAAGGTTCCTATGATGACAAGCCTGAGAGTAAAGACAGTTAAAGCAATGTCACTTCACCTGATTTGCTGCAATAATTTATATTATATATAAATTTACTTTCTACTGTATGGTACACATTGACAAAGGATGTTCAAAATAATGAAAACAGCAGGTATATTTGTATTAGTTACTGTATTTCTGTGATAAGATAACATGACCAAGCCACATTATAGTAAAAAGAGTTTACTGGAGGTTTACAGTTCCAGAGACTAACAGTTCAAGACCATCATAGCAGAGAGCATGACAGCAAGCAGGCAGGCATGATTCTGGATCAGTAGTTGAGAGCTCACATCTGGAGACACCATCAGAAATGAATCAGTGGTTAAGAGCACTGACTGCTCTTCCAGAGGTCCTGAGTTCAATTCCCAGCAACCACATGGTGGCTCACAACCATCTGTAATGGGAATCTGATGCCCTCTTCTGGTGTGTCTGAAAATAGAGACAGTGACAATGTACTTACATATATAAAATAAATAAACAAATATTTTTTCTTTTAAGGAAGAATGTGGAGAAAGAAAGAGTGAGAGAGTTAACTGGATATGGCATAGACTTTAAAAATCTCAAAGCTCGAGGTCAGAGTGAGGACCACAGAGGCAGACAGCTTCTGGGACAGGCGGGAGCCACAGAGCCGCTGAGGCAGCACCCTTTTGGGGCCGCAGACATCCAGCACCCTCCCAGCTGGAGGACAGTGACCTGCCCTGCAGGGAGCGCCATCTTGGCTCCGGGACTCCGCCGAACTTAGTCTGTACAGGTCAGAGTGAGGAACACAGAGGCAGACAGCTTCTGGGACAGGCGGGAGCCACAGAGCCGCTGAGGCAGCACCCTTTTGGGGCCACAGACATCCGGCACCCTCCCAGTCGGAGGACAGTGACCTGCCCTGCAGGGAGCGCCATCTTGGCTCCGGGACTCCGCCGAACTTAGTCTGTACAGGTTAGAGTGAGGACCACAGAGGCAGACAGCTTCTGGGACAGGCGGGAGCCACAGAGCCGCTGAGGCAGCACCCTTTTGGGGCCGCAGACATCTGGCACCCTCCCAGCCGGAGGACAGTGACCTGCCCTGCAGGGAGCGCCATCTTGGCTCCGGGACTCCGCCGAACTTAGTCTGTACAGGTCAGAGTGAGGACCACAGAGGCAGACAGCTTCTGGGACAGGCGGGAGCCACAGAGCCGCTGAGGCAGCACCCTTTTGGGGCCACAGACATCCGGCACCCTCCTAGCTGGAAGACAGTGGTCTGCCCTGCACAGGAGCCCTCTGCCTCAGGAGCAGGGAGCACATCTTGGATCCAGGACTCCACTGAACTTAGGAACTTAGTCTGCACAGCTGAGAGTGTGCACCACAGAAGCCTACAGCTTCTGTGACCTGCCAAAGCAACACAGCATCTGGGAAAGGTCCTGTTTTCCTCCTTCTTCTTCGGCCAGGAGGAGGTCCAAACGCGATATCTGTACACCTTCCCTTTAAGAGGAAAGCTTGTCAGCAGGGAGTGCTCTAACCACTGAAACTCAGAGGAGAGAGCCTGTCTCCCAGGTCTGCTGACAGAGGATACTCAGAATCACCAGAAGAACAACCTCTGAACAGAGACAACTATAACAACTCCAGAGATTACCAGATGGCGAGAGGTAAAGGTAAGAATCTTACTAACAGAAACCAAGACCACTCACCATCATCAGGACCCAGCACTCCCATTTCGCCCAGTCCAGGGCACCCCAACACATCTGAAAAACTAGACCTGGATTTAAAAGCATATCTCATGATGATGGTAGAGGACATCAAGAAGGACTTTAAAGAACTACAGGAGAACATGGATAAAGAGTTACAAGTCCTTAAAGAAAAACAGGAAAACACAACCAAACTGGTAGAAGTCCTTAAAGAGAAACAGGAAAACACATCCAATCAGATGATGGAAATGAACAAAACCATACTAGACCTAAAAAGGGAAGTAGACACAATAAAGAAAACCCAAAATGAGGCAACACTGGAGATAGAAACCCTAAGAAAGAAATCTGGAACCATAGATGCAAGAATCAGCAACAGAATACAAGAGATGGAAGAGAGAATCTCAGGTGCAGAAGATTCCATACAGAACATCGACACAACAATCAAGGAAAATGGAAAATGCAAAAAGATCCTAACTCAAAACATCCAGGAAATACAGGACACAATGAGAAGACCAAACCTACGGATAATAGGAGTGGATGAGAATGAAGATTTTCAACTCAAAGGACCAGCAAACATCTTCAACAAAATTATAGAAGAAAACTTCCCAAATCTAAAGAAAGAGATGCCCATGAACATACAAGAAGCCTACAGAACTCCAAATAGGCTGGACCAGAAGAGAAATACCTCCCGACACATAATAATCAGAACGACAAATGCACTAAATAAAGATAGAATACTAAAAGCAGTAAGAGAAAAAGGCCAAGGAACATATAAAGGCAAGTATATCAGAATTACACCAGATTTTTCACCAGAGACTATGAAAGCCAGAAGATCCTGGACAGATGTTATACAGACACTAAAAGAACACAAATTCCAGCCCAGGCTACTATACCCAGCCAAACTCTCAATTAACATAGATGGAGAAACCAAAGTATTCCACGACAAAACCAAATTCACACATTATCTCTCCAGGAATCCAGCCCTTCAAAGGATAATAACAGAAAAAAACCAATACAAGGACAGGAACCACGCCCTAGAAACAACAAGAAGGTAATCCCTCAACAAACCTAAAAGAAGACAGCCACAAGAACAGAATGCCAACTTTAACAACAAAAATAACAGGAAACAACAATTACTTTTCCTTAATATCTCTTAATATCAATGGACTCAACTCCCCGATAAAAAGACATAGACTAACAAACTGGCTACACAAACAAGACCCAACATTTTGCTGCTTACAAGAAACTCATCCCAGAGAAAAAGATAGACACTACCTCAGAATGAAAGGCTGGAAAACAATTTTCCAAGCAAATGGTCTGAAGAAACAAGCTGGAGTAGCCATTCTAATATCAGATAAGATTGACTTCCAACCCAAAGTCATCAAAAAAGACAGGGAGGGGCACTTCATACTCATCAAAGGTAAAATCCTCCAAGAGGAACTATCAATCCTGAATATCTAAGCTCCAAATACAAAGGCAGCCTCATTCATTAAAGAAACTTTAGTAAATCTCAAAGCACACATTGCACCTCATACAATAATAGTGGGAGACTTCAACACACCACTTTCACCAATGGACAGATCATGGAAACAGAAACTAAACAGGGACACAGTGAAACTAACAGAAGTAATGGATCAAATGGATCTGGCAGATATCTACAGAACATTTTACCCTAAAACCAAAGGATACACCTTCTTCTCAGCACCTCATGGTACCTTCTCCAAAATTGACCACGTAATTGGGCACAAAACAGGACTCAACAGATACAAAAACATTGAAATTGTCCCATGCATCCTATCAGATCACCATAGACTAAGGCTGATCATCAATAACAAAATAAATAATAGAAAGCCAACATTCACGTGGAAACTGAACAACACTCTTCTCGATGATACCTTGGTCAAGGAAGGAATAAAGAAAGAAATCAAGGACTTTTTAGAGTTCAATGAAAATGAAGCCACAACATACCCAAACTTATGGGACGCAATGATAGCATTTCTAAGAGGAAAACTCATAGCTCTGAGTGCCTCCAAAAAGAAACTAGAAAGAGCACACATTAGCAGCTTGACAACACACCTAAAAGCACTAGAACAAAAGGAAGCAAATTCACCCAAGAGGAGTAGACGGCAGGAAATAATCAAACTCAGGGGCGAAATTAAACAAGTGGAAACAAGAAGAACTATTCAAAGAATCAACCAATCAAGGAGCTGGTTCTTTGAGAAAATCAACAAGATAGATAAACCCTTAGCCAGACTAACTAGAGGGCACAGGGAAAATATTCTAATTAACAAAATCAGAAATGAAAAAGGAGACATAACAACAGATCCTGAAGACATCCAAAACACCATCAGATCCTTCTACCAAAGGCTATACTCAACAAAACTGGAGAACCTGGACGAAATGGAGAAGTTCCTAGACAGATACCAGGTACCAAAGTTGAACCAAGATCAGGTTAATGATCTAAACAACCCTATATCCCCCAAAGAAATAGAAGCAGTCATTAATAGTCTCCCAACCAAAAAAAGCCCAGGACCAGATGGGTTTAGTGCAGAGTTCTATCAGACCTTCAAAGAAGATCTAATCCCAGTTCTTCACAAATTATTCTACAAAATAGAAACAGAAGGTACTCTACCCAACTCATTCTATGAAGCCACAATTACTCTGATACCTAAACCACAAAAAGACCCAACAAAGATAGAAAACTTCAGACCAATATCCCTTATGAATATTGATGCAAAAATCCTCAATAAAGTTCTTGCTAACTGAATCCAAGAACACATCAAAACAATCATCCATCCTGACCAAGTAGGTTTCATCCCAGGGATGCAGGGATGGTTCAATATACGGAAATCCATCAACGTAATCCAGTATATAAACAAACTCAAAGACAAAAACCACATGGTCATCTCGTTAGATGCAGAAAAAGCATTTGACAAGATCCAACACCCATTCATGATAAAAGTCTTGGAAAGATCAGGAATTCAAGGCGCATACCTAAACATGATAAAAGCAATATACAGCAAACCAGTAGCCAACATCAAAGTAAATGGTGAGAAGCTTGAAGCAATCCCTCTAAAATCAGGGACTAGACAAGGCTGTCCACTTTCTCCATACCTGTTCAACATAGTACTTGAAGTCCTAGCCAGAGCAATTCGACAACAAAAGGAGATCAAAGGGATACAAATTGGAAAAGATGAAGTCAAAAAATCACTTTTTGCAGATAATATGATAGTATATATAAGTGACCCTAAAAATTCCACCAGAGAACTCCTAAACCTCATAAACAGCTTCGGTGAAGTAGCTGGATATAAAATTAACTCAAACAAATCAATGGCCTTTCTCTACACAAAGAATAAACAGGCTGAGAAAGAAATTAGGGAAACAACACCCTTCTCAATAGTCACAAATAATATAAAATATCTTGGCGTGACTCTAACTAAGGAAGTGAAAGATCTGTATAATAAGAACTTCAAGTCTCTGAAGAAAGAAATTCTAGAAGATCTCAGAAGATGGAAAGATCTTCCATGCTCATGGATTGGCAGGATCAACATTGTAAAAATGGCTATCTTGCCAAAAGCAATCTACAGATTCAATGCAATCCCCATCAAAATTCCAACTCAATTCTTCAACGAATTAGAAAGTGCAATCTGCAAATTCATCTGGAATAACAAAAAACCTAGGATAGCAAAAACTCTTCTCAAGGATAAAAGAACCTCTGGTGGAATCACCATGCCGGACCTAAAGCTTTACTACAGAGCAATTGTGATAAAAACTGCATGGTACTGGTATAGTGACAGACAAATAGACCAATGGAATAGAATTGAAGACCCAGAAATGAACCCACACACCTACAGTCACTTGATCTTCGACAAGGGAGCTAAAAACATCCAGTGGAAGAAAGACAGCATTTTCAACAAATGGTGCTGGCACAACTGGTTGTTATCATGTAGAAGAATGCGAATCGATCCATTCCTATCTCCTTGTACTAAGGTCAAGTCTAAGTGGATCAAGGAACTTCACATAAAACCAGAGACACTGAAACTTATAGAGGAGAAAGTGGGGAAAAGCCTTGAAGATATGGGCACAGGGGAAAAATTCTTGAATAGAACAGCAATGGCTTGTGCTGTAAGATCGAGAATTGACAAGTGGGACCTCATGAAACTGCAAAGCTTCTGCAAGGCAAAAGACACCATCAATAAGACAAAAAAAACCACCAACAGATTGGGAAAGGATCTTTACCTATCTTAAATCAGATAAGGGTCTAATATCCAATATATATAAGGAACTCAAGAAGGTGGACTCCAGAAAGTCAAACAACCCCATTAAAAAATGGGGCTCAGAATTGAACAAAGAATTCTCACCTGAAGAATACCAAATGGCAGAGAAGCACCTGAAAAAATGTTCAACATCATTAATCATCAGGGAAATGCAAATCAAAACAACCCTGAGATTCCACCTCACACCAGTCAGAATGGCTAAGATCAAAAATTCAGGTGACAGCAGATGCTGGCGGGGATGTGGAGAAAGAGGAACACCCCTCCATTGTTGGTGGGATTGCAAGCTTGTACAACCACTCTGGAAATCAGTCTGGCGGTTCCTCAGAAAATTGGACATAGTACTACCGGAGGATCCAGCAATACCTCTTCTGGGCATATATCCAGAAGATGTCCCAACCGGTAAAAAGGTCACATGCTCCACTATGTTCATAGCAGCCCTATTTATAATAGCCAGAAGCTGGAAAGAACGCAGATGTCCCTCAACAGAGGAATGGATACAGAAATTATGGTACATTTACACAATGGAGTACTACTCAGCTATTAAAAAGAATGAATTTATGAAATTCCTAGCCAAATGGATGGACCTGGAGGGCATCATCTTGAGTGAGGTAACACAATCACAAAGGAACTCACACAATATGTATTCACTGATAAGTGGATATTAGTCCAAAACTTAGGGTACCCAAGATAGAAGATACAATTTGCTAAACGCATGAAACTCAAGAAGAATGAAGACCAAAATGTGGACACTGTGCCCCTTCTTAGAATTGGGAACAAAACACCCAGGGAAGGAGTTACAGAGACAAAGTTCGGAGCTGTGATGAAAGAATGGACCATCTAGAGACTGCCGTATCCAGGGATCCATCCCATAATCAGCTTCTAAACGCTGACACCATTGCATACACTAGCAAGATTTTGCTGAAAGGACCCAAAGATAGCTGTCTCTTGTGAGACTATGCAGGGGCCTAGCAAACACAGGAGTGGATGCTCACAGTCAGCTATTGGATGTATCACAGGGCTCCCAATGGAGAAGCTAGAGAATGTACCCAAGGAGCTAAAGGGATCTGCAACCCTATAGTTGGAACAACATGATGAACTAACCAGTACCCCGGAGCTCTTGTCTCTAGCTGCATATGTATCGAAAGATGGCCTAGTCGGCCATCACTGGAAAGAGAGGCCCATTGGACTTGCAAACTTTATATGCCCCAATATAGGGGAATGCCTGGGCCAAAAGAATGGGAATGGGAGGGTAGGGAAGTGGGGGGCGGTATGGGGGACTTTTGGGATAGCATTGGAAATGTAATTGAGGAAAATATGTAATAAAAAAAAAAAAACTTCAATCAGGCAAAGGGAACCAATATCAATGTTCAATTACTAATTACTATGCCTTGCTGTGTTTTCCTTTTGACAAATTAAATTAATATATAGCCAAAAGGATATCTTATATAAAAAAAAAATATCTCAAAGCTCCTCCATAGTGACACACCTCCAACTAGGCCACACCTCCTCATCGTTCCTACTCAGTTCCAACAACTGTGGACTAAGAATTCAAATATATGAACCTATAGGGGCCAGTCTCACAGAAACTGTCATAGTAGTTTTATCTTAACAAGCTGTCATATAGTTCTCAGATGATAAGTATTTTTATATGCAATTGTAAATTTACCATAGTACAAGGGGGTTGCTTATGTACTTAACAGTTTGTGGTAACCTAAGTAATACATTAAAGGTTAAGCATGATTTTAAAATTATAGAAATAAGAATCCTATAACTAACCTAAAGCACAGAATATTTGTTGATTATGTGGAGCCATGAATAAGTGTATTTATTAATTATTAAAACCATTGCTTATTAGTCAATAGCATAGCATGTTATCTGTCTGGTCTTCAAGAACTATTGGAATTTAGAGCAGAGATTTGGAAACATTAACTTTGCCAATTGGAATAAGAGCATTGTCTCCTCTAAATTCATGTCAGGAAACAATGATATGGATCCAGATAACATATGGGATCTGGTTAATAGATGATGGAGGAAACAGTTATTCAGGGAAATTTCATAAAGAAATCACATTTGGAAATTATTTAATAGGATTAATAATGAGGAGTAGAAATGGCATTTTCCCCAGTCCTCTTCTGGTTGTGTGTCATCTACAGATCCGGCAATAGGCAGAGACATGGGGGCTCTCCCAGTCTTTAGGGCCCAATTAGAATGATGAAGCATTTTCCAGCTAAACAAGATGACATGGTGTCACAGAAAGAGGGTGAGATCAAGTGCCTTTGACTGAATTTGAGGTCATTTCAACTGTGTGACAAATAAGTTCTACTGAGAATACAAATCCAGGAGAAGTGTGAGAAATTAATTTCTAATGGATCTAGAAGATCAATTCAAGGCACAGACTTTTGAACAGCACAATTTAATTCAGCACAGTCAGGTGAGAGCAGGGCTGGGAAGATTTCCAATGTGTGAAAGATGGGGAAGCAAATTAGATAAAAACGTATGTTCTTTCATTCACACAGACTTTATGATAGCCTTCTGGAAGACCTTATTGTTGTTTCTCAGCTACTATGTAATTTTAAACATTCACAGTAACTTATATCCAAAGTATGGTCCAAGAGAACTGCACATTTCACGACGTATTATCAAGTTAGGCTATGTATTAGTCATTAGCGACCTACCATTAAGGGCTGATGGACTTATAAAACACTAGGAGAAAGGTTTAGTTTATTTCATTAAATGTATATTTTATACAGTGCTCTGCTAAGGAATTTAAGTGCACATTTTAAATGCATTAGATGCAGATCTAGTGGCTGCTGGTGTTATTTCTGCTCTGGAAATAGAGGAAGAGTCATATTTAGAATATTCCTCATACTATCTGAAGCAATTCCTCGTGTAAAGTAGGGTAATTTCACCCTTTTTTTGAAGGTGTATGTTTTTAAGATCCATTATGGATACCTGAAAACATGATTAATACCAAATCCTTGTATAGTGTGGTTTTGTACACAAATCATATGTATGATGAAGATTAATTATACATATTCAAAAGTAATAAATATCTTAATAGATTTTAGCCTTATATTTTTTTTCTTAACTTAGGATTGTTACTATATTCTCTTAAAGCAAGCACTGTGGCTTCTTTTTGTCACATCTAGAGTGCCAGTATTATTACTGTTGTATTCTGGGGACATTTTTTACCTACAATAATGGTTAGCTAACACAGTACTTTGATTTTATAATTTAACCTGGTACCTGTGAAGGCTTCTAAGTAGTGAACTGCTAGGTAGAATATCTAGTTTGGACATGCTGAAGAAAGGAAGGATTCACATGCTGGTGGATGGAAAAGGACAATACATGCATTCAGCAAGCTACTCAAGAAATGTTGTGACACTTATGCACTATTTCTAGAAATTTTCATTTAATCTTCTCAAATACAACTGGCTGTCAGTAGCATAGACTGTGCAGAAGGGAGAACTGCTTTATTAGGGAGACAGATTTAATCAAATTTATTAGCTAATTAAAGAAGGAATTATTTGTTGTGTTGTGCTTGAAACAGAGAAGTCACCCTCATACCCAAGTATCATCTGACATAAGAATAATAAAGACTGCATTCTTAATGCTGAGAGTACACTGGGGTCTAACTATTATTTTCACACACACATAGTTTGCCTCTAAAAATTCTTAAAATACCACCAAATCTGTAGAATTAGATGAATTTTCATTTATGAGAATGTATATTTCTTCAGGTGGGAGTGAGAGATAGGACACGAGATATGGCCTTGCATTGCCTAGGCTGTCTTCAGACCTTTTATTTACCAAGTGATGGCCATGACCTCTTGATTCACATGCCTTCAACCCCAAGGGGTTACAGGCATGTAGCAACATGCCTGTTGAGCAGGTGGTTTTGAGAGCAGCTGTGTCAAGGTCTCTTGGCTTTTGAGCTTTCTGCACCATTTATGTGTTCTTTAGTTCTTTTATTACAATAAAAAAGATCCATTGCAGATTACAGTGGCCTTAGAGGAAAAGAATGTGCTCACCAAATATAAAGGCAACAAAAGGAATTAGCCTGAGGTAGGATGGTGAATAGGTTGGACAGCATGCTCTGTCCAAGCTATCTCATCTGCATTATCTAACACTGCCTTCATAGTTCTTTGAGGCAGATATTCCTATTGAGCTGCCTTTCTAAATATGGAGAAGGAATCCTGTGTTGTGTAAAATAGCCAAAATCACTTACTAAAGATTAAGAACTAGGTCAGGTCAGCCTGAGAGATTACTTTCAATCATCCATACATTATAGTGGATATGAAAATATCACTGAGTTTGAGTTCTCTGTGTTTCTGTCTCTGTCTCTTTCTCTCTCTCTCTCTCTACCTGTCTTCTGGCAACAGCCAAGATAAGCCTTTTTTAATTGATAGCTTCTGTAGGTTCCAATTATCCAACTTTATTTGGTTTAGATGTATTTTTCAGTTTCTTTACTTTTCAAAATGAAGGCATATAACACACCGAGATGATAAAGAAGAGCATATTTATTTTAATTTTTCATGTTTTTCTTCTCTCTTCTTCTGGATCTAGTTTTATGTCTGCCAGGACAATTTAGTCTTCCTTGCTTTCTTGGACCATAATTTTGAAAAGGATCCTGGGAAATAAACACCCAGGTTTTTCCTCACCTGTGAATGCATTTCTCTTAGCAATGTACTGTTTTATATGGAAATTTAAGTATAGTATTACTATGTAGGTCATATATAAATTGATATTAAATAACTTTTGTATTTTCTTTCATGTTAAAAATAATTCTTGATGATTCTCCACTTGATCAGATAAAAATCAAAGGGTGTACTTTAGTGGTCCGATAGAGTTCATCACTTACACTGACAATTAGTTTTATTTCATGGACCTTCAGAACATTCTTGGCTTTAACTTCTGGCTCTGACTTGTATGAACTAATTGACTCTATACAACTCTGCAAACCCTTTCTAATTCACTCCCCTTGTATTTTACATTAGGGGTTTTCTCAACCATTCAGTGGGATACAGAGAAACCATTTCATGTTGTTCCTAACATACAGTGAGCTCCCACTTTATACCATAGGTATAAAGCAGGGGCCAAACTTTCCATCACTTGGTTCCTCTTCAGTCATCTGCACTGTCATTCAAGCATCCTTGATAATGTCCTGGCTTTAACTTGTTGCCCTTACCTCCAGACCCTAACCACTATTTATTCTTCAGCCACTCAGAATAGAGCTCTTTATAAACTTTGCTTCCTGCCTTTATCTCTTCCTCCTCCTTCAAAACTCCTTAACAGACATTTCTCTTCTGAAACTTGTTCAGGTTCCTTTGACTTTCACCTGAACCCAAACAACAGTAACTTTTCATTTCACTTGTATTACAAATAATCTTTGACAATATTCCTCCTTGTAGAAATGCTGTTTCTTGCAGGACTTCTGAATCAACATTCTGTTTTTCATGCTAGCAGCCAAGGTATGAAAAAGATATAGTAGTAGCTACCATCATTATCTTTTAATATAATAAATACTATTATGCCATCTAAAATACAGTTAATTATGCACTGTAGTAATCTATCCTTACCATCTATATTGTTGTTTTTCTTCATGGTTAAAAGTGTCATTCATGGAAGCAATGAAGTTTTATTAACTGTTTTCTATATAGGAGGATCTGTGATGTGGAATACAGATAACAGAAGTCTCATGCCTTTCTCCACAGGGTTTTTTCTCCAATAGATGATACATAACAGCTGGAATACCTGTAAAACATGAGGCTTGAATGCTTGTGCGTCAGTGTGTATGACTATGGCCAGCTGCTACTGTATAAGAAATGCTCCAGCTATGTCCATGACTCTAAACTTTAAAATTTCTCATTTCTACATCAAATAGTCTACAAGGAGGCTTATGTGAAGAACATTAAAGCAGTTGAAAGTGGCATATACATTTTCAGTTTGTAATAAGAACACCACACTGGATAGTTGCTCATTTAGTGACTGGGCCCCTTTGCTGCAGTTCAACACAGTCCCATATTACAAAACAAGTCCTCGACCCCAAATCAGATAATGTGTGCAGAGATGTGGTCATAAGCAGATAGTGCTGGAGCACAGTTGGAAAGAACAGGCCAGTTAAACATCTGGCCCCTGGAGCAAATTGATAACAACAGGGCATAATGCTGCTACAGGCAGCAATTTCTAACTCCACAGGCAGTGCTATGCTTCATTTTAAGGGTTATTTATTTTCTGGAAGGTAATTCAGGGGAAATGGTTATGCCATTGTAGATCCCACAATTTAGCTCCTATTAATTTATAAGCGCTTCACATTTTTATTGTATGAAAACCTTTCAGTTTCCCCATAGTGAGCATTGATGTCTTATCTGTTGATGGAGGTTTTGTGTGGCGCTTGTATAATTACTGTCATAAACAGCAGGTGTGGCAGAGCTGTGTGGACTCTCAAACTAGGTGTCCTGAGAAAATGGCAATCATTTCATTGAATGCGGACAACTCTGCACTTAGAAGGCTCTCGAATGGTACCATTCTAATGAGGCTCTACAATCTGACTGTGACTCGCTTTATTCCCATTCTTGAAACTCCTGGTGCTCTAACCAAATTTTATGTTGAGAAAAAAATCAATAACTTAAATATTCTATCTGAAAGTTAACAGAATATTCTGTTATGTGGCAAATCATTTCAACTTTAGAGGACAGTTTAGTACTATCTGTCAATTTCCACTTAAATCCCTTCATTTTTGGATATATTGTTGGTACTCCAGCCCTCTGACTTTGAAAGAGGCTATCAAAACTACCTACATTGACCTAAATCTTTCTGAGAGGAAAATTCCATTGAGGGACTACTTAAATCAGATTGGCTTGTGAACAGGTCTCTGGGGCATCCTGTGGATTGGTAATTGATGAGGAAGAGCCCACCGTGCTGTAGGTGGGACATTCCATAACCAGGTGGTCCCAGGTTGCATAAAAAAAGCTTAGAAACAGGAGCCTATGAGTGAGAGATAGAGATTTGGAATAGGCTTCTTGAAATCTCAAAGCCCATCTCAATGATACACTTCCTTCCAATGAGGCCACACCTCCTGATCCTTTCCAATAGGCCTATTCCCTGGTGACCAAATATTCAAATATATAAGCCTGTGAGGACCATTGTCATTCAAACCACCACACCCACACCCCCACCCCAAGTTGCCCTGGGTCATGATGTTTGTCAAAGCAACAGAAGATAAACTAGAGGACATGCTCACATACATTTCTGACAATCATTTGCCCAGAGATACATAGACTACCCAGTTTAGTTCGTTCTTGGAGAGTTTTAGAATTCAATGCTAATATCCACTTATTAGTGAGTACATATCATTTGAGTTCTTTTGTGATTGTGTTACCTCACTGAGGATGATGCCCTCCAGGTCCAACCATTTGCCTAGGAATTTCATAAATTCATTCCTTTTAATAGCTGAGTATAGTACTCCATTGTGTAAATGTACCACATTTTTTTTTGTATCCATTCCTCTGTTGAGGGGCATCTGGGTTCTTTCCAGCTTCTGGCTATTATAAATAAGGCTGCTATGAACATAGTGGAGCATGTGTCCTTCTTACTGGTTGGGACACCTTCTGGATATATGCCCAGGAGAGGTATTGTGGGATCCTCCAGTAGTACTATGTCCAATTTTCTGAGGAACCGCCAGACTGATTTCCAGAGTGGTTGTACAAGCTTGCAATCCCACCAACAATGGAGGAGTATTCCTCTTTCTCCACATCCTCGCCAGCATCTGCTGTCACCCGAATTTTTGATCTTAGCCATTCTGACTGGTGTGAGGTGGAATCTCAGGGTTGTTTTGATTTGCATTTCTCTGATGATTAAGGATGTTGAACATTTTTTCAGGTGTTTCTCAGCCATTCGGTATTCCTCACGTGAGAACTCTTTGTTTAGCTCTGAGCCCCATTTTTTAATGGGGTTATTTGATTTTCTGGAGTCCACCTTCTTGAGTTCTTTATATATATTGGATATTAGTCCCCAATCTGATTTAAGATAGGTAAAGATCCTTTCCCAATCTGTTGGTGGCCTTTTTGTCTTATTGACGGTGTCTTTTGCCTTGCAGAAGCTTTGCAGTTTCATGAGGTCCCATTTGTCAATCCTCGATCTTACAGCACAAGCCATTGCTGTTCTATTCAGGAATTTTCCCCCATATGTACTCACTAATAAGTGGATATTAGCCCAGAAACTTAGTATACCCGAGATATAAGAGACAATTTGTAAAACACATGAAACTGAAGAAGAATGAAGACCAAAGTGTGGACACTTTGCCCCTTCTTAGAATTGGAAACAATCACCCATGGAAGGAGTTACAGAGACAAAGTTTGGAGCTGAGACAAAAATATGGACCATCTAGAGACTGCCATATCCAGGGATCCATCCCATAATTAGCCTCCAAATGCTGACACCATTGCATACAATAGCAAGATTTTGCTGAAAGGACCCTGATATAGCTGTCTCTTGTGAGACTAGGCCGGGGCCTAGCAAACACAGAAGTGGATGCTCACAGTCAGCTATTGGATGGATCGCAGGGCCCCCAATGGAGGAGCTAGAGAAAGTATCCAAGGACTTATAGAGATCTGCAACCCTGTAGGTGCAACAACATTATGAACTAACCAGGACCCCGGAGCTCTTGGCTCTAGCTGCATATGTATCAAGGCCTAGTAGTCCATCACTGAAAAGAGAGGCCCATTGGACATGCAAAGTTTATATGCCCCAGTACAGGGGAACGCCAGGGCCAAAAAGTGGGAATGGGTGGGTAGGGAAGTTGGGAGGAGGGTATGGGGGACTTTTGGGATAGCATTGGAAATGTAATTGAGGAAAATACGTAATAAAAAAATTCCAAAAAAAAAAGTATTCAATGCGAAATACATTTAAGTTCTTTGTAAATAAGGAATAACAAAGTTATAGGATCTTCAATATTTTTTGTTTTTAAGATAGAGGAAGAGGCCAAATGGTTACACAGAGAGCTCAGGGCAAGAAGAGGAGGGTGGAGATCCCAAAAAGCCCTGGTTTCTACAAACTCTATGGCCTGGTGACACCACAGTAAATCTTTTCCATGCAATTCAGATAGCTACCTGTGACTCTTTCAAGTCACATGGTTCAGGTTCATCTTTTTCCTCCATCTTCTCTTTGCCTTCTCTCCATCTGTTCCACCTCCCTCTAAAACTTTAGTCCCACCTTCTTTTTCCATTACCCAATCACAAGCTGTAGCCTTATATTTTGCAAGTTAAAATGGGGAGAAGGTTCATATGACAAGCACATGATTCACTCCCCAAAGGATGCAGCCACTCTTGAGGAAGCAGAATTAGGATCAAAATACAAACAGCAATCCGGGCACCTTCCCTGCCAGAGAAGAGGTGTCCACCCCGCCCAGGAGGGCTTTGCCAGAGCATCCTCAGGAGCCATCTTCCTTCCTGGATCCCACCGAGACTAGTCTGCATAGGTGAGAGCGTGGACTACAGAAGCTACACAACTTCTGGGACAGGTCCTGTTTCAGGCCTTAATCTTCTGCCAGGAGGCAAATCTGATCAACAGATATCTGTGCACCTTCCCTGCAAGAGGAGAGCTTGCCTGCAGAGAGTGCTCTAACCACTGAGTATATACTATACTCAGGAGAGAGCGAGTCTCCCAGGTCTGTTGGTAGAGGCTAACAAAATCATAAAGGAACAAGCTCTAACCAGAGACAAATATAAAAATTGACTTCAGAGATTACCAGATGGCAAAAGGCAGATGTAAGAATCTTACTATCAGAAACCAAGACCATTCACCATCATCAGAACCCAGCACTCCCACCTCAGCCAGTCCTGGGTACCCCAACACACTTGAAAAGCTAGACCTGGATTTAAAGGCATATCTCACGATGATGGTAGAGGACATCAAGAAGTACTTTAATAACTCACTTAAAGAAATACAGAACACTGCTAAAGAGTTACAACTCCTTAAAGAAAAAGAGGAAAACACATCCAAATAGATGATGGAAATGAACAAAACCATACTAGACAAAAAAAGGAAAGTGGACACAATAAAGAAAACCCAAAGTGAGGCAACGCTGGAGATAGAAACCCTAGGAAAGAAATCTGGAACCATAGATGCGAGCATCAGCAGCAGAATACAAGAGATGGAAGAGAGAATCTCAGGTGCAGAAGATTCCATAGAGAACTTCGGCACAACAATCAAAGAAAATACAAAACGCAAAAGGATCCTAACTCAAAACATCCAGGAAATCCAGGACATGATGAGAAGACCAAACCTACGGATAATAGGAGTTGATGAGACGGAAGATTTTCAACTTAAAGGGCCAGCAAATATCTTCAACAAAATTTTAGAAGAAAACTTCCCAAACCTAAAGAAAGAGATGCCCATGATCATACAAGAAGCCTACAGAACTCCAAATAGACTGGACCAGAAAAGAAATTCCTCCCGACACATAATAATCAGAACAACAAATGCACTAAATAAAGATAGAATATTAAAAGCAGCAAGGGAGAAAGGTCAAGTAACATATAAAGGCAGGCCTATCAGAATTACACCAGACTTTTCACCAGAGACTATGAAAGCCAGAAGAGCCTGGACAGATGTTATACAGACACTAAGAGAACACAAATTCCAGCCCAGGCTACTATACCCAGCCAAACTTTCAATTACCATAGATGGAGAAACCAAAGTATTCCAGGACAAAAACAAATTCACCCATTATCTTTCCACAAATCCAGCCCTTCAAAGGATAATAACAGAAAAAAAAAAAACAATAAAAGGACAGAAACCACGTCCTAGAAAAAGCAAGAAAGTAATCCTTCACCAAACCTAAAAAAAGACAGCCACAAGAACAGAATGCCAACTTTAACAACAAAAATAATAGGAAGCAAAAATTACTTTTCCTTATATTCTCTCAATATCAATGGACTCAACTCCCCAATAAAAAGACATAGACTAACAGACTGGCTCCACAAACAGGACCCAACATTCTGCTGCTTGCAGGAAACCCATCTCAGGGAAAAAGACAGACACTACCTCAGAATGAAAGACTGGAAAACAAATTAATCGTAAATGATCTGAAGAAACATGCTGGAGTAGCCATTCTAATATCTAATAAAATTGACTTCCAACCCAAAGTCATCAAAAAAGACAAGGAGGGGCACTTCATACTCATCAAAGGTAAAGTCTTCCAAGAGGAACTCTCAATTCTGAATATCTATGCTCCAAATACAAGAGCAGCCACATTCATTAAAGAAACTTTAGTAAAGTTCAAAGCACACATTGCACCTCACACAATAATAGTGGGGGACTTCAACACACCACTTTCATCAATGGACAGATCATGGAAACAAAAACTAAACCGGGAAACAGTGAAACTAACAGAAGTTATGAAACAAATGAATTTAACAGATATCTACAGAACATTTTATCCTAAAACAAAAGGATATACCTTCTTCTCAGCACCTCATGATATCTTCTCCAAAATTGACCACATAATTGATCGGAAAACATCCCTCAACAGATACAAAAATATTGAGATTGTCCCATGGATCCTCTCAGATCACCATGGACTAAGGCTGATCTTCAATAACAACATAAATAATAGAAAGCCAAAAATTCACGTGGAAACTGAACAACACTCTTCTCAATGGTACCTTGGTCAAGGAAGGAATAAAAAAGAAAGATTTTGCTGAAAGGACCCTGATACAGCTCTCTCTTGTGAGACTATGCCGGGGCCTAGCAAACACAGAAGTGGATGCTCACAGTCAGCTATTAGATGGATCACAGGGCCCCCAATGGAGGAGCTGGAGGAAGTACCCAGGGAGCTGGGGGGATCTGTAACCCTATATGTGGAACAATAATATGAACTAACCAGTACCTCCCCCCCAGCTCTTTTCTAGCTGCATATGTATAAGAAGATGGCCTGGTTGGCCCCTGTGGAAAGAGAGGCCCATTGGTCGTGCAGACTTTATATGCCTCAGTACAGGGGTACACCATGGCCAAGAGGTGGGAGTGGGTGGGTGGGGGATTAGGTGTGGGAGGGTGTGGGGGACTTTTGGGATAGCATTGGAAATGTAAATGAAATAAATACCCAATAATAAAAAAAGTACAAACAGCACCAGGGCAATTCACAACATAAGGGTACTACAATTATGCCAGGCTGTCATTCAGAGCCAGATGTTTAGCAACACTTGTGCTAATGTGCACATAAAACTAAAGAATGGGAATCCCAGGCAATCTTAAATATCCATAACATTAATTTTCATTCAAGGAAAATGTACATGATGTTTTTAAAAAAGGATTCCTTAGTTGTTTCTCCCTAAATAGTGATTCTCTCTGTCCAACATGGTAAGTGAAATTGATTTTCATTACCCTCCTCTTCTCTTGATAGCTATCCTATATTTTTTTTATACTTTCTAGTAGAGATATTTTAGACAGGTATACTTTCCCTCTGCTTACTTGACTCTGGAGTCATTAGGGAAGAATCTACCTTTGAATTCCATCATGCTTGGCAAGCTCTGGTGGATGATTGTTAGTCAGTAAACGAAAAGAGCTACTACATTATAGCCTGAGTAAATAAAACCTGCACAAGTATGATTGTATGGCACAGATGGGGACCAGTTGGATCAGACCTGCTTGGTGCTGTGATTGACACAAAACAGAGTTTTACAAATACTTGATAATGTAATTAGCATGGGAGGAGGCAGCAAAAGGCCAGAGTGTTCAGTTTGCCAATGCAGAGATGCAACCAGAACCAAAAATGCAGTAGTAGTGAAACACATGGTTTTGTTTTCTAGCTACTGACTCAGTGTTTCTTCTATTGACTTAGTTAATTTTATAATAATGATGATAATAATAGTAGTAGTAGTAGTAGTAGTAAGGTACATGGGAAGTTATGCTCCTGTATCAACTGTTTAAAGTACAAAAATTAATAAAACAAAGTATGTTACAAAAAAAGACCCCCAATCTTTGGAGTTAAACCTTCAGGATTTATAGCAATTTAAAACTTTATACTTTAATTTTCAACTTTTGAGAGTAGAATTAATTTTTAAAAACAATCTAAGAAGTGTGTATTAACCAAACCTCATACACCTTTCAAATTAGGTGGTAGCATATGAGGTTAAAAATAAGGTAAGGCTAAACACAGTAAGTATGATTGCCTTAGACAGCCTTAAAATTGCTCCAACTTCATTTTAAAAGAGAATGAGAATTGATATAGAATCCCTCCCCCCTCCCTTCGGACTTGAGGGAGGCAGCTCTGGATATGCATTGCTTTCTAAGAAGGCTTGAAATCCAGATCCTAGTAAGCCACATGACATGGTTCCATGGCTTTTACGGCAGCTTCAAGAGATCTGACAATCTTGTCTGGCCTAGGCAAGCACACGTACGAACGTGTACAGACACACCCTTAACACCCTTAACCACCACAAATAAACAATTTTTTTAAAATCTTAGAAGCTAATTCTCCTCTGCTGACACAGTTTGTGTCTCAGTTTCCTTGGTCAAGTCAAATTGATCTGATTGGAATACTGTGGTAAGTAATTCTTCTTGGGTGTCTTTCTAGAATTCTCCTAGGGATGCCATTAATTTTCCATGCTGACCCTTGGGGCACAGAGAACCAGAAGGTTCTGCTATCAACCTAGAGATGTTTGGCTTGCTTGTTAAGGATATCACAACAGCAAGATTCACTGGTTTATTTTCAGGGTCAAGAATACTGCTGCTGTGTCATGGAAATATCTACTCCATTTGCCCAAATAGTAAAAGGCTAGCTTACCTCTAGTGTGATAAAAAATTTGGAGACTGGGAAGCAACATATCTTCTAAGACTGGTTTATATTACAAATAAAGAAAGCCCTACAGAAACATCGTAACGTGAATATGTCTAACATGATGCAGAAACACTGTGGCTGTCTTGGTATCTTTCTATAACGTGTGACTGCAGGTCTTGGTGCATCCCCTCAGATATTCATCTTACTGTGAAAATTAGGATTAAGTTCATTTAGTTCCCCAAATGAAAAAAGAAGTGATTTGTAGAGAGCTTTCATAGACTATCCAGGTTAAAGAGACTTAATGAACATACAGCTTACCTCTACAATGGAGGTAGCTTGGTTATTGAAGAGATAGAAACCCATTAGAAAAATGTTAGTCATGATGGAAGCTCCTGTTTTCTGATGTGCATCATGATTTCCTTTGCTCCAGGCTGCTGTTCCTTGTCCCTCTCTGTCATCAAGTCCATTTCCTTGTCCCTACTCACTAGCTTCTTCAGAAGAGTTACCTAGTTTTTAACTTTCATTCTGGCAATTAATGTCTAGCTCCTACTTTATCTGATAATTAAATTTATTTCCATATGGAATCACTTAGTTGACATTCAAATGTGGTTGGAGGGGTTTGGTTCAGTGAAGTTTTATGCCAAGCTGTGGATTACAGTTAACCACAGATGAAATGAGAGAGGGTAGGTTCAATGAGAGAAAACATTTCTGCCCAAAGTCTTAGGGAAGGTAGGCTGCAGTTCCTTTCGAAAGAGATAGTGAGCTATGTAGATTAGTGTTAATGTCAACCCTATATGATTGAGAATAACTTCAGAAAGTGAATCTCGATGAGAAATCATCTATACTGGGTTTACATATGGAAACGCTGGAAGGAAAATCTACCTATATATGGGAGGTACGCTTTCATGGGCAGGGCTTGCATTGAAGGAAAAGGAGAGAGCAAACTGAGCAAGAGAATGCATCCATTAACTCATTGCTTGTTTTCTTTTGACTGTAGACATGCTGTAGCTAGTTGTTTAAAGGTTCTCCTGCCTTAACATCCATGATGTGAGAGATGGTAGCCTGGAATGTGAGCCGAACAAACCTTATCTCTCTCAAAGAGAAATGTGATGAATTGGGCTGAGTTGTGTTAGCTATAATAAAACTGAATCATTGAAAAGTAACATGGTAAAGAAATATGAAATTGACTGTTAGGGGAAAATGGAAATAAAATCAATCAAACAAACAAATAACCAAACCAAACCAAAACAAAACAACAGCAACAACAACAAAAACCCTCAAAATGAAGCAAAGTAGGAAAGTTTGATGAACAGTCAGGAAATTCGTCAAATATTTAGATTCTCACATCAGTTGCTGTGTCCAAAATGTTTGTCTATCTCAGGACCTGTAAACTCTGGGACCCTTATTTCCAGAGAATGTGAAAGAAGCCACCAAACATTAGAATTTTTATAAAATAATGTTGAGCTCACAGATGAGCTTTGAAGCATACTTTCAGACTGAGTAGATGAGTGCAGATTGGAGCTAGCATCTTAGGTGAGCATTGGCCTGAGGTTAAGATATAACTAAAGCTATTTCCACATTCTCTGTCTTTATGTCTCATTGACAGACTAAAATACAACTGGTGCTAGCCAGTATATCTCACTTCATTACTGAAATTCCCAAGGGACTTCATGAGTAAGAGAAGGCAACTTTCTCTGCCACATGACTTTATTGAAATCCTTTAAATATGTGTTCCCTGTGATTACTTTAATTATAAATTGATGTGTTTGGACCAAATAACCAAGAGAAAAACCAAATGTTCTTGAATTTTTCCAAAGGAATAACTTTTTGGATCTAATATTTTGAATCTTTAGAAGTAACTGTCATAAAGACAAAAATAGTTGTACAAGAGAAAAAATGCTCAAGCTATACTTGGAGTGGTACTGTGATACAATTTATCCTTTTTAAAATTAAATTACAAAAGTCATATTTTAGGAGAATATTAATAAAGTAAAATGTCTATGTACAACAGTCCCAAAAGTAGAGAGATCCAAATCTTTTCAGGATAATTTCATTCTTTCTCTCAGTCCATTGATCAGACTACTGTAGTGTATATAATTCATTTTTCTCCAAAGATTCAGCAACAGTAGAGTGTAACCACTGGAAGCAAATGCATTTTTTTCTTTGCCTTCTTGTCATATTCCAGATGCAACCACAGATTTCTTCGTGTTCCTATAAAAATGATTTATGTATGAGAATGTATGTACAAACACACACACAAACACACACACACACACACCTTAAATTTTCTCTTTTCTCTATCCATTTATCTATATACCAGTGTGTCTGCTTATCTAAATCACTCTCTCTTAGCCAACTTCTATGCGAATGGCACTGATATTTGCTAAATATACTATTGCTACCAAAACATTTAATTCCTAGATTGCTAAACGTTACTTAAAACAGTAAAGTTTCCACAATAACCATGAGACCTTTGTGGAATTCTTCACCTCTTCACCTTGCCAGATTCTCAACACCTGCCCATAAACAAACAACAACATCAACAACAACAACACTAAACTCAACTATTTGATAACCTTGAAAGGCAATCAAATCCTGAGTCTGTGGTGGCTAAATATGGGGTTGGTCCCATCAGCCCCCCTCATTGCTACTTCAGTGATGTAGCTCATGAACAGCAGCAGACTTGCAGCTGAGAGTGAGGCTTCCTTAGATTTGTACAAAATCTCCGTGCCAATTGTAGTCAGTGAACAGTTGGTAACAGCATTGGAAAGTTCTATTCCCAGGGTGTTGTAGCTATTTGATTTGACTCAGAGTGCACACCGTGCAAAAGTCCTATCCCTGGAGGATAGAAGTCTGAAAATAATAGCAATCTGCTGGAAACATCAAAGCTGCTGCACACTGATTTTAGTTGGAGACAGAAAAGCTTGTCAAACATTTAAAAGGAAGTCATTTGGTAACCATGGGGAACCTGGAAAAAAGTCTAATTGTAGGCTTGGGATTGAAACCTTTAGTCATATATATGCCTTTGTGTGTTGATTAGGGAAGACCAAGGGGAGGGAAATGTCCCAGTCTCTGACTTGTGTATAAACATATAACCCTCTTGTTGGCAATTTTTTTCTTTTTTACTATTTTGTTGGGTTCTTATACCTCTATCTCCCTTCCAACCCTTATTCCACCATGATCCCTTCCAAACCTCCACACTAGGTAAGAGAGAAAGAAAGTTAGAGGGAAAAGGAGTATGCAGACCTCTACTAGCCAACCATCCAACCAGCTAATCAGCCAACCAGCAAAACAGCAAGCCAGAAAACTAGCTGTCTTAGGGTTTCATTTTTATGAAGAGACACCTTGATCAAAGCAGCTCTTACAAGGGCAATTCAATTGAAGCTGACTTAAAATTTTACAGGTTTAGTCCATTAACATCATTGTAGGAAGCATGGCAGTGTTCAGGCAGACACTGTGCTGGAGAAGAAGCTGAGAGTTCTACATCTTAATCTGACTGAAGCTAGGAGAGCTATCTCCCAGGCAGCGAGGAAGAGGGTCTCAAAGCCCACCAGCAAACCAGCAAACCAGCAAACAACCAGCAAACCAGCAAACCAGCAAACAACCAGCAAACCAGCAAACAACCAGCAAACCAGCAAACCAGCAAACAACCAGCAAACCAGCAAACCAGCAAACCAGCAAACCAGCAAATGCAACAGCAAATGCAGCAGTAGGAAGAATCACCAGCAGCAAAGGGGAGCATCTGCTGCCACAGGCCCTCTCAGGGCTCTCCCATTTATACTCTCTCCAGAGCCCACAGAATTAAAATATCTACAGCTGGCAGAGATCACAAGGCACATCATTGTTACCTGCTCTGAAGTAGCCTCTTATCCCACACCTGGGATTAAAACAAAAACATAGTCACTTACCATAATTAGTTTTTGAAGAAACTAAAACCCTCACTATACCCTCTGAATAAAAGAAGTGAAAGACAAGAAATGTTTTACAACTGTCCTCACACTTGATACACTTCCATGCTGGCTCTGTTGCCAAAGGTGATTA
Source organism: Mus caroli (assembly GCF_978045245.1). Classification (NCBI taxonomy): domain Eukaryota; kingdom Metazoa; phylum Chordata; class Mammalia; order Rodentia; family Muridae; genus Mus; species Mus caroli. The sequence continues at coordinate 62,704,901 of NW_028227265.1, read as the reverse complement.
GATTTTTACATAATCAGTTTAAAAAGTCCTTTGAGCCATCCTTGGATCACCATGGTACCTAGGGAAGAGCCATAGAGAGCTAGATTTTAAAACAAAAGAACTTTAATGATGCTGGCAGGGAACCCAGTTATCACATACTATAAAGAATCTACAGAATTAGTCTAGCATATATTATACAGGAAGTATAACCTATAGAATTAGCTCAAGAATGCCATTAAATAAATAAGAAGCAATTATAAAGACAATAGCAACCATAAGAGAAGCATATCTCTTCTATCCAGACAGAAAAGTGATATGAGCAGAGCTGTCAACATAATATGCAAAATGTGCAGATTTAAACAAAAAGTGAGACAGACATGCATTGCACATATATTAAAAAGGCAGTCAGCATTCAACATCCCTGGGAAATTTTATAAAGCTGCATGTTGGTGACAGACAGCAATTAAAACAATTGCAAATGTGTTCAGAAGTAAAATCTCCTATAACTAAGGGTAAGTACAACAATTATTTCACATCAAACACAGAATATCAATTCATAGAAATAATATCAATAAAACATAAAAACAATTGAATACAAAGTAGAGTTGAAAGTATAATAATTTGAAATCCAAATTCTCTAGAAGAGATTAATAATGATAATTAATAATAATAATAATTTAGATATAGTAAAACATAGTCTAACTTGAAAATATATCAATATAAATTTTCTACTGTAACGAAAAAGGAAAACAAAGAATATTTAATAGTATTTGAAAGTGATGAGGTCCCAGAAAACATACTGTAACAATGGCCCTCATGGAGAAAAGAATGGAATGGGGTAAGATTTAATTGAAGAAATAATGTCTCCAGAATTCCCCAAAGCACTGAAAAATCTAACTCTCCACATTCGAGGAGCTTCCTGAACTCTAGGGCATAAGTCACAGCGGCTCACATACGACATAGACTAACAAAACGGAGACGGTAAGAAAGCCTTCAAAAAAGCACAAGGAAATGGTTTACCTTGTAATGCTGTACAAGGAACTCTCAACTCAGTGCTACTTCAGCAGTGAGGGAGGAAATAAGGTGTGGTATGGCTCATGGCTGAAAGACCCATCTACAAAAAGAAATAATAATGGAAATTCTTTTCTCTCCTTTTGTTTTGTGAGACAGCTTTGGTTGACTTGTTAATCACTGCACTACCCAGGCTGCTTTTGAACTCATAGCAATCCTGTGCTTCAGCCCCACCCCAACCTGCCTCCAAGAAAGTCTGGAGTCTATAGGTGTGCACCATATTGTCCTGAATGTAGCATTTCTAAACTTAAGTTATTTATGCTGAAATAAGCAGGCAATAAATGATAACTTAAATCAACAATATGAAAGAAAGATGAAAGCTAAGTCAATAACATGGACAAATGTAAAAATATATTGTTGGTACCAGGACATTCCAAACCTATGAGTTAACAATGTGACCTACAACCTGCAGACCAGTTGCCAAGCCAATTACCACCATATCCCAGAACCCATTTGGCTCACCTCTCAACCTTACTTGGGTTATATCATTTTCCATAGAAATAAAGGAGCACACCCCTTCCTCACTCTCTTTCTTTCTTTTTTTCTCTCCCCTTCCACTCTTCCTGCCACTCCCTTGTCTCTCCCTCACAAAAATCCCCTTTCACATGGAACTGCCTTGGCTTAGTGTGCTGCTTGGTGTTACCCACTATCTTATTACATCATATACTATAAATAGTTTGTCTATAAGCTGATCACTGACTGTAATCCTCTCTCACTACTAAAAGGAAACATGAGTTTCAGTTTTGTGTTGAAGGCAATCATGTTTGGAAAAGTCTAGGTATCTAGTGTGATAAAATGTGGCCCATTTATATGACCAGAGTTGATATCAAGAGGTGAAGTCATTTGCTATTCAATGGATGCAAATGGAAATCTCTAGGGACTTTTCTTATGAGGCTTAAAGCAGCAATTTCTGGGAGATAAAGCTGCCAGACATCCCACTTCATGAGGATCTGCTCCCAGGAAGACACAGTAGTCTCCCTCTCCAGGGGAACATTTGGTCTTGAAATAAACATTAAAAATTAGACCTGCACCCACATAAAGAAATATTACAAACATTCTTCTTTCCTGGTGTTCTGTCAAATTCCACTTGTTATTTCCAAAGAAACACATTTGTTCTTCATGTAGAAGCTTTTTTCTGATATATTTCCTGGCCTCCACTAGGTTAAGTGACTACCCCTCTAACTTTAATGAGCAAGCTACTTTTGATAAATTTCATTTACATGTGAATATTATTCTTCCTCTCCCCATTAATCTGTCTTTTTTTTTTCAATTTGATACATATCTCTCTAACCCTGAGCCTAGCAGAATAGAGGAAAAAAAATCTTCATGGATAATAACAAGGTTAGAACACTCAACACTGTCCCTGTGCTTTTCTGGTTTGATTTTGTTTAGGTACTGTGAGACAGAGTCTTGCTACTGAACCCACTCTGGACTGGAACTTGTTATTCTTTTATCATTGCCTGTTGACTGCTGGGATTACAGATGTGATGAGCTGGCACAGTTGGCTCAGTTCTGTGTGTTTGTTCTCAGTGATGGATTCTCTGGTGCAGATAGACCTTATAATCGCCTACCTAGTTCTCAATTTTCTGCTATACCTTGTAGAACATAGCTCTCTCCAAACTTTCTATGAAAATGAAATGTTTTTCTCTTTCAGATAAGCAGAATGGGAAGTCCACACAAAGGCCTAGCTCTCCTGGATTTTTTTATTGTTTTGGGTTTTTGTTTTTGTTTGTTTGTTTATTTGTTTGTTTGTTTTTGTGGTTGTATGTGTGTTTCCTGTTCTCTGAAGAGCTGTTTAGAGTCCCATTGACATTACTGATTGGGCCTCAGCTTTCCATGCAACTGATTTTAATTACCATCCCTGTCAGCTTTGTAGTCATTGGAATTGTTGGGCTAATGACAAATTTTCTATTTAATTCATGCTATTCTGGGTTTATGATTTCTTTTAAAACCTGCATTTAATATTTATAGATAACAAGAGTGGTCAATAGGTACTATTTTCTTAGGAGACATTTATATTCATAGATCTTCTAAGAATGGATTTATTTATAGCTTGGGCAAAGCCAGTAGAGAAAGACTCCTCGCTTCACTTCACCTTTTTTTTGTGCAGGGTTAAATTTTTATAGGAAATATTTAACAAATCCAGGAAACACGAAGATGTTAATTTGTCAGTACAGTGTGACATCTCTTTCTTAAAGGCAAATTTCTTCTCTGGCTGTCACCAAGTTTTCTGCCTCTGTCTTTTGCCAGCATGGCTTCTTGGAAAATTCCTGAGATGCATTGTTTCAAAAGTCTTAATAGCTGGATGAAAGGGCACAGGTGCCTGCTTTAAAAAAGAAAACGGTCTCTTTAGCTGTCAAGATGGTTACACTATGGGTATTCAGCTCAATGTTTGATAAAGAGCTCAGGGTTCTTTTGTGTCTTTATTATCATTTAAATCACTCTTAACATTTCCATTGTTATGCTAAGATAGCCTGGGAAAAGCAACTCAGGGGAAAGGATGATTATTTTGACATGGTTACTGAAGGATAGAGTCTTGGTAATAGGTAGAAAAGGCATGGTGGCTGGAGCAGGCTGGCTCAGCATATTGTACTTGAAAGGAAAAGGATCAGCTCAAGACTCTCATGTCCAAATTCTCAGCAAAAAGGAGATTTATTTACTCCAGAGGGACAGAGGGCTGAAGGGAATAGGAAACAAAAACAGGAGATAGGGAATGAAGGAGAAGAGCAGGGGAACAAGGGAAAGGGAGCAAAGGGTGTTTGTCCTGGAGTGAGACGAAGAACTGCCTCTGAATAGAGGGGAGATGTGGCCCATAGGAAAATGACAGTTTATAAAGATAAAAGTGGAAACCCTGTGTTAGGATGCAGTGTTTCATTTTAATTAGGCATGTTAATTAGGTGAGCTAAAGGGGGCTATTGCTTATTTGATTTTAAAATATTTATAGGTAGACCATGATAGTCAGCCTCCAGAGGAAGAATTGGCCAAATAAAGGAACAGATCTTGGTGACTAGTTTTAGGAATGTAATCTAATGAATTTTAGCAAGGCAGAGGGAATGAGAAAGAAGGACAAGGTCTGCCAGAGCTAGTTTGCTACACTTAAACTAGCCAGAGTCCTTTCAATATTTACACTCAGGAGAGAGAGCAATAAGTGGGGGCAGGGTATAAGATTTCAAAGCCCACCCCCAGTGACATACTTCCTTTAGCAAGACTCTACCCTCCTAAATGTTCCAAAACCTTTCCAAAGAATACCAGTGTCTGGGAACCAAGTGTTCAAATACCACCTTGTGCAGGACATTTCATATTCAAGCTATTTCACATGCATAAGCAAAATCTTATGCAATTGGATTAAAGAAAACGACAGGAGATGAATAAATGACTTAACTTTCTGATTTAAAAACACTATTATAAGCAAATAATTATTTAGAATATAAGTAAGTTCACATTTTGTTTCTATAGTTTATGGTATTAAGTCAATTTTTACAAAACTATTTTGGGCATGTACTACTATAATTACCATTTGAAAGCTGCAAAAAAATGTATGGTATAAGACTTATGAATTTTCTAAGGTTACAAACTGTGCACAGTGCAGCTAGTATTAAGATCCCATCCAACCAGTCTAAACTCTCTGCTTTTATAGCACTTTTATTGTTTATGTTAAACTAATCTACAAAAAATATTGTGTGAACAATGTGTTGCCAGCAGAGGTCATAATTTTTCCTATAACAACATATGCATAATTACTTAAGTATGGTTAGCATTTATTTCCTGTTCATGCAAAGTCTATAATAACCACAATTGAGTTACAGGCAGCCTTTTCCCCCATGGTTATAATTATTTCTGATTCAGGGTCACTGTGAACCTGTGAGTCCTACTGTGACAATGGTCAGCGCTTCTGTATTGTGTCAAGTTGGGCACAAGAGATAAAAGCAATACAAAAAGCTCAGCTGCCCCTTAAATATCCTAGCCTCTCATGATGCACCTCTCCTCTGCTCATATTCAATATGGAAACATTTGTACTTGGTCAGGTCTATACTCAAGAGATGCTGTGAAATGTCACCCAGGTACAGTTTTTAGTGTTTGTGTATGTGTGGTGCCTATACATAAAGACATGTATACGTAGGTCGCAGATCACCTCAAAGTTCTGGCATGATATCTTCCTCATTATTGCTATTTTATAAAACAAACTCCAATGTTGTGGGAATTCTTGGTTTATAGAGGATGAAACAGACTTAATTGGTAGGAATTTGTAAATAGACCTGTTACATGCAAAGGTTTAGTTCTTCTTTCTCTAGTTGTCCCTGTCCTAGAATCAAAACCATGTCATGCAAGTTTCTATATAATTTGCTTTGGATCCATTCCTGTGGATCAGTAGAAAATGAAGGTCTGCAAGGGCACAGAATGTTTGCCTTTGGATGCAAGGTCAGGCCCATGAGAGGCCCTTGGCAAAGGCACAGGTTGTATTCTTATGTAGCCTGAATCAAAGGAGATGAGTGGTTTAGCCTTCACCATATATTTCACTCTTCAAAGGCTAATTAAAATATTGAATAAAGCCCACTCCACTAGGAATTGATTTTATCATGAAGGGTTATTAGTTTCCCTGAATATAAATAAGAAGTGTATGCTGATTAAGCTGAACCCAGGACTTCCAGAAACATAAATACTTGTTCATTAGAAAAGCAAAACAAATTAATGCCAGGGAAGCAGGTAGGCTAGTTGCATATCTTTACCTCTCTTTGAAATCTAACTCCCTAGTCCAATCCTCAGCTCTGTGGCAGACCAGCTGCTGCTGTGTTCTCTTCCTCTCTGTCCCTTCCTCCAGTAGACCACACAGATCTTCTCCTCCAAACTTCCTCCCACTAATCCTCCATTTATTCCAGATCCCAGCTCCAGCAGGTCATCCCTGGCAACATGCAGGCTAATCCAGCCAGGGAAGTCTGCTAATAAACAGTCATGTCTCCTTCCTCTTCTCTAAACACAATCTCCCAGTCTCACCCCCAAATCTGTACTGGCTTTCCCCTCCTCTCTGCTCTCATCTGCATTGGATCATCACTAAATCTTCCTCTTCATCCTTCCTCCCCACTCATCCTGTTATCTCAGACTATAACTACAGCCAGAATTCCTTGGGAACCCACCAGCCAAACCTATCAGAGAAGCCAGTTGGCCAGCAAAACAGGTAGATGAGCTTTGATCCACACTCTCCCTCATCTCTTCCATATCCAATCTCCCAGTCTCATCCCCAGCTCTGAAGCAGACTATGTGTTATGGCCTCTTCTTACTCTCTGCCCCCATTTTCAAGGAACTAAGTAGATCATTGTGGAATACCCTGCTGTACTCCTACCTTTGGATTTCTTTAGCCTTCCCCCAGCACATCTCCATTCCTAAGTATCAGTCTCCAGAACACAGAAGTACAGTTTACCAGGAAACCCCAGTGGCCACACCAAGTAGGACCTCAGAAGAATTCTCTACCAGCAAAATAGCCAAAATGCTCTCCCAAGAAACAGAGAGGGAAACAGAAACCAAGGCAGAAAATCCTATCTGTTCAACAAAGACAGACCAGAGATCAGCGTATAGAACTACTATCTTAAAAAACCCAGATGTGTAGATGAAGTCAATAACAGCCAGGATAATGTGTCTTCACTAGAGACCAGCAAACCTACTACAGTAGGCCATGAAAATTACAACATAGCTGAATCACAAAACAAAGACTTTAAAATAGCATTAATGGACACCAAACAGGTTCTTAATAGAGGAAAGGAATAGATTTGTTTTTTAAAAACTCTATGAAAACACAAACAGTAAAAACAAAAACAAAAATATTGTTCAAGACCTGAAAGTAGACATAAAATCAACAAAGAAAATGTAAACTGAGGTGTAGGAGAAACTTAGCCAAGCAGGTTTAGCCACAATTCTGGTAGATGGACACTGATACTTCCTCCCCAAGCTAATCTAGAATCTGCTCATGGCTAGAGACCACTGACATTGAATCAGCTGATGGTGCCAATAGGAAACACAGCTCCTCATCTGGCTACTTGAGAGCCAGTGAGATGCTGAGAGTTGAGTATAAAGGTTTGCTCAGTTCCTGCAATAAATGAGTCTGCTTCTGCTACATGCCTGACTCGTTGACTCTGAGCCTTCTTACTCTCACTCCCAAGGGTCTTGGTAGGGGTCACAAGCAACACTGAGGGAAATCTGGAAATAAAATGTTTAGGAACTTCAGAGGCAAGGTTCACAACCAGAACAAAAAAGATGGAAGAGAGAATCTCAGTTATTGAAAACACAATAGAAGAAATGGCTACCTTGATGAAAGAAACTGTCAAATCTAAAATACTCCTGTTCCAAAACATCCAGGAAACCTGGGATACCATGAGAAGACAAAAGCTAATAAAAATAGGAGTAGAGAAAAGAGAAGAAACCCAGGTCAAAGGCACAGAAAACATTTTCAACAAAATCATAGAAGAAAATCTCCCTAACGTAAAGAAGGAAGTACCTATCAAGATACAAGAAATTAAAACAGCACCAGATTAGCCTAGAAAAGAAATTCCCCATAGCACATAATAATCAAAACACTAAGTGTACAGAAGAAAGAAAGAATATTAAAAGCTGCATGTCTGAGTACCAGAGGCTATCTGTGGAGAGCTCTGGCCTGACCTAGTGGGAAGGTTCAAGCAAAGGGGAAAAGCCATGAGCAGGGAGGGGGAAGTGCTTCAACCACCTCCACTGATGTTACAGCCACTGCTGCTGCCACTCCTGCTCTGGTGCCACTGCCCCAGCAGCTGCTCTTGCTCCTAGATGTTGCACTGGTTGTGCTGAGTCTAGTAGAGCTGAGCTGAGTTGGCAGAGGACTAACTAGTGAGCAAGCAGAGTGCAGGGGAGCTTTTGGTAGTGAAAACTTCAGGACACTGTCATCTTCCCAGGCAGTATTACAGGCCTTGTGCCAATTTCTCTCAGACAATGGAATAATTCTCACACACTTTTATTCATTCTGTGTTCAAGGATTTGTTTGTTTGTTTGTTTTTCGAGACAGGGTTTCTCTGTATAGCCCTGGCTGTCCTGGAACTCACTTTGTAGACCAGGCTGGCCTCGAACTCAGAAATCTGCCTGCCTCTGCCCCCCAAGTGCTGTGATTAAAGGCATGTGCCACCACGCCCACTTTTATTCCTTCTGGATAGGACCTTATATACAGTTTGGGGGTGGAGTGGGTCTGACAACAGGTGCTTCCTATTGGCTTGGCCTGAAATGATACATCTACCAGAGGAGGTAACTTGTGGGTGCTGCCCCTACGTGACTGATGGCCACAATTTTCTCTATGCAGGGCTGTGGCTATGTGACGGGGACCTAGTGTTAGGAGCAGGCAAAGTTTCTACTGTCCCTTCTAGGTCTCCGGGGTTCAAACCCTAGTTCGACCTTACCAGGCTTCCTCTCACAGTCCAATACCCCACAAAAAGCTTCAAAGACAAAAGACCAAGAATTAAGTAGAAGCAGACGTATTATAATTACCTGTGACTTCACAATGGAGAATCTAAAGGTCAGAACAGATTGGACAGATGTGCTACAGATTCTAAGACATCATAGATATAAGTCCAGACTGCTATAGCAGCAAAAATTCAATCATAATGTGTGGCAAAAATAAGACATTTTATGACAAAAACAAATTTAAGCAAAATCTATCTACAAACTCAGCCTTACAGAAGATTCTAGAAAACTCCAACCTAAAGACATTAACTACACTGAAGAAAGTACAAGAATAAATAATCCTAGATTAGAAAATCAAAGAAATAGAAACACGTACAACACATACCACAACCAATTAGTCTTAACAGGTATTTGAAGAACATTTCACTCAAACACAAAGAATATATCTTCTCAGCACCTCATGGAACTTCTCCAAGAATAGCTTGGACACAAAGCAAGGCTTCATAAAAGAAAAAAACAAACAACCCCCCCCAAAAAAACCCACCCTCTCTATTCTATCTGACAATGGATTAAAGCTGAATATCAACAATGGAAGCAACAGAAAGCTTTACAACTAGTCAACTCATAATGAATGAAAAATTGGTCATGACAGAAATTAAGAAGGAAATTACAGACTTTCTAGAATGGAATGAAATGAAAACACAACATACCCAAACTTATGGGACATAATAAAGGTAATTTTAAGATGCATCTTCATAGCACTAAGCTCCTACACACACACACACAAAAATTGGAGAGTACTGCTCCCCTGACCATATCCTGAGCCATCCCAGAAGATTCAGAGCATTTGGTAAGAACCCTCTGGAAATCCCACAGCTGCTGCTGCTGGGAGCCCTGTTGACTTGGGACCCATCACCACTCAAGTACCCCCCACTCCCTCTGCTACAGACGAACCTATATTGGGTCTCTGATCTGTAGGGAAAGGGTTTCTGGTTGTAGGTGAGCAAGGGTTGGTGAGAATTGACAGACAGATGCAAACACAGGGAGAGCTGAATCTGAATGTATTTTGTCCAAACGAACACCAGACTTTTAATACAGAAGAAAAACAAGAAAAGCCAGGAGAACACATCTGCCAAGTTACATTGACACAAAACAAAAAAGAATGCATACATAAAAATGGTGGGAGCCAGGCCTCATTTACCACTGAGAATAGGAACAACCCTTAATTTAAAAGATCAGCTAAACACAGGAGCCAGGTGAATGCTCTGATGCAATGCTAGTCTATTGTTAAACACACCACCAGGGGGATCAAGGACCTCAACATAAAACCAGATACACTGAATCTAATAGAAGAGAAAGTCGGAAATAACCTGAAACTCATTGACATAGGGGAATTTTTTGTTTGTTTGTTTGTTTTTTGTTTTTGTTTTCAAAATGGGGTTTTTCTGTATAGCCCTGGCTGTCCTGGAACTCACTCTGTAGACCAGGCTGGCCTCGAACTCAGAAATTCGCCTTGCCTCTGCCTCCCGAGTGCTAGGATTCAAGGTGTGCACCACCACCACCTGGCTAGGGGAAAATTTTCTAAACAGAACTCCAATGATACACGTTCTAAGATCAAGAATTGATAAATGGGACCTCATGAAACTGGAAAGCTTCCATAAGGCAAAGCACATAGCCAATAAGACAAATCGGCGACCTAAAGATTGGGAAAAAAATTTCACTAACCCCACATCTGACAGATATATATTCCAAAATATATAAAGAAAACAAGGAGCTCACCACCAAAAAACCAAACACTCAAATGAAAAACTGGGGTATAGAACTAAACTGAGAATTCACAATAGAGGAATCTCAAGTGGCTGAGAAACACCTAAAGAAATGTTCAAAGTCCTTAGTGATCAGAAAAATGCAAATCAAAGCAACCCTGAGATCCACATTATAGCAGTCATAATGGCTAAGATCAAAACCTCAGGTGACAAAACATGTCAGAGATGATATGAAGAAAAAGGAACATTCCTCCATTGTTGTTGGGATTGCAAACCGATACAATCACTCTGGAAATCAATCTGGAGGTTCCTCAGAAAATTGGAAATAGATCTACTTGAAGACCCAGAAATATCACTCTTGGGAATATACCCAAAAGATGCCCCACCACTCCACAGGAGCACGTGTTCCACTATTTTCATACTGGCCATGTTTGTGATAGCCAAAGGCTGGAAACAACCCAGATGTCCCACAACAGAAGAATGGATACAGAAAATGTGGTTCATTTACACAATGGAATACTACTCAGCTATTAGGAATGAGCACATCCTCAGTTTTGCAGGCAAATGAATGTAACTAGAAAATACAATCTTGATTGAGGTAACTCAGATCCAAAAGGACATGCATAGTATGTACTCACTAATAAGCGGATATTAGCAGAAAAAAAAAGTACAGACTACCCAAAATACAGTCCACAGAACTCAGAACAATCAACAAGCTGAAGGTCCCAAGTGAGAATTCCTCAGTCACACTTGGAAGGGAGAAGAAAACAACCACAAGGGAGGGAGGCAAGGACCTAGAAGTGAAAGGTGGTGGGGGGAAAGGGGAACATGATCTGGTATTCAGTGGGGGCAAAGGATTGAAACCCTGAGTGCTGGGATTAGAAAAATGAAAACAGCAACCTCTGGAGGTAGGAGGTTTGGGTGGGGGTCGGGGGTTGGCTTCCAGAATGTACCAGAGACATGGGAGATGAGAGACTCTCAGGACTCAAAGAGAGGGATAAAATGTCCTATATTGGGGAGAGGGAACTTGAGGAGAATATTGAGGAGAGTCCACCTCCAGCAAAAAGACAGGACATCAAGTGAGGTGTGGGGTTGCCATCCCACAGTAAAAACTCTGACCCATAATTGTTCCCTGCTTTTCTTCCTACAGGATCGCCCTTCTCAGCTTCTTTCCGCCTCTCCCAATTCAACAACAGGGGTTAGCTGCTTCTGACAATTGGTTGGGTGCAAATATCTGCATCTGACTCTTTCAGCTGCTTATTGGGTCTTTTGGAGGGCAGACATGATAGGTCCCATTTTGTGAGCACTCCATTGCTAGATTCCACTTTGAGGAAAAGAAGGTCCAGCAACAGGCCCAAAGTGGGATCTAGCTCAAGGGGAGACCCGAAGCCCTGACACTATTACTGAGGCAATGGAGAAGGGGGATCGTGTAGAAAGAACAGCAGTCTCAATTAATCTGGATTCCTGAGATCTTTCAAACACTGGACCATCAACCAGGCAGCATACTCCAGCTGATATGAGGTCCCTAACATATATAAAGCAGGGGACTTCCAGGTCTGGGTTTAGTCAGAGAAGATGTACCTAACCCTCAAGAGACTGAAGGCCCCAGGGAGTTGAGAGATCTGGAGGCGTCAGAGGCAGATTGGTGGAAAATCCTCGTGGAGATAGAGGGAGAAGAGGAGGTATGGAATTTGGAACAGTTGGAGAGTGGGTCAGGAGGGGAATAAAATCTGGAGTTTATAATAAATTAAAATAAATAAATAAATAATTTTTTTAAAAATTGGAGAGTAACTTAACATCACATCTGAAACTCTGGACCACTAAGAAGAATTACACCCCAAAGGAGTACACAGCAAGATATAATCAAACTCAGGTCTGAGACCACAAGGATAGAAATAAACAAGCAAAACCAATACAAACAATTAATGAAACACAGTCTTGGTTCTTTGAGAAAGTCAATTCGATTGAGGAACTCTTTTTGAAACTAACAAAAGGCAGAAAGAGAATATACAAATTGAAAATTTTAGAGAAAACTGGGACACTGAAGTAATTCAGAGAATCATAAGGACATAGTTTAAAACCCATATCCCATCAAGTTGTAAAATTTAAAAGAATTTTAAAAAATACAAGAGATAAATTTTTCATACCACTTATCAAAGTTAAGTCAAGACAAGATAAGCAATTTTAATAAATGTATAACCCCTAGAAAAATAGAAGCAACCATCAAAAGTTTCCCAGCTCAGAGTAGTATCAGATTTTCGTAGAGGTGGTAACATTAATATTCCACAAATTATTCCACAAAACAGAAACAGAAGGAACATTACTCAAATCAGTTTATGAGGCCACAGCTATCCCATGATACTCAAATCACAAAAAGGCCCAACAAAGAAACATGATTACAGACCAATTTTCTTTACAAGCACACACACACACACACACACACACACACACACACACACACACACACACACCTACCTCAATATAATACTTGCAAACCAAAAATAAGAACAAATCAGAAAGATCATTACCATGATCAAGTAGGCTTCCTTCCAGAGATACAGGCATGATTCAACATATGAGAGTCGATAAATGTAGTTAATTATATAAATAAACTGAAAGATAAAAATCATAAGAACATCTCATTAGAGGCAGAAATGCCTTTGGCATAAGCCACTACCCCTTCATGATAAAAGTGTTAGGATAAATTAGGGATACAGAGGACATATCTTATCACAATAAGGACAGTTTACAGCAAGCCCATTAGCCAACATCAAAATACATGGAGAGAAACTCAAAGCAATTCCAATAAATCAGGAACAAAAGACAAAGTCATCCACTTTTACCATACCTATTCAATACAGTACTGGAAGGCTTAGCTGAAGCAATGTCACAACCAAAGAATGTCAAGGAAATACAAATTGGAGAGAAAGAAGTCAAAGGTTATTTGCAGATGACATGATAGCATACTCATAAGTGTCCCTACAAGTTTCACAAGGGAACTTCTACAGCTGATAAACAGTTTTATCTAAGAAGCTGATTACAGGATTAACTCACAAAAATCAGTAGCTCTCTTATGTACAAAAGCCAAACAAATGGAAAGAGAAAGAACTCAGTGAAGCACCTTTCACAAAATCTTCAAATAGTATGAATATCTTGGAGTAACTCTAATACCAAATGAAAGACTTATATGATAAAATACAGTTTTATTAAGATATTGAAGAAAGAAACTGAAGAAGATATCAGAAGATAGAAAAATCCTGTGCTCATGGATTGGTAGGATTAATATAGTAAAAATGGCCATCCTACCTACAGAAATCTACATATTCAATGCAATCCCCATTAAAATTCCAATATAATTCTTCTCAGATCTAGGACAGATTTAAAATGAGGACACACACACACACACATATACACAAACAAAGAGAATGGTTAAAACTAATCTGAATTATAAAGAACGACTGGAGATAACTATCTCTGATCGATCGCAAGTTGCATTACAGAGCCATGATAATAAAGCAGCATGGTATTCTCATAAAAACAGATGTGTTTATCAATGGGATCCCATTGAAGACCCGGGCATACATCTATACACCTATGGAGTTTTGTTAAAGAGGCCAGAAATACACACAGGAAAAAAAGGACAGCTTCTTTAACAAATGGTGCTGGTCAAAGTGGTTGTCTGCATGTAGAAAATCCAAATAAATCCATACTTATTACCCTGCACAAACTTAACTTCAAAGATCAGAACATAAAAGTACATATACTGAACTGACAGACTAGAAAGTGGAAAATATCCTCATCTTGTTGTTATATAAAAAAATCTGCCTGAAAAGACCATTATTAGCCTAACCACCAATATCAACAATTATTAAATGGAATTCTATGAAACAGAAAACCTCCGTATGGCAAAACACAAAGTCATTAGGACAAAGCAGCAGCCTATATAACTGGAAAAATATTTTTACCATTTACACATTGGATAGAAAGCTAATATCCAAAATACATAGGAACTTAATGTCTAGATATCAAGAAAAGAAATTTTAAAATGGTATATATATCTAAACAGAGAATTCACCAAATAAGAAACTCAAATGGCTGAGAAATACTTAAAGAAATGTTCAATATTAGTCATCAAGGAGATGCAAAATAAAAGTACTTTGAGTACACCGTTCAGAATAGCTAAGATCAATAAAACCAATGACCATTCATAGTATTAAGGATTTGGAGCAATGTGAACACTCATTTGTTGTTAGTGGGAATGCAAACTTTTATAGCCACTATGGAAATCAGTGTGCATATGTTGGTTCCTCTGAAAGATGGGAATGTATCTACCTCAAGACCCACCTAAACCACTCTTAGGCATATACCCATAGGATGGATCATCCTATCACAGAGACACTTGCTCATCCATGTTTATTGCTGCTTTATTCATAATAGGCAGATATTGGAAACAAACTAGATGTCCCTCAATAGAAGAATTGATATAGAAAATGATGTGATACATTTACACAATGGGATGTACTCAGCCATTACAAAACCAAAACAAACAATACAAATCGTGAAATTCACAAGTCACTGGATAGAAATAGAGAAAAATCAACCTGAGGGAAATAATTCAGACCCAAAAAGATAACTATAATATGTGAATATTACTTGTTAAGTCAGTGCTAATCAAGCTACAATCTGTAGAACACAGAGGTTCTGTAGAGTGTAAGGGAGTAGGGGAAACAACCAGATCTCCCAAGGAAAAGGCAATAGAATAGATAGTTATGGATGGATGGGCAGGGTGAGGATGGAAGGTAGATTCAAACGGGGGGGGGGGGCATGGAGAAGAAGGATCAGGATAAAGGAAGGAATATTTGGAGAGATATCTAAAATTAAGGGCCATTTGAGTGGTAGTATGGGAACCTAATATAGTAGAAGCTTTGTAAAATATATACATATATGAAAGGAATCTAAATGAAATAGTCAAATAATGAGGGACAGAGAGCACAGGTTAGACCTCTCTTGTCACAAAATGAAGCTTCCAGTACTGGGATTAAGTTATATGTTATTGTGTCATTGGCCAAAGGTGTCCCATGGGAATCCCCAAACAACCCAGGCTGTTGCCAAGATTATAGCTTGGTCTCCTCAAACTGACAATAGGACCTAATTGCGGAAGACAACACCTACACAATTCATTGAACATAGAGAAATTGTGTCTACTAAAGCCTGCACCCCTGCATGCTAGCCTCTTTGTTACAGGAAAGTACTCTGCATGCTCCCAAAGGAGAAATGTAAACATCAAGCAAGCCACAAAGCCTTTGATCTGCAATGGTGACCTGCTTGCATGATATGCTAATGCAGTGGTGATACACACTTGTGGAAACCAAGCAATATCCAATTTGGCTGAAGGCTCACTCCAAGAGATGTAGATCATATCCAACACCACTTGGGTGACCACAAATCTCAGACTAGATAGGCTAAAAACTAAACACCGTTGTTCTAAATAACAACAAAAATGTAAGAATGCAATAACTCAATGACTGTTATTGACACTTTGCTATTTGCTGGTTGTGCTTTGCTCAGCCATCATCAGAGAAGGTTCCTTCTGCTGCAGATGGGGACAAGTACAGAGACCCACAGCCAGACGCTATGAACAGAATGAGAGACTTTGGAATGTTCTGACCTAACCAGAGTTTATCCATCAAATGTCTGAACTCCTCTTAGAATTCAGGTAGCTTTGTGGAAAAGGAGGTAGAAAGAGTAGAAGATCCAGAGAGAACAGAGGACACGAAGAATACAAGGTTCTCTAAATCAACAGGATTGATATACATATGAACTCACAGAGACAGGGGCAGCATCCATAGGGCTCACATTATTTCCTAGAGCTGCACCATGTGGCTTCCTAGAGTTGAAAGGAAAAGCATATTTCCTCCACATCCCTAACCCACAAGTTATCTCTGATGGTTAACCACTTGCAAATATAAATTTAGTTTTCTCTGAGGGATTCTCACTAGCATCACAAACTAATCTTAAGGGCAGGCTGAATGCCCAGCACCAAATGGCGTCAGAAAACTAAGCAACATTAGACTTATTGGAGGTTTCTTGACTCCTAATGTTATTTCAAGCTTAAAAGAAAATCTTATTATATATATATAATAAGATTATATTATATATATAATATTATATACATATAATAAGATTATATTATATATATATAATATTATATACACATACATATGCACATACATGTCTCTCTTTTTACCCTTAGAAGTCATTTGCATATACACTATAGCTTCCTGTTTAGTGGGAATTCTTTGAATTCTGAGTGCATAAAAATATGGATCTCTGTAGCTATACCTGTTTCATGGACTTTCTTGGACTATTTCCCTATTGTTTGTTTTGTCCTATTCTAATGTATTAGTGTTTCTTTCTTTATCTTATTGTATTTTACTGATTTTATTATTATTCCCTAGAAGTGTGTTTGTTTTCTAATGAGAAACAAAACGGGGTATATTTAGATGGGAGGGGAAGGAGGGAGGACCTGGAAAGAGTAGAGGGAGTGGAAACCAGAGCAGGATACATTATGTGAGGGGGAGGAGCTATTTTATTTTTTTAAATTATTGTTTTAATTAATTAATTGAAAAAGCAATTTCCAATAAAAGGGAAAAAGAATACCTCAAATAAAAGAAAAGTAGAACAGGAGCAGACTTACAGGCTGCTGAAAGATAATTTAAAATGCTTTATTTCACATACTGATTTATCTCTGAAAAATTAGTAGTCAAGAATAGAAGCAATCTTCTGATTTTTTAAAAAATAATTTTGTGTGTATATGTGTTCATGTTTATGTGTGATTGTGTGTAGATTTGGTGGGATTGTGCATGAGTGTAGATGTCCTTGGGAGCCAGAAGAGAACATCAAATCCTGTGGGCTTCAATTTACAGGGAGCTGTGAGCTTCCTGATGTGGGTGGTGGGAATTCAGCTCTGGACCCCTGCAAGAGAAGCATGGAGCCATCTCCCCACCCACCCTAGCTTTCTGACAGTTTATGTGACTTTCCCTTTTCTTTCTCCTTAGCACTAATACCTGTTTCTGGGTACTTGGCTCTTCTTTAGCCTTTCCCCATTTTCATCGTTACTGTTTTTGTTAGTGTGCTGTTATGTTAAAGAAACTGAGTCTTTGGTTAGATAGAAAGTCAAGGAGCAACTGAGTGCCTCCAGGAAATTACTTGGAATTTCTGAATTTTAGTTACTGTAAAATTCAACTCACAGGATAGCTAAGAGAAATTAGGATAATGTGTGCAAAATTACAGTTGCTATCAGAACTTTTTCTATTCTTTCTCTGAATTTAAAGCAATTACAAAAACCTACTGTTCTTTCCTGCCCATTTTGTAAATCATTTCCATGTTAATTTTAATAAGAATACTGTCTGATCAAGACACTCTCCTGGTGGGAACTTCACTGCCTGTGGAATAAACTGAAATCTTTAGACTCAGAAAAAAATACCTTGTCTAGACAGAAATTACACTGATACCAATTTCCAAATTGGACTTGTGTTTACTGAATCTGGTAGTTTGCTCCTGTCTTTTCTGTTTAGTCCCCAGACATGTTTTGTTACCAGCCCCACTAGAAAATACATATCTCCTAAAGGCATAGGACACCCTCCATCTTATAAAAACAGCCCTTGAATCTTACCTTTTCTTTCTTCCTTCCTTTCTTTCTTCCTTTCTTCCTTCCTTTCTTTCTTTCTTTCTTTCTTTCTTTCTTTCTTTCTTTCTTTCTTTCTTTCTTTCTTTCTTTCTTTCTTTCTCTCTCTCTCTCTCTCTCTCTCTCTCTCTCTCTTTCTTTCTTTCTTTCTTTTTTAATATTTTTTATTAGGGCCAAAAACTGGGAGTGGGTGGGTAGGGGAGTGGGGGGGGGAGGGTATGGGGACTTTTGGGATAGCATTGAAAATGTAAATGAGGAAAATACCTAATAAAAATATTACCTTTTCTTTCTTAACCACATCATGTGTACTGGTTTAGCATGAATACCTCACAGCTTACTTACCTAAAGGACATGTGGATCTATTATCTGTTACATTGTTACTTTTTAATTATGTCTTGATTTTCATACCTTGTTTGTTTTACAGCACACTACATGTTTTTAATGTCTGTTTTTGGCTTGAGGATATAGAAAGTTTTGCCTTTTTTTCAGGGAGACTTCTTTTGCTTTCTGCTATCTGCTGAATTAACTAAAAACCACTGATTCCCAATAACTTTCATGGAGTCAGGGGTTTAGATTCAAAGGCTAATTTACTCCCTACAAGAACTGTATGGTTCATGCTGAATCTTTCTCGAGTGTCTCAGGGTTCAACTTGAAACCTCATTGATTCACTAAGAATCTTCCATTTTAGATGTATAGAGCCAAAAAATGTTGTTAAATCCACTATTGTGTGCTTCATGCTTTCTTTGCTACATTTTTTAAAATTACTAGCAAAAGTTTGTAGTAAAATATCCTTATTGATTTTGTAGTCAAGAATGATAGCAAATTTATGATTTTTTAAAAAGTTTCATTGCATTATTTGACATGTTATTATAAACTTCCTTCTTAGCTAACTTCTTAATGGCTTCCTCAAATCATTTATTGAAATATTTTGTTCAATTTACTTCATTGCTATTAGCATGATCAGTGCCCTAAATTGTGGACTAATAACCTATTATTGGAAGTCTAGATCTTAACCCTGATTAAAGTATTACTTAAGTCCAAATCTCTGAACCTGATATCTATCAAGAACCCAGGGTGTTGTTCATTTTAATGTGAAAAAATTTACATCTAGTTCTCATTATGAACTTGAACAAAGCACCATGACCTAAACTGATTAACCATTTTCTGAAAGAGGCACTTCACCTGTAGTGCATGTAAATCCTACTTGAATACTGAAAATACTTCAACTGAAATAATATATATATGATTTAAAAAATCTCATGTAACAAAATAATTTCTGATTTATAAATTACAACACACACACACACACACAAACACATACCACATGTACCTGCACACATTATTCTCCAAAATTGAAATCCTATAGTAACTGTATCCAAGGGATGTGAATTAGATGAAAGACTAGAGAACTCAAAAGAATGACTGTAAGTATGTTTGAAGACACACAAAAGTTCCTGAATAAGAACACACACACACACACACACACACACACAAACCCAGATGATTGAATAAAGAAGATGGTGTGGGCTATGAAGGAGAAACTCATCAAAGAGAAGAGGAAAATGCTGAACATTAATCAGTCTGAAATGCTGAAAATGAGAAACTCTACATGTAATGGAGAGTTCTATGGAGAGAGTTACACTAACATAATGAGACAAGAAGAGAACAAAATATTTGATCTTAAAGACAAAATGGACAAAGATAAAACAAGAATGCACAAGAATGCATCAGTCAGAATTCCAAGATATATTATGCACTGGAAAAGACCAAATACAAGGATGATAGCCATAGAGGATGGAGAAGCATCTCAATTTAAAGGCATAGAATTCTATTTAGGAATTACAACAGAATATTTCTCAGAAAAAAATTATGAGTGGATAGAGAGGTGGCTCAGCAGTTAAGAGCATCAGCTGCTCTTCCAAAGGACTGCGGTTCAAAGACCAGTACCCACAATGGCAGTTCATAACTGTCTATAGTTCCAGTTTCAGGGAATCTGAGATGCCCACACAGACATGCCAGGAGGCAGAATACAAGTGTAAATAAAATTAAAAACTAATAAAAAAGATACAGGAGGCACTTAGACAACCAAATAAACAACAACCCCACCCTTGTAATAATATAATTAAAATAATAATCCCACAGAACAAAGAAAGTAGAGACAGACAGAGACAGAGAGAGAGACTAAGTCAATACAAAAGTTACCACATTAGTAAAAGGACAGATTTGTCCACAGAAATTTTAAAAGCCAAGAGGGTCTGGAACAATGTATTTCAAGTACTGACAAACAAAACTGGCAACCTAATCTTCTATACCCAGCAAAGCTCTCTGTGATAACAGGAGAAATGTAAAATTTTCCATAGTAGAAGTAATCTAAAGCAATTTATAACCACTAAGCAATCTCTAAAGAAGAGACTTTAAGAAGTCCTTCAGATTGAAAAGAGAAACAAATGGATCCATGAACCCATAGAAAAGAATGAACTGTAATAGTACAAGAGAGGATGAGAAGAAAAATTAAGCACTATAAGAATAAAATTACAGGATTAAATACATAATTTTGAATATTGGGAATATTAATGGTCTCAATTTTTTAGTCAAAAGACACATACTAATAAAATAGACCATAATGAAAAGCCAAGAAATGCACATCATAAAAGATACATTGTCCTAGGGTGAAAAGGATGAAAGCAGGTATTCAAAATGGACCTTGGAAGCACAATGTGTTGCTGTTCTAATATCTGACAAAATAGATCTCAAACCAAAACTAGTGAGAAGATATAAAGAAGACTACTTCATATTCATTAAGGAAACAATCCACCAAGACAAGCTATTATGATTCTAAATATATAGTCCCTGATCACAAGTGCACTTGATTGTATAAGATGAATACTATTAAATATAAATTCACATATTAACCCCAGAAGAATATCAGTGATGACTTCTATACACAACTCTCAACAATGGAAAGGTCACCTCAACAGAAAAATAAACAGAGATATCCACATTAAATTTCATCATAGAGCAACCTGGCTTAATAGAACATTCCATCAAAACACTGTAGAATATACATAATTATCAGCAGTCCATGGGACTTTCTCTAAAACAGATAATACATTGCAAGTTATAAATATAGGGAAAGTTAAATAATTCTCTATATTGTTTATTCACAATTGAATGACTACAGACCAAGAGAAAACTAGAATAAACAAAGACTCATGTATAGTTAAAAACAGCACTATTATAATAAATGAGTTCTTAAAGAAGCCAAGAAATTCCCAGTATTAAATGAAAATGGAAACACAAGTTAAACCTATGAGATGCAATGAGAGCATTACCCTAATGGATGATTGTTGTTCTTAGTGCCCGTATCAAGAAAAACAGATCAAGGAGAGAGAGAGGGAGGCAGGGAGGGAGGGAGGGAGAGCAGAGAAAGAGTAAGGGGAGAACCAAACAATCCCTTGTATAACAAGCCAGGCCTACCAGGCTTGGGCAGAGCCTAGAAAAAGTGCCAACAGTAAGTACTGTTTTTCCACTTCCTTGGTCTACTGTAAGAATATAAGACAGTCCTTGATTCAGTGACAGCATGATATGAATTTTTTGAACTAGTAACATTGGTTTACTGCACACTATTGATATATATGATACCGAGAATGATTTATTTTATTCACTCAATGTACAATGTCTTTGTCTAGCTTTTGTATCTCTGCAATGATGCTCACATAACATAGCTTAAGAAATGTTCCTTTCCTTCACATTTTTGGGGAAAAGTATTTGTAGAATCAATATTACTCTTTAAATATTTTGTATGATTCACGCAGGAGTCTACTTGAGGCTGTATTTTTGTGACATCTCTAATACAAATGAGGCTGACCAGGCTTTCTACTCCTTTCTGAGTAAAATATCATGGCATGTTATTGCTCACTTCTCTTTTTCTATTCCTAATAAGTTACCTTATATGTAGGCATCATGTTGTATTGTTCAATTTTTTTCTCTTTATTCTATTAATAACTATAAAATCTGTGTCTTTATCTAATTTTCCTATCCTGATCCTTCTTTCCCTCACTTATTTTTCTCCTTTCTTATTTGCTAACATTATTTGTACTGATCTTTCAAAAATTCCAATACTGGCCGGGCGTGGTGGCGTACGCCTTTAATTCCAGCACTTGGGAGGCAGAGGCAGGCAGATTTCTGAGTTTGAGGCCAGCCTGGTCTACAAAGTGAGTTCCAGGACAACCAGGGCTATACAGAGAAACTCCATCTCTAAAAACCAACCCCCCCAAAACAAAAAACAAACAAACAAAAAAACAAAAACAAAACAAACAAACAAACAAAAAACAAAAAATTCTAATACTGATTTTTGATATATCTATTCCATGGTTTTGTGATTAAGTATAATGAATTTTGCACTTCATCATATGATTCCTGACTCATGGGGATTTAACTTCCCTTTGTTTTATCAGATATTTAAGATATAAATTTGTAGCAATCTTGGGCCATTTTCTCTTTAAGTATAAACTTAAAACTATAGATATTTTTATAAGTTGTGCTTTATTCTCTTCTGGGGCCGGGGACCTCCCTCCTCTCTGTTCTCTGATTTGAAAGCTATCATGGCAGCCTCTTCTCTTCCCAGGAGAAATGATCTTAAAATGCCTAAAAACTTATTTAAGTATAGTTTTCTGTTTCATATTTTTTGACATGCGTCAACAAGTCTAGTCATTACGTTTAACTTTTAGCTCAAACCTATTACCCATCTTCTCACATAATTTTATCTTTTCCCCTCTGAAATCTTCCGATTTACTTTTTTGATTTGAGCCTTTGCTTTTTGACTTTATCTTTGCTCATGTGAAGCAGATTGAGTCTCTGCATAGAATTCTCACATCACTGGAGTCATCTAATCGTAAATTTTACATCTGATATTTATCTTCCCCAAATGCCTTTTATCCCTTCTATTGCTTCCTTACCAGTTGTACGTCCTTTATGAGTCTTCAGAGTGAGTGTTTTCATATTTACTTTCTCCTCAATAGTAGTTTTCATTCATTAAAAAAAGTAGGCCTTTGTCTTTTTCAGGTAAATTTTTGGTTTAGGAGAAACCTGGAAAGTACAGTTTATATATATTCCAGTCCCAATTTCTCTTGACAACATTAATTTCAGTTCTGTGGCACATTCATTCCTATTGTTGAATCTATTATTAACATGTTGATATTTGCTATAGTTCAGAGTTTACCCCAGGGCTTAATCTATATGTGAGGCTGGAATGTATGGAGGTTATATAAAACAATGACTCTATGATCTAGATAAATTATATCTTTTCTTCTGAGAAAACAGTATGATGATAAATATTTATATTGCTAAAAGTAGGTAGGAGGTAATCAAATAGCTCAGATATTTTCACAGGCAATGTGTAAAGTCTTCTGCCAAACACACACAAAGAAAAATGAAAGCATATGCTTTAAGGAAAAATTATGCATACATTAATATTAATTTTTATGGTTCCAAACATCTTTGGAGATATGGATAAGTTATGTACTCTTTTCTTAACTGTGTTTCTGAACACGATCAGAAAACAAACAAACCTCTTCCCACATACACCACTGAGGCAGAAGAATCAAAAACACATTGACGCAAGCTGCTGGTGTCTTCAACCTTTGGGGATGCTTCTAACTGTGAGTAATTCTGGATCTAATTTTCAGGTGCCCAGGGAGCTATAAAGGCAAGGGGAGTGACTGATTTCATTCTTGGTCAGCAAGAGAGAAAATACATCTTCAAAAGTACTCTGACTCTTTATGGATATCCACAGGGTTCAATTTTACAGTCATGTTGGCTTGTGTCACAACATATTGGAAAGTAAGTTGGTGACCTATTCAGTCTGAATTTCTAGGGAAGATATACTCATGCTGTACTTGATGTTTCTCAAATCCATTGGGGGCCCAACCTGTGAGCTCTGCCACTGATGGAAAATATTGAAGCATGCATTTTGGTAACTCGTTACAGAAAAGTTATGGCACTAATTATAGTTAGTGTAGGGATTTCTTTTGTTGTTTTGTGTTTTTTTTTTCTTTCTTTTTTTTTGCCTTAGTTCTTTGACAATTTCATATATGTATATAATGCATTCGTGTAACTTTCTCTTGGTACTTTCTCTTATCTTCTTTTTACCCTTATCAACACCCTTCACTTGTTCTTTTCCCAGATTCCTGATGCTTGGGGTTTGTGTGACACAATTATTTAGCCAGGACCATCAGCATGAGTGTTAGATTGGGATTATTCACTGGAGCCTAGTGGAGTTGCCAGTGGGGCACTACTAAAGGCAAAAGTTCCCTTTCTCCCTGGATCGAGAGGCATTGTTTTCTGAGGCCTTGCTCTGTTCTTTCCTGGCTGTGGATATGTCTAATCTTGAATAACCTTATCTAGTCATCCCTAGTTGACAGTTTATAATTGCTATGAGTGTACTGTACAAAAGATGACATTTCACAACCTCTAATTGGAAGACAGATTTTGTTTCTTAATTATCATTTTTCATGAGATTCATGTTGGACATTAATAAATTAGCACTTTGGCTTGAAAGGTGGTACTTTCCTATGAACTCAAACTATGGCTAAATTTTTATTTGTTTTCTGTACAGTAAGCACTTAGGCAGAATCACATCCTTTCAAAATGATTAGAACTGTAATAGCAATCAGTGCTCCTCTGTTAACACTAAAATTGCCAGAATTTCAACTAAGTGGAGATTACCAAACTGGTTCCTAATGACTGATTGTTATACCCAAAGGTTAATATTCCTCTTCTGCCCTCATCAGACAAGTTTCTTTTTGCAATAGTTGGTGATTGACAGAAAGAGTCATAATTAGACTACAGCATGTTCAGTACTGAATGGTAAGTATATACTGCAGCCCCTCCTCCCAAGGCTCATGAATCATCATGGACAAGTGAGAAGAAAGAGTGTTAAAGGAAAGGGCACTAGACAACTACAAGTAAACAGTGTCTTCTGGAAACAGCAAAACCGTCGCACGTATGACATCTGTTCTAAGTCAGACAAAATCCTAGCATGGAGAAAGAAGTTACACAAGTCTCATCTGCTGTTGGCAATTGATAGCTGCTAAAAGAGAAGTCAGTTTTTTCTAAGAATGTAGGCTCTGATAAGTCAACCATGCAGCAGTGAAAGGCCACACATCCAAGAATATTTGGGCAGCACAAATTGGTTCTGATGGGTTACAGAAACAACACAAATTGGGTAGGCAGTGGAAAAGAAATTGGTCTAATAGAGTTGGATCAGAGGGGGAGAATATGATTAAAATTTGTGAAATTCTCAAAACTACAAAACTATCTTTAAACTAGTAAAAATAGCTTTAAGAAAGAAAGATGGTAGAAAATGACAAATTTCCTTCTTTTAACCATCTTCAAGGATGGATGTGCAGCTCACTGTAGAGTATGTGTTGTGTGTGTTCAAGACTCCATGTTAAGTACAACCATATTACAGCAAATTAGTAATAACTATCCCTTTAAGTCACATACGTGATTGTTCAAAATCATCTCTCAAAATCATCTCAGAAGATCTTCCATTTTGAAGTATCTTTGGTATCATTTACTGGCATTTACAGATGCTCATGTGCAAGTTATCTTTGAAGCAAACACAATTCATATTTGATTGAAATAGTCTGAGTCTTTCACTGAGTAGTAATAAAGGCCTTGTCTTTCATAAGATGGCTTTGGAGGAGTAAGTCAGCACACCAGGAGAAATGAAGCTCAAATGATGTAATAGAGTTACAATGAGAAATCTGTGTGTTTCCACACTCATGGAAATGTTTGAAACACATATTTAGAGGATTCCAAACATCTCAATTGTTTCCAAGACACAAGCTGGACATTTCCTTTTCTCTTTTAATTTAATATGATTTTCCCTCAATTAAAAAATAAATATAAGTAAGTTGTGAGAGCAAAGCTGGCTGACAGAAATGCTGCTATTTAGACTAAGAAATTATAATTTAGTGTCTCAGTAGATAATGAGAATGATTTGAAATCTGAGATGTTTTAAAGACAAATCAAATTAAAGGCGGGTTTAGTTGACAGTACCTAATTTGTGCCCTGAATGTTTCTCCATGCTTTTATGTCTTCCAAATGTAAATATCTCCAACTATTTTTATACACAAAGTGGTTATAATTATTTGTGTAATGAAGATTTTGCTTGAGAATTTAGTTACATATATTTACAACAGCATTTCCTGCAATTGATCTTTTATTATTTTATGCATGTGTGTCTTCTAAAATGGGTAAATAAAATATTTATAGTAGACCATTTTATTGTTGCCTAAGAACTCCTTATAACTTGAAATTAGCATGCAGATATATGATAGCAGCAATGAGCAAAATGTACAGGTCAACATTTGCAGAGAAGCACTGTGTGTGTGTGTGTGTGTGTGTGTGTGTGTGTGTGTGTGTGTGAAGGACTCTTTTCCTCCCAGGGAAGTTATCCAGTTCAAATCATATCCAAGAAGCCAGAACATTCCTAAGCAGTGAGAAATTGGATTTCAAGGCTTTTCCAGGAGGAAACGCCATTGTAAAACCTAGAGTGTGAAAGAATAATGTTTATGTTGTAGCAATAATTTAGAAATGATGAGCTATCATGTCTATGTCAGTTAAGGATTTTGAGATGACATGGGCATCTTAGATTATCTAGTGGACCATCAGTCTAATGAGCCAGTCCTCATAAGACACACAGAGGAACATATGGAGCAATATGGGAAGAGCTGAGAGGCAGAGATTGGTCACTATGGCTACAAGTGAAGAAAGCCCACGGCCACCAGTGTAGAGAAGAAGCAGGCAGGAGTGCTCACAGAAGCCTGTGGAAGGACACCCCCCCCCCCCACCGTTGATGCCATCTCTGACTCCAGGCTCCTGGCCCCTGAACTGTGTGAGAACACATCTACAGAGCATCCTCAGAGTTTCTGTGTCTTCAGTTATTTCTTGTTTTCAGTTCCCAGAATATATCTGCTTCAAACCATGGGCCCTTTTTCAAGAGAAAGTATGGTTATAGCTCCCTGAGACACTGGGACTGATAAAATGGCAGTCCTTCTCCGGTGCTGACCTGCCAAGCAGGAACATCCATTGTCAAGTGGGGCTGGCACCTTTAAGACACAAACTCCTACATTAACTCACTTTTGAAGTGTCCTTTTCTTTTTTACTTAACCATGAAAATCAGAACACATAGGCATTTCTATGAACTGAATTGAGCGTTCTCAAAAGTGTACACTTAATAGCCGGGCGTGGTGGCACACGCCTTTAATCCCAGCACTCGGGAGGCAGAGGCAGGCGGATTTCTGAGTTCGAGGCCAGCCTGGTCTACAAAGTGAGGTCCAGGACAGCCAGGGCTATACAGAGAAACCCTGTCTCGAAAAAACCAAAAAAAAAAAAAAAAAAAGTGTCCACTTACATCTTTACAACATGTTCCCCATGACTTTGAGCTAAGTATGCCCCCCAAATAGATCTGCTATCTTTTCTTCTTGAATTAAGATCTTAACTGTATTTCTTCATTCAGACTGTACAACATGCTTCAACCCAAAGTGCCTTCTCTCATGAATATGGAATTTCTTCCCCAAATAAAAGCCATATAGTTCCTTTATTTGGAAAGGACAGTGCTTTGAAAATAACTCCAATGTTTTACCTGCCACAGGTAATAAAATTTTTTCATTCTTCTTTCTTTCCTTTTTTTTTTTTAAATTGGCACTTTTTCTCTTTTAGATTTATTTACTTACTTTATGTATGAGTGTTCTATCTCCATGTACACCTGCATGCCAGAAGAGGGCATCATGTCACATTATAGAGAGTCGTGAGGCACTAAGTGGTTGCTGAGATTTGAACTCAGAACCTCTGGAAGAGCAGACAGTGCTCCTAACCACTGAGCCATCTCTCCAACCCTATCCATCCTTATTTCTTAGCCAAATTTAATTTGGGGCTTTGTTTTGACTTCATGGTGAGCCTGTTGCATTTAGTTACAAGACCACATTTCTTTACTAGAACTAAGGCTTGCAAACACCACAGCAGCTTCTCTTGCAGCCAGTACTGACAGACAGTTGCATCAAAACTGTGTAAACATTGCACTTTCAGAACTAGGTTTCTCTTCTTTGTGTGAACTGTAGCTTTTGTACAGAACATGTCTTACTTCTCTCTGCAACCCAGTTCCATTTTCTCGCTCATTAGCTGCCCTGTAACCTGTTTCCTCATTCTTGAAAAATTCCTCTTCCATCAAAGTAAAATCTCTTCTACCTCATTTTCTTCCTTAATGAGTGGTCAGATAAGATAGACAGTTCTAGAGCATTCCTTGTCCATTGAAAGTTTCTAGAAAGCAAGACAGCTTAGTTTTAATTATATACACACCATAAAATTAAAACTAATAATACTTAGAGAGATATAACTAACTGCTGAGGACACAGAAGCTCATAAGGATACAATGGTGTGTTCAAGATGCATAGCTGACTAGAGGAAATATTGAAGAAAAAGAAACAAAAAACAAAATTTCAATCTCCCTCAACTGTGTATTCTCCTAAAAATTTTTCTGGCTTAGAAAGGAAATTTTCTTCCTATGTAAGGATGCCAGCTTTAACAAACATAAAGTTTAAAAAAAATTATTAGCATAAGCAGCTTCCATGAGTGCAATATTTAAGATATACTTAAAATATTCTAATAATAAAAACACTAAATAATACTAAAGTAAAACATCGGAGCTAAAACAGTGTGTTACTTAAATATATTACATTAAAATGTATTGTATATATGAAATTCAGATTGAACTTGTCATATAATCATTTATCTCAATTCTTAACCTGAATATTTTATAAACAGCTGTTGAGTTTCAAGTTCATTTCTTCCATTTCCATATCTGAGTTGATATGTTATCTATTTATATTGTTCCCAAAGCAAATATGCACAAGCATTGTCATGAGTGGATATAATAGATCACTATAAATTACATGAGAAAACCAAGGGCTGGTAGTAGGATGGATCAACAGGTGCTGGGGCTTGTTTCTGTGCCAAAGGTCCTGAGTTTGTTTTCCAGAAGCCATACAGTGGGAGGAGAGAACTGACTCTGCCTCTGACTTCTACGTGTGAGCTGCCACACAGGTTCCCTACTCTTTACAAACATGTAAGTAAATTATGAAAAAAACATTTAGAAAAAACAGCTTGCTGCTTTTCTGCTACCACCCCAGTCTCACTATACACACACACACACACACACACACACACACACACACACAGACAGACAGACACACACACACACACAGACACGTTGGGGTTGAGGGAGACATTCTCACTCTCTTGGGATATTGTCTATGACTGTTGATGCGGGTATCCAGATTTGCACAGAGTTAGCTTATCATTAAAGATATGCTTGGCTCTCATGGCTGAAGTGTCTATATAGTCTATAACCTAACAAATAACAAATTTAGGTTTTGTAGAACAGTTGGTTTGCTCATAGAAATCAAGTCCCTTTTACAACTACTCACTGGTTGCTATCCTAGAATTTGTTTTGGTGTAGGTCTTTTTCTGCCAAATGTATGTCTGCAGAGCGTGAAGTACGTTCATCTTTAACTGGACCAGGTAGGGGCAGTTCACTGCTAAATAGGTTGCTCTCACCCCACCTACCTAAGAACTCTAGTTTCTCATCACCCTTCAGCTCTGAATATTGCCTGCAATCAGAGGCCACCACAGGAGAGAGGGCTCTTGTGAATTTATTGCAGGATCAATCGATGTTGACCTGAAAGTCAGCCCAGCACTTGCTAAGCCTCATAAGATGGTAGCCTGTTCTCCCTTTTATTCTAAAGGTTTAATTCAAGGACTCTCAGAGCAAATTGCTTTTTTGTGTTAAATGAGAAATTTGGCTCCTTCAGGGAGCAAGAGTTGAATGGAGAACCATTAGAGGAAAAGTTTACACGGTTGTGTCCATAGCTTTGTTTGTCTTGGCTTTCAATGGTGTTCTCCATTTGCTTCATGTGGTGATGGAATTTATTAAAATCTGAACAGAAGCATGAGCGTGGTCTTTTACTCCGAATATATTTTTTTCATTCAAGAAAGGTTTAGCTCAGCCACACCTTAGTCATTTTTCAGCCTGAGCATGAAAATAAATGCATTATAAATCTGACAGGGTATCTCTTCAGCTCTGTAGATCTTTTGATCCGCCTGAACTTTCTCATGCAAAACCCAGTAAACTGCTATAACAGTTGCTTTCGGGTCACTTCTGAGTTTTTAGATTGTCGCATGAGGGAAAATGCTTATATTATAAGAGGGTGTGATACAAATACCATATTAAAAACTAATGTAAATCCAGACAGAAGAAACATAGCCTTTCCTCTGGCGGCGGCCATCAGGTGAGCCAAGATGGGTGCATACAAATACATCCAGGAGCTATGGAGGAAGAAGCAGTCCGACGTGATGCGCTTTCCAGCACTCGGGAGGCAGAGGCAGGTGGATTTCTGAGTTCGAGGCCAGCCTGGTCTACAAAGTGAGTTCCAGGACAGCCAGGGCTACACAGAGAAACCCTGTCTCGAAAAACCAAAAAAAAAAAAAAAAAAAAAAAAAAAAAAAGATGCGCTTTCTTCTGAGGGTCCGCTGCTGGCAATACCACCAGCTCTGTGCGCTGCACAGGGCTCCCTGCCCCACCCGGCCTGATAAAGCTCGAAGACTGGGGTACAAGGCTAAGCAAGGCTATGTCATTTACAGGATTCGTGTCCGCCGTGGTGGTCGTAAACGCCAAGTTCCTAAGGGTGCAACTTACGGCAAGCCTGTCCACCATGGTGTTAACCAGCTGAAATTTGCCCGAAGCCTTCAGTCTGTTGCTGAGGAGAGAGCTGGGCGCCATTGTGGGGCTTTGAGAGTCCTGAATTCCTACTGGGTTGGTGAAGATTCCACATATAAATTTTTTGAGGTTATCCTCATTGATCCGTTCCATAAAGCTATCAGAAGAAATCCTGACACCCAGTGGATCACCAAACCAGTCCACAAACACAGAGAGATGCGTGGGCTGACATCTGCTGGCCGAAAGAGCCGTGGCCTTGGAAAGGGCCACAAGTTCCACCACACTATTGGTGGTTCCCGCCGTGCGGCCTGGAGAAGGCACAATACTCTCCAGCTCCACCGTTACCGCTAATACACGTGATATTTGTAAACTTCATATCCAATAAACGATTTAGGACAGTCAAAAAAAAAAAAAAAAAAGAAACATAGTTATTGATTTCATCTACCTGGAGTCTCAATTGTAGGCTCTCTAGTTGTTTATTACTTCTTTGGCAAGTTATCTTTAATCTATTTAAGTTTCAGCTATATTTCATTACACTATATAGTCTGCAGGCTAATGATGCTTATAGATAGTTTATCTTACAGAATATGGAAAAATTAACTTTCATCCCAAGCTATATGAGCTCTATCAACAAATCACATTGATGTGGTATTGAAAGTATTTAGATGCTACTTTCTAACATTTTCATTTATTATTGAGTAGAGAGAAGCTGTGTGTGTGTGTGTGTGTGTGTGTGTGTGTGTGTGTACCACATGGATGTTCAGAAACAACTTTCAAGAGTTGGTTCTCTCCTTCTTCATTGGGTTGTTGGTATTGGACATGGGTCTTCAGGCTTTCGAAGCACACTGAACCACACCAATGTGCCTTAAACGTGATTTTGTTTCCTCATGACCTTTACTGCTGCTTTTGTGTGGCACAAGTATCTTTTCCATTTACCTAAGTCCCTGTACTATATTCCCCATTGTTCCCCTTCCTCTTACTTCTTCATGTACGTCATTCTTAAAATAGTCCTTTAAAATATGAATGAAACAAGCTCCTACCATGCTGTAGATTTTTCCTGGTGTTTCATCTCCCTCAGAGAGCCAGTCCTGCTCAGCAAAGACACACCATGCTGGTACTTTATTAGCCGTTCTGCCCTCCTCACGTCTCCCTTCTACTTTGTCAGGAACATTGGGTCTGCACAAGACTAAGGCTTAGCCCTGGCCTCTGCCTCCAAATCTCTCTACAGAAGCCACAAGGCTCCCTTCTCACATTCTCAACTTCCATTAGATCCTAAGTTTCTCAGAGAAGTCACTTCTAATTACCTATTATTAAACAACTCACTACTTTGCACCCTATGCCTATTCATGCTTGCCTGATCCACTTTCTTCACGTGGTTTGCTATATGATTTTCTACTGTGCTTTGGATCTTGTTTCTCTCAAAACTCATGGGTTAATAGTTTTTCTATTCAGGGTGGCAATGAGAGATAATGGAGTCCTTGCAGCACTGGGCATGCTCCAAGGGAAAATCCAGGAACATCAGCCTTTCTGCTCTCTTGCCTTCACCATGTGATATTTTCTCCTGCACACTCCTCTGCCATAATGTGATATGAACTAGAGGAGCTTTACCAGATCTGAGCCAACATCAAACCCTTGAACCTCTACCTTAACTGTGAGCCCAACATGCTTATTTTTCCTATAAAGTTACCATGTGTCAAGTATTTTTATTAGTAATGAAAATGGGCTAATATCTTCCAGCTCACAAAATGTCTATATGAATGCATTTACTTGTGATTTCTCTCCTCATAATTTCCACAAAGTTAAGGATGATTCATTCTTTCTGTGTCATTCACTGATGAATCCGAACAGAATAAAAAAGTGCAGGATTCATTGTAGGGGCTAAACATGTATTTTTGAATGTAAACAGTAAGAGGAAAAAATGGACAGTATAATGAGCAGAATACTAACATTTTTATATTATCCTGTTCAAATTTCCTAATAATACTAATAAGGAAATAATGTTATTATCCCCATTTGGTAGCCCACCAGGAAAAAAAAAGCTAAAACCTAAATATCTAGGGAAAAAAAAAGCATTCGTTATGTAGAAGCTGTCTGACCTCAAAGTCTAGGCTCTTTATTCTTCTACTACATTGTTACTGAGATAACACTTGAAAACTACCTAAAGTTTATAAGAGTAATATGTGGTTAAATAGAAGGGTTACTTTTTTTCTTGGGAAGTATATAAGGCAAGATCATCTATTTTAACTTTGGGCCCTAGTCCAAGTAGGACATGTTGCACACAACCACATCACAGACACAGATCTATCCCCAAATGAAGTGCATTGCTTCCCTTTATATGAGACCTTTGAGATCTCTATTTCTGGATCCGTTATGACATTTCTCAACTTTAGATGCATGAGGAATGTGAGCAAGAATAGTTGGTTAAAAGTTTATATGTTGATTCATCTTTAAATATAGTCCATATGATCTACCCTGGACAAGGCATGCATATTTTACAGAAAATTGTTACATTTTTCATATTACATAAAGAAAAGCTCCAAGTTTGAATCAAGCATACGCTAGAGCTAAAAAGACCCTTTAAGGACACAATATGATATAATTTAGCATTTTCAGACTTAGCCATGAACTGGATCCACAGCATTGGGATAAAACATTACTGAGTAATTTTTTTATTTAGATAGATTTGACATTCACCCTCAAGTATATGACTACTTTACCCAAACAATTAAACCATGGACTTGTAGTGCCATTTCTTCTAATATATATGGAATATGTAAAAATTACAAATTGTCTAAAGACTATCCATGTCCTCATGGGACTAGCAGAGCTTTTGAATATGAAGCAAGGAATTAATGTGTTTAGAACAGAACACAATTAGCCTTTTTGTACTAAATGGGACTTTGTGTTCAAGTGACTGCCTAAGTTAGAGGTGAAAGTGTATGTGTATATATGTGTGTTCTAAAAACCAAAATAGTTTTTTTTAATATTTTTTTATTACGTATTTTCCTCAATTACATTTCCAATGCTATCCCAAAAGTCCCCCATACCCTCCCCCCCCACTTCCCTACCCACCCTTTCCCACTTTTTGGCCCTGGCGAAAAAGCACACTATCTTACTATGGGAAAAATATTTTTTCAAACATTGAGATTAAAGATTTATAAAATATGGTTGAAATAGTTATTCTATTATTATTTCTGAAATGGCCTTTAATGTGCACATTTGCAGCCTCCTAATTCCATGACCCACTTTCATTCATCTATTTATTCAACCAGAGGTCAGAGTTTCTTCTGACTGAAGATGAACCCACATTCTCTATAGCTCTGAACCGTACAGGCCTGTGCTCTTCAGTTTTGCTCAAACTGTTGTTTTTATTATAATTCCATATTGATATTTGACCTTGGCCTACCTTTTACATAAGTTTGTTCTCAATTTGATTTTCCTGTATTACTAATATAAATCTACATGTTTTAATGGAAACTTTTTTCTTTGACTTATTTTTAGTAGTTAAATTTGTTCTTTGGCAATTCCGTATGTGTGTATAGTAACCCTGATAACCCTCACTCCCCACTGTCTCTTCTCCCTTCTCCCCACACCCACTAATCTCTTCCCTATTAAGCTAGCTTTTCACATTCATTTATTTCTGTTCAGTTTGCAATGCACTGAGTTTGACTAGGGCCATCTCTGTGAACGTGGATTGGAGCTGTCTAGTGGAACTTTCTGGGCTCACCAGTATACACACATCTAAAAGAAATGTCTCTCCCTCTCTCAAAATCTACCCATAGCCAAATGTTCAACGGTAAGACATAGAACCCCATAAGCTTCTCCCCACTCATTACCAGCAAATGACAGGGCCACTTTTCTGCAGAGACAATGCATTTAAGCACAGTTGCTATGAGTTCACAGTTGCAGTGACTGTGTGGTATCTAGGGGATGACATTTTGCATCCATTCTCCATATCTCTGATTCTTACATTTCTCCAGTACCCTTTTCTGAAATGTCCTCTGAGTGTTGAAACGGGTGGTGTAAAGGTCCAGCATAGGGCTGATCCCACAACTTTTGCTTACTTTAAGCATCTTGGGCAGTCATGAGTGTTTGATTCAGAGCTGTTCACAGGCTTTCTTATTAGCCTGGTCTTATCATTGACTTTGAGTATAAATGTGGGTATTTAGAAGGCAGTTTCACATGGTATCTATTTAGCTAAATGTCAGTGGTAAGTCCTACTCCCAACACATAATTGCATACTCTCTTTTCTCAATCCCTTTTTCTAACAGAACTGATTTATCAACAACAGCTTTGGGTAAAATATGTCTTTGCATTCCATGCTCCCATTTCTGAGTTGCCAAGGTGACTAGAGGAAAAGTTTTATCGTTTGCAAAACAAATTGAAATGTCTTTTTCATATTTTTACAAATAGCTCAAGGATCTTTTATTCCTTTAATATCACATTCTTTCTAGAAACTTTTAATATTTTCCACTCTGGTTAAAATTACAAATGATCTCATTGCTCTGTAATGACCTTAACTAAACACTAGGTCAGAATGTGTATAGAGCAGAAGTCATTATGGACCGTGACTGTCCTCCTAGGAATCCTGTTGGATAGATGATATATAGACCTATTGTCCCCTCAAGCAGAACTACAAATAGGGAAGACTAAATTTAAAATCTAAATAGCTCCTGGTTATGGATGGGAAGAATGACCCCAGAGCCATTAAAAGAGTTCTGGATTTACTTCTGTGTAACTGCAAGTTTGGAAAATTGCTGAGAGAAACCATAAACTCCTTGATTTCCTCTACAAGAGGCCCCACGTGTATTCCAAAAATATCAGTCCATGGATTTGATTTGAAACAGCTAGACAGTTTCCGGTCCCACCAGCAACGACCCACAAGACCCGCCACGGGATCTTAAGACCTCTGGCAAGTGGAACACAGCATCTGCTCCAATCCAATCTCTTGGGACCTGAGACTGCATTAATTAGGGAAGCAGAAAACCCGGCCTGATCAGGGGCACAAGTCCCTTCCAGTCCACGCCAGCACAGGGGTACTTTAGGCGTGGAGTGTGCTGACACCCGTAAGGTATACACAGAACCCTCCACGGGATCTCAAGACCTCTGTGAGTGGATCACAGCTTCTTCCAGGAGGCAGGTTCGAACACCAGATATCTGGGCACCTTCCCTTGCAAGAGGAGAGCCTACCTGCAGAGAGTACTCTGAACACTGAAACTCAGGAGAGAGCTAGTCTCCCAGATCTACTGATAGAGGCTAACATAAACACCACAAGAACAAGATCTACCCAGAGACAACTACAACAACTAACTCCAGAGATTACCAGATGGTGAAAGGCAAACATAAGAATCTTACTAACAGAAACTAAGACCACTCATCATCATCAGAACGCAGCACTCCCATCCCACCCAGTCCAGGGCACCCCAACACACCTGAAAAACTAGACCCAGATTTAAAGGCATATCTCATGATGATGGTAGAGGACATCAAGAAGGACTTTAATAACTCACTTAAAGAAATAGAGGAGAACACTGCTAAACAGGTAGAAGACCTTAAAGAGGAAGCACAAAAATCCCTTACAGTATTGCAAGAAAACACAACCAAACAGATGATGGAATTGAATAAAATCATCCAAGACCTAAAGAGGGAAGTAGACACTATAAAGAAAACCCAAGTGAGGAAACGCTGGAGATAGAACACCTAGGAAAGAAATCTGGAACTATAGATGCAAGCATCAGCAACAGAATACAAGAGATGGAAGAGAGAATCTCAGGTGCAGAAGATTTCATACAAAACATAGGCACAACAATCAAAGAAAATGCAAAATGCAAAAAGATCCTAACTCAAAACATCCAGGAAATCCAGGACACAAAGAGAAGACCGAACCTACAGATAATAGGAGTAGATGAGAATGAAGATTTTCAACTTAAAGGGCCAGCAAATATATTCAACAAAATTATAGAAGAAAACTTCCCAAACCTAAAGAAAGAGATGCCCATGAACATACAAGAAGCCTACAAAACTCCAAATAGACTGGACCAGAAAAGAAATTCCTCTCGACACATAAAAATGAGAATAACAAATGCACTAAATAAAGATAGAATATTAAAAGCAATAAGGGAAAAAGGTCAAGTAATATATAAAGGCAGGCCTATCAGAATTACACCAGACTTTTCACAAGAGACTATGAAAGCCAGAAGATCCTGGACAGATGTTATACAGACCTTAAGAGAACACAAATGCCAGCCCAGGCTACTATACCCAGCCAAACTCTCAATTACCATAGATGGAGAAACCAAAGTTTTACAAGACAAAACAAAATTCACACATTATCTTTACACGAATCCAGCCCTTCAAAGGATAATAACAGAAAAAAAAAAAAAAAAACAATACAAGGATGGAAACTACACCCTAGAAAAAGCAAGAAAGTCATTCCTCAAAAAACCAAAATGAAGACAGCCACAAAAACACAATGCCAGCCACAAAAACACAATGCCAACTCTAAAAACAAAAATAATAGGAAGCAACAATTACTTTTCCATAATATCTCTTAATATTAATGAACTCAATTCCCCCCCAAAAAAGACATAGATTAACAGACTGGTAACATAAACAGGACCCAACATTCTGTGGCTTAATTCCTTCCTTAAGGAAGGAATAAAGAAAGAAATTAAAGACTTTTCAGAGTTTAATGAAAATGAAGCCACAACATAACCAAACTTAAGGGACACAATGAAAGCATTTCTAAGAGGGAAACTCATAGCACTGAGTGCCTCCCAAAAGAAACTAGAGAGAGCACACACTAGCAGCTTGACAACACACCTAAAAGCTCTAGAAAAAAGGAAGCAAATTCACCCAAGAGGAGTAGACAGCAGGAAATAATCAATTTCTGATTTTGTTAATTAGGATGCTTTCCCTGTGCCCTCTAGTGAGTCTGGCTAAGGGTTTATCTATCTTGTTGATTTTCTCAAAGAACCAGCTCCTTGATTGGTTGATTCTTTGAATAGTTTTTCTTGTTTCCACTTGGTTGATTTCACCCCTGAGTTTGATTATTTCCTGCCGTCTACTCCTCTTGGGTGAATTTGCTTCCTTTTGTTCTAGTGCTTTTAGGTGTGTTGTCAAGCTGCTAATGTGTGCTCTCTCTAGTTTCCTTTTGGAGGCACTCAGAGCTATGAGTTTTCCTCTTAGAAATGCTTTCATTGCGTCCCATAAGTTTGGGTATGTTGTGGCTTCATTTTCATTGAACTCTAAAAAGTCCTTAATTTCTTTCTTTATTCCTTCCTTGACCAAGGTATCATTGAGAAGAGTGTTGTTCAGTTTCCACGTGAAGGTTGGCTTTCTATTATTTATTTTGTTATTGAAGATCAGCCTTAGGCCATGGTGATCTGATAGGATGCATGGGACAATTTCAATATTTTTATATCTGTTGAGGCCTGCTTTGTGACCAATTATGTGGTCAATTTTGGAGAAGGTACTATGAGGTGCTGAGAAGAAGGTATATCCTTTTGTTTTAGGATAGAATGTTCTGTAGATATCTGCCAGATCCATTTGATTCATAATTTCTCTTAGTTTCACTGTGTCCCTGTTTAGTTTCTGTTTCCATGATCTGTCCATTGGTGAAAGTGGTGTGTTGAAGTCTCCCACTATTATTGTATGAGGTGCAATGTGTGCTTTGAGCTTTACTAAAGTTTCTTTAATGAATGTGGCTGCCTTTGTATTTGGAGCATAGATATTCAGGATTGATAGTTCCTCTTGGAGGATTTTACCTTTGATGAGTATGAAGTGTCCCTCCCTGTCTTTTTTAATGACTTTGGGTTGGAAGTCAATCTTATCAGATATTAGAATGGCTACTCCAGCTTGTTTCTTCATGCCATTTGCTTGGAAAATTGTTTTCCATCCTTTCATTCTGAGGTAGTGTCTATCCTTTTCTCTGAGATGAGTTTCCTGTAAGCAGCAAAATGTTGGGTCTTGTTTGTGTAGCCAGTTTGTTAGTCTATGTCTTTTTATCGGGGAGTTGAGTCCATTGATATTAAGAGATATTAAGGAAAAGTAATTGTTGTTTCCTGTTATTTTTGTTGTTAAAGTTGGCATTTTGTTCTTGTGGCTGTCTTCTTTTAGGTTTGTTGAGGGATTACCTTCTTGTTGTTTCTAGGGTGTGGTTCCTGTCCTTGTATTGGTTTTTTTCTGTTATTATCCTTTGAAGGGCTGGATTCGTGGAGAGATAATGTGTGAATTTGGGTTTGTCGTGGAATACTTTGGTTTCTCCATCTATGTTAATTGAGAGTTTGGCTGGGTATAGTAGCCTAGGCTGGAATTTGTGTTCTTTTAGTGTCTGTATAACATCCGTCCAGGATCTTCTGGCTTTCATAGTCTCTGGTGAAAAATCTGGTGTAATTCTGATAGGCTTGCCTTTATATGTTACTTGGCCTTTTTCTCTTACTGCTTTTAGTATTCTATCTTTATTTAGAGCATTTGTTGCTCTGATTATTATGTGTCGGGAGGTATTTCTTTTCTGGTCCAGTCTATTTGGAGTTCTGTAGGCTTCTTGTATGTTCATGGGCATCTCTTTTTTAGATTTGGGAAGTTTTCTTCTATAATTTTGTTGAAGATGTTTGCTGGTCCTTTCAGTTGAAAATCTTCATTCTCATCCACTCCTATTATCCGTAGGTTTGGTCTTCTCATTGTGTCCTGTATTTCTTGGATGTTTTGAGTTAGGATCTTTTTGCATTTTACATTTTCCTTGATTGTTGTGCCGATGTTCTCTATGGAATCTTCTGCACCTGAGATTCTCTCTTCCATCTCTTGTATTCTGTTGCTGATGCTCGTATCTATGGTTCCAGATTTCTTTCCTAGGGTTTCTATCTCCAGTGTTGCCTCATTTTGGGTTTTCTTTATTGTGTCTACTTCCCTTTTTAGGTCTAGTATGGTTTTGTTCATTTCCATCATCTGTTTGGATGTGTTTTCCTGTTTTTCTGTAAGGACTTCTACCTGTTTGATTATGTTATCGTGTTTTTCTTTAAGGATTTGTAACTCTTTAGCAGTGTTCTCCTGCAATTCTTTAAGGGATTTTTGTGCTTTCTCTTTATTGTCTTCTGCCTGTTTAGCAGTGTTCTCCTGCATTTCTTTAAGTGTGTTATTAAAGTCCTTCTTGAAGTTCTCTATCATCATCAGGAGATATGCTTTTAAATCCGTGTCTAGCTTTTCCGGTGTGTTGGGGTGCCCTGGACTGGGCGAAGTGGGGGTGCTGGGTTCTGATGACGGTGAGTGGTCTTGGTTTCTGTTAGTAAGATTATTACGTTTACCTTTCGCCATCTGGTAATCTCTGGGGTTAGTTGTTATCGTTGTCACTGTTTAAAGATTGGAGCAGAAGCTGTGTTCCACTCACCAGCAGTCTCTAAATCCTGCGGCGGGGGTCGTGGGTAGCTGACGGTACCCCGGTGCTGGTCCAGCCGGAAGAGGCCTGTGATCCTACACAGGACGTTTTTCTGCTTCCCTAACTAATGCAGTCTCTGGTCCCGCGTGCAATTGGATTGGAGCAGAAGCTGTGTTCCACTCTCCAGAAGTCTTAAGATCCTGTGGTGGGTGTTGTGGGTAGCTGGTGAGTGTCAGCCGACCCTGCGCCCCAGCTGCCCCGGTGCTTTTCTGACCGGAAGAGGGTTGTGGCCCTATGTAGGCCGGATTTCTCTCTCCCCAACCAGAGCAGTCTCAGGTCCTGCGTGATTGGACTGGAGCAGAAGCTGTGTTCCACTCACCAGCAGTCCCAAAATCCTGCGGGGGGGGGTCGTGGGTAGCTGGCGGGTGTCAGGCAACCCTGCGCTCCTGCTACCCAGGCGCTGATCCAGCCGGATGAGGCCTGTGGCCCTACTCAGGCCGGTTTCTGCTTCCCTAACTAATGCAGTCTCAGGTCCCGTGCAATTGGATTGGAGCGGAAGCTGTGTTCCACTCACCAGCAGTCCCAAAATCCTGCGGTGGGGGTCGTGGGTAGCTGGTGGGTGTCAGGCAACCCTGCGCTCCTGCTACCCAGGCGCTGATCCAGCCGGATGAGGCCTGTGGCCCTACTCAGGCCGGTTTCTGCTTCCCTAACTAATGCAGTCTCAGGTCCCGCGCAATTGGATTGGAGCAGAAGCTGTGTTCCACTCACCAGCAGTCCCAAAATCCTGCGGCGGGGGTCGTGGGTAGCTGGTGGGTGTCAGGCAACCCTGCGCTCCCACTACCCAGGCGCTGATCCAGCCGGGTGAGGCCTGTGGTCCTACTCAGGCCGGTTTCTGCTTCCCTCCTACTCAGGCAGGTTTCTGCTTCCCTCGAAATAATCAAACTCAGGGGCAAAATCAACCAAGTGGAAACAAGAAGAACTATTCAAAGAATCAACCAAATGAGGAGCTGGTTTTTTGAGAAAAACAACAAGATAGATAAAGTCATAGCCAGACTCACTAGAGGGCACAGGGACAGCATCCTAATTAACAAAATCAGAAATGAAAAGGGAGACATAACAACAGATCCTGAAGAAATCCAAAACACCATCAGATCCTTCTACAAAAGGCTATACTCAACAAAACTGGAAAACATCAATGAAATGGACAAATTTCCAGACAGATACCAAGTACGAAAGTTAAACTAGGATCAAGTTAATGATCTAAACAGTCCCATATCCCCTAAAGAAATAGAAGCAGTCATTAATGGTCTCCCAGCCAAAAAAAGCCCAGGACCAGATGGGTTTAGTGCAGAGTTCTATCAGACCTTCAAAGAAGATCTAATTCCAGTTCTGCACAAACTATCCCAAAAAATAGAAGTAAAAGGTACTCTACACAACTCATTCTATGAACCCACAGCTACTCTGATACCTGAACCACAGAAAGATCCAACAAAGATAGAGAACTTCAGACCAATTTCCCTTATGAATATCGATGCAAAAATACTCAATAAAATTCTTGCTAACCGAATCCAAGAACACATCAAAACAATCATCCATCCTGACCAAGTAGATTTTATTCCAGGGATGCAGGGATGGTTTAATATATGAAAATCCATCAATGTAATCCATTATATAAACAAACTCAAAGACAAAAACCACATGATCATCTCCTTAGATGTGGAGAAAGCATTTGACAAAATCAAACACCCTTTCATGATAAAAGTCTTGGAAAGATCAGGAATTCAAGGCCCATACCTAAACATGATAAAAGCAATCTACATCAAACCAGTAGCCAACATCAAAGTAAATGCTGAGAAGCTTGAAGCAATCCCACTAAAATCAGGGACTAGACAGGCTGCCCTAAAAATTCCACCAGAGAACTTGTAAACCTGATAAACAGCTTCAATGAAGTAGCTGGATATAAAATTAACTCAAACAAATCAATGGCCTTTCTG
This sequence comes from Mus caroli, assembly GCF_978045245.1. Lineage (NCBI taxonomy): Eukaryota > Metazoa > Chordata > Mammalia > Rodentia > Muridae > Mus > Mus caroli. The sequence goes on along the minus strand of NW_028227265.1, from coordinate 62,662,837 downwards.
TACACAAAGGATAAACAGGCTGAGAAAGAAATTATTGAAACAACACCCTTCTCAACAGTCACAAATATTATAAAATACCTTGGCATGACTCTAACTAAGGAAGTGAAAGATCTGTATGATAAGAACTTCAAGTCTCTGAAGAAAGAAATTAATGAAGATCTCAGAAAATGAAAGATCTCCCATGCTCATGGATTGGCAGGATTAACATCGTAAAAATGGCTATCTTTCCAAAAGCAATCTACAGATTCAATGCAATCCCCATCAAAATTCCAACTCAATTCTTCAACGAATTAGAAAGGGCAATCTGCAAATTCATCTGGAACAACAAAAATCCTAGGATAGCAAAAACTCTTCTCAAGGATTAAAGAAGCCCTGGGGGAATCACCATGCCTGACCTAAAGCTTTACTACAGAGCAATTTTCATAAAAACGGCATTGTACTGGTATAATGACAGAAAAGTAGACCAATGGAATAGAATTGAAGACCCAGAAATGAACCCACACACATATGGTCACTTGATCTTCGACAAGGGAGCTAAAATCATCCAGTAGAAGAAAGACATCATTTTCTTTTTCTTTCTTTCTTTCTTTTTTTTTTTTTTGAATTAATTTATTAGGTATCTTCCTCATTTACATTTCCAATGCTATCCAAAAAGTCCCCAATACACTCCCCCCCAACTCCCCTACCCACCCACTCCCACATTTTGGCCCTAGCATTCCCCTGTACTGGGGCATATAAAGTTTGCAAGTCTTATGGGCCTCTCTTTCCAGTGATGACCTACTAGGCCATTTTTGATACATATGCAGCTAGAGACAAGAGCTCTGGGGGTACTGGTTAGTTCAAAATGTTGTTCCACCTATAGGTTTGCAGTTCCCTTTAGCTCATGGGGTACTTTCTCTAGCTCCTCCATTGGGGGCCCTGTGATCCATTCAATAGCTGACTGTGAGCATCCACTTCTGTGTTTGCTAGGCCCTGGCATTGTCTCACAAGAGACAGCTATATCTGGGTCCTTTCAGCAAAATCTTGCTAGTGTATGCAATGGTGTCAGCGTTTGGAAGCTGATTATGGGATGGATCCCTGGATTTGGCAGTCTTTAGATGGTCCATCCTTTCGTCACAGCTTTCAATGGGTGTTTCGTTCCCAATTCTAAGAAGGGGCACAATGTACACACTTCGGTCTTCCTTCTTCTTGAGTTTCATGCAGTTACATAATTGTATCTTATATCTTGGGTATCCTAAGTTTTGGGGCTAATATCCACTTATCAGTGAGTACATATTGTGTGAGTTCCTTTGTGATTGTGTTACCTCACTCAGGTTGATGCCCTCCAGGTACATCCATTTGCCTGGGAATTTCATAAATTCATTTTTTAAATAGCTGAGTAGTACTCCATTGTGTAAATGTACCACACATTCTGTATCCATTCCTCTCTTGAGGGGCATCTGGGTTCTTTCCAGCTTCTGGCTACTATAAATAAGGCTGCTATGAACATAGTGGAGCATGTGTCCTTCTTACCGGTTGGAACATCTTCTGGATATTTGCCCAGGAGAGGTATTGCCGGATCATCTGGTAGGATTATGTCCAATTTTCTGAGGAACCGCCAGACTGATTTCCAGAGTGGTTGTACAAGCTTGCAATCCCACCAACAATGAAGGAGTATTCCTCTTTCTCCACATCCTCACCAGCATCTGCTCTCACCTGAATTTTTGATCTTAGCCATTCTGACTGGTGTGAGGTGGAATCTCAGGGTTGTTTTGATTTGAATTTCCCTGATGATTAAGGATGTTGAACATTTTTTCAGGTGTTTCTCTGCCATTCGGTATTCCTCAGGTGAGAATTCTTTGTTCAGTTCTGAGCCACATTTTTTAATGGGGTTATTTGATTTTCTGGAGTTCACCTTCTTGAGTTCTTTATATATATTGGATATTAGTCCCCTATCTGATTTAGGATAGGTAAAGATCCTTTCCCATTCTGTTGGTGGTCTTTTTGTCTTATTGACTGTATCTTTTGTCTTGCAGAAGCTTTGCAACTTTATGAGTTCCCATTTATAGATTCTAATCTTACAGCACTAGACTTTGCTGTTCTATTCAGGAATTTTTCTCCTGTACCAATATCTTCCAGGCTTTTCCCTACTTTATCCTCTATAAGTTTCAGTGTCTCTGGCTTTATGTGGGGTTCATTAATCCACTTAGATTTGACCTTAGTACAAGGAGATAGGAATGGATCAATTCGCATTCTTCTACATATAACTGCCAGTTGTGACAGCACCATTTGTTGAATATGCTGTCTTTTTTCCACTGGATGGCTTTAGCTCCCTTGTCGAAGATCAAGTGACCATAGGTGTGTGGGTTCATCTCAGGGTCTTCAATTCTGTTCCATTGGTCTACTTGTCTGTCTTTATACCAGTACTATGCAGTTTTTATCACAATTGCTCTGTAGTACAGCTTTAGGTCAGGCATGGTGATTCCACCAGAAGTTCTTTTATCCTTGAGAAGGGTTTTTGCTATCCTAGGTTTTTTGTTGTTCCAGATGAATTTGCAGTTTGCCCTTTCTAATTCCTTGAAGAATTGAGTTGGAATTTTGATGGGGATTGCATTGAATCTATAGATTCCTTTTGGTAAGACAGCCATTTTTACTATGTTGATTCTACCAATCCATGAGCATGGGAGGTCTTTCCATCTTCTGAGATCTTCTTTAATTTCTTTCTTCAGAGACTTGAAGTTCTTATCATACAGATCTTTCACTTCCTTAGTTAGAGTCACGCCAATGTATTTTATATTGTTTGTGACTATTGAGAAGGGTGTTGTTTCCCTAATTTCCTCCACAACCTGTTTATCATTTGTGTACAGAAAGGCCATTGACGTGCTTGAGTTAATTTTATATCCAGCTACTTCATTGAAGCTGTTTATCAGGCTTAGGGGTTCTCTGGTGGAAATTTTTATGTTCATTTATGTATACTATCATATCATCTGCAAAGAGTGATATTTTGACTTCTTTTTTTTCCAATTTGTATCCCCTTGATCTCCTTTTGTTGTCTAATTGCTCTGGCTAGGACTTCAAGTACAATGTTGAATAGGTAGGGAGAGAGTGGACAGCCTTGTCTAGTCCCTGATTTTAGTGGGATTGCTTCCAGCTTCTCAGCATTTACTTTGATGTTGGCTACTGGTTTGCTGTAGATTGCTTTTATCATGTTTAGGCATGGGCCTTGAATTCCTGATCTTTGCAAGACTGTTATCATGAAGGGGTGTTGGATTTGGTCAAAGGCTTTCTCAGCATCTAACTAGATGATCATGTGGTTTTTGTCTTTGAGTTTGTTTATATACTGGATTACATTGATGGATTTCCATATATTGAACCATCCCTGCATCCCTGGGATGAAACCTACTTGGTCAGGATGGATGATTATTTTGATGTGTTCTTGTATTCGGTTAGCAAGAACATTATTGAGGATTTTTGCATCAATATTCATAAGGGATATTGGTCTGAAGTTCTATATCTTTGTTGGGTCTTTTTGTGGTTTAGGTATCAGAGTATTTGGGGCTTCATAGAATGAGTTGAGTAGAGTACCTACTCTTTCTATTTTTTGGAATATTTTGTGAAGAACTGGGATTAGATCTTCTTTGAAGGTATGATAGAACTCTGCACTAAACCCATCTGGTCCTGGGCTTTTTTTGGTTGGGAGACTATTAATGACTGCTTCTATTTCTTTAGGGGATATAGGACTGTTTAGATCATTAACGTGATCTTGATTTAACTTGGGTACCTGGTATATGTCTAGAAACTTGTCCATTTCATCCAGGTTCACCAGTTTTGTTGAATATAGCCTTTTGTAGAAGGATCTGATGGTGTTTTGGATTTCTACAGGATCTGTTGTTATGTCTCCCTTTTCATTTCTGATTTTGTTAATTAGAATACTTTCCCTATGCCCTCTAGTGAGTCTGGCTAAGAGTTTATCTATCTTGTTGATTTTCTCAAAAAACCAGCTCCTTGATTGGTTGATTCTTTGAATAGTTCTTCTTGTTTCCACTTGGTTGATTTCACCTCTGAGTTTGATTATTTACTGCTGTCTACTCCTCTTGGGTGAATTTGCTTTTTTTCGTTCTAGAGCTTTTAGGTGTGTTGTCAAGTTGCTAATGTGTGCTCTCTCTAGTTTCTTTTTGGAGGCACTCAGAGCTATGAGTTTTCTTCTTAGAAAAGCTTTCATTGTGTCCCATAAGTTTGGGTATGTTGTGGCTTCATTTTTCATTAAACTCCAAAAAGTCCTTAATTTCTTTATTCCTTCCTTGACCAAGGTATCATTGAGAAGAGTATTGTTTAGTTTCCACGTGTGTGTTGGCTTTCTATTATTTATTTTGTTATTGAAGATCAGCCTTAGTCCATGGTGATCTGATAGGATGCATAGGACAATTTCAATACTTTTGTATATGCTAGGCTTCTTTTGTGAACAATTATGTGGTCAATTTTGGAGAAGGTACCGTGAGGTGCTGAGAAGAAGGTATATCCTTTTGTTTTAGGATAAAATGTTCTGTAGATATCTGTCAGATCCCTTTGTTTCATAACCTCTGTTAGTTTCCCTGTGTCTCTGTTTAGTTTCTGCTTCCATGATCTGTCCTTTGGTGAAAGTGGTGTTTTGAAGTCTCCCACTATTATTGTGTGAGGTGCAATGTGTGCTTTGAGCTTTACTAAAGTATCTTTAATGAATGTGGCTGCCCTTGTATTTGGAGCATAGATATTCAGAAATGAAAGTTCCTCTTGGAGGATTTTACCTTTGATGAGTATGAAGTGCCCTTCCTTGTCTTTTTTGATGACTTTGGGTTGGAAGTCAATTTTATTAGATATTAGGATGGCTACTCCAGCTTGTTTCTTCCTACCATTTGCTTGGAAAGTTGTTTTTCAGCCTTTCATTCTGAGGTAGTGTCTATCTTTTTCTCTGAGATGAGTTTCCTGAAAGCAGCAAAATGTTGGGTCCTGTTTGTGTAGCCAGCTGTTAGTCTATGTCTTTTTATTGGGGAGTTGAGTCCATTGATATTAAGAGATATTAAGGAGAAGTAATTGTTGCTTCCTTTTATTTTTGTTGTTAGAGTTGGCATTCTGTTCTTGTGGCAGTCTTCTTTTAGGTTTGTTGAGGGATTACCTTCTTGTTTTTTCTAGGACGTGATTTCCGTCCTTGTATTGGTTTTTTTCTGTTATTATCTTTTGAAGGGCTGGATTCATGGAAAGATAATGTGTGAATTTGGTTTTGTCGTGGAATACTTTGGTTTCTCCATCTATGGTAATTGAGTGTTTGGCTGGGTATAGTAGCCTGGGCTGGAATTTGTGTTCTCTTAGTTTCTGTATAACATCTGTCCAGGCCCTTCTGGTTTTCATAGTCTCTGGTGAAAAATCTGGTGTAATTCTGATAGGCTTGCCTTTATATGTTACTTGACCTTTTTCCCTTACTGCTTTTAGTATTCTATCTTTATTTAGTGCATTTGTTGTTCTGATTATTATGTGTCGGGAGGAATTTCTTTTCTGGTCCAGTCTATTTGGAGTTCTGTAGGCTTCTTGTATATTCCTGGGCATCTCTTTCTTTAGGTTTGGGAAGTTTTCTTCTATAATTTTGTTGAAGATATTTGCTGGTCCTTTGAGTTGGAAATCTTCATTCTCATCTACTCCTATTATCCTTCGGCTTCGTCTTCTTATTGTCTCCTGGATTTCCTGGATGTTTTGAGTTAGGATATTTTTGGATTTTGTATTTTCTTTGATTGTTGTGCCAATGTTCTCTATGGAGTCTTCTGCACCTGAGATTCTCTCTTCCATCTCTTGTATTCTGTTGCTGATGCTCACATCTATGGTTCCCGATTTCTTTTCTAGGGTTTTTATCTCCAGCGTTGCCTCAGTTTGGGTTTTATTTATTGTGTCTACTTCCCTTGTTTTTTTTTAGGTCTTGAATGGTTTTATTCAATTCCATCACCTGTTTGGTCTGGTTTTCCTGCAATTCTTTAAGGGATTTTTGTGCTTTCTCTTTAATGTCTTCTACCTGTTAGAAGTGTTCTCCTGTATTTCTTTAAGTGTGTTATTAAAGTCCTTCTTGATGTCCTCTACCATCATCATGAGATATGCTTTTAGATCTGGGTCTAGCTTTTCCGGTGCGTTGGGGTGCCCTGGACTGGGCCAAGTGGGAGTGCTGGGTTCTGATGATGGTGAGTGGTCTTCATTTCTGTTAGTAAGATTATTACATTTACCTTTCGCCATCTGGTAATCTCTGTAGTTAGTTGTTATAGTTGTCTCTGTTTAGAGATTGGAGCAGACGCTGTGTTCCACTCACCAGAAGTCTTAATATCCCGTGGCGGCTGTCATGGGTAGCTGGCGGGTTTCAGCCGACTCTCCGCCCTAGCTACCCCTGTGCTGGTCGGACCGGAAGGGAAGATAGCATTTTCAACAAATGGTGCTGGCACAAGTGGTGGTTATCATGTAGAAGAATGCGAATTGATCCATTCCTATCTCCTTGTAGTAAGGTCAAATCTAAGTTGATCAAGGAGCTCCACATAAAACCAGAGACACTGAAACTTATCAAGGAGAAAGTGGGGAAAAGCCTCGAAGATATTGGCACAGAGGAAAAATTCCTGAATAGAACAGCAATGGCTTGTGCTGTAAGATCAAGAATCGACAATTGGAACCTCATGAAACTGCAAAGCTTCTGTAAGGCAAAAGACACAGTCAATAAGACAAAGAGGAAAACAACAGATTGGGAAAGGATCTTTACCTATCCTAAATCAGATAGAGGACTAAAATCCAATATATATATAAAGAACTCAAGAAGGTGGACTCCAGAAAATCAAATAACCCCATTAAAAATTGGGGCTCAGAGCTAAACAAGGAATTCTCACCTGAGGAATACCGAATAGCTGAGAAGCACCTGAAAAAACTGCTCAGCATCCTTAATCATCAGAGCAATGCAAATCAAAACAATCCGGAGATTCCATCTCACACCAGTCAGAATGGCTAAGATCAAAAATTCAGGTGACAGCAGATGCTGGCGAGGATGTGGAGAAAGAGGAACACTCCTTCATTGTTGGTGGGATTGCAAGCTTGTACAACCACTCTGGAAATCAGTTTGGCAGTTCCTCAGAAAATTGGACATGGTACTACTGGAGGATCCAGCAATACCTCTCCTGGGCATATATCCAGAAGATGTTCCAACTAGTAAGAAAGAAACATGCTCCACTATGTTCATAGCAGCCTTATTGATAATAGCCAGAAGCTGGAAAGAACCCAGTTGCCCCTCAAGAGAGGAATGGATACAGAATGTGTGGTACATTTACACAATGGAGTACTACTCAGCTATTAAAATAATGAATTTATGAAATTCCTAGGCAAATGGATGTACCTGGAGGGCATTATCCTGAGTGAGGTAACCCAATCACAAAATAACTCAAATGATATGTACTCAGTGATAAGTGGATATTAGCCCAGAAATTTAGGACACCCAAGATATAAGTTACAATTTTCCAAACACATGAAACTCAAGAAGAACGAAGACCAAAATGTGGACACTTTGCCCATTCTTAGAATTGGGAACAAAATAGCCTTGGAAGGAGTTACAGAGACAAAGTTTGGAACTGAGACAAAACAATGGACCATCTAGAGACTACCATATCCCGGGATCCATCCCATAATCAGCCTCCAAACGCTGACACCATTGCATACACTAGCAAGATTTTACTGAAAGGATCCTGATATAGCTCTCTGTAGTGAGACTATGCCGGGGCCTAGCAAACACATAAGTGGATGCTCACAGTCAGCTATTGGATGGATCACAGGGCCCCCAATGGAGGAGCTAGAGAAAATACCCAAGGAGCTAAAGGGATCTGCAACCCTATAGGTGGAACAACATTATGAGCTAACCAGTACCCCGGAGCTCTTGACTCTAGCTGCATATGTATCAAAAGATGGCCTAGTTGGCCATCACTGAAAAGAGAGGCTCATTGGACTTGCAAACTTTATATGCCCCAGTACAGGGGAAAGCCAGGGCTAAATAGTGGGAGTGGGTGGGTAAGGGGTGGGGGTGGAGGGTATGGGGGACTTTTGGGATAGCATTGGAAATGTAAATGAGGAAAATACCTAATAAAAAATTAAAAATAAAGAAATAGCTAGACAACATTAGTATCTTTCCTTGGATTTGAAGGTGGTGTATAACTTTAAGTGAAGAAAAATAATTGTTAATTAGGATATGGACCCATTAGAAATGTTCTCCTTCCTCCTTCCTCTCCCCATCCTTCCCTTCCTTTTCCTTCTTTCTTTCCTTCCTTCATTCCTTCCTCCCTCCTTTCCTTTCCTTTCTTTCCTTTTTTCCTTTCCTTTCCTTTCCTTTCCTTTCCTTTCCTTTCCTTTCCTTTCCTTTCCTTTCCTTTCCTTTCCTTTCCTTTCCTTTCCTTTCCTTTCCTTTCCTTTCCTTTCCTTTCCTTTCCTTTCCTTTCCTTTCCTTTCCTTTCCTTTCCTTTCCTCTCTCCTCTCCTCTCCTCTCCTCTCCTCTCCTCTCCTCTCCTCTCCTCTCCTCTCCTCTCCTCTCCTCTCCTCTCCTCTCCTCTCCTCTCCTCTCCTCTCCTCTCCCCTCCCCTCCCCTCCCCTCCCCTCCCCTCCCCTCCCCTCCCCTCCCCTCCCCTCCCCTCCCCCCCTCTTTCATTTTAGACAGGAGTTCCTCTGTTTAGCCCTGTCAGAAATGGTTCTTGCTGTAGAGCAAACTGGCTCACAGAGAGCCACCTGCTGTTTCCCAAGTGCTGGGATTAAAGGCATGTACCATCACTGCCAAGCTAATGTGTTTCTTGAGCTGGGAGGTGATTTCTAAAAATAAGTATTTACTAGCTAGAAAGATAATTCCATTAGTAAAGTATTAACCATGAAAGGATGAGGACTGGTGTTTGTTCCCCAGCACCTATTTAAAAGCTAGGCACAGTGGCACACATTTGTAATTCCAGAACTGTGACTCTCTGGCCAGCCAACTCTGCCAGTCAGTGAGCCTCAGGTACAAGTGAGAAAGACTAGTTCATAAACCAAGGTGACCTTCTGCTCCCTCTACCCATTCACACTATGGCCACTTTCTCATTTACAAATTTCTACAGATATTCTAATGTAAACAAATAAATCTAAATTTTCAAAGCTGTGGTCCCCTTTTGAGAGAGAACATGTGATATTTATTCTCCTGGGTCTAAGATACTTTGCTCAATTTGTTAAGTTGGTTTCACTTTCTGTAAATTTCATTTAATTTTTCTAGCAGCTTAATAAAGTATCATTGTTGATATGCTCTGTATTTTCTTTGTCTACTCATCAGTGGATGGACATCTAGGCTAATTTTGTGTCCCAGCTATTGTGAATCAAATAATGATGTTCTCTCTCTGTAGTAGAAAATACAATCATGTGGATATATGCTTAGGAGTGATATAGTTGAGTCTTAATGAAATTCTATTTCCAGTTTTTTGAGAAACCTCCAGATTGATTTATAAAGAGGTTTCACTAAGAGTGTATAAATGTAGCCCTCTATCCACATCTGTGCCAACATTTGTTATAATTTTCATTTCTGATGATAAGTCTTCTGACTGGGGTGAGATGGAATTCCAAAGTGGATTTATTCTACATTTTCTGAAAGGCAAAGTATCATGAACACTTTGTATTTACTAGCCATTTGTGTTTCCTTTTTTGAGAACTTTACAGTTCAGCAAATTTTTTAAACTGGCTAGTTCGTTTTCTTGCTTTTTTGAAAAATTATTTTGACTGACTTTTATTATAACACATACGAAAATACTGATTTTTAAAAACCAGTAATACTATATATATTTCTTTTTGTTCCTTTTATTGAAAACAGCTTCCCCTCTTCATATTATATTTTAATTACTGTTTTTTAATCCCTCTATTCCTTCTAATTCCTCTCCATCTCCCCTACCATCTGGTCTACATCCTTTCTGTCTCTCATTTGAGAACAGACATCTAACAGATAAAAATAAAATAAAATAAAATAAAATAAAAATTAATATATCAAAATTGGACAAACCATCAAACAAAAGGAAAAGAGCCCAAGAAAAAGCAAAAGTAGCAGACATAGACCTAGAAATCAACTTATTTGTACTCTCACTCAGGAATAACATAAAAAACTAAAGTGGAAGCCAGATGCAAAGGACCTGTAAGGTTAAAAAAATGTATGTATGTGTATGTATGTATGTATGTATGTATAAAAATAAAATAAAATAATATTAAAAATAAGGCATATACGAGACAAGGAACCTCAAAAGATGACAAGTTTACATCAGCTCTTTGCAAAGTGTACATATGTAAAGGCATTCTAAATGAAATCACCAAATAATGGGGAGACAGAGCCCCAACTGGATATTTGTCACCAAATGAGGCTGAGGCTTTCCATGGGAACCCACAAACAGCTCAGGCTGTTTTTTTCTTTTCTTTTCCTTTCTTTCTTTCTTTCTTTCTTTCTTTCTTTCTTTCTTTCTTTCTTTCTTTCTTTCTTTCTTTCTTTCCTTCCTTCCTTCCTTCCTTCCTTCCTTCCTCCCTCCCTCCCCCCCCCCCCCTCCTCCTCCTCCTCCTCCTCCTCCTCCTCCTCCTCCTTCTTCTTCTTCTTCTTCTTCTTCTTCTTCTTCTTCTTCTTCTTCTTCTTCTTCTTCTCTCTCTCTCTCTCTCTCTCTCTCTCTCTCTCTCTTTCTTTCTTTCTTTCTCAGCTCCCTATATTATTTGGGTATTATTCCTATATTGGATGAGTACTTAGTAAAGATCATTTGCCATCTGTAGGCTGCAGTTTTGTCCTATTGACAGTATCCTTTGCATTTCAGAAGCTTTTCAGTTTCACAAAGCAAGGGAAACAGGGTGTTCCACAAGAATGCTTAGTTCTCTGAGAATGGGGGCAAAGAGAGAAAGCAGAGGCCACACCAGGTTGTAGGCTACAGAGCTGGGGATAAGACCAGGGGACAGTACATGGAGGATGGGGTGTGGGGATGAAGGTGAGGGGCTTATATACTTCCTTTGCTAGCTTGCTTGCTTCTCTGGCAGGGTTAGCTGGCTGGTTCTTAGAAATGTCTGCTGGAGTTGGAGGGTTAGATAACAGGAATAAAAGTGGAGAGGGAGATCTGTGTGATCCACTGGTAGTCTGCTACAGAGCTGGGAATGAGCCTATGAGATTGGATTTGGAGAAGACAAGGGAAGGATGAAGATATGAAGTTAGATTACCTGATTTCCTGGCCATTATGCCCTGAGGTCTCCCAGAGAACACTTGCTGGAGTTGGAGGGTGGGATAATGGGATGGATCAGTGAAGGAACTTTGGATAGGGATGATCTGCATGATCCACTCAAGATAGTGTCAGAGAGGATGGGGAGGCTGCAGCAGGGGACTGCTACAAATGCAATCAGACTGGGAGACTGGATTTAGAGGAGAGGAGAGAGAAGATCTGCAGTTAGCCACCTTCTTCCCTCTGCTTTGTTTCCTTAATGCTTAGTTTGGAGTTCTTTGTGCATCCTAGATGCTAAACTTCTGTCAGACATTCAGTTTGTTGGGAAAGATTGCCCCTCCACCACCCCTTTTTTTTTTTTCAGTGATACCTCTCCATCCAATTAATGGTTTCTTTTGCTGTACTGAAGTTTTCTAGTTTATCAGATCCCATTTGTCAATTATTGGCTTTTGTTTCCTGAGTGACCAAATTCTCATTTGTAGTTCTTTCCCAAGCCTGTGTCTTACAATAGTCTACTACCTCTCTTTCTATAAATTTTAGAGGTTCAGGTTTACACTAAAGTCTTGATCCATTTGGTGTTTATTTTTGCTCAGGATGAAACATTAGGATCTAGTTGTTGAAAGTAATGTTATTTCTCCAGTGCTACTGTTCCAGTATCATGTTGTTTTATTACTACATCTCTGTAATAGAACCTGAAGCCAAACATAATGATAATTCTCACAGCATTAATTTTTTTTCAGCATTTCTTTGGTTTTCCTTGGTTTTTGCATTTCCATATATATTTTAATTTTAGTGGTTTTTGTTTGTTTGTTTGTTTATGTAAAGAATGAAAGAACTTTCACTGAGATTGCATTGAACTTATGGATTGGTTTTGGCAAGATGTATATTTGCACAATATTAATTATTCTGATTTATGAGCATAGAAAATCTGTTTATCCTCTAATGTCTCCCTCAACTTTTTTTCTGCAATGTATTAAGTTTTCACTGTATAGATATTTCATTTCTTTGGTGAGTTTAACTTCCTTACTATAGTTTTATAATGTGCAGAAAATATTCTGAATTCTCAGTGAGTAATGTTTAACTACTTTTAAACACACAAACATAAAACACATATCAATCACAGAAGTGAAATCTAGATTAAAAATTAAAATGACTGTCATAGAATAAAAAAAGACTGCAGTTCTAATGTTGGCATCAATTAGACATAAGTTTATAGTGTCTATTGATTTATTATCATCTGAGAGATTATATCTGGAACTTGATCAGCTCAGTGGGTTATGATGGAACCTTATTAAACCTTGTTTAACAAAGGGTCTCATTTGCCTTTGGTTTACTCCTTGAACCTTCAGAGACTCTGTCCTCCTCATGGTGTGCATGGCTAATGTAGTAGCGAATATATGTGTCAGAACTTGGATAACAGGGAGTTATCCAAACCCCCATCACCCCACCAGATGACTTCAAACAGACACAAGATTGTACTTGTCTGGCTTTTGGTAAAAATTCAGCTGAACAGATTTCAATACCTAAGAATGCAATTAAGTTAGTTGATCTCAAGACTTCCTGCTTCTAACAATATCCAGGGAAAATGTAAGAAAGACTGGCAACTTTTAAAGTAGAAGAACATGTGGGAATTTCAAAGAATATTTTGTTCAGATAGAAGCAGATATTCTCACATGAAATGCCAGAATGAAGTGTTTAGTTTCTAGATTGAAAGCTATTATATCAATCACATGTTGGTGTTTATGACTTCGTGATTGTGACCAAATGCAACAAGAAATTTTGGTTGTCAACTCTATATAATCATGGCTTTTGAGTCCTGCCAAACATTCTAACAGTTTGTAAATTGAAAATATAAAGTGAATTTTCAAGACATGAGAATAACCTCTAATAAGTTAGCAAATAAAAGTTTAAACAAGCATTGGCATTTCCTTTAAGAGGAATTGGTGTGTGGTTGATGTTTTCTTCTTCTATTTATAACCTGTAAAGTAGTGATTAGGGATAAATTGTGGAATGTATTCAAGTATTTAATTTTCTGAGAAAAAATACAAACCTTCGGTTTCTTCTAACTAAAGGAATGATATGAAAATTAGAAGTCTCAAACACGAGAATTCGATACTAAAATATCACAGCAAAGACTTGGCCTTTGACATGATTCTGGAGGTAAGGTGATTGACACCAAGTCTAGAGAACTGAGTTTGATTTACTGGACTCTCACAGTGAAAGACGAGAACCAATTACCAGAAGTTATCCTTTGATCTTCTCATGCTCTGATTTTCATGGATGAGCTCTCTCATAAATAAATATAATAAAAATTAAATTAAAAGTGAACTACTGTTTTGGCATAGTTATATATTTTAATTTAAAATACATAAAGCAAACTGTTTTATTGCTGTCAACCTTTTAAAATATATTCATAATTAATGTTTTCTAAAGGTCTATTTATCTACCTATCATCATACATACTAAACATCTGCACTTGTTTTAATATGAGTAGACGTATTAAAGGCATACACTCTCAGATTTCCCCATTAAGGCATCGAGATGCATTGTTACCAATTATAGAATGAAAAAAAGTTAAGATATATCAGTAAAAAATTATTCATAGTTTTTTTTAAGATTTATTTTATTATTATATCTAAGTACACACTGTTGCTGTCTTCAGACACACCAGAAGAGGGTGTCAGATTTCATTATGGGTGGTTGTGAGCCACCATGTGGTTGCTGGGATTTGAACTCAGGACCTTTGGAAGAGCAGTCAATGCTCTTAGCCACTGAGCCATCTCTCCAGCCCCCTATTCATAGTTTTGAAAGCATAGCAAAACAGGTCTTATTCATAACCACTGCAAGGGGTACAGAGGCCAGTGCAGCGCAGTGCAGTGCAGTGCAGTGGTAGAAAATGATTGGGCTTAACTTCAAATGTTTCATGGTGAGATGAGTATTTACAGCAGCTGAGCAGAGTGAGTTCCAACAGAGGGGAAACCACATCAAGAATGGTAGAGTATAGCGATAAAGAAACCTAATAGCACTTTTGCTGAAGACAGACCAATGTGATCCACAGGTGTTTGGGAGTGGAGAATAAGACACCTGGTCAGGAACTCAGGTGATCCAATACAGAGTATAGGCAGTTTTTGCTAAAACAGAACTTTATAAGGGAACACACAGATAGGTCTATGAGAGTTTGGTCAAAAAAGGAATCTTTTCGAGATTGCAGTATGCCCTAATAAGATGCAGTTATGATGATAATGATGATGTGTGTGTGTTTTAGGAAGAGGATCTATAAGCTTAAGTTACTTTTTAAGGAATAACCCAAATTAATTTCAATTCTTTTAGGACTACCAAAGGCAGAAAGAGGGAACTAAGTGCTTCTTTTGAAAATAAATTTGCTCAGCATTCTGTCACATTGACCTGATAGAGCTCAGTCAGACTGAACCCCACTGTGGAGTTCAGCTGTTTGACGATAATGTGTACCAGGCAGGCGAAGTCTGCAGAAGAGAGTGAGTTATGACTCACTCTGGTCTCTGAGGCAATGTCTGTGTTTTGGATTTCACTGCTTCTATCACACACACTTTATAGTGTTCTAACAGCATCTGGGATGGCTCTTCTTTTTCTTTTCTTTTTTTACTTTTCTTTTCTTTTCTTTTCTTTTCTTTTCTTTTCTTTTTGTCCCTAGACTTTGTCCTGTTTCTTAACCTTTTGATATCGAAAAATCTTTATATCTCTGATATTACTGAATATTATGGTTTATAACCTTTCTTCAAAGGATGAAAACAGTTCAAGAAAACATTTTCAGCTTTACAATTTTTCAACGATATAAAAATATGTTTACCCAAAACAAACACACTAGTCACTTTTATCTATGCTATAGAACTATGTAGACCAAAGATTCTATTCAAATCATTTATCTAGACAAATTTTTACAGATAATTGTATGTATCTGTACACATATGGGCACAGACACACACACCTTGTATTAATTCCCACAGGGTATATGCTGCTTGTCTCCCACGTATATCAGGATATATTTTCAAGATACTTATACAAAAAGTCAGAAAGGATTAAGCTCTATTTCTTATAAGCCAGAAATTTGTCAAACTTCTTTTAAAATAACCAAGGAGTATTGAGTGTGAACATTATAGCAGTGCAGGAGTTTGCATACACTAAGTAATGGAATGAATGGGACCAAGAACATCAGAAGGAAACTACTGCAAGTCTGTCCTTTTCTGTAAGGCTTTCATGGTGTGTGCACCTGCTGGTGCAAACATAATCTAGTCCAATCCAAAACCACAGGGAGAACAGACCCCTACCTTTCCCTGAAATCAGTCTTTTTCATGGAGTCTTTTGTCCTTCTGGATTATACAAGACTCTTGGAGTGTTCTAATACGAGTACATTTTAATTCTTGATAATGATTTTATCAATACTTGTGGCTCTTACTTTTAATACCATTGGCATTGCCTTCCCAATTTTACTGGCAGAAGAATGGATTGCTAGGGATGATTGTGAATCATGTCTTTTGAGTCTTTATTTTAATTAGACCACTGTGAAGATAACAGAATTCTTTTTGAAGAGGATAATTCTTCATTCAGACTGAATAAATGATCTACTCAAAAACACAAAACAGTAGTTTATGCTACCTGTAGTAGAGAGAAAATATTTATGTATTTATTATTTAGCATAAATTATGTTTCTGTTTCATAGTTCTACAATCTTCAAATGAATTGTCCACTGTTTTGTTTTTTTTTCTTTTTTTAATTAGGTATTTATTTCATTTACACTTCCAATGCTATCCCAAAAGTCCCCCACACGCTCCCCCACTCACTCCCCCAACCACCCACTCCAACTTCTTGGCCCTGGCGTTCCCCTGTACTGAGGCATATAAAGTTTGCACGACCAATGGGCCTCTCTTTCCACTGATGGCCGACTAGGCCATCTTCTGATACATATGCAGCTAGAGACACGAGCTTCAGGGGGTACTGGTTAGTTTATATTGTTGTTCCACCTATAGGGTTGCAGATCCCCCCAGCTCCTTGGGTACTTTCTCTAGCTCCTCCATTGGGGGCCCTGTGATCCATCCAATAGCTGACTGTGAGCATCCACTTATGTGTTTGTTAGGCCCCGGCATAGTCTCACAAGAGACAGCTCTATCTGGGTCCTTTTAGCAAAATCTTGCTAATATATGCAATGGTGTCAGCTTTTGGAAGCTGATTATGGGATGGATCCCCGGATATGGCAGTTTCTAGATGGTCCATCCTTTTGTCTCAGCTCCAAACTTTGTCTCTGTAACTTCTTCCATGAGTGTTTTGTTCCCAATTCTAAGAAAGGGCAAAGTGTCCACACTTTGGTCTTAAGAAACTTGTAAGCATCACCCGGGAGTGGTGGCGCATGCCTTTAATCCCAGCACTTGGGAGGCAGAGGCAGGCGGATTTCTGAGTTCGAGGCCAGCCTGGTCTACAAAGTGAGTTCCAGGACAGCCAGAGCTATACAGAGAAACCCTGTCTCGAAGAAAAAAAGAAGAAGAAGAAGAAGAAGAAGAAGAAGAAGAAGAAGAAGAAGAAGAAGAAGAAGAAGAAGAAGAAGAAGAAGAAGAAGAAGAAGAAACTTGTAGGCATCAAGAAGAAAAGAAGCTTTGTTTAAAATCATTTTTTGGTGTGTTTAGTAATGAATCTAATCAAATGAATTATCAACATTGCTGGGAAGACAACTCACCATTTTGAAGGCAGAGTTCTAACTCTGGAAAAGGCAAACACGCAGGTTCACTTCTGTGTCCCACCTCCACCTTCTAGAGGCATTGTTGGTGCCCTCAGCCCCAGAACTGGACAGTTTTTGTGATCTTCTTTTTCCTCATTGGAAAAAGGCCATAAAAAGGAATGCTTGTTCAGTGTTTGATTGTAGGGCAATGGGTGATTGAAATTTTCTTAATAAAAAGGGTAATTTTCAAAACTGGGAGCAGGGTGAACAGTAGTGAAGTCCCCTGAGTTTACTAACAGCAGAAAGGCATTAGCACTCAAGTCTCCAAATGTCCAGGAGCTGTGTCAAAGGGCCACAGGCAGGATCTGCAGAAAGCTGACAGCTGAACACATGCAGCCTCCTTCAGCCATTGTTCCATGAACAGGGAGTCAAGATGCATAAGCTCCCTCTTTCTCCAATGCTCTGACTTCTAGCTGGTGCCTTGGAAGTGCACAAGCTGGTGCCTTCTTGGGTGCAACAAGAAGCTTGAGAGATACAGATATTGATAGTGAGTTATAGAGAGCACCCAGGAGATGGGAGACTAAGAGGGACACTGTTGGAAAACAAGAGCCACACAGCTATTAGGTTATGTATATACTCTATGTGTATGGAAATGTGAGGCAGAGCAAAGATGACCACCTAACCCCTAACCTTGCTGTATTATGAACTTTCTGCACATCTAGCATATCTTCTGTTTGCTCACTCTTTTTAGCTGCTAAATTTTTCTCCCAGTGAAAATCAAGATAAGGGGCACAATATTGTAAATAGCTTAATCTTAGGTAAGAGATAAAGAAACCACTGTGCCAGGGGCAGAAGAAAAAGATAAAGCAGCAGTAGAAGAGGAAGCCAGAGCAAGGAAATGATTTAAAGACACAGGACCCTGAAGAACCTAGACGTTTCTGTAACTTCTTCCATGCATATTTTGTTCGCCCTTCTAAGAAGGATCGAAGTATTCATACTGTGGTCTTCCTTCTTCTTGAGTTTCATGTGGTTTGTGAATTGTATCTTTGGTATTCCAAGCTTCTGGACTAATATCCACTTATCAGTGAGTGCATATCCTGTGTGTTCTTTTGTGATTGGGTTACCTCACTCAGGATGATGCCCTCCAGGTCCATCCATTTGCCTACAAATTTCATAAATTCATTGTTTTTAATAGCTGAGTAGTACTCCATACATTTTCTGTATCCATTCCTCTTTTGAGGGACATCTGGGTTATTCCCAGCTTCTGGCTATTATAAATAAGGCGTCTATGAGCATAGTGGAGTATATGTCCTTATTACATGTTGGAGCTTCTTTTGGGTATATGCCCAGGAGTGGAATTGCTGGGTCCTCAGGTAGTTCTATGCCCAATTTTCTGAAGAACAGCCAAACTGATTTCCAGAGTGTTTGTGCCAGCTTGCAATCCCACCAACAATGGAGGAGTGATTCTCTTTCTCCACAACTTCCCCAGCATCTGCTGTCATCTGAATTTTTGATCTTAGTCATTCTGACTGGTGTGAGGTAGAATCTCAGGGTTGTTTTGATTTGCATTTCCCTGATGACTAAGGATGTTGAATATTTCTGTAGGTGCTTCTCAGCCATTTGGTATTTCTGAGTTGAGAATTCTTTGTTTAGCTCTATACCTCATTTTTTAATAGGGTTATTTGTTTCTCTGGAGTCTAACTTCTTGAGGAGTTACAGAGACAAAGTGTGGAGGAGAGACTGAAGGAATGACCATCCCAAGACTGCCCCATCTGGGGATCCATCCCATATAGAATCACCAAACCCAGATACTATTGTGGATGCCAACAAGTGCTTGCTGACAGGAGCCTGATATGGCTGTCTCCTGAGAGACTCTGACAGTGCCTGACAAATACAGAGGTGGATGCTCATAGCCATCTATTGGACTGAGTGCTGGGTCCCAATGAAGGAGTAGAGAAAGGACCCAAGGAGCTAAAGGAGTTTGCAGCCCAATAGGAGAAACAACAATCTGAACAAACTGGTACCCTGAGAGCTCCCAGGGACAAAACCACCAACCAAAGAGTACACATGGTGTGACCTATGGCACCAGCTGCATATGTAGCAGAGGATGGCCTAGTCAGTCATCAATGGGAGGAGAGACCCTTGGTCCAATGAAGGCTCCATGCCTCAGTGTAGGGGAATGCCAGGGCCAGGAAGTGGGTGTGAGTGAGTTGCAGGGGGTGGGGGTTGAGTATAGGGGAAGGTAGGTTTTGGAGGGGAAACCAGGAAAGAGGATAACATTTGAAATAAAGAAAATATCTTAAAAAAAAAAGAAGAAGAGTGAAGGACAAAAAGAACCTTGAAGTTTTCTATAATGTTGTTTAAATTTTCTGCAAATCATGAAAGGAAGATTTATTGAAAAATGAATAGTAACAAAATCTAATATGCAAAAACAATAGAAATATCCTAGGTAAGGCATAGAAGGGCAGAACAGAATAAAGTAAGACAGCAAGATTGCTCAGCTATGAGATGAAAATGAGTAGGATTGTTACAGCAAGAAAGAGATGTGTGCAAGCACATGATGGGTTATTACTGTGCTGTGTGTCATCCCAGATATTCCTCTGTTTGAGAGTTAAGGAGGTATAAATCAAGTTTCATGGCTGCTGCCAGAAGACATGAGATTTCTGTGTCAGGGAAGAATGACCTAGTTAGTTGTGGGCCAGCAAGCAGCAGGAGTGCATGCCTGTTTGTGCTTGTTTTCAAGGCTTTGTATCTCAACAGGGTGATTGAAATGGGCCTGGAAGCGAACTGTGTCGAGATTTTTTTTTGTTGCATTATTGAACTTTGAGAACATATGCTGTGTTTAGCATTTGTTTTTACTGTCCCTATTTTCCAAGTCTATTTACTTGACAGATGCCCATGAAAATATTATCCACCAAAAAGGACAGTCAATACTTCTCCAAGAAGCTATGGAGAAAGGAGTTTCAACATTAATGTGACTTTCAGTCAAACATAAATGCATTTGAGGGGAATGCATGCAACAAAGCTTTAACCATTCATAAATCTGTTCTATATAGAGTTCTATTACTAACAAAGAATAGAGAGAAGGCAACTATTTTTAATTTGAACTTTGCCTTACAGGATTCAAAAAATGTCAATGTGATGCTCTTTGCTCTTCTTAAGGTTAATGGTCTATTTTAAACTACTGGTGACTCGTGTCATGTTCCATCATGCCAGACCTTCAGAGAGGCACACAAGAGTTAAAGTTAAAGTAATTGGATGGATCACAGAGCAAAGCCAAAGTAAACACAACCATAAGATGGTGACATATGAATATAATTAACTCTTCCCAAATAATTACCACATCTGAGCTTGATTGCTGGGGTTGCTTATCCTGTTTGGCATTCAGATTGATTAAGAATGACACTAATTGTCATCTCTTAGAAGAAGAGAGGTTCCATAATCAAATTAAAAAGAAAAAGCACAAACTCTTGGATATAGGCCTCCATCATATACATGTGCATGTGTTAAGAATATTTGTGTGGGTTTGTGTTTTGTCCAGGGTGTACATTCCTAGAACAGCCTTGGATGTCATTCCTCAGGCACTAGCTACCTTCGTAGGGGGCCTCAGCTATCTGCTTGTGCCTGCCTCCCAGCTACAACTACTGAGGTCAAAGGAATGCACCATCATATAGTCTCCCCTCCCCCAGCCTGGAACCTGCTTGCTCAGGGGTGGAGTTTCCTGCTCATTCGTTCTGCCACGCCCACTGCTGGACCGTGCCGCTTTGCTGTTTGGAGCCACACACGTGCTCATCCTGCTACTGGACCCTGAGTTATTTGTCGGGAATAGGGTCCCCTTCCCCCTTCCTTTATAACTGAGTGTCTGAACAAGTAAAATTGAGCTTTGATCAGAATGAACCTGTCTTGGCTCCGTTTCTTCTTTTGCCCCATCTAGTTCTTCTCTTTTAGCTCGAGTGGCCATCTCAGTCGAACCGTTCATTGCGAGCTGCTGGCCGGCCGCAACACCATCACACTTGACTTATTCATGTGAGTTCTGGTGGCAGAAATGAGGGTCCCATGCTTTCAAAGCAAGTGCTTTATGACATTTTCCCTATTCATGACTATAATGGTCAGTTCTGTGAGTCTAATAGTAACAGTTGCTGACACTAACATTCCATACTTAAGTAGAATGTCAGCTAAGTTTTCTACACTTTTGTGATTTTTCCATGTAGCTCAATTGTACACTAGACATTGCTAACTAGATTTGCATTAGCAGTCCAGTGGCACCAGGTGTCTGGGTCTAAAGGCTGCTTCAGTCTGCTTCTTCTTGATCTGTAAGATCATCACTGTCAGCTAAAACCAGTAGATAGATGCTTCTCTATGGGATTTGGCAAAGCCAAAGCCTTCATCCCTGCTAGAAGAAGAAATTAGTTCCAGCTGGATTCCGTCTTCTGAGGATGAAGATCAGACTGTGAATTGGATCTTGAGGGAGTGTCAAAAGACCTCAATCTGTGGTGAAGAAAGTAAAGCTTTACTTTTTATTTCTTACTAGATACCCACCCCCTCCTCTCTCTCACACACACACACCCACGCACACACACACACACTGAAGCTTTTCTTTCTTATATTTCCTCCATTTTAAATGGACTAATAGCCACAATCCTATCACTAATGTTCTACTACATGGACAGAGAATAGGAAGGTTGGGGTAGAGCCATGATCAGCTTCACTAGCCTTCTATCTACTTCACATCTGCCTTTGGTCCTGAGCTTGAATGATTTCATCCCTAGTTAACGGGATGCTTATCTATGCCAGAGTGCCTGGAGATAACCTCCCACTGACATGTATGTAGGTGGTAGTTAGCTGATTATAAACTTTTAGTACTGGATTTAAATTTAAAGCTAAACAATAGACACATTAATTTTAAAAACGAAGGCATCAGTATTTGCATAAGAGCAGTTGCCTGTAAGAAAGCAAAAAGAGTTGTATTGTTATGACTACAGTAAGAAGAAACTTAAAATAGCTTCAGATATAATAAGACACCAAAAAGATTGGAGGCATGGCATGTGATTCTGTTAAATGTTCAGTGTTCTGTTCTAAAAAGCAAAGAAATCTACCTCCACCTCCCACATATAAACAAGTTTAAAGGGCAGATGTGCTGGGGAGTCAGAAATAACTCTCAAAACCAAAAGATAAAGAAATGAGTTGGGATTAGAGTGACCATTGAAGAATCTACTTCTCTTCAGGAAGGGTTGCTGTAAAACAGGGGTATGGTCATTTGGATGAAGAATAAATATATAGACTGCACCCTTAACCATAGCTTGGAAACCACAGGTGTTCTGATAATCAAGGCAGTTATATGCTCAATTGGAAAGATGAAGAGTCATTCTTGCATCATCTAAACGTATATCAGATCATGGTTCCAGAGCTTCCAGTAGGAAGGGACCCAATATATTATTATTCTGCTAATGAAGTATTAAAGTGAGAGCTGAATTTGTAAACTTTATATACCTTAAATGACTCAAGGTCTTTTTAGCTTGGATTTATGGACAACAGAGCTGTGATTGGTAGATAATAAACAATTTTTAGATTACTTTTTCTTAAAATGGGTGACCTCTAACATCTCAAAACTTTAAATGTATAAAAATATTGAAAGTTAAAAGCTTGTTATCATTTTATTAACTCATTCAGGGTGCCAATGTGGTGCATAGCTTTTAGGAGAAGAAAGAGGACAACCGGTTCTGTAGATGTGTCTCGGCAGTTAAGAGCCCCTGCTGCTCTTGTAGAAGATTTTGGTTTGGTTCTTAGTATCTACACAAAAGCCCACAGTCAGCTGTAATTCCAGTTCCATAGGCTCTGATGCCATCTTCTTGTCTCTGTGGCCACTGCATTTACATGAAGCATATACATGCAGGCAAAACATTCATACACATTAAATAAAAATAAATGAATCTTAATATATAGAAAAGGAATAATTCATGTTGTTTATCTAAAAGAATGCAAACATAAAATCTAGGCTTATGTAACATATAAGAGCCAGAAGCTGGAAAGAACCCAGATGTCCTTCACCAGAGAAATGGATACAGAATATGTGATACATTTATACAATGGAGCACTACTCAGCTTTTAAAAACAATGAATTCATGAAATTCATAGGCAAATGGATAGAACTAGAAAATATCATCCTGACTGAGCTAACCTAATCACAAAAGGACACACATGGTGTGCACTCACTGATAAATGAATGTTAGCCCAAAAGTTCAGAATACACAAGATACAATTCACAGACCACATGAAGCTCAAGAAGAAGGAAGATCAAACTGTGGGTGCTTCAGTCCTTCTTAGAAGGGGTAACAAAATACTCACAGGTGCAAATATAGAGACAAAGTATGAAGCAGAGACTGTCCCACCTGGGGATCTATCCCATATATAGTCACCAAACCCAGACACTATTGTGGAGTCCAAGAAGTGCATTCTGACAGAAACCTGATAAAAACTGTCTCCTGAGAGACTCTGCCAGAGCCCGACATATACAGAGGTGGATGCTCACAGCCAACCATTGATCTGATCATGGAGTCCCCAATGGAGGAGATAAAGGACTGAAGGAGCTGAAGGGGTTTGCAACCCCATAGGAAGAACAACAATATCAACCAACCAGAGCTCCCAGGGTCTAAACCACTAACCAAGGAATACACATGGAGGGACCCATTGCTTCAGCTGCATATGTAGCAGAGGATGGCCTTGTCGGGCATCAATGGGAGAAGAGGCCTTTGGTCCTGTGAAGGGCAGAGAAATGTGAGGACGGGGAGGTGCAATTGGGTAGGTGGCTGGGGACACACCCTCATAGAAGCAGGAGGAGTGGGATGGGAAAGGGGGTTTCTGGGTGGCAATCTGGAAAGGGGATAACATTTGAAATGTAAATAAATAAAATATCCAATAAAAAGAAAAGAAATAATTTAAAATCCTCTTTAAAACATGAATCAATTGAAGAAAAGGTATTTAAGTAGGAATGATAGCATTTGAAGACAGCAAACATTTACTTTCAGGCATAATTGCTCTTGAATAACAAAGTCATTGATTGTTCTTCTCCATTACCAGAATTCTATATCTATTACAAGTGTCAAATATTCACTTAAATTTGTTCAAAGACCTTTGAGCTACTAAAATTCTAACTCTTTTTGGTAACATCACAACATTTGGCTAGGTTGTTTTCTGGGGATAATTTACCATTAGGTATCTAAATATGTTAAATAACTCTAACCACATTAAATTATACAATAATAACTCTGTTATGCAATACACATACAGTATGCCATTTAACCATTTCCTGAGTTATACTGTTTGAATGGACAAATGAAAGGTACTAAGTAAGGTTCATTGGAGTTAATCAACTTGTAAAACACCCTTAGCCACATAAACAAGAATAGAATTAAAACATCTTTAAATATCAAAGTATGTACTCTTTCCACCTGTTAAGGAAGAATAAATAGTATACCTTGTTGGAATCTCCATTTTTCCCATAATCAATACTAGATACCACTAACTGATCTTGGCATATTCTTTTTGGCTAATTCAGGCTTGCCCTGAGATTTGATTCAACTTGATAATTTAGGTTCAAACTTCCAAATTATTAGATACACTATTGCTGCTGAAAATCCTGGGCCAACTCCACACAAGGAGTCCTGTCTCCTTATTCTTAACAAAGGATAAATGATATACCTTTTCATTGAATTCACAATGGAAACTATTGAGGACATCATGTTTCCATTACATACAAGGGAAAACTAAGGGAGGAAAGTTTCTGAAAGAAACAAGTTCTCAGACTTCTAGTTACATATGGAAACACTGAAAAGATAAAGTAGTAAGTGTTTCTAAAATTCCTCTTGAACATTTGTTTAAGAAGACATGTTGAGATGTTACCTGAGCTGGATGAGATTTGCATGCCTTTAATAATGGTAAATAAACCAGAGGGGAATTGCTGCATACTATATTCTCCAGAGAGCAGAGAAAGGGATGGGTCAAAAAAGAGGAAGATGAAAAGGCTAGGAGAGAGACATTGACCCACTCAGCAGAAGACATGAGAAAACCCTCTTCATCAATTTACTTTGTATTTGAAGATGTGCTCACTCAACATCCTACTCCACCCACCAGGTGCTGTGCCTCCACACCATGATGGATACAGCCACTGAGCTATTAAGACCCAATAAATCTTGTCTTCCATATGATGCCTGGTATGGTATTTTATCACATCAATAGAAAAATAAGTAACCTTGCAAATGTCAAGAGAATCTAAAGTGGCTTGGTTTGGTTTTGCTTTCCCCTGTGTACTGGCCAGTTAATGTCAACTTTACACAAGCTAGAATCATCAGAATGTCAACTGAGAAAGTGTCTACATAAAATCAGACTGCATGTAAGCCTGTAGGAATTTCTTTTTTAATTAGTGATTTATGGGGGAGAGCCTAGCTCATTGTGGGTGGTACCACTCCTGGGTTGGTGGTCCTGGATTCTACAAAAAGGCAGGTTATTCAAGCCATCGTGAACAATCTAGTAAGCAACACCTCTCTACAGCCTCTCCATCAGCTACAGCCTCTCCATCAGCTACAGCCTCTCCATCAGCTACAGCCTCTCCATCAGCTACAGCCTCTCCATCAGCTACAGCCTCTCCATCAGCTACAGCCTCTCCATCAGCTTCTGTCTCCAGGGTCCTGCTCCGACTTCCTTCAGGATTTTTTTTCCCTCAAAGTATAAGTCAAATCAACCCTTTCCTCTCCAAGTTGCTTAGGTCATGGTGTGTCATCACAGCAATAGTAACCCTACCTAAGACACCCTATGATCTTGGATTCTATCCAAAGCAGAATTTCAAACGACTCCTCCAGCAGAAGTAGTTTATTTGGCAGAAGATTCTAAGAAGCAGGATTGAAAAAAAAATAAGATTAGGAGGGAAAAGGAAAAGCTAATGAAACATGCATTGGCTACTGGCTGTCACTGTAAGTAAATATCATTTAACACCCATGGAATCTTGTAAAGAACTTTGTAGAACATATTTCAAAATTTTTCACTAATGACAATGAAACTAGGGGTGATTGTCCTCTAATTATTATCTACAATTGGATGATAATCATTCAAGAAGCCAAATGCCCCCTCTCCTGGTATATGCCTAGGCTGTCTGGGTGGTTTATCTGGACTGTGCAGAAGCTTCAAGGCAATTGTGGAGACATTCTGTATGGCATAAAGATGGAAAATTGGCACTGGGCATGTATCCAATATGATAGCTCTGCTAACATCAAGAGACCAAGAGAAGGGACAGGGGAAACACCAGAACCTGCTGTGTGCTATAATGTTCTGTTTTTCCCCAGGCCATCATAATTTAATTTCTATATAATTTTACTGATTAAAAACACGATACCTGAAATCTGAGAACCATTTTTCAAACATCATTCCTCTATGATTTACTTCCATCCAAATTCATACTTCATTCTGTCTATGTGCTCTTTTGTGCCATTTATGTAGCCTACCAGAGAAAGGTATATCCCTCTGATGGAAAAAGTAACCCAATAAAGTTAAATATCTCATCTCTTTAATTTAAGAATGAGTCATTTGGAGGCTAGAAATATCTAAGAGAGCTACAGTTCTTATAGAAAACCTGAATTTGGTTCTTAACACCCATGTTGGATATCTCAAAAGCATCAGTAACTCTAGCTTCTGGAGGTCTAATGTCCTTTCCTAGTTTCCACACATACCTTCACACATGGGTGCACACACAGACAAACACACACACAAACGCAAACAGAGGCACATATGCATGAATAAAAATAAACATAAATATTTAAGAATGAATAATTTAGATTTATATTTTTAAAAACTATGAGAGATGCACCCCACCAAAAGAATCTATTTAACATCAAAAATATTCTGTTGTTAGCTAACATATTCATAGGTAAATTTTCTGAATTAATTAGATGATGGCAATCACAATTATGATATTTCTTAAGTCTTACAAAATACTAAAAGGTAAAGTGCCTCTATTCTTGTTTTAATAATAACAATTTAAATTATCATATCAAGTGATATGCAAAATAGCTTGAAAACATTTAATCATTGTGCATTTTAGGTACTTATCAAATTTTTTATACTGTTGAGATGTTTAAAATTTGCAATTTAAAGAACCTGTATGTAATAGTTTAAGATGTGGCAAGCACACAAATCAATCACGTTGGACTGTGCACATAACAGAAGTTAGACATTGTGCGAGCCAAGGAAACCTCTCTGGAACCCTTGGTGCCTTTAACAATACATTTTAAAATCAGCATCATGTTTCTAAATTGGATTAAAGGACTTGTCTGCAGTATCTGCTTCACAGAAGAATTTTGACTTCAGTATTTTACTTTTGATTTCTTGTCTTCAATACAAGAAATTATGAATACTGGATTTCTAAAAATCAACAGTAATTCAATAATGTTAGAGGCTAACAAACTGATAATAATTTTCCTTGTTGCATTATTATGGAAACATCTTCTGTTTCTAAAATGTTTTGTTTTCTAGGTGTAACTAACCAAGATAATAGATATGCTCAGGGAAGATAGAACTCTATTTCTTTGCTTAGTAAAATGCAGTATAATATAGCTTGCACTGTGTATGGCACAGTTTTCATCACTGCAAAATTAAGGTTGTAATATACAAAGAATATTAAACAAAATAAAAAAGGCAAGACATGTGGTCTTTAAAATGTCTATATAAGAATCAAAAAAGGCGATAGATAAAAACTAAAGGCAAAAGGAAAGGAAAGGAAAGGAAAGGAAGGATTAAAGACCAAAGAGCAGAAGAGAGAATATAGGGATTTATATTAAAAGTAGACAGTGAATGATTAAAAAAAAAAAAAAAAAGAGCCAAAGCATGTGCATCAGCAGCTACATTTTACTTTGTCAACAAAATCATTATGATGAAAACAATGCACTTTTATTCAAATGTATTTGACTGATTTAGAACCCAGTAATTTTACATATACATGAAAATACCAATTTTGAGGCACAATTTAGAGCAATATACAATTACACCTTTTGTGGCCTCCCTTCCCCCAGCCTGGAACCTGCTTGCTCAAGGGTGGAGCTACCTGCTCATTCGTTCTGCCACGCCTACTGCTGGACCCTGCCTTTGCTGCTTAGAAGAGGCACACACGTGTTCGTCCTGCTACTGGACCCTGAGTTACTTGGCGGGAAATCGGGTTCCCTCCCCCTTCCTTTATAACTTAGTGTCTGGAAATAGTAAAATTGAGCTTTGATCAGAATGTTGTCTTAGCTCCATTCTTTCTTCCGCCCCGTCTAGATTCCTCTCTTTTCAGCTTGAACTGCCATTTTCAGTTGAACCGTTCGTGTTGTAGACTGCGGGCAGGCCGCAACAACCTTTCATATACAATTTTGTTTTTCTCAGTAACCTTCTCCTGCTTTGTCAGGGTCGAAACCATTGCAAATAAATGCCAACTCTGATAATGGTTTACATTTGTGATTGCTTTTTGCATACAGGCTCCCTTTCATTTACTTTTCTTTTCTCTATGTCATTTAGTCTAGAGGGGACACAGATACCTGCGGCGTTAAATGGTGGCTTTGAAATCATCAGCTTTAAACTCTTGTAAGTCTTGCTTCCTACTACAGAACACTTCAAATCTGCCTGTGAGTATTATTCCTACTTGGCAGGCAGGTGTGGGGCAGATTACCTGTTAGTGAGATGTGTCAAGTGTGTTCTTTGAAGCTATAAGCAATCTTTCAAATGTAAAGATAGAATGCATGTGAAAATGACAATCATCTAGGTTAGAATAACCGTAGCAATTGTGAAGGGCCTTCAACATCCACCACTTACAACAGTTATATCTGAGAACATTGCCTTCATCTTTTGTATATTATTTGGCATTATCTGGCACAGTGTGGACAGACAGCCTAAACATAAGTTGCAATAAGAGCACAATGCACACATAAAGTCAAGGTCAGTGTCTGCAAAAGCAAGCTACGCATTAACATTGAACTCTTGGAAAAACCTCCAAATCACAGGACATCCTGGCATAAATTGGTGGCTACAGTGTTAGCATGAAAACAGGTGCTAGCAGATCAGAATAATGTTAATATTTTTAGCAAATTTAGATTTGGAGAATCTCTTCTTCTGGTTTATTGAGTTCACCCAAATATTTACTTCTACAATGCTTTTCAATTTGTTTTTCATATTCAATATTAATTCCTCATGTAACTTCCCCCAGAGTCCTTCATAAGCCTGAATTCTATCTCATAGAGTTTGTACCCTAATTTTCTTTGTCAGGCAATGGCAGGGGCTCAAATCAGTATGTTCCAGTTTCTCCAGGAAGATCTGTTCACTAATGTATCTGCCCCCTTAAGAGGTCCAAACTCTTCTAGCCATCCTTTATCTTTTTCATTTTGAAGATATCTTCCAATTTTCCCCAATAATATTTCTGAATCAAACTTTCTATTATTAGAGATCTCCCCTCATGGGGGCTCTCACCATTGCTCACTAATACAGTAAACACAGCTATTTCTTCCTCTATCTTGTCCCTTGTATTTCTCTGAGCATCCCTATCCTTATCGACCCAGGACCAGTGTTCCTTTTCCTTGGGATCTTCAATTTTCTTAACTACTGAAACGTCAACTTTCTCAAAAAACATTTCCTGCTTCAAATATTTCCCAGTACAACTTAATCATCACGAGTTGGCTAATGTTTTCCAGAGAACAATTAAGGCCCTCAACATCCACATCTAGAACCCATTTATGTCCCTTTGTCCCATTATGCCTGGCTTGACTGCTTTAATGTCTAGGGCCAGAGCAGTTTGTTCCTAATAGACATCAGAGCCATTTGTTTCCTTCCCTGGTAATGCCTCAATGCCTTTCCCTGAAATTTTTACCAGAAGTGTATTTGAGGATAAATAGGCATATAAAATGTAAAACATACAAGCACACAAGGAAGATCAATGTTATCTGTGTACAAGAAAGACATTACTCAGATTGATGATGCTCCCACAGCCCAAACTGTGTTGTATAGCTACATTTGCAACCATGTCACACCCGACAAGATTGGAAGGAGAAGAGTGTTCTATGCCAATTGGCAAGGAATTAGTATCCCAACTTCTGAGAGCCAGTTCATGGGGGGGGGGGGGCAATCCCCATTCTGGGCTCTCTGAGCATTAGCTATTGCCTGATTCAGGCTACCAGCCCAATGACTTGTGGTTCCTACTGGATTCCTTTCTGCCCAGTCCTCAGGGTCTTCTGCTAAAACTCTGGCATAATGGGCTCAGAAATGGGGCCAGTTGAGGAAACAATCTGTATTCATCTAGGGATAAGGTCAGAACATGGATGGGACCATTTTCATTATTTATTTATTTATTTATTTATTTATTTATTTATTTATTTACATGTCAAATGTTGTCGCCCTTCCAGGTTTTCCCTCCTGTATTAGTCAGGGTTCTCTAGAGTCACAGAACTTATGGGTAGTCTCTATATAGTAAAAGAATTTATTGATGACTTACAGTCGGCAGCCCAATTCCCAACAATGGTTCAGTCGCAGCTGTGAATGGAAGTCCAAGGATCTACCAGTTACTCAGTCTCACACAGCAAGCAGGCGCAGGAGCAAGAGCTAGACTCCCTTCTTCCAATGCCCTTATATTGTCTCCAGCAGAAGGTGTAGCCCAGATTAAAGGTGTGTTCCACCACACCTTTAATCCCAGATGAAAGGTGCAGCCCAGATTAAATCTCCTTAAACTCGGAGATTTAATCTTCTGGAATCCATTGCCACTATGGCTCAAGATCTCCATACCAAGATCCAGATAAGGATCTCCAAGCCTCCAGATAAGGGTCACTGGTGAGCCTTCCAATTCTGGATTGTAGTTCATTCCAAATATAGTCAAGTTGACAACCAAGAATAGCCACTACACCTCCGAATGCTCCCTTTCCACTGCCCCCCTTGCCTCTAAGATGGTGCTCCCCCACCCATCCATCCACTCCCGGCTCACCCCTCTAGCATCCTGCTTCACTGGGGCAACAGGAACAAGCACGTCCACTCCCACTGATGTCAGTCCTCTCCTATATATGTAGTGGGAGCCATGGATTCCTGCATTTATACTCCTTGGTTGGTGGGTTAGGCCCTGGGATCTCTGTGGGGTCCAACGAGTTGATATCATTCTTGCTATGGGGTTGAAATCCCTTTCAACTCCTTCAGCCCTTCCCGTATCTCTTCCATTAAGGTCCCCAGGCTCAGTCCAATTGTTGGCTGTGAGTGTCTGCATCTCTTTTAGTCAGATGCTAGCAAAACCTCTCAGAAGACAAGCTCTAGTTTGGGAGCATGTATTGGCATCAGCATTAGTGTTGGGGCTTGGTGTCTGCGGATGATATGGCTCCCAAAGTGAGGCAGTCTCCAGATGGCCTTACCTTCAGTCTGCTCCATTTTCCCCTGTTTTTCCTGTAGACAGAAATAATTCTGGGTTAAAAATTATGAGATGGGTGGGTGGATTATGGATCCCTCCTCTGGGGGCCATGTCTGGAGACTGGAGGTATTCTCTGCAGGTTCTATCTCCATGCTGTTGGGTATTTCAGCTAATGTCATCCCCATTGGGTACTGTGACTCTCTCAAATCCCTGACTTCTGGGACTTTCTAGTGGTCCCTCCACCCAATTCCCTAGCACCCCCTGCTATGCTATTTCAATTCATTCTACTGGAATGAATTCTCTCCTTCCTCTTCCCATACCTGGTCTTCACCCTACACCTTTTTCTCTGCTACTCCCCTCTCCCACCCAGTTCCCTCCCACTGCCTCCTGTGATTATTTTCTTCCCCCTTCTAAGTGGGATTGAAGCATCCACACTTTGGCCTCCCTTCTTGTTAGCTTCATATGGTCTGTGGGTTGGATCATGGGTACTCTGAGATTTTGGGATAATATTCACTTATCAGTGAGTACATGCCATGTATGTCCTTTGGCATCTGGGTTACCTCACTCAGGATGATATTTTCTAGTTCCATCCATTTGCCTACAAAACTCATGAAGTAGTCATCTTTAATAGTTGAATAGTATTCTGTTGTGTAAATGTACCACATTTTCTGTATCCATTCTTCCATTGAGGGATATCTGGGTTATTTCTAATTTCTGGCTAGTATAAATAATGTTGCTATGAACATAGTGGAGAGCATTTCCTTGTTATATGTTGGAACATCTTTTCAGTATATGCACAGTAGTGGTATAGCTCGATCTTGAAGTACCACTATTTCCAATTTTCTTTGGAACTACCAGATCGATTTCCAAAGTGGTTGTATCACTTTGCAATCCCACCAGCAATGGAGGAGTGTTCCTCTTTCTCCACATCCTCACCAACATCTGCTGTCTCCTGAGTTTTTGATCTTAGCCATTCCAATTGGTATAAGGTAGAATCACATGGTCATTTTAATTTGCATTTCCCTGATGACTAAGAGTGTTGAACATTTCTTTAGGTGTTTCTCAAACATTCGAGATTCCTCAGTTAAGAACTCTTTGTTGGGCTTTTTGGATGGGGATAGCGAGAAGGCAAGGGCAAGATGTAGAAACTTGTGTTTTCCAGCTTATATGGCGAATAAGCCAGGATTCACCACTGGAGGATTTAGATTTAATATGGCTTACAAGATTGGGATTCTAGTTGCTGTGCTCAGTGATTGATTACCATTGTTTCTGAACTAAGTTTGTGTGGTGTTTTCCTTCATGCAGCAGTTGAACTGGGTTCAAGAGAGAAAGGTAAAGCATGGACTTGCCAAATATGCACCACAAAGGCCATGGGGTTCTTGAAGCATAGGGCTGGAGTGGTAATGACCTGCCAGTGGGAACTTATCGAGCTGGGTGGATAGAGGAGCTCTGAATCAGAGTCTCCACTAGATGAGAACTGCCAGGCAAGACCCTCAGGGGCTGAAAGTAGCTGGGTGTAGCTCAGGAAGTGCAGGTCTTTTTTTTAATATTTCCTACAACAGGTGGTAAAGCAACGTGTTTGGCAAGAATCCACTAGAAATTTAAGGTTATTAGCCTGAGAGTTAGAGGGGTTTCTTTTTGTTTCTTTGTTTGTTTGTTTTGTTGTTGTTGTTGTTTTAAGTGAGTAGGTGGATGGCATTGAGAACTGTCAGGTGGACTCAATCAAGGGTATTGGAACAAAGAAAACAGGCTCTGAGGTCCCCTGCTATGGGGACTGCAGGCTGCTCTGAGTCAGGAGAAGGAGGATGCAAGTTGCCTACTTGTTAGGGCAGATATGGATTGAACTGTAAATTTATACAATTGGGATTATTTGCTTTTAGGAAAGATTTATATACAGATTTTGTCTGAATCACATGGGTATTTTTGCCTGTGGTTCCGAACTAGGATAGGAAAAAAATTAGTCAGTGACTCCAAGAAGAAAGGGCAATGATAATTACCTGCTATAAACAGGTATTAATTAATAATGTCTATAGTTCCAGGTAGAGAACGCAACAGATAGATATTATAATAAGTGTTAATAAAATTAATGTCTATGGCTCCAGGCAGAGAGCCTCACAGATAAATGGTATAACAAGATGGCTGCTCTACGTAGAGAGGAAGACAGAAGGATGGTATAAAGATATATTGGTCTAATATGCCTCACAGGATACTCAAATTCTGTCTAACATGGACTTCATGGGAATCTTGGGCTAGTATCCTGCTTGACAAAATAGAAAAGGCCTAAGAATAGGCAATATGCCCACAACACCCTGGGGAAACTCCACTCCCAGGAACTCTAACAAGATCAGGATCAGAGGGGAGGAGGACACAGCATCTGCCCCAACACTGGAAGAAACTAGGACTAGTGGGACCCAGACACTGGGGAACTCTGCCTGATCAGTGGCACAGGTTCCTTCCAGTGTGGGCCAGTGCCCTGAAGAGACCTTGGGCATTAACTCCGTAGCCAGTCCCACAACACCCAGAAAAAACTCCAATCCCAGGAGCTTCTAACACACCCAGGATCATAGGATCCCAGGATCCCAGGAGCTTGGTCACACCAAGATCTCAGGATTCCAGAGGCAGGTTGACTCCAAGGATATCTGAAACACCCAGGATCTTAGGGTTATAGGATCCCAGAATCACAGGATCACAGAGACAGCTGAACTCTGAGGAGTTCTGAAACAACCAGGATGACAGGAAGGATAGGCTCCAGTTAGATATAGTGAGGGCAGGTCGCACTAAAGATAATCAAATGGCAAGAGGACATAAGCAAAAAAAACCAAGGTTACTTGGAATTATCAGAAACCAATAGGGAGTAACAATCACTTTTCCTTAATGTCTCTTAACATCAATAGACTCAATTCTCCAATAAAAAGACATAGATTAATAGACTGAATATGTAAACAGGATCCAGCATTTTGCTGCATACAGGAAACACACTTTAGTATCAAAGACAGACACTACCTCAGAGTAAAAAGCTGGAAAACAATTTCAAGCAAATGGTCCCAAGAACAAGATGGAGTAGCCATTTTAATATCAAATAAAATCAACCATCAACCAAAAGTTATCTAAAAAGATAAGGAAGGACACTTTATACTGGTCAAAGAAAAATCTACCAAGAACTCTCAATTCTGAACACCTATGCTCCAAATATTAAGGCATTCACATTCATAAAAGAAACTTTACTAAAGCTCAAAGCACACATCACAACCCACACAATAATAGTGGGAGACTTCAACACCCCACTCTCAGCAATGGACAGATCATGGAAACAGAAACTAAATAGAGACACAGTGAAACTAACAAAAATTATGAACTAAATGGATATAACTAATGAACTAATACATCTAATGGATTAGATATTTATAGAACACTTCATCCTAAAGCACAAGAGAATACCTTCTCAGCCCCTCATGGTACCTTCTCCAAAACTGACCATATAATTGGTCAAAAAAAAAAAAAACAGATTTAAACAGATACAAGAAGATTGAAATAATCCCATGCATTATATCATATCACCATGGACAAGGTCTGGTTTTAAATACCAGCAAAAACAACGGAAAGCCCACATACACACAGAAGATGAACAACACTCAACTCAATGATAAATTTTTCAAGGAAGAAATAAAGAAAAAAATATTAAAGACTATTTAGAATTTAATGAAAATGAAGACACATCATACCAAAACTTATGGGATACAATGAAAGCAGTGATAAGAGGAAAACTCTAAGTGTCTCCAAAAAGAAACTGGAGAGCTTACACTTGAAACTTGACAGAACACTTAAAAGCTCTAGAACAAAAAGAAGCAAATACACCCAAGAGGAGTAGATATCAGGAAATAATCAAATTCAGGACTGAAATATACCATGTAGAAACAAAAAGAACTATACAAAGAATCAACCAAACCAGGAGCTGGTTCTTTGAGAAAACCAACAAGATTGATAAACCCTTATCCAGGCTAACCAGAGGACACAGAAACAGTATCCATATTAATAAAATCAGAAATGAAAGGGGAAACATAACAATGAGACCTATCTTTAAATAATTATTCTGTTTGTTGAATATTAACAGTTGAAAATATTAAAGTCATGTTATACGAAAAAAAAAAAACTAAAACAAAGTCAACAAACAAAAAGAATAGGTACATACAGTATTTTAGTTTACTTCATTTGTTTGGAATTTTTTTTAACTTTCAAAATGGGTGTAATTTTGTGTTTTGTGGTTATATTACTCCTCTGGGAGAGAGATCAATATATAGGTTTTTTCTGATTACTGGCTCAAGGATATGCTGATTTGGGAAAAGGGTTTTGTCTTTGCGTTTCTAGAAAAGGTGGTTAGTGTCTGTTCAGCTTCCAGAGTAACATGGATCAGATTTGATAGAGGGTGACCCCCAGAGGACTAGATTCCAGAGAATCAAGCAAAATAAAGTTATCTTGATAACACTAAAATTTTGCTTTGAGATTTGTATATTACAGAAAATATAGGCTTGGAGAGTCTCATTGTCAGACATGCTGAACTGACCTGCTTGAACTCCTGATATCTTGGACTTTTGGCCACATCTAGTCAGGACACAGACATCAGACATAAATCATTCATGTGGTCTTCTTAAGACCAACCAACTCCCCCATTTTCCTATCCTCCCCTCTTCAGAAATATCTCAATGACCATATTCAGCTTGAAGAAGTTGTGAATAGTTATTGTCCCAGTTCCTTGGGATTTGGGGCTGGTGGCAGTTATTCTAAGGCTGCCCTTCAAGGCAATTTAGAAACGACCATAATTGGAACAGGGAGGAAATAGTTAGAATTGATTGTATATCTATAACCTCATTTGGTAGGAATCTTTATAATTGTTACTACGTTGAATTCATAAATTCTTATTTTGGTACAGAATTTATTTTGATATAGAATCAAGGTTTCGTTGGTATAAATTTCTTCTATTGATACAAAATTTTATAAGTACAAGGCTTGGACCCAGTCCTTCTATAAATGCCATTAAAACTAATCTGAGATGTTTAAGCCTGTGAGTTAAGGTATGAATAGCAAATTCATAGCTCTGAGTTTATAGTTAGGTTGTTTTCAGATATTTTAATTAGAAATATTAGGTAATTAACAGACAACAGTCCAGATTACTTAACATAGATAATTGGTTTTCAAAACCATCAGAAAAATCACAGAATGTGACATTTAATGTTATTTATTCACTTGTTGTTGAGACAAATCTGCTCCTAACAGCTTGATACATTGTAGCTAGATGATAAGCTGATATTGCTTATCTCTCCTTCAGACTTTTGCTGTTCTTGAAAGTTAGACAGCTTAGTTCTGCCAAGACAGAATAGGCTAGTCCTTAAAAATTCCTGTTTTTCAAAGGTCTGTTAGATAATCCTGGGCCAGAAGACTGAAGACTGATGCTCCAACTTACTGACTTACTGGGGTTGTATGGGTAGACAACTGTCTCTACAACTTATCTCAGTTCTGAAAGCTGTGTTAGGCTTCCTATATCTTCAGATAATGTTTGTCATTCTCAGATTTCTGACAGGGTTGAAAGACTGTATAGTCTCATAGCCAACCCAGGCTATTTAACATTGAGAGAACAGATTTGAGAGGATGGTTTTCAGATGACATATAATCTAACGCCAGGATATAAGTCAGGTGTAGAATTATAAGTCTTAAGTTAGGATAGATGACAGTGTACTTTCCAGCTTCTGGCTATTATAAATAAGGCTGCTATGAACAGAGTGGAGCATGTGTACTTCTTACCAGTTAGAACATCTTCTGGATATATGCCTAGGAGAGGAATTGCTGGATCCTCCGGTAGTACTATGTCCAATTTTCTGAGGAACCGCCAGACTGATTTCCAGAGTGGTTGTACAAGCTTGCAATCCCACCAACAATGGAGGAGTGTTCCTCTTTCACCACATCCTCGCCAGCATCTATTTTATTGACAAAAATGATGGACTGGGTATTAGGCCTATCTTTTACCTTATAAATTACAAAATGGTAATAGTTCTACTCAATTTATATTTGAGAGAAAAATTTTGCTTTTTATTAGAACAGAAAGGAGGAAGTGTTGTGGATGGCCCTGGTGATGCCTGTGTTTGGATGTTAATTCCGTTTTCCCAGGAGGGGTTGTCTGGAACAAGGAATGAGTCACATACTCAGGTGACTTATTGTGAACCTTTCCCCAAATGAATAAAGGGACCAATCACTAGGCAAGTAGGCGGGACTTTGGATTGGATAGAGGAGGAGAGGTAGGAGCTTTTTGAACGAGGATAGCAAGAGGGCAAGATGTAGCAACTAGTGTCTCATGGCTTATATGGAGAATCTGCCAGGATTCGCCACCGGAGGATTTAGATTTAATATGGCTTACAAGATTGGGATTCTAGTTGTTGCTCCCTGTGATTGAGTTACTATTGTTTCTGAAAAGAAGAAAAAAGAATTCTTTGCTTAGCTCTGTACCCCATTTTTTAATTGGGTTATTTGGTTTCCTGGAGTCAAACTTCTTTAGTTCTTTGTATATTTTGGATATTAGCTCTCTATCAGATGTGGGAATAGGGAAGATTTTTCCCAATCTGTAGGTTGCTGATTTGTCCTATTGACAGTGTCACTTGCCTTACAGAAGCTTTTCTGATTTACAAGGTCCCATTTGTCAATTGTTTCTCTTAAAGCCTGAGCCACTGGTGTTCTGTTCAGGAAATTTTCTCCTGTGCCCATGTGTTCAAGACTCTTTCCCACTCTCTCTACTGTTCAATTCAGTGTATCCGGCTTTATGTGGAGATCCTTGATCTATCTGGAACTGAGCTTTGTACAAAGAGGTAAATATGGATCAATTTGCATTCTTCTACATGCAGGCCGCCAGTCACACCAGCAGCATTTGCTGAAAAAGTTTTCTCTTTTCCATTGTAATGTTTTGAAATCTCTGTCAAAGATCAAGTGACTATAGCTGTGTGGGTTTATTTCTGGATCTTCAATTCTATTCCACTGATGTGCCTTTCTGTCTCTGTACCAATACCATGTGATTCTTATCATTATTGCTCTGTAGTTATTATTGCCTGGGGTCAGGGATGGTGATGGCCCTAGAAGTTCTTTTATTGTTGAAAATTGCCTTCACTATCCTTTTTGTTGTTGTTATCCAGGTGAACTTGAGAATTGCTCTTTCTATCTCTGTGAATAATTAAGTTGGAATTTTGATGGGGATTTCATTGAATCTGTAGATTGCTTTTGGTAAAATGGCCAATTTTACTGTGTTAATCCTAACAATCCATGAGCATGGGCAGTCTTTCCACCTTCTGAGGTCTTTTTCGATTTCTTTCTTCAGAGACATGAAATTCTTGTCATACAGATCCTTCACTGACTTGGTTAGAATTACACCAAGAAATTTTATACTATTTGTGACTATTGTGAAGGGTGTTATTTCCCTAATTTCACTCTCAGCCAATTTATCTTTTGTGTAGAGAAAGGTTACTGATTTGTTTGAGTTAATTTTATATCCAGCCACTTTGCTGAAGTCGTTTATCAGGTTTAAAAGTTCTCTGGTAGGATATTGGGGCTCACTTATGTATACTATCATATCATCTGCAAATAGTGATATTTTGACTTGTTCCTTTCTGATTTGTATTACTTTGACCTACTTTTGTTGTCTAATTACTGTAGCTAGAAATTCGAGTACTATATTGAATAAATAGGGAGAGAGTAGGCAGCCTTGTCTTATCCCTGATTTGAGTGGAATTGCTTCAAGTTTCTCTCCATTTAATTTGATGTTGGCTGTTGGTTTGTTGTACATTGCTTTTATTATGTTTAGGTATGTGCACTAAATTCCTGATCTTTCCAAGGCCTTTAACATGAAGGAGTTTTGTATTTTGTCAAAGGAATTTTCAGCATTTAGTGAGATGATCATGTGATTTTTTTTCTTTGAGATTGTTTATATATTGGATTGTGTTGATAGATTTCTGAATATTGAACCATCCTTGCATTCCCAGGATGAAGCCTACTTGATCATGATGAATTATTGTTTTGCTGTGTTCTTGGATTCAGTCAGCAAGAATTTTTTATTTTTGCAGTGATATTGAGAAACAAAATTAATTGGTTTGAATTTCTCTCTCTCCCTCTTTTTGGTTGGGTCTTCGTGTGGCTTAGGTAACAGCATAACTGTGGCTTCATAGAATTAATTAGGCAGTATTCCTTCTCTTTCTATTTTGTAGAATAGTTTGAGAAGTTTAGGTATTAGGTCTTCTTTGAATAAATATCTGATAGAATTCTGTACTATTTTTGGTTGGGAGATTTTAATGACTGCTTCTATTTCTTTAGGGGTTATGGTACTGTTTAGATAGTTTATCTGGTCCTGATTTAACTTTGGTACAAGGTATCAGTCTAGAAAATTATACATTTCATCCAGATTTTCCACTTTTGTAGTAGGATCTGATGATCTTTTAAAATGTTTCCTGTTTCTGATGTTATATTTCCCTTTTCATTTCTGAGTTTGTTAATTTGGACGATGTCTCTGGGCCCTTTAGTTAGTTTGGTTAAGAGTTTATCTATCTTGTTGATTTTCTTAAAGAACAAGTTCTTAGGTTTGTTGATTCTCTGCATACTTCTCCTTGTTTCTAATTGGTTGATTTTAGCCCTGAGTTTGATTATTTCCTGCATGTATTCCACTTGGCTGTATTTGCTTCTTTTTGTTCTAGAGCTTTTAGATGTGCTATTAAGTTTTCAGTGTAGTATCTCTCCAATTTCTTTATGAAGGCACTTAGTGCTGTGAATTTTCCTCTTAGTACTGTTTTCATTGTGTACCATAAGTTTGTGTGTGCTACGTCTTCATCTTTGTTAAATTCTAGAAAGTCTTCAATTTCTTTCCTTATTTCTTCCCTGACCAAATCATCACTGAGTGGAGAGTTATTCAGTTTCCATGAGTATGTGGGCTTTCTGTTGTTTTTGTTATTATTGAAGACCAGCCTTAGTCCATGGTAGTGATAGAATGCATGGGATTATTTCAGTCTTTTTGGATCTGTTGAAGCTTGTTTTGTATCTGAGTATATGGTCTATTTTGGAGAAGGTACAATGAGATGCTGAGAAGAAGGTATATACTTTTGTTTTATGGTGAAATGTTCTATAAATACCTGTTAAATCCATTTGTTTCATAACTTCTGTTAGTTTTACTGTCTGTGTTTAGTTTCTGTTTCCATGATCTGTCCTTTGGTGAGGATGTGGTGCTGAAGTCTCCCACTATTATTGTGTGAGGTCCAATGTGAATTTTGAGCTTTAGTAAGGTCTCTTTTACAAATGTGGGTGCCCTTGCATCTGGGGCATAGATGTTCAGAATTGAGAGATCATATTTTACTTTAATGAGTATGAAGTATCCTTACCCATCTCTTGATAACTTTTGGTTCAGAGTATATTTTATTGGATATTAAAATGGCTACTCCAGCTTGTTTCTTGGGACCACTGGAAAAAAATTGTTCAGTCCTCTTAGTCTAATGTAGTGTCTGTCTTTGTCACTGAGGGATGTTTCCCTTATTCAGCAAAATACTGGGTCCTCACTAAGTAACCTGTCTGTTAGCCTATGTCCTTTTATGGAGGAATTGAGTACATTGATATTGAGAGATATAAAAGATCAATGGCTATTAGTTCCTGTTACTTTTGTTGTTAGAGATGGTATTATGTTTGTATTGTTCTCTCTTTTTTGTGAAATGATTACTTTTATGCTTTTATCTAGGGTGTAGTCTTCCTCCTTGTGTTGGAGTTTTCCTTTTATTATACTTTGCATGACTGGATTAGTGGAAAAATATTGTGTAAATTTTTTTTTCATGCAATATCTTGTTTTCTCCATCTATGGTGATCAAGAGTTTTGTTGGGTATAGTAGCCTGGGCTGGTATTGTGTTCTCATAGGGTCTGCATTACATGTGTCCAAGATCTTCTGGCTTTTATAGTCTCTGTTGAGAAGTATGGTGTAATTCTGATAGTTCTGCCTTTATATGTTACTTGGCCTTTCTCCCTTACTGCTTTTAATATTATTTCTTTGTTCTCTGTGTTTAGTGTTTTGATTACTATGTGAGGGGAGGAATTTCTTTTCTGGTCAAATCTATTCGGTGTTTTGTAGGCTTCTTGTCTATTTATGGCTATTTCATTATTTAGGTTAGGGAAATTTCCTTCTATGGTTATGTTGAAGATGTTTTCAGACCATTTGGGATTGGGAATCTTTACCCTCTTCTATTCCTATTTTTCTTAGGTTTGGTCTTTTAATTGTGTCCTGATTTCCTGGATGTTTTAGGTTAAGAGCTTTTTGTATTTTCTGTGACTGTTGTTAATATCTTCTATTGTACCTTCTATGCCTGAGATTCTTTCTTCTATCTCTTGTATCCTGTTGCTGATGCTTGTATCTGTAACTCCTTAGGGTTTCCATCTCTAGGGTTGCCCCCTTTTTTGATTTCTTTGTTGTTTTTTTATTTCCATTTTTAGATTCTGGAGGGTATTGTTCAATTCCTCTACCTGTTCGATTGTATTTGCCTACATTTCTTTAAGGGATTTATGAGTTTCCTCTTTAAGTCCTTCTCCTTATTTACTTGTGATCTTCTATATTTCTTTAAGGGAGTTACTTATATCCTCCTTAAGGTCCTCAGTCATCTTCATGAGATGGGATTTGGGGCCAGAATATTGCTTTTCAGGAGTGTTAGGATATTCAGGGCTTGCTGTGGTGGGAGAACTGAGTTCTAGTGGTGCCAAGTGGCATTGATTTCTGTTGCTTATGTTCTTTTCCTTGCCTCTCACCATCTAATTATCTCTGTGTTAACCAGCCTTTCTGTCTCTGTCTGGAACCTTTCCCTCCTGTGAGCTTGGTCATAATGGACCTACTCAAGTTAGGTTGCCTCTGGATGTGGGAGTAGATCTGGAGTTCCTGATCTGCAAACCTGGTTTTGATGGACCTCCTAGGAGACAAGCTTTCTCTGTGTATAGGCAAGGGGGTGGCTGGAGGACCTGATCTCAATGGGGCCATTCTTATCCAATACTTCTACTCCCTCTGAGCTTTCGTAGGGATGGCCAAAGCTCATAGCAGTGAACAACAACTTTGGCAACCCTGTCATTTGTCAATCTTGGGGGGGGGGTCACTTCATTGTTGAAATTTATTTTTTAGATATAGCCACTATTTCAGTCAGTGGCTCACCTGCAAAAGCCTCCAGATGGTAAAGTTTCTGACAAATGTCCAAAGCAGC
Organism: Mus caroli; assembly: GCF_978045245.1. Taxonomy (NCBI): domain Eukaryota; kingdom Metazoa; phylum Chordata; class Mammalia; order Rodentia; family Muridae; genus Mus; species Mus caroli. Next base: position 62,620,308 of record NW_028227265.1, on the reverse strand, counting down.
TTTGTTAACAAAACCCATGTTTACAATTAACTGTTTTTTTTTTTTTTCTAGCTTCTGGGTCAAAGGGTATGTAAGTTTGGTAACCCTCTCTAGGTATTCTCTAGGGCTTTCATTCTTTTCCTGTCACCTGGTTAACCTTAGATAAATTTGTGGGCCACCTGGTGGCTTCTCAAAGGCACCTCATCAGAATATTGTGGTAGACCAGGTGGGCTAATGAGCCAATGTGATTGAGTCTAGAAGAGCTGTGAGAGCTGATTGTCTCACTGAAAAGGGGAGATTCTGTAGCTTCCAATTGTAAAGGTCATTACTGACAAATTGCAAATAAATCATTAACTGTCTCCTTTGAGCATATGGGGATCCTGTCGCCTGGGGTGGTAGAGCCCTCTGGGGAGTATGGGCTGGAGTGTGAAGTAGACTCCAAGTGATGTCTGGAGAATCAGGGGTGTCTAGGACTGACTAGACAGGGGCAGGGATACAAGGAGGAGAACAGAGATCCTCCTCAGGGGCAGAAGTGGGGCAAGGCAGGGGCCCAAGGAGGTTAGGGAGTAGTGAAGCCAGTGACAAAAAGGGTCTCATCCAAACAGGGGGCTTCTCAACCAGTTATTGCCACAGGGTGATATGTGGCGATTGGTCCAGCTGGCCCCTGGCCTCACAGACAGCAACCTTCATCCTGTAAATGGTGGGGAGATGAAAAGTTCCCTCATCATTCGATTCTACTTTATAGATGTGCCACTTGTTCCTGCAAAAATAAATGGTTAGTTTGCCAGGTTAAATGACCAGACCTGGCAAAATTCCTTACAATAGTTCAGGACTAAGCTCAGTGGGATGCTTTGTGCTTGTTTCATCTTAGAAATCAAAGAAAAACTTGTATAAGACAAATACCACAATAGAATACACACAGATAGACAGAACAACATTCCTAAGAAAATAGAATCGAAAGGCTGTCTCAGACAATCTTCCTGCCTACACATGGGAGGCCCAAAGACCTACAGCCAGTTCAGAACTAAAATGAGAACCAAAAAGTCCTCCAGCTTCTAATATGGGGTTGAGAGCATCCTGTAGCCCCTGGCCATGTGGCAAATTATACATCTGCTTTGCCCCTTTTGGTCTCCAGATTACCCCTTAAACAGAAACACAGAGATGAACAAGAGGAGAGACAACCAGCCACATGGATTTACTGATCAAAAATATACTAAAATATTTGGGTCAGAGGTCGCCAGCAAACTCCAGATGGACCCCTAAATGCAAGGGTCTGGGACCATGACTCACATAGTAAGCAAAGATGAAAAGCATTTATTCTGCAGAATTCCAGTATACAGGGGTCTACCATGTATCAAGATAGAGACTAAGGGGTAAGCAGGCTTAGGGAATTCCAGGGAGGGGTAGGTGATCTGATTGGTTGGCTTGGTCTCTAGACAATTCCTCTGGGACCTGGGAACTGTTGCTGAGTCACTGCTTTTGCCTCAGGCCAGGTGGTGGGGCAGCTTTTGACTGGCTGCCCACAGACTGTGTTTGTTTTTTGTTTTTTTGTTTTTTTGGTTTTTTTTTGTTTGTTTGTTTGTTTGTTTTCTGTTTTTTTGCTTTTTGCTTTTTGTATTTGGTTTTTGGTTTTTGGTTTTTGGTTTTTGGTTTTTGGATTTTGGATTTTGGATTTTGGTTTTTGGTTTTTGGCTTTTGGCTTTTGGTTTTTGGTTTTTGGTTTTTGGTTTGGGTTTTGGGTTTTGGGTTTTGGGTTTTGGGTTTTGGGTTTTGGGTTTTGGGTTTTGGGTTTTGGGTTTTGGGTTTTGGGTTTTGGGTTTTGGTTTTTTGTGTTTTTCAGTTAACTGACTTGCCAAGACTTGTCCAGTTCTGGGAAGCAGAAACTTAGGCCTGGTCTCCTGAAAACTCAGTTTGAAGTTTGTCATGGAGTATGTCTAGCTCAGTCCTCCCAGCATAAGAATATTTTTAGAAATATATAAAGTTACCTCTGACAGTTTAGCAGAATATATTGATACATGATTATTATCTCACTACTAGTAAGAGAGATATCTATAAATCTAAGCCCAGTCTAGTCTAAATAGAAAGTTATAAGTAAACCAAAGCTACTTAGCAAATTCTTGTCTCAAAATAAGCAAAAGAAATAAAACTGATAGCTTTATGCATTCTGGAATGAAAGGCTAAATTATAGTAATTCCAATTTAAGGTTTTCTATCAGGTACATTACAACATCTTATAACCATAAGACACAGACTTGTTTCTATTTTTTAGTCTTTTATTGTTGGTTACCTCACATTTATATTTTCAACTGTGATTACATTCAGACAGAAACGACCAACCAGTTAAGATTCATAGTGTTATTTAATAGTCTGAATATATAAATACAAGTACAAGATCTAGTAGTATCACCAGAAGTAGTGACAGTAGGTTAAATAATTGGAAAAAATGGTTATAGTAAAAGATAATTTAAAAATAACATGTAAAGCTTAAATACTTCATTATAATTTAAGCATGTTGTTGCACATACCTGGCCTTGTTTGGGGTATGAGTATTTTTTGCATTATATTTCTTACATTAATTGGTTATCATTTAACAGTTCATGTACCACTCATGTCACTAGCAATTTTAGTTTTACTTACACTAAGGTTAAGACTATTATAAAGAAAAACCCTGAGTACAATGGTGGAAACAACTGTTATTTTGTTAAATGGCTATGTTGCGAAACTGTCTTCTAAATACTTGTGCAGCCACTGACCTATGCTGCTCTCAACCCTGGCCAGAGAAGCTACTTTCTACAGCAGGCAGCACTCAATGGGGAGACTTGTTACTACTCAAAGCTGAGAAAAAGTGACTGTGACCTCTCTGCTTAAATAAGTCATCTCTATTAACCCTTCTCCCAGGGATCAAGGAATGTGTGGAGAGTGGTGGACAGAACATAACAGCCAGAGGACTGGAGGGAGTTCTCTGAATGACCATGTCCTTGACATGGCCTGACTGATGTACACCAGAACTCAGAGCTGCTACAGTTACCTCCATAAGATCTGCACAAGGTCAGCCGGGCGTGGTGGCGCACGCCTTTAATCCCAGCACTTGGGAGGCAGAGGCAGGCGGATATCTGAGTTCGAGGCCAGCCTGGTCTACAAAGTGAGTGCCAGGACAGCCAGGGCTACACAGAGAAACCCTGTCTCGAAAAACCAAAAAAAAAAAAAGATCTGCACAAGGCCAAGCCACTGGAACAAAGGTATCTATCCATTGCAACCACATCCTTATCTACTGTGCTATAAGAAACTTCAAAACAAGGTCAGGACTAGGTTTCCAGAAGGAAAAGCAGAGTGTTTATTAACTTATGAGAGTATTCCCCCTCAAGGCTGTTAAAAATGACTCTGCGGTTTAGAGCCATTGGTGCTTCTTTGGGAAGACCCACGTTTGGTTCCCAGCTTCCACTTTGGATGGCTCACAACCTCCTGTATCTCTCACTCCAGATGATACAAATCCCTCTCCTGACTACTCAAAAATAGATGCATATACCCACACACATAGCACAGGTAAAGATAAGAAGGCACCTTAAAAACAAAACTGTGACAGAGGCAGACAGCTTCTGGGACAGGTGGGAGCCACAGAGCCTCTGAGGCAACACTCTTTTGGGGCCGCAGACATCCAGCACCCTCCCAGCCAGAGGACAGTGGTCTGCCCTGCACGGGAGCCCTCTGCCTCAGGAGCAGGGAGTGCCATCTTGGTTCCGGGACTCCGCCAAACTTAGCAACTTAGTCTGCACAGGTGAGAGTGTGCACCACAGAGGCAGACAGCTTCTGGGACAGGCGGGAGCCACAGAGCCACTGAGGCAGCACCCTTTTGGGGCCGCAGACATCCGGCACCCTCCCAGCTGGAGGACAGTGGTCCGCCCTACACGGGAGCCCTCTGCCTAATGAGCAGGGAGCGCCATCTTGGATCCGGGACTCCGCCGAACTTAGGAACTTAGTCTGCACAGGTGAGAGTGTGCACCACAGAAGCTGACAGCTTCTGTGACCTGCCAAAGCAACACAGCATCTGGGAAAGGTCCTGTTTTGGGCCTTCCTCTTCGGCCAGGAGGAGGTCCAAACACCAGATATCTGTACACCTTCCCTTTAAGAGGAGAGCTTGTCAGCAGAGAGTGCTATAACCTCTAAAACTCAGAGGAGAGAGCCTGTCTCCCAGGTCTGCTGATAGACATTAATCAGAATCACCAGAAGAACAATCTCTAAACAAAGACAACTATAACAACTAACTCCTGAGATTACCAGATGGCGAAAGGTAAAAGTAAGAATCTTACTAACAGAAACCAAGACCACTCACCAGCATCAGAACCCAACACTCCCACTTCGCCCAGTCCAGGGCACCCCAACACACCCGAAAAGCTAGACATGGATTTAAAAGCATATCTCATGATGATGGTAGAGGACATCAAGAAGGACTTTAATAACTCACTTAAAGATTTAAAGGAGAGCTCTTCCGGTCAGAACAGCACCAGGGTAGCTAGGGCGCAGGGTTGGCTGACACTCGCCAGCTCCCCACAACAGCCGCCACAGGATCTTAAGACTTCTGGTGAGTGGAACACAGCTTTTGCTCCAATCCAATTGTGCATGGGACCTGAGACTGCATTAGTTAGGGAAGCAGAAAACCGGCCTGAGTAGGGCCACAGGCCTCTTCCGGCCTGACCAGCACCAGGGTAGCTAGAGCACAGGGTCGGCTGACACCCGCCAGCTACCCATGACCCCCGCCACAGGATTTTGAGACCTCTGCTGAGTGGAACACAGCTTCTGCTCCAGTCCAATCACGCGGGACCTGAGACTGCTTTGGGTGGGGAGGCAGAAATCCGGCCTGAGTAGGGCCACAAGCCTCTTCCGGTCAGAACAGCACCGGGGTAGCTAGGGCGCAGGGTCTGCTGACACTCGCCAGCTACCCACAATACCTGCCACAGGATCTTAAGACTTCTGGTGAGTGGAACACAGCTTCTGCTCCAATCCAATTGCACGCGGGACCTGAGACTGCATTAGTTAGGGAAGCAGAAAACCAGCCTGAGTAGGGCCACAGGCCTCTTCCGGCCTGACCAGCACCAGGATAGCTAGAGCTCAGGGTCTGCTAACACCCGCCAGCTACCCACGAACCCCGCCACAGGATTTTGAGACTTCAGGTGAGTGGAACACAGAGTCTGCTCCAATCTTTAAACAGTGACAACGACAACAACTAACCCCAGAGATTACCAGATGGTGAAAGGTAAACGTAATAATCTTACTAACAGAAACCAAGACCACTCACCATCATCAGAACCCAGCACTCCCACTTCGCCCAGTCCAGGGCACCCCAACACACTGGAAAAGCTAGACACGGATCTAAAAGCATATCTCATGATGATGGTAGAGGACATCAAGAAGGACTTTAATAACTCACTTAAAGAATTACAGGAGAACATGGCTAAAGAGTTACAAGTCCTTAAAGAAAAACAGGATAACACAATCAAACAGGTAGAAGTCCTTAAAGAAAAACAGGATAACACAATCAAACAGGTAGAAGTCCTTAAAGAAAAACAGGATGACACAATCAAACAGGTAGAAGTCCTTAAAGAAAAACAGGAAAACACATCCAAACAGATGATGGAAATAAACAAAACCATACTAGACCTAAAAAGGGAAGTAGACACAATAAAGAAAACCTAAAATGACGCAACACTGGAGATAGAAACCCTAGGAAAGAAATCTGGAACCATAGATACCAGCATCAGCAACAGAATACAAGAGATGGAAGAGAGAATCTCAGGTGCAGAAGATTCCATAGAGAACATCGGCACAACAATCAAGGAAAATGTAAAATGCAAAAAGATCCTAACTCAAAACATCCAAGAAATACAGGACACAATGAGAAGACCAAACCTACGGATAATAGGAGTGGATGAGAATGAAGATTTTCAACTCAAAGGACCAGCAAACATCTTCAACAAAATTATAGAAGAAAACTTCCCAAACCTAAAGAAAGAGATGCCCATGAACATACAAGAAGCCTACAGAACTCCAAATAGACTGGACCAGAAAAGAAATACCTCCCGACACATAATAATCAGAACAACAAATGCACTAAATAAAGATAAAATACTAAAAGCAGTAAGAGAAAAAGGCCAAGGAACATATAAAGGCAAGCCTATCAGAATTACACCAGATTTTTCACCAGAGACTATGAAAGCCAGAAGATCCTGGACAGATGTTATACAGACACTAAAAGAACACAAATTCCAGCCCAGGCTACTATACCCAGCCAAACTCTCAATTAACATAGATGGAGAAACCAAAGTATTCCACGACAAAACCAAATTCACACATTATCTCTACACGAATCCAGCCCTTCAAAGGATAATAACAGGAAAAAACCAATACAAGGAAAGGAACCACGCCCTAGAAACAACAAGAAGGTAATCCCTCAACAAAACTAAAAGAAGACAGCCACAAGAACAGAATGCCAACTTTAACAACAAAAATAACAGGAAACAACAATTACTTTTCCTTAATATCTCTTAATATCAATGGACTCAACTCCCCGATAAAAAGACATAGACTAACAAACTGGCTACACAAACAAGACCCAACATTTTGCTGCTTACAGGAAACTCATCTCAGAGAAAAAGATAGACACTACCTCAGAATGAAAGGATGGAAACCAATTTCACAAGCAAATGGTATGAAGAAACAAGCTGGAGTAGTCATTCTAATATCTGATAAGATTGACTTAAAAACCCAAAGTCATCAAAAAAGACAGGGAGGGGCACTTCATACTCATCAAAGGTAAAATCCTCCAAGAGGAACTATCAATTCTGAATATCTATGCTCCAAATACAAAGGCAGCCACATTCATTAAAGAAACTTTAGTAAAGCTCAAAGCACACATTGCAACTCACACAATAATAGTGGGAGACTTCAACACACCAATTTCACCAATGGACAAATAATGGAAAGAGAAACTAAACAGGGACACAGTAAAACTAACAGAAGCTATGAATCAAATGGATCTGGCAGATATCTACAGAACATTCTATCCTAAAAAAAAAGGATATACCTTCTTCTCAGCACCTCATGGTACCTTCTCCAAAATTGACCACATAATTGGTCACAAAACAGGCCTCAACAGATACAATAATATTGAAATTGTCCCATGCATCCTATCAGATCACCATGGACTAAGGCTGATCTTCAATAACAAAATAAGTAACAGAAAGCCAACCTTCACGTGGAAACTGAACAACACTCTTCTCAATGATACCTTGGTCAAGGAAGGAATAAAGAAAGAAATTAAGGACTTTTTAGAGTTCAATGAAAATGAAGCCACAACATACCCAAACTTATGGGATGCAATGAAAGCATTTCTAAGAGGAAAACTCATAGCTCTGAGTGCCTCCAAAAAGAAACTAGAGAGAACACATTAGCAACTTGACAACACACCTAAAAGCACTAGAACAAAAGGAAGCAAACTCACCCAAGTGGAGTAGACGGCAGGAAATAATCAAACTCAGGGGTGAAATCAACCAAGTGGAAACAAGAAGAACTATTCAAAGAATCAACCAATCAAGGAGCTGGTTCTTTGAGAAAATAAAAAAGATAGATAAACCCTTAGCCAGACTCACTAGAGGGCACAGGGAAAGCATCCTAATTAACAAAATCAGAAATGAAAAAGGAGACATAACAGCAGATCCTGAAGACATCCAAAACACCATCAGATCCTTCTACCAAAGGCTATACTCAACAAAACTGGAGAACCTGGATGAAATGGAGAAGTTCCTAGACAGATACCAGGTACCAAAGTTGAATCAAGGTCAGCTTAATGATCTAAACAGCCCTATATTCCCCAAAGAAATAGAAGCAGTCATTAATAGTCTCCCAACCAAAAAAAGTACAGGACCAGATGGGTTTAGTGCAGAGTTCTATCAGACCTTCAAAGAAGATCTAATCCCAGTTCTTCACAAACTATTCCACAAAATAGAAACAGAAGGTACTCTACCCAACTCATTCTATGAAGCCACAATTACTCTGATACCTAAACCACAAAAAGACCCCACAAAGATAGAAAATTTCAGACCAATATTCCTTATGAATATTGATGCAAAAATCCTCAATAAAGTTCTTGCTAACCGAATCCAAGAACACATCAAAACAATCATCCTTCCTGACCAAGTAGGTTTCATCCCAGGGATGCAGGGATGGTTCAATATACGGAAATCCATCAACGTAATCCAGTATATAAACAAACTCAAAGACAAAAACCACATGGTCATCTCGTTAGATGCGGAAAAAGCATTTGACAAGATCCAACACCCATTCATGATAAAAGTCTTGGAAAGATCAGGAACTTAAGGCCCATACCTAAACATGATAAAAGCAATGTACAGCAAACCAGTAGCCAACATCAAAGTAAATGGTGAGAAGCTTGAAGCAATCCCACTAAAATCAGGGACTAGACAAGGCTGTCCACTTTCTCCATACCTATTCAACATTGTACTTGAAGTCCTAGCCAGAGCAATTCGACAACAAAAGGAGATCAAAGGGATACAAATTGGAAAAGATGAAGTCTAAATATCACTTTTTGCAGATGATATGATAGTATATATAAGTGACCCTAAAAATTCCACCAGAGAACTCCTAAACCTGATAAACAGCTTCGGTGAAGTAGCTGGATATAAAATTAACTCAAACAAATCAATGGCCTTTCTCTACACAAAGAATAAACAGGCCGAGAAAGAAATTAGGGAAACAACACCCTCCTCAATAGTCACAGATAATATAAAGTATCTTGGCCTGACTCTAACTAAGGAAGTGAAAGATCTGTATAATAAAAACTTCAAGTCTCTGAAGAAAGAAATTATAGAAGATCTCAGAAGATGGAAAGATCTCCCATGCTCATGGATTGGCAGGATCAACATTGTAAAAATGGCTATCTTGCCAAAAGCAATCTACAGATTCAATGCAATCCCCATCAAAATTCCAACTCAATTCTTCAACGAATTAGAAAATGCAATCTGCAAATTCATCTGGAATAACAAAAAACCTAGGATAGCAAAAACTCTTCTCAAGGATAAAAGAACCTCTGGTGGAATCACCATGCCGGACCTAAAGCTTTTACTACAGTGCAATTGTGATAAAAAACTGCGTGGTACTGGTATAGTGACAGACAAGTAGACCAATGGAATAGAATTGAAGACCCAGAAATGAACCCACACACCTATGGTCACTTCCTCTTCGACAATGGAGCTAAAACCATCCAGTGGAAGAAAGACAGCATTTTCAACAAATGGTGCTGGCACAACTGGTTGTTAACATATAGAAGAATGCGAATCGATCCATTCCTATCTCCTTGTACTAAGGTAAAGTCTAAGTGGATCAAGGAACTTCACATAAAACCAGAGACCCTGAAACTTATAGAGGAGAAAGTGGGGAAAAGCCTTGAGGATATGGGCACAGGCGAAAAATTCTTGAATTGAACAGCAATGGCTTGTGCTGTAAGATTGAGAATTGACAAGTGGGTCCTCATGAAACTGCAAAGCATCTGCAAGGTAAAAGATACCATCAATAAGACAAAAAAACCACCAACAGATTGGGAAAGGATCTTTACCTATCCTAAATCAGATAAGGGACTAATATCCAATATATATAAAGAACTCAAGAAGGTTTACTCCAGAAAATCAAATAACCCCATTAAAAAATGGGGCTCAGAACTGAACAAAGAATTCTCACCTGAGGAATACTGAATGGCAGAGAAGCAGCTGAAAAAATGTTCAACATCCTTAATCATCAGGGAAATGCAACTCAAAACAACCCTGAGATTCCACCTCACACCAGTCAGAATGGCTAAGATCAAAAATTCATGTAACAGCAGATGCTGGCAAGGATGTGGAGAAAGAGGAACACTCCTCCATTGTTGGTGGGATTGTAAGCTTGTACAACCACTCTGGAAATCAGTCTGGCGGTTCCTCAGGATATTGGACATAGTATTACTGCAGGATCCAGCAATTCCTTTCCTGGGCATATATCCAGAAGATGTCCCAACCTGTAAGAAGGACACATGGTCCACTATGTTCATAGCAGCCTTATTTATAATAGCCAGAAGCTGGAAAGAACCCAGATGCCCCTCAACAGAGGAATGGATACAGAAATTATGGTACATTTACACAATGGAGTACTACTCAGCTATTAAAAAGAATGAATTTATGAAATTCCTAGCCAAATGGCTGGACCTGGAGGGCATCATCTTGAGTGAGGTAACACAATCACAAAGGAACTCACACAATACCTATTCACTGATAAGTGGATATTAGCCTAAAACTTAGGATACCCAAGATATAAGATACAATTTGCTAAACGCATGAGACTCAAGAAGAATGAAGACCAAAGTGTGGACACTATGCCCCTCTTAGAATTGGGAACAAAACACCCAGGGAAGGAGTTACAGAGACATAGTTTGGAGCTGCGATGAAAGGATGGACCATCTAGAGAGACACCATTGCATACACTAGCAAGATTTTGCTGAAAGGACCCAGATATAGTTGTCTCTTGTGAGACTATGCAGGGGCCTAGCAAACACAGAAGTGGATGCTCACAGTCAGCTATTGGATGGATCACAGGGCTCCCAATGGAGAAGGTAAAGAAAGTACCCAAGGAGTTAAAGGGTTCTGCAACCCTATAGGGGGAACAACATGATGAACTAACCAGTACCCCGGAGCTCTTGTTTCTAGCTGCATATGTATCGAAAGATGGCCTAGTCGGCCATCACTGGAAAGAGAGGCCCATTGGACTTGCAAACTTTATATGCCCCAATACAGGGGAATGCCAGGGCCAAAAAATGGGAATGGGTGGGTAGGGAAGTGGGGGGGTTATGGGGGACTAATGGGATAGCAATGCAAATGTAATTGAGGAAAATACGTAATAAAAAATCATTAAAAATTAAAAAAAATGTTTCTCTTTGATGGAAATGCTACTTTGAAATTAGAATAATTTATGAATAAAGATAATGAAGTGATTATGTAATTTTTAAAATTTATTTTTTAAATTAATTTATTTTACATACTTCATATTACATTCCTCTCCCCCCCATCCACCTTCTGACTATTCCACATCCCACACCTCCTCCCCACCCCCCTGTCTCCACATGGATGCCCCTCCCCACCCCACCTGACCTCTAAACTCCCTGGGGCCTCCAGTCTCTTGAGGGTTAGGGCATCATCTCTGAATGAACACAGACTTGGTAGTCCTCTACTGTATGTGTGTTGGGGTCCTCAAATCAGCTGGTGTATGCTTTCTATTTGGTGGTCAAAACGATCACTCAAAATTAGGCAAAGCTTATTCTTACTTTTCTAAGAATTGATTAGTATAATTGCAGAGTGTAAATAAAACCTCTCTCTCTCTCTCTCTCTCTCTCTCCCTCTCTCTCTCTCTCCCTCTCTTTCTCTCTCCCTCCCTCTCCCTCTTTCTCTCTCTCTCCCTCCTTCCCTCCATTCTTGCCACCTCTCACGTGCATTGAGTTACCCATGCAGTCCAGAAAGGAGTGTCCTTGGTTCCTGTGGAGTTAGAATCACAAGTGTCTGTGAGTCACTGTGTGGGGCACTGAGATCTGAACTCCTATATTCTGTTGGAGCAAAAAGTGATAATATTGAGCCATCTCTCTACTCCTTATTCAAGAAAAATTAAAAGAAATATCACAATGGTTTTATTTTCTGTTTGTTGTGGAATGTAGACTGTTTGGGTAGGATTGTTTTAATAGGTTTGTTTAATAATCAAAGGAAGACCAATAGTATGCAAAAACTTCATGATGCTCTTTGTGTGCCAAGTTCTACTCACAGATATAGTTTTTCCATTTCATCTATAGGTAAAATTTAGGCCCGAGTCACTCTCAAGTCAATTCCTTTTACAGAAATTTTTGTAGAGCATTTGTCTAACCAAAATATAGTGTACTTCTTTGAAGTGGAAGTGTTTAGTTTCTTTGGAAACTCAGTTATATCTCATGATGATGTTCTGGAAGCTGTCTTATGAGAGGATGTTTGGCCGAAACAGACATTTGAGAGTATTTTTGCTAAAAGAGGCACATGAGAGGATGTTTTGCAGAAGGAGACACTTGAGAGGGTCTACTGTGTTTGGAAAGAGTATTAGTAGAACCCCACAGACAATGAAAGTGCTCTCTTGCATTGTTATTCGTTTTAATGGTTTGCTGGTCTTCACCTCACTTCTCATTGTATTCTGGCTGATTCTGTCCACTTCTACTGATCATGCTAATTCAGTAGAACCTTGTCATTTCTGCTGGATAAAGCTGCTGCTAGAGTTTCATGTTTGGTGTTTGCTCTTGGACTGGACTGCTGGTATTCTGACAACAAAGAGTGAAATAACCCCAGAGAACTACTTCCAAACAGTTCCGCAACCTCCTTTTCCTCTAAACCTTTTGTTTCTCCTACCTCTGCTCTGTGGGCTTGAAGCATTCAAGAATCCTAAATAGAATAGGTAGAGAAAATGTGTACTGTATGCCTCAGTACAGGGGAACACCAGGGCCAAGAAGTGGGAGTGGGTGGGTAGGAGAGTAGGGGGGAGGGAATGGGGGACTTTTGGGATAGCATTGGAAATGTAAATGAAGAAAATACCAAATAAACAAACAAACAAATAAATAAATAAATAAATAAATAAATAAATAAATAAATAAATATAAAAAATGGAAAAGTCTCTTAACTGTGGGCTTCACTAAAATAGTTTCTTCCTTCAAGAGGGAAAATATCAGGGCACAGTCACAATCAAAAGCAAAAATCAATCTCCAACCATCCAATGTCTGGGATCCAACTCACAATCTTCTGGGCTCCTCCAAGGGCTTGGGTCACTTCTCCGGCCATGCCCTTTGTAGCACAGATGTTGTCCTCTAGGCTCCAGATGCCTGTACTCCACTGCTGCTGCTGCTCTTGGTGGTCATCTCTTGGTAGTGGCATCTCCAAAACACTGCATAACCCCTTCAGTCCTGGGCTGTCAATTGCAACTGAGGCTGCACCTTCACCAATGGCCTTCCATGGCCTGTCATGGTGCTGAGCCTCAGCTGCTCTGCGTGACCCCTTCATGCCTTCAAAACCAGTACCACCTGGGTGACCTTTACACATTACCAAGTCCCACTGCAGCAGGAGTACAACCTTGGCTATCTCTGGAATACAGCCTCTTTGTGCTTTCAGAAAACACTTCCCAGAAGATGTCACCTTCAATGATACTGGTCTCTTCTTAATCACTGCTAATTTCTTAGCTCCAGCTAACCAGCATCAATAGTCCCAGTAATGCAGTTTTTGCTTTAGTAGTTCTGGTATCTTGTTAATCACAGCTGATTATTCAGGCCCAGCTAACCAGAACTACAGAATCCTCATAATCAAAACAGCAATGACCCTGAAAAGAGTCTTTAATTTTTCCTCTGAAATTTCACAAGCCAGATCTCCATCTTCTGCACTGTTCTCAACATTATCTTCCAAGCTCCTACACAACATCCGACAGAGCTCTTAACAGTGAATGAATCTTCAAGCCCAAAGTTCCAAAGTCCTTCTACAATCCTCCCCAAAACATGGTCAGGTTGTCACAGGAATACCCCACTATGCTGGTACCAATTTGTCTTAATCAAGGTTTCTATTCCTGCACAAACATCATGACCAAGAAGCAAATTGAGGAGGAAAGGGTTTATTCAGCTTACAATTCCATATTGCTGTTCATCACCAAGGAAGTCAGGACTGGAACTCAAACAGGTCAGGAAGCAGGAGCTGATGCAGAGGCCATCGAGGGATGTTCTTTACTGGCTTGCTTCTCCTGGCTTGCTCAGCCTGCTCTCTTATAGAACCAAGACTACCAGCCCAGAGATGGTCCCACCCACAAGGGGCCTTTCCCCCTTGATCACTAATTGAGAAAATGCCTTACAGTTGGATCTCATGGAGGCATTTCCTCAACTGAAGCTCCTTTCTCTGTGTTAACTCCAGCTGTGTCAAGTTGACACAAAACTAGCCAGTACACATACCTTAGTCTTGTTTCTCCTATTGGGCTGTCTTTCCTCTATAGTATTTTCTGGGATCTTTCTCTGCTATGCTGTTTGCCTTTCTAACTTGCAAAGGCACTGGTATGTGAGGAACTGCAGTCCTCACTTCTCTCCCCTTATTTCAAATGCTTTGTTTTATTGTCAAGAGCCTCACCTGCAAAGATCCAGCATGCCCCGCTGGCTCATTTCCTGCATTGATTTCTGTCCAGGAGCTTTCATGGAATTGTAATTTTTAATTGGATTTAGAAAGACAAAGAATAATCAAGTTGAATGAGATGCATTTGATTGCTTCAAAATTCCCCTCTTGCATTAAGGCTTGACTATGTGATGAGGCAAAATATGGACAATGAGTAGAGGAAGGAACAGTGCAGAAAGAAAAGCAGTTTTCAAATCCACTCTGATTACAGTACCTTCCCACTCTCCTGGCTAAAAGCTATCACTTTGTGATTTCAACCAAATGTCAAGGAGCTTGTTTGTCTCCAAAATTTTAGCAATATTTGTGTGATGACTACATTTGTTTTATGTTACAAAATTTAAAAGTCATGTTTGGTGTTTCCCAGTATTTGAACAGGGTGGCTGACACATGCTTCAGCTCTTCCCTCTGTTCCATCATGACATATAAAATTTAACCTCTTTGATGTCCACTGTATAAGCATATGAAATAACTCATGATTTATCCAAAATTTGTTTAATTTATAGGATGAAGACATTGTGTGAGCACACACACACAAATGCACACATTAGACCAGTTTTATTGTGATTATTAAATTACATAGTTCCCAAATTCTTTGCCATACCGTTAACCTACAATTATTCACAAACAAGTTCATACACTTAAGAGAAACCACTAAACAATGGTCCAGCAAACCCTGATCAAGGTGAAGGCTGTTTAATGCATCCAGACTCGTTAGATTAGCTTTCACCCAACTGTGACAACCAACAATGATGGAGAAACATACTTTGAAAACCTTCATTGAAAGATGTGATTATCCTTTAATGCCTACCTCAGAGGGCTTAATAGTATTAAGTAGAGTTAGGGATTAAGTAGCATGAGGCATATAAAGCCTTGATATACAGAGTAGCTTTATTAAAATTTTAGAGACTTTTCTGATGTTATGATATTATGGCTTAAATCTAATAGACAGCTAAATAGAATAAAGGAAAAATACCCACTGACAATATTTAGAGTTAATTAGATTCTGAGTATTTAATGGTACTGAATAAAAAACATCTATAATTTTCCTGAAAGTTATTGTGACAGATTTCAGTAATTGTAAATAACACTGGTGTTCACTCTCAAGACATTTTCCTGTCCAGAAAGTAAAGCTAAGCATTTTTTAATTTGGTGCCCTATTGTTCTGACATTTCCATGCCCAAAACACCTACTGTTAGATGCCTCTAGGACACAGTTAGCTTTGACATATTTTATGAAACACTAACTTATGAACATTGTTAGCACATTGTGAATAGAGATGTATCCTTTTCTCAGGCCTTCATTTAGGGAATATTTTTCAATAGTTACTAAAGTATATTGAGGAATATGTTCTGTCCACAAATAAAAAGAAAAGTAGGAAGAACTGTTTATATTGTCATTATCTATCCACTGTGAGTTTGCCATTTAAAATAACTGACTGGAGAAAGGTCAATTTTAATGTGGCTACTTACAACATTCCCTTATAAGTGCTGAGGTGCAAAGATGTATTCCGACAATTTTCCAGAGCTTCTAGTTATACACCATCAAATAAAGGTGCTAAAATAAGCTGTGGACACAACTCTATTCCAGTAGATTCATTTGCATCCTGGGCATTCTCTAAGCCAACATCTGTGCATCAAGACCTGTGAAGCGGCTGGCATTTTACTCGACTGTAAAGCTAAGTTAGCCAGCATGGTCTTATAGACATGACTCTTTTTTTAGAGACAAAAGACACTACATTATTCATACCCAAAACAGCAACCAGCATTGACGTCAGCCACCCCAGTGCAATACCCACAGGATAGTAATGAGAAGGACCAGGAGCCGCCTACACACCCAGCAGACTGCATTAGATAAGAGGAACACTGAGCATAATAAAACATATGGAATCCATATCTTTTATTGTGGCTAAATCTATCCTTTGGTCTGCTGGGAAATTAATGTCTCTGAGAAGACTGGGTCTCAGTTTGCAAGATGTGCAGAACTGTGAACCAGAGAGGATCTGCTTTCAAGATACCATTTCCAGCTCTATACACAAATCTTCTGAAGCTATCTTAGGCACTGCTTAGGTTCATGGGTCCATCTTGGTATCTAAGAGAAAGTCAGCCCTATACTAACTCTGATAGCAGCCATGGCTGGGAAAGAGCAGATGTCTGTGACTGACACATTTTTCTGACCAAATGACTATCTAGATTCTTTACTCTGTGACTTCCAAGTATTGTTTAGTTCTTTCCCTTTGTAAGAAGCATTCACTTTTGATGTTTCTATTTCCCCTGGTGGCTTTCACTACTTTATTAAAAATAAATAATCTGCGCATGAGATCAGCCATGGGAACTCTAAAGCCTTCTCATGAAAAATTAAAAATTTCCTACTCTTGGTCTGGTACAGAGTGTATCTACAGTGATGCTAGTAATCTTTTAGACTTGATTAGTTACCAAGCTTAGCTCTTATTTAGATTTTTACAGAACTATTCAACAACTGCCTGTCAGCTCTTCCATCAAACATACAGAAATTGGGACAATAGAAAGCAGTATGTTTTATCATTTTTAGCACAGTAAAAACAATGGAAATTTATGACCCACTGTGCAGAACACAAGCACTAACAAAACAACACCACAACGGATTGTGGTTCATGAGGCCATGGACATGTAATCTTCGATATGAGGTAGATGACATATCTATTCCTAGGTAATGTCTAGCAACCAACCTCCATTTTTCCCTAGGCTAGACCACAAAACTGCTATATTTCATGGGAACAGGGGCAAATCATTTTGGCTTTCTCTAGCACATGGAGGAGGTGTCCCAGTGAGACATAGCACCTCTGAGGCCTGCTGGAAGTCACAACACAAGCCTGTAAGTTTTGAGCTTCTAATTTCTGTCAAAAGCCTGATCAGAGTTTTACCCTAAATATCATACCCATAGACACACACACACACACACACACACACACACACACACACACACATATATATATATATATATATATATATATATATATATATATATATTATACATATATGCATGCAGCTGTGTCAGTTTTCTCCTTTCACTCTTAAAAGGAATATAAGTAGTACTCTCCAGACCTCTCACCCCAGTGATTAAACCCCAGCCCTCACACATATGAAGAATGTACTTTAATACCAGGCAACATATTCAGTCCAACACAAACCACCTACTTTGGATTTTCTCTCATAATCTTGTCTTTCTTGCCTTATTCCTAACCATTAAATATGTATAGGACCCATGTAGACAAATGGGTTTCTTATTTCCACATTTCTGTGACCTAGAAAACTTAATCTCTCTCTCTCTCTCTCTCTCTCTCTCTCTCTCTGTGTGTGTGTGTGTGTGTGTGCATGTCTCTTTCTCTGTCTTTCCACCTCTTCCTCCTTCCCTCTTTCTTCCCTCCCTCCCTCTCTGTCTCCCACTTCTTCTGTCAATGTCTCTGACCATCCCTCTTCCCTCCTTCTGTCTTCTGGATCTCCTTTTCCTACAACTGATCTCCAGCCTATCATTTGCTAGATCTAGGAACTTGGAGAGTTTACTTGAATTTCTGGACTTTTATATCTGTTTAGTGACTATGACTATAGTCCCTATATACTGTTAAAAAATTAAACGCACTAATATTTTTCAACAGCTTAGAAAATTTTGAGAGATGCAATTTTAAGTAACTTTTTTTTTAACCATACATCAAATTAGACCGGTTAGTGTTTGTCTCAGTAAAATCAACTTCCATCATCTGAACAGGCTGGCTGTCTTCCACGCTATATTAGTTATATACATAGAGTGACCTGTCTTTATTCACTGATACTTTAGTATCCTTACTATAATTTTTCTTTTTTATCATGTCTGAAATCTTTCTGTACTAGAACATGAACAATTCATCATACTGGATTCTTGGTTCCTCTCAACTTTAATAGTCTTCCCACACCACCTCCATTATGCGTATTAAAATATGACCATCACAAAAGGCAGATTTTAAACTCTGCAAAACACCAAATAAGGATAAAACCTGAGGTAAAATTCACAATGGCTGAATTAATGTAGAAACCTCTTCTTCCTGCAAAGTCCTACCTATGTCCTATCTACCTTCCCATCATATGAATCTCCAAGTCGCTTTGGATTCCTAGCCGCATAGCCATGAAATTCATTATCATAATACAAGACAACAAACTTGCGTATTTCCATCTGTTAAATCTATACTGCCTATCACATGAAATCAGGGAGAATGCCAACTTTATCAAAACCTCCCACACACCACTTCTCTTTGAGTATAAAATCCATGAATTGGTGCAAAAGCCTATATTCCCTACAGCTTTGGGTTATGTTAACACTTGCAATATCTACTATGGATGAGTGTAATCCAAATGCACTCATTTACTTTATCCATGTCTGTTCCTAAACAGATAACATGAGACTAGAGTGTTGTAGGCACTAGGAAACACTGGAATCACACAAAAGCCATTGTCACTCATCAGAGAACTACATTTGATTATTTCTTAGTAATCAGCAAAATACATCAAATTGGTCTTCAGATCCATCCCCAGTATGTACTACAATGATGTTCTCCATTATATTCAAACTAAAAGTGTCAGCTGCATCTTTGTGCTCAAATTCACGGAGAAAGGGAAAACAGAGAGAACTTTCTTTTTCATAGATGGCTCTATTAGAAAGTTCTCAAATGTCAGCTTCTTTCTCTGTTCTTCTGATACAATAGAGAGATACATTTCTTTCTAGTTGAAACCCATAATCCCCTATCTTATCGAGCTCCCTGTTCAGTGCAGTCTTGCCTTTTGAACACAGAAAATTCAACTATCGATTACCCTTCTTCAACTCCGTGTTCTTTGGACTTGATCTCTCCCCCCCCACCACCAAAAAAAAAAGTTTATTTTTTTTCATAAGAACATCCCTTATTAAACTTACCACATATGCTGCTCTTCATTCCAGCAACCTGCCTTGCACAGATAACCCCTTAAGTTTTTATCTCTTATTAAATACTCACAAATAGCCACTACATATTGGCTATTGTTATTGCACTCAAATGGCACTGAAATGGCCTCAGTAGAAAACACATTACCAGCTGCTATTGGTTTTCCATTTTCGTGTAGGCTTGATCTTTCTGTGGCCTCTGATACATTCTCAGCAGCCTACTTACTTGACTCCCACACTGTTCAATGGCCTTTTCTTTTTTAGGCTTTTTTTCTTTTTTCCTATAAAAATTATTAAACATTGAAGTTTTTAGAACTCAACTTAATTTCACATTCTCTCTATCTAGGATGATGACCAATGCTTGTTTTGTTAGTCATTAGTATCCATGAAAACTAGAATACTAATATTTTGTATATTTTAAGTAATCAAGCCCTTCCAATATCTCACTAGCATATACCCTCTATGATCATCTCCAGTCTCAAACTGAGGTCACGAAAGCAAAGAATGGGTCAAAAATTCAGAACAATGTAACTGATGAGTGTCAAGACCGAGATGCGTGTACAGTCTGCCTCATGCCAAAATTCACATTCTAAATAACTGATTCTAATGCTGATGTTTAAGCTTAGTACTCATCCAGTCTGAGTTCCTAGTTATATCTAAGTTTTTATGGTTCTTGTGTTTTAGTCTTCGAAACAGACATTATCGTTAAGCACTCTGGAGTATCACGTGCACACCTCAATGACCTATATTTAAGCTTAGTTCATCGTCTTCATCCACATCTGTTTGACATTTATTTTTTGTCTCTACTGCTTCAAGTGAGTCAACAACATGACATTTACTTCTACCTAGAAGTTCAAGTGAACATACTTGAAGAGTTATTTTTGACTTTTTCCTTTACTTTTAGTATCTCACAAATCAGCATGTACACTCAATTTTAAGTGTTTATCAAGTATGTCCTCCCATTCTTGATCCCACATACTCAATCCAGGCAGTTTCATGTCTCAGATGTAATTATATTTTAATTTCAAAAAAATTTAAATACTAAAGTAGACTCCCAAGTTCTAATAGCTTTTAATTTTCATTTCTTTTTTAAAATTTTTAATATTTTTATTACATATTTTCCTCAGTTACATTTCCAATGCTATCCCAAAAGTCCCCCATAGCGCCCCCCACTTCCCTACCCACCCATTCCCATTCTTTTGGCCCTGGCATTCCCCTATATTGGGGCATATAAAGTTTGCAAGTCCAATGGACCTCTCTTTCCAATGATGGCTGACTAGGCCATCTTTCGATACATATGCAGCTAGAGACAAGAGCTCCAGGGTTCTGGTTAGTACATCATGTTGTTCCGACAATAGGGTTGCAGATCCCTTTAGCTCCTTGGGTACTTTCTCTAGCTTCTCCATTGGGAGCCCTGTGATACATCCAATAGCTGACTGTGAACATCCACTCCTGTGTTTGCTAGGCCCCGGCATCGTCTCACAAGAGACAGCTATATTTGGGTCCTTTCAGCAAAATCTTGCTAGTGTATGCAATGGTGTCAGCGTTTAGAAGCTGATTATGGGAAGGATCCCTGGATACGGCAGTCTCTAAATGGTCCATCCTTTCATCACAGCTACGAACTTTGTCTCTGTAACTCCTTCCCTGGGTGTTTTGTTCCCAATTCTAAGAAGGTGCACAGTGTCCACACTTTGGTCTTCATTCTTCTTGAGTTTCATGCGTTTAGTAAATTGTATCTTATATCTTGGGTATCCTAAGTTTTGGGCTAATATCCACTTATCAGTGAATACATATTGTGTGAGTTCTTTTGTGATTGTGTTACTTCACTCAAGATGATGCCCTCCAGGTCCATCCATTTGGCTAGGAATTTCATAAATTCATTCTTTTTAATAGCTGAGTAGTACTCCATTGTGTAAATGTACCATAATTTCTGTATCCATTCCTCTGTTGAGGGACATCTGGGTTCTTTCCAGCTTCTGGCTATTATAAATAGGGCTGCTATGAACATAGTGGAGCATGTGTCCTTTTTACCGGTTGGGACATCTTCTGGATATATGCCCAGGAGAGGTATTGCTGGATCCTCCTGTAGTACTATGTCCAATTTTCTGAAGAACCGCCAGACTGATTTCCAAAGTGGTTGTACAAGCTTGCAATCCCACCAACAATGGAGGAGTGTTCCTCTTTCTCCACATCCTCGCCAGCATCTGCTGTCACCTGAATTTTTGATCTTAGCCATTCTGACTGGTGTGAGGTGGAATCTCAGGGTTGTTTTGATTTGCATTTCCCTGATGATTAAGGATGTTGAACATTTTTTCAGGTGATTCTCTGCCATTCGGTATTCCTCAGGTGAGAATTCTTTGTTCAGTTCTGAGCTCCATTTTTTAATGGGGTTATTTGACTTTCTGGAGTCCACCTTCTTGAGTTCTTTATATATATTGGATATTAGTCCCTTATCTGATTTAGGATAGGTGAAGATCCTTTCCCAATCTGTTGGTGGTTTTTTTGTCTTATTGATGGTGTCTTTAGCCTTGCAGAAGCTTTGCAATTTCATGAGGTCCCACTTGTCAATTCTCGATCTTACAGCACAAGCCATTACTGTTCTATTCAAGAATTTTTTCCCCTGTGCCCATATCTTCAAGGCTTTTCCCCACTTTCTCCTCTATAAGTTTCAGTGTCTCTGGTTTTATGTGAAGTTCCTTGATCCACTTAGACTTGACCTTAGTACAAGGAGATAAGAATGGATCGATTCACATTCTTCTACATGTTAACAACCAGTTGTGCCAGCACCATTTGTTAAAAATGCTGTCTTTCTTCCACTGGATGTTTTTAGCTCCCTTGTCGAAGATCAAGTGACCGTAGGTGTGTGGGTTCATTTCTGGGTCTTCAATTCTATTCCATTGGTCTATTTGTCTGTCACTATACCAGTACCATGCAGTTTTTATCACAATTGCTCTGTAGTAAAGCTTTAGGTCCGGCATGGTGATTCCACCAGAGGTTCTTTTATCCTTGAGAAGAGTTTTTGCTATCCTAGGTTTTTTGTTATTCCAGATGAATTTGCAGATGGCACTTTCTAATTCGTTGAAGAATTGAGTTGGAATTTTGATGGGGATTGCATTGAATCTGTAGATTGCTTTTGGCAAGATAGCCATTTTTACAATGTTGATCCTGCCAATCCATGAGCATGGGAGATCTTTCCATCTTCTGAGATCTTCTATAATTTCTTTCTTCAGAGACTTGAAGTTTTTATTATACAGATCTTTCACTTCCTTAGTTAGAGTCACGCCAAGACTAGACAAGGCTGTCCACTTTCTCCATACCTATTCAACATTGTACTTGAAGTCCTAGCCAGAGCAATTCGACAACAAAAGGAGATCAAAGGGATAAAAATTGGAAAAGATGAAGTCAAAATATCACTTTTTGCAGATGATATGATAGTATATATAAGTGACCCTAAAAATTCCACCAGAG
Source organism: Mus caroli (assembly GCF_978045245.1). Taxonomy (NCBI): domain Eukaryota; kingdom Metazoa; phylum Chordata; class Mammalia; order Rodentia; family Muridae; genus Mus; species Mus caroli. The sequence continues at coordinate 62,597,696 of NW_028227265.1, read as the reverse complement.
AACTCCTAAGCCTGATAAACAGCTTTGGTGAAGTAGCTGGATATAAAATTAACTCAAACAAATCAATGGCCTTTCTCTACACAAAGAATAAACAGGCTGAGAAAGAAATTAGGGAAACAACACCCTTCTCAATAGTCACAAATAATATAATTTTAATTTCTTAAGAGGATTTATTTTCAAGGAAGCTAGAATGATATTTTTATGATTCAAATACAGTCATGTTATTGGTTGTTGAAGTTTGTTAATAAATCCCATGTTTGGCCTATACACTTAATCTTAGCACTCAAGAGGTAGAGGCAGGTAGATCTTTGTGAATATGAAGCAAACCAGATCTCTTTAATGAGTTCTAGATTAGGCAGGGCTACATAATGAGACCTGTGTTTAAAAAATCAGAATACAATTATTTATTTATTTATTTATTTATTTATTTATTTATTTCTCCAGATTTTATTCCCTTCCCAGTCCATCCTTCTACTGTTCCACATCCCATACCTCCTCCTCCCCACCTCTGATCCTCTCCACAAGGATATCCTCACTCCCCCTCCCTCTCCCCAACCGACCACTAAATTCCCTGAGGCCTCTATTCTCTTGAGGGTTAGGTGAATCTTCTCTGTCTAAATGCAGACCCAGCTGTCCTCTGCTGTATATATACATACATATATATATGGGGAGTCTCATATCAGCTGGTGTATGCTGCCTAGTTGGTGGTCCAGTGTTTGAGAGATCTCAGGGTTCCAGATTAATTGAGACTGCTGGTCCTCCTACAGGGTGGCTCTCCTCCTTTTTCCAGTTTTTTCCTAATTTAACCACAGGGGCCAGCAGCAGTTCATTGATTAGGTGCATATAGCTGCATCTGACTCTTTCAACTGCTTGTTGGTTCTTTCGGGGACAGTCATGCTAGGTCCCTTTTTGTGAGTGCTCCATAGTCTCAGTAATAGTGTCAGACCTTGGGCCTCCCTTGAGCTGGATCCCATTTTGGATCTGTCACTGGACTTTGTTTTCCTCAGGATTCTCTCCATTTCCATCCCTGCAGTTCTTTCAGACAGAAACAATTATGGGTCAGAGTTTTGACTGTGGAATGGCAATCCATCCCTCACTTGAAAGCCCTGACTTTCTGCTGAAGGTGGACTCTACTAGTTTCCTCTCCCCACTGTAGGGCATCTCATCTAAGTTCCCTCCTTTTGATTCCTGAGAGTCTCTCACCTCCCAGGTCTCTGGTACATTCTGGAGGGTCCCCTCCAACTTCTTACCTCTCGAGGTTGCCTGTTTCCGTTTTTCTGCTGGCCCTTTTAACTTTCAATCCTCCCCCCCCTTCCACGCCCTCCCCCCACATCCACTTTCCCTCCCTGGTCCCTGGACTGAAGTGTCCACACTTGGGTCCTCCAGCTTGTTGACCTTTTTTGAGTCCTGTGGACTGTATCTTGGGTATTCTGTACATTTTTTTTTCTACTATCAACTTTTTAGTGTGTACATACCATGTATGTCCTTTTGGGTCTGAGTTATCTCACTCAGGATGTTATTTTTTAGTTAAGGATTTATTTCTTTAATATATATATGGGTGCTTTGATGGCATGTCCATCTGCATGTATACCAGAAAAGGACATTGGATCCTGTTATATTGTGATCTGACATGTAGGTTCTGAGGGTTGAACTTAGGACCCCTCTTAAGCACTGAACCATCTCTCCAGCACCTGTGGAAGCTTGTTGAATCTGCAGGAGTCAGGTCTAGCTGGAGGCAGTAGGTTACTAGGTCCCTTCCTCCCTCTCTGCTTCTCAGGCTCCTCATGTCCCCACTGGCATTATCGTCTACTTTACCATATTCCCAAATCAAAGCAAGCCAAGAGTAAATCTGTCCTTCCTCAAGCAGTTCCCATCAGGGAATTTCTCCCAGCAATAGGAGAGAAACTGAGACACTGGCTAAGTACAAAGTTTTTATATCCTCCTCAGCTGGAAATGAATAAGTTTTCTTGTGTAATTTTATTGTCCCTTTTCAGGGCATTTTTTTTTTTCTTATTTCCTAGACCTCATGTTGGGCCCTACTCAGTATATTCATATGTCATATTTCCTAATGGTTAACCCAGTAATTTGTCTACTTAAAAGCACAATCAGAGCTTATGATAACCGAACCCATGGGTTTTTTAATTAGTTACCTTTAGTTTTAGTAGCAGGACCGAAGACAAGTACAAAGGATTCCCATATAGTCCCTGCCCTTGGTCTTTCATAACTGCTGATCTGCACTACCCTTCACCACGGTTGTAATCTGCTGTAACTTTTGACTACACTGACACACCATTATTATCAAGACTTCACTCTTGATTTTTAGCACCGTACAGTTGTAGACAGATGTGTAATGGCATTCGATACCATTTCACTTCCTGAAACCCCTGTGGCCCTCCTACTCATTTCCAGGCTGGTTTCTAGTTTGATGTATTTTGTTTGTTAATTACTATGTTTCTTGTGCTTGGTGAAGTCTGTGACCTGAACTAATCATTATTTGACTGAGTGATCACTGACTTCTATCTAAGGTAACTGTGTAAGTGATTTATAAAGAGGCTGCATAAAGTGCCTTAGGTATTGGGATTTAAAGACTAACAAATGTACACAGCATAACACTTTAATATCCTCATCAGATGTGATACATATTTGAACATATAATGCTAGAGAGATGAGGGCAGGGTGTGGTGCTACATATACATATACATATACATATACATATACATATACATATACATATACATATACATATACATACACATATACATATTCTATATCATCTTGAAAATACACTGCATACAAACACAGGGAGACATATATTATGAAGCCACATTCTTCATTTATTTCCATTATTCTGTAAAGATGGTGTGGCACATCAAAATGAACAAATGTGCTCTTTCCAATGTCACCTTTCACTTTCCATTTTGATTTCAGGTTATTCTTTCTGCTCACATTTTCTTCCAGGCATAAAAGCCACACCTGGGCTTTATTATAGAGCTTGGTTTAATCTGTTTCTCAGTACATAAAATCTTTCAAAAAGTATTTAAGTAGAGAAGAAAAAATTGTTAACTTCTATGTCAGTGAGAAGTATCAATTAATCATAGGTAGCTCAAACAAATATCTTATACAATCTAATATAGTTATGTTGATATGCATTTACTTGAAGTGTTAATAGTTTTTTGAATCAATGTATCATTCAGCCCAGTGAAAATTTCTGACCAGTTTTGCTATTAAGATGTAATACTGTAGTAGAATAAGAAGACAAGACAATCCAATGTACATTCTCAACTTACATTACTAACATAAATTTAGAAAGGATGGCTGTTTCATATTCATGGATTTTAACTCATGATGGCATTCAGATCTATACAATAATTGGAATAGTTGTAGCAGAGTTACCATGGTGTAAGAGAAAGACTAGACATAGCCCTGAGATGGCTGTCTCCAATAAGACTTTGTTTTTAAGATTGTCTCCTCTACTGTGACCAGTAATTCGGGTTTATGGATGTCCTCATGATTCCCAGGTCTCATGAGGGTGGATAATCATGCTTTCGACTCTGTGACAGTGGTGTGCATTGTTTCAAACACTTACTTTCCTTGATAATTTAGCTCCTAGTAAAAGCCCTGGGAGCCAAGTCCTTAATAAACTCCCCTGGTGGAGAGGAGGACCACCATCCATAAACCAGCTATCACTGTCACCACTGGCTGCTGGAGCACTTAAATGGATCCTCTGAGATTCCTCTGACAAAGTTCTCTTGGAAGTTGCTGCCTCACCTCTTCTGCGTACCAGTGAGCTATTTTCTGTTCTAATTTTGCTTCTGTAATGTTATATTTTGTAATGTCATATTGAATCATGAGTTGAGAATTCTCTTAATAAATCACCAAAATGGAGCAGTTTTGAGCTCTCTGGAGTATGTGGTTAACAATAAAGCTTTTATTAACTGTGAAATCACTGAAGTAGCACTTAACCCTTAAGAATACACACACACACACACACACACACACATACACACACACACATTTAAAGACAAAATTAACAGAATATTTGGAGAACCATTCTCCATACTAAATTTTAAATCTCTTATATGTTATGTTATTGTCTCATGGTAGATAAAGCTGGGATTGAAGCTTAGACTTATGAAGACATCAAATGAAACAAATTATACTCTGTCTTACCAGAACTCTTATGCTAATGGAGGATTAGTGGACCCATGATTACTGGATAAGAATATGTGGACAGACTTTAGACTGAAAAACTTGGATGTCTGAATTATCATTAATTGTTCATGTTACAGTTGACTTGCTTTCCCCATCCCTGAGACTGTCTAGTGTACCTCTGTATGAAATCTCTCCTGGGTCAGTTGATTGCTTTCTAATCTGATGTCAGTTCTCATGGAACTGCCCTTCATTTCATCTCTGTTCCTATAGGATTTCCCCTGAATTTGATCCTGCTTTGATCTACTGCAATGGAAAGGTTTCAACCTGGCACAAAATGAGGCAAGCTGCATGCACTCTAAGGCAATGCAAATATCAGATTCCTCTCCCCTGTATCTGAAACATTTTCAGAAAGCATGTGTGACTAAAGGATGCATGGGTATTTGACAAAAACAAGAGTAATAAAAGTTTCAAATAACTCAAATTTGGGGACAATGTTCAATCCAGTCAGGATTTGTCATACAGTGTATTCCCTTGGGTACCTAAGAGTGATAAGAATATACCAAATGAAGGTTGGGTCAACAATTTCATATTGTTAACGAAATCAATATGCTAGCTATGCTGGAGTACTTTAAGGAGAAAGCCTAACAATTCAGGAAACTAGGAATATGGGAATACAGTTCGACTATAGAATACCATATTATTCCCATAGTCCTGGAAGATACACTTGAAATGTATATAGTCAGAATTTTAAAAACTGATTTTATGAATAGTTAAAGACAATGTAGCACAGAGTATAGCCAATTTATAGCTTCCAGACTTTCACCTCCATCACTAATGTACCGAAAAATGTTTCATTGCAGTATATTTTTAAAATAGTCATTGTCAATAGGAACACTGTTAAAAACTAAAGATTTAAACATGGTGATCAATTACCAATATTTACATCTGTTTATCAAACAAAAATATGGATGCATAATAGGCATTTAGTATATTTATCATGAGCTAAACCAGCTGTATGACTATTTGCATACTATATATCACAAGCTATATCTATATTCCCTTTTTTGATAGGTGTTATCATTTTTACTGGTACAATTCATTATCAACCCCACTTCCTGATGCTCAGCATTGGTTTGTCACATGTACTCCACCTTATCTCAGTCAGTGATTACAGTCAGAAATCTTCAGCTTTAATAATACTGCAATTCTTTATCTAGCTGTGGAGCTGTTATTCTACTGTGTTCTCTCTCTGTCTCTTTTTTGTGTATCTGTCTCTTTCTCTCTGCTTGTCTGTATCTCTCTCTAACTCTCTGTATGTCTCTGTCTTACTGTCTTTCTGTCTCTGTTTCTGTCTCTCTCTTCTCTCTCTGTCTCCTTCTATGTATGTGTGAGGAGAGACAGAGAGAGACAGACAGAGAGTCAGAGAGAAAGAGAAACAGAGGGAAACACAGAGAGATGAAACACATTTCTTGGGCCTGTCTCTTGCTTTACAGGAGCCACATTTTCTTTCTTTCAGGCTTCCAACTCTGAATGTACCATGAAACTCCTTTCTAAACTTACCCATCTGTTGAAGTAGAAATTTCTGGTTTCTCTGGAGTCTCAGTTGTGTCATTTGATGTTTATTCTGGAAGCTGTCTTAGGTTGTGCTGAAGCAGATATGTGAGAGACAGACACTTGAGAGGATGTGTGATATTTGGAAAGAGTTTAAGTATAACCCAACAGATATCATTAGTTAGCACTGCTGGTCTTTGCTGATCTTCGTTTGTCATGACTTCGTAGGAAGAAAAAGAGTCAAATAACTTCTCATGGTATTCCAGCTGCTTCTTGGTGCTTCTGTAGATGTGTGCCAATTCAGCAAACCATTGCAGTTTCTTCTGGATCCAGCCACTGCTAATGATCAGTATTTGGTATTTGCTGATTGGACTGGATTACCATTACTGATTCATATTTGAGACTGCACCAAAGAACTGCTTCTAAAGAGGTTCACATCCTCCTTGTCCTATTAACCTTCTTTGTCCCATACCTTTGGCTGGGCTAGAAGGGAGATTGAAGCATTTGGAAACCCTTATTAAAATAGGTTTTGAAAAATATAAGCCTACAGTGTGTGGTCACTCAATCATTGGGAGCTTTATATAACTGTGAGTATCAGTAAGTCCCCTAACTCTTGCGTTAAAGCCAACCTGAGGCTCAAAAGTCTCAGCTGTTGTTAGGACTCCCTTTCTCTGTGATTTCCACTTTGTGGATTCCGACATGACAGGGAGATCCAAAGTGCCCTACAGTTTCATAAGAAATATGCTATTTGACATATTTTTCAATCCTTTTATTGGGTGACCTCTAAGTTTACAATTATACATGGATCTCTAGGCAAGAAAGGACCCTGTAACAGGTTCAGGATGTAATACAAGCCTATTGCTCTTTTGGACTTGTGACCCAGGAGGACAAGAGATGAAAATGAATACCAGGTACAGAGATGGGAAATGGTACTTGATGCTTATACTGAGTATCCAGTCTCTTCTCTTCTTTAGCTGCTCTGTCCTCCAGAAGCTCATACTGATTACAACCAAGAGTCTTGATTTCCTTTAGAAAGAAAGAGTGAGGAACGCCAGCAAGAGTAAGAAGAAAAGGTATGGAAGAGAATTAAGTTTGCATTACACAGATCCCTTCCATTTGGCTTAGTGGTAGCCCTCAATGGAAAGGTACGGGACAAAGAAGGTTAATAGGACAAGGAGGATGTGAACCTCTTTAGAAGCAGTTCTTTGGTGCAGTCTCAAATATGAATCAGTAATGGTAATCCAGTCCAATCAGCAAATACCAAATACTGATCATTAGCAGTGGCTGGATCCAGAAGAAACTACCTTGGCCTAGTAGTAGCCCTCAATGGAAGGTCTCTGTTCTCTGTGTTGCCAGCTGCCATTCCCTCTCTCCTCTGCCTTAGTGCTTAGCAATGGTGATAGTTCTTCCACTGTCAGCCTCTGCCTACTTCTTTAGCTCTGTGCTTCCTTGTCCTTGCTCATTTTATGGTGAGTCTCTGTAAATACACACACAGCTAAAATCATCTTGATCTTAGTGTGCCATCTGTTCCCTGTTATGACAGACTGAAGAAAAAATGAAAGAAAGTAAGTAGTTCCCATTCATCTGGAAGGAAGGAGGAAGAGTATGACAGCATATCTACTGGGGTACAGAAGCAAAAGGCACAAGACTTGTGAATAGTAAACAATTTTAAAAAATGACTTCCATATGTTGATGTGAAATAATGTAAAGTACTATAGATTGTAAGCAGTCTTGGACCTTAATGAAGATGCAGAGAAACATCTATCAAAGTAGTGAAGGGTGTGTGATGGATCAAGTTAAGGAATATGTGATACTACAAATATCATCATCATCATCCCTTACCATCATCATCACTATCACTACTGTATTAGAATTTATATCATTATGATAAAATATCATGACCAAAAGCAACTCAGAGAGAACTGGGCTTGTTTGGCTTGTACTTCCAGATCACAGGCCATCATCTCGGGAAGTCAAAGTAAGAACTCGAGGAACCTGGAAGCAGAAACTGAAATAGAAGCCACAGAGGAATGTTGAATGCTAGCTTCCTCATCATGACTTGTTCAAATTACTTTTTTATATAACCCAAGACTACTTGATCAGGGTTAGCACAACTCCAAGTAGACGAGATCCTCCCACTTTCATCATCGAGAAAATGTGTCACAACCTTCTGTACAGACTGATCTTTTGAAGACATTTTTCTCAGCTGAGGTTCTTTCCTCTCAGATGATTCTAGCTATATCAATTTGACCAAAAACTAGCCAATACAATGACATTAATCCTCACTATTATCAAACTCTAGCAGCACCAATCACCACCTTCATCTTCATCACCATCATCAATTCTCATCATCATAATCACTAGCAGTAGCAGTGAGTACCTTCAGTAACATAGTAATGACAATAATAGTATTATTATTAAGAATGCTGTAAGAGACAGGAGTATGCTATATTTGCAGATAGGAGACTAGCATTATCATCATCATAAAGGCTTCACCCAGCAACTGATGGAAACTGATGCAGAGACTCACAGCCAGACATTAGAAGGAGCTTGGGGAATCCTATGGAAGAAGAAGAGGAGGAAAGGTATAGGAGCCACAGGGGTTAATGACACAACACTAATCTTGGCTCACAGAGGCTCAGACTGAACTGCCAACCAGGGAGCACACATGGAACTGATATAGGCCCTTTTCACGTATATAAACATTTTTACAGCTGGGTCTTCATATGGAACTTCTGACAGTAATAGCAGTGGCTTTCTCTGACTCTGTTTCCTGCCTTTGGGACCTCTTCCATCTACTAGTCTTCCTTGTCTAGCCTCAATAGGAGAAGATGTGGCTAGTCTTACTGCAACTTGCTATTCCAAGGCTGTTTGATACCCATGGGAGGCCTCCCCTCTCCTGAGAAGAAAGGGAGAAGAGTGGATGAGGAGGGGTGGAAGGGAAAGACTGGGAGGAGAGGAAGGAGGGGAAACTGCCGTTGGGATGTAAGGTAAATTATCTAGTTAATTAATTCATTAATTAATTTAAAAAGGAATTAATCCTCCATTTTGGACAAAGCCAAAGTTGCAAGACTAGTTTGGGAAAATGGGTGTTTGACGATATAGAAAAACAATAAATTGAAATTGACAGAAAATGGAGATAATATAATATAGAATCCTCAGCTGACAGTAAAGGTTTTGAGAAGTAGAAAAATATGTTCTCACTCAACCACAAGTATTTATTTGCTTTCTTTTATATGTCAGGCACTCAGATAGATACAGAGGCTGTGCCAGTGAGCAAAATCAACAAAGTCTCATTTTTAAACTACCTTTATTCATGGCTGTATGAACAGCTTGTGAATAGGATTATTGTTCTTATAATTTTATCTCTTCTTGGCTGTTCAGCAAATTAAACTAAGCAATACTTTAAAATGTCAGTATTCTCAGCTACATTATCCCACTTTTCAATCTGTATTTAATCATCAAAGAAGTATGTTTCATTAATATGAGCACATAAACTTAAAAATCAGGACCAAAAAGAGGAAAAATATTGCTACTTATCAAGGGGACAGATGATATTGGAACTGAAATGATTAAAGCTGACAGCAGTAAGGCACAGGAGTTTTAGTTCACCAAAGCTCTTATTTCTCCACAAGTCTGGTCTTACTGGACAAATGGAAGTCAAAATTATAATGATTTAAATTAAGGGGCGCTCTCCTTTGTAAGTGATCAGTCCAGTGTGATTTCTTACTCCTCCAAAACTCCAGTCCCTTGTTCCCTTAAATATTAACCCACTTTATATATGAATCTCGGGGTAAAACAATAGTGGATTTAAATTTTTTCTTATTTAAAAATAAAAAACTATTTTTATTTGTATTTCTAGTGTTTTTAACTTGAGAACAAAGACGGGGTCCTTTACTAATTATTATAAGTTTCTCTAAGTTACTTTACTAACTATAGTACCCTATCCTACTCTATTACTATACTAAGTATAGTACAATAAGTTACTCCATATAACTATACTAGGTCATTATGGTATGTTAAGGTACCTTAGTTTTATTTTTGATTTTTATATTCAGTTCTTAAAAACACATTTATAACAGTACGAAGAGTTAAACAGGACCTGATCGGGTTTCCATTTATGTCCATTTACTAACTAACCAGAAGAATGAAATACTAGGCCAATCAAAATGTTGTGTGCTAAAAATGTAAGGGGAAGACACATTGAAGGGATGTCAGATGCTAGGCAACATAGATGGAGTGCATCCACTTGGACTTGGAGATATGGGTCAAGTCCTGCGTCTTAGCAGAGGTAGATGGTGATGTGCTGAGTCCTACTCTGTTGTAACATTTGTCTCTCCCAAAGAGGTGAATCGACTTGTATTCTTCCATCACCCTTAGAGATAGTAGATATTTAATTTGAATATAATCTTTCTTTCATTTTGCTTTACTTTAACAAACTGAATGACAAATCTTTTTGAAATGTTAAGGTTTATTTAAATGCATGAAATTTTACATTCATATTTATGGAAATTATAAAATCTGTATCCCTACAGAAGATAGAAATGTAGGCTGACTTAAATTATGTTTTCATTTTGATGGTTGTTTTGGGGCCAAGATTGTAGGTACACATTTTGATATGCTGATTTAAAATTTACTCTAGCATATATTAAAAATTTTGGATAATAAATCCCTTTCATCTTGTGCTTTTTCCCCCGTCAAAAGAATAAAAATATTAGCCCTGCTTTTATAACTAGTGTAAAAAAATTTTTAATCTTTTTTATCCATTCTATTAGCTTCTGCCCAGAGTTATCTGAGGGCATCCAAATTAAAGGATTGCCAGGGTCAGACTATCTTGTGAGAATATCTCCTGTGGGATTGTAGGGAATTACATTAGTTGTTGGTTGAAATTGGAGAGTGCAGTCCACTGTGGGTGGTGACAGTGTTCCTAGGTTGTATGAGAAGGCAAGCTGAGCAGAGACCAGAGAGAGAAATCCAGTGAGCAGGTTTTCTCTATGGCTCTTTTTTCTGCTCTTGCTTGAGTTCTAGCCCTGACTTCTGTGAAGACAGACTATAACTTGGAAGTATAAACCAAATGAACATAGAAACAGAGAGCAAACTGAATGCCCTTCCATTGTCTGAGTTAAAATAAAGTCGAGGAAAACAACATAGAATTATTTACTTTGCACACAAAACATTATTGGTGGCTTTACTCCACAGCATTAAATAAATGTTAACATGGCTCTATCTCATGGTGAGAATCCTACTCTAATCAAACTCTCCAAGAGGCTTTTCTTACCCTAACGTAGAAGTATGCAAGCTTCTCTTGAAATACAAATGCCTAATTATCTGTAAGGATTATTTATTGCAAAGAGCTCTAAATAATTATTGGCTTTTAAATACATATCTAAAATATTATACATTATTTGTAAAATCATCAGAATTAACATAGATTATCTAGCATACTTTCAATGTGAGCTTTGTTGGCTTCTTGATTAACTTTGAAGACAAATGTAGACTTTAAAAAAACATTTTTAATATTTATTTTATATAATATTTAATGTTTATAGTATTTGTTAAGAAAATAATTATTTTATTGTTAAATTTTATAAAAGCAACACTTGTAAGAACAGGCCATGCTAATTTACATGTGTCTTATCGCACTTAGTATCATTGATAATTTTTTTATTAATCTGTCTTCCCTTGAAACTTCAGATTTCCATTGTTCTTTTCTGAAGGCTGATATTTCCTACTTCTGCTTATCCTCCTCTTCTCCTCTTTCTCTACTTCCCTTCCTTCAGCCACTCTTCTTATCCCCCTTCCCTTTTTTCTCCTCCAACTGCTGTTCTGCTGTGCTGGGAACCAATCCTGAAGCTTGCATATGCTAAACAAGTGCTCTTTCTCTTAGCTGTATCCCCAGCTCTCACTGCCAGTGTCCTAAAGAGCTCCCAAAGGATACTGTGCCTACAACAGAAAAATAAATACATGCAATTTTAAGATACTACATCTAGCTTTCAATGATACATGCATATGTATAATATATGTATATATAGCCTAACAACTGTAAAAATATGTCATCAATCAAAGTATTGACTTATTAATGATTTAAAAATATCAGACTCTTATATATTCTGATGATAAATGCTGAAAACATTTGAGAAGAATTTCAATCAGCACAGCCAGTTTCAGCTCCAGCTCCTCCTGCACCCATGACAGCCATGCTGGATGACTATGCTGCATGGGAAAGTCTGTAAGCAGAAGATGGATTTACATGAATAGGGGACTAAAGTAAACTAGCTTAGACAGCAAAGCTGCACTTCATGGAGAGATAAAAAGCTAAATCCTATCCATTCATTTCTAAGAAGAATTTTGTTAAATGTCGGCCAAAGAGGCATTAAACAACAGAACATGAAATTGGAACACAAAGGTCAGCATGTACCTCAGAATAAAGTGACATGGACACATTAGGATGACATAGCTGCTATCATTAGGACCAGCTGATGGGGGACGTGCTAAACTAAGTGCATACCTAATACATTTAGATTTGCTTTTAACATTGTATTCAATTTCAGGGTACTTGCACCATTTCATTACCAGTAGACCCCATCCATAGCATCAGGCTGGCTGTTTCTGGCTATGAAGTCTTGGAAAACAATTATGATTGTATTTGAGATATGATGAATTTTGAGAATTTCTACCAGAGATAATAGAAAGCAAAAGAAAACCAGTTCTGGACTCCATTTTTCCCAGGAAGAATTGACCTTTGCTGAAGGAAAGGAGACATTGTAGTGGGAATCATCATAGCTGTGGAGAAAGCAACAGCAGCAAGACATTCTGCACAAAACTCTGTGAACAAGAAGTCAGGGGGTGGCCTTTAGAGCCTTCAGAGTGGATAATTAAGACAGAAATCACAGCACACCCACACACCCACACACCCACACACACACGAATATGCACAACTGCGTCTCATCTAAACATACATGTCTGTGAATGTATACACAAATGGAGAGATTCTGTATGGGAAGAGCAAGGAAGTATGCAGCTATATTAAAGGGATGAACTTTATTTTTATCCTAAGTTAAACTTTGGAAATTGTATCCTAAAAAAAAATTGTACTTTATAAGATGGAATGGGTTTATACTAAGCCTTAACTCACTTCCTGAAACTTCCCACTCCATAAATAATGTCAGTAGTAGAAGCATTTAGCTAGCAAAAAAAATGAGATGAAAGATTTTGACAGGAAATATTATATGACTCATTGGACATTCAGAGAAAATTAGTAAGACACTAGTTCATCATGGTGCCATTTCAGATAATGCAAAGAACAGTACATTTTTAACCATGATGACAATGCTGGCAGAGCCTAAATTAAAAGTCTGAAGACATAATAAATATGACAGACTATAGTTATTATATATATGTATACTTTAGAGTTATTATATATATATATACTTTAGAGTTTTAGAGAATGGCTACCTAGCTACAGTACAAGCACATAAAAAGGTTTTAGTATCATAATTTGCTTACTAATGGAATACAAGGTCATCCAAATAATTGATAGCCACTGTGTCAAACTGTATTAGCTAATTGATTACCTAGGAGATCTCTGGCTTGTGCTACAGACCAGAGTTAAAACAAGGAACAAGAGAGAGACACTATACCTGTCCTCAAGTTATTTATGTTAAAGTTGATACTAGTGGTGAGTAAATAGGCAGCCCTAAAGAAGTGTAGTGGGCACAGCCGTCACTGGTGTGCTTCTCTGTTGGAGAACAATGGAAACTTCACACGTGGTTATAAAGAACTATCATCCATGTGAAATCTAGACGAGAAGATACATTGAACCAAACAAAGAGGTGCATAACATCCACACATATGCTGTCCTGAGAATTATGGATGTTCCAGGGCTCCATAGGAGGTTTCTACCACACCAACAGGACCCTGGAAATTATGAAACATGTACAACAGTGTTGAGAAATATAGGATGGGGTGTGGACAATGTTATGGAGAAAAGAAACCTGAGTAGTGGAGCTAGAAGAATTAAGTCCTACAGACAGCCTAAGCCTTGTTTCTTATTCATGCCGTTTACCAGTTTGTTATAAAACCATGGTCCCAGCTTTTATGATAAAATACTTCATTAAAATCTAACAGAATAGCTTAACTCCAAGACAAATAAAAAATGTCTTAACCAACAGTCAGTTGTGAGGTCAATCATGGGACTTTAGGCGATCTCAAACAGGCTTTGGATGTGATATGTCCCAGGGGCTGCAACTGTCTCTCCTGAGAATCAGAATGTCTTTTGTGGCTAATATCCATAGTGTGCAATTATGTTAATCGTGATATATCAAAAGTGAGGCACAAGGGCACTTCACACACATGCACACTCCCCAAGGGTCTGTGTCACTCTACTTCTGGGCTTTTCTAAAGGGAATGAAACAAAATACCCCAAATAGAGATCCAGTCAATTATAATTGGGAGGATTAAGGGATCACCTTACTCCATGAATAGTCTATCACCTGATAAATATTCATAAAATGACTTTAAAATCCTCAACTTAAAAGCCACTCTGTTGATGCCTTTCACTTGGGCATATTGCCCCAATCTCCTTTAGGAATGCCTTATTTGCTGTGCTAAATAAACTTCTGTTTTAACTATCTGACTCTTGATTGAACTCTTTTTTATCAGAAGGCAAGAACTAGGACATGCTTACAGAATTGTAACTATAAAGACATGTGCTTATTATTCTGCTTAATGGGTATTCTGACAAAAATATAATTAGAGAGTTTGAACATGATGTCTATTCTTGAGTATCTGTTTGATTGAACTGGGAATAACTGATATTCTTGGGAAGGGTATTTTCTAGAAGGATCAATTGAAGTGGGCAGTGTATTCTACCAGCACCTCAGATATACAGAGATCTGGACAGAGGCAAGAACACCTCTGCCTGAAAACTTTGGCTTTTTCTCACTTAGCACTTAGTTCTATACTGTCATTGCTGCAGCTCTGGAACTGGCACCAGAGCCTCGTTTCTTTGTTTTTCCACCATGGACAGAGGAGTGAAAACTCTCACAGTGGCCCTGGCCTTCTTCATTCTTATATCAGCACTACTGAGACATTCAGGTTATGGATGGAGCATCTAATGTTTCTCACTCAACCTCTCCATCATGCAGATAACTTATTGGATTTCCAAAAGAATATCATGTAAACCAATATAATAAATCCTGCTCATAATACATACCCATTCTGCTGACTCTGTTCCACTATAGAACCCTGTGCAACTAATACAGTGACATTAACAGTGACATAAAAGTGAATTATAATTGGTAAAAGCCTTCTTCCAAGCAAACAATAAAAGTATTATGTCCTACAACAGAAGTATAGAGAAAAGTCCGACAAAGGTTTAACCCTCAACCAAATTAGATTTCCTACATAGAGGTCAAAACCCTGCTTGTGGAAAAAAATAGAAAAATGACTTATGTTTTGATTAACTAAAGTTCTTGAATCTACAGATTTTCCTGACCTTGTGAACCTACAGAAATTGATGGTTTTTTAATATGATCAGCTGGTGTGTTGCCATTATTGGCAGATGATACAGACAACTCTGTACCACAGCGTGGCATGCATTCCGTTAACACTTGTCCACAGGAGGACAGTGATCATGTTAGTTGATCACATAACCTGTCTAGATCTTTAAAATAAGGCAGAGATGGCAGCCGTGATGAATTACTAGACCTAGACAATAGGTGCTAACAGAAGTTATGGAGGAAAGTTTGGGATCATAGAGTTTGTACATGAATAGGGGTTTCACAAGCTAAGAAACAGAATATTGGTATAAAAGCATGCTTTCTCGATACATGAATTTATGCCACAAGAAAGACCCATTAAAATCTCTGAACCTAGCTCATAGTAAAATTGGAGGTCATACTAGATAACATAAAAATGTGAGATCTCAAGTGAAAAACTATAGAAGCTGAAGACTAAAAGACAAACGTAGATAGGTAGGACGGCATATATGTTGTGTGTGTGTAGATAAATAGATATAGATTATATATATATATATATATATATATATATATATATATATATAGAGAGAGAGAGAGAGAGAGAGAGAGAGGGAGAGAGATTAAATGAATCTCTAAACTCTGTTGTACACTTTTAATAGCACATAATTTATAAGTAATGTGATGTTAACTCTAAGAGAAAGCTACATTCAGTGGTGCCTTTGCTGTTTGGGACAGGCTGACGAAACACGTTTCTGAAATCCTGTGAAAGAAAGAAAGAAAGAAAGAAAGAAAGAAAGAAAGAAAGAAAGAAAGAAAGAAAGAAAGAAAGAAAGAAAGAAAGAAAGAAGAAGAAGGAAGGAAGGAAGGAAGGAAGGAAGGAAGGAAGGAAGGAAGGAAGGAAGGAAGGAAGGAAGGAAGGAAGGAAGGAAGGAAGGAAGTCCTGGGTTTGAACAAGGCAATAGGGTTAATAGAATGCCCTCTTTCCAATAGAGGCTGGACTGCAATATTTAACTCTGTAAGCAATTATTGTATTAAGTAGTAGGTCAATGTGGCTATGAAGTACATTTGACCTTCAGAGAATTATGCAGCTACAGCAGTTGGCTAACATTTCAAAGTGTCACTTCAGCCACAAACAAGAGCACTGTTCAAACTGCACATTCAAAATTAAGGAAAGATCATTGGTTGTTAAGAAAAGTCACATCTATAATTTTAAAAAAAGCAGCAAATGAGAGAAGAGGAAAGAAAAAGAGAAAGAGGAAAAGAAAGAAGATATATTTATGAACTCTGTGCTGTTTCTGGACTTCCATCATGACATTGACTTTCTGTTTTATAGCAGACCATACAGGAGCTAACTTACTGATTCTCCTGAGGGACTGTTAGCTTAAAGGCTGAAATTAGGGATGCAAAGACAGATATATATTTCATTTTCAAATGGGACATAGGAACACATTCCTGGAGCTAGAGAAATGGCCTAGTGGTTAAGGGCACAGACTGCTCTTCCAGAGGATCTGCGTTCAATTTCCAGCATTCACATTCCAGCTCACACCTGTCTGTAACTCTAAGATGTGACACCCTCACGCAGACATAATACATGCAGACAAAACACCAATGTGCATAAAATAAATAAATAATTATAAAAAGAAACACATATTCTTGTGAGGCAAGACTGCGAGCTAGAAGCAACCAATCCGGTGTCTAGCTAGTATATTTTTAGAGACGTAAGAAAAGCTTCTTTTCTTCTATTTTAACTTACTCTTTCTGCCATTTGTTGGGAGATGCTTCTATGGGAGTGTCTAATAGATCTTCTAATCTAGGCAGAAGTCATTCATAGCTTTGTTCATGTTGTCATGGAATTTTTGTCAAGGGTAGTTGTCGTAGTGAAGATCTATCCAGCTCAGACATCCAATTTGTTTCATGATAAAAGTAATAAAAATGACATCTTTAGTATTGCCCAAGTTTCTTTGATTTGCTTGCAATTTCTCATTAATTTAGGGTTTTTCTCAGCTGGATGCTATCCAGTGGGCAGGAAACCTGATTGAAGAGAGCTCAGAAGTAAACATGGATAAATCTCTCTACACCTTTATGTTAATGAACTCTCCATCTTGGTGACAAAGTATCTGATCAAAAAAAATTAAGGAAGAAAGATTTTGCTCAGGGTTTCAGAGGTTTTAGTCCATGGGTACAGAAAATCTCGTTAGGAAAGTAGAGGCAATTTCTCATTTTGTGCTGTCAGAAAGCCAATTAAAATGAGCAAGACGTTTGAGAGATGTGTCCTCAAAGACACAGCTCTGTTTACCTAGTTGCTCTACTTAGGCCTTTACTCAATAGTCTAATCTTCTATGAATTCATGAATGGCTCAATCCTCTAAGGACATTAGCACCTCAAGGCCTCACCTCAAAACCTTGCTACATTGAAGACCAAGCCATCAATTCATGAGTCCTTGGAGTATTCGATGTATAAACCTCAACACCTTTTGACCTTGCAATTCTCTGACAGGTCTTCCAAGAAGTCTCTAGGACTGAGTATATTCCACTGCTCAGATGTCTACTCTACAATGGAGCTTGTTATGAGGCAGCAGCTGGTCCACCAGTACCTCAGTTCTGTGGATTTACATTGTCAATTACAGCTCTCAACTTATGATTCCAAAACAAAGCATCATTAACACTTAGTTCACTCTTAGGCACTTTTATAGAGAACACTAAGGTATTTTACAGGTTATTTAACCTCCAAGGACATATGCTTCAAGAAAGTGAGAATTAAAAATATAATAAGGAGGAAAAAATGCCAAGCTACATTGCTTCTTACCACCTAAATTCTGATTCCATATCTAAGGATCTCTGGCTTATGAATCCAACTGGAAATGACTGCTCCCTTTAGATGAAGGTAAAAGTCAACATTCTCCCAGAAATGGGAAGGTAAAATGTTCCTTGTCATCATAAGGTACTGATATGGTTATAGATATGAAGTGCTTCATTACAAGGCACTTATGTGTTGTAAGCTTAGTACCCTGTTGGAAGAACTAAGACATAATGATGATGAAGGAGGTAACATATTCAATGTACTAATCCGCTAATCAGTATGGTGTGGTTGGAGCAAGAAAGTCATTGAAGTATAATCATGAAGAGAATATCTTGCCTGTGACCTGATTCCTCCCCCCTCTTCTCTCTCTCATTCATGATTTCCATTATGTGAGCATATTTTTTCTTCTATGGTGTTCTTCTATAATGTATTTTCTCTTTCTGTAACCTAGTTTCTTATCACTGAACCAGAAGCCAGTGATCTAAGTGAATGTTGAAACTTCTGAAGCCATGAGCTCAAATCAACCTTTCCTCCTATGAGGTTGATTTTTCTCAAATATTTTGCCACAGGGATGATGTACCCTAACACGGGGGCATCATTTAAAATATTAAATATACTATATGTAATATAGTATATATGTATGCATGCATTTTTGTATATATGTTCATTAATATATGTGTATATGTCGTGTATTTGTACATATTATATATTGCATTGTAATTACAAACACACACATATATACATACATATATAAATACATAATATATATGATATGTATAAATAATATATAATAGTTCATGAAATAGCATATATATTATATATTAAACACCTAATTTTTTTATGAAGAAGCCATAAATACATGCTTGAACAAAGAAAACATCTTCAATAAATGGTGCAAGTCAAATGTCATGGCTTCAAGTAGAAGAATTCAAGTAGTTTATTATGCCAGAGAAAATTGAACGCCAAGTAGATTATCAAGTCAGATACAATGAAACTGATAGAAGGGAAAGTGGAGAATTACCTTGAACACATTGGCACAGAAGACTACCTGAACAAAACACTGATAACACAGGCAATAAGATCAACAACTGATAAATGAAATTGCAAAGCTTCTGTAAGACAAAGGAACCAACAATTGAACAAAGTTGGCAATATACTGAATGGAAAAATATTTTTTTATCCACTACACATCCATATTTTACATATATTTTAACTAATATCTAAAATATATAAAGAACTACACAGAATGAATATCAAGGAAACAACTAAAAGTTTAATATGTAGTACAGAATGAAACAGAATTCTCAAAGGAGGAAAATCTATTGGCTAAGGAGCACTTAAAAATGTTCAACATTCTTAGTCATCAGGAAAATTCAAATTAAAGCTACTCTAAAATTTCATCTAACACTAGTCAGAATGGCCAAAATCAATAAAACAAGCAACAGCTTATGCTGGCAAGAGAATGGAGTGGATGGAAAACTCATCCATTGCTGTTGCGAGTGCAAACTTGTACAGCCACTATACACATCAGTGTGTTGGTGCCTCAAGAAAATGGAAATATATATTCCTCAAGCTCTAGCTATACCACTCTTTAGCATATAACCAAAGAACACTTTATCCTACCACTGAGACACTTGATTAACCACTGTTATAGCTTTAATTATAAAAGCCAGAAATTGAAAACAGCCTAGATGTCAGTCAGGGGATGAATAAATTAATTTTTTTAGATTTACATAACAGAATATTATATTGCAACCTTTAAAAAAGTGAAATAATGAAACTTGCAAGTAAATGAACAGACTTGAAGGAAATCAACCTAAATGAGGTAACCAAGAACCAGAAAGACAATCATGGTAAGTATTTGCTTGTATGTAGATATTAGATGTTGTCTTTGATAAGCAGGCTACAATCCATATATCCACAGAAGTTAGTTATAGAATAAAGGACTAGGGAAGGATAAGATCACCCTAAGCAAAGAGAAATAAATAGATAGTTATGGATGGATGGGAGAAAGGGGACTGGAATGGGACAGTTAAATGGGGATGGGGAGGGAACACAGGGAAGGGGTTGTATGGAAACTTAATGCAGTAGCAGCTTCCTAAAATGTAGACAGATATGAAGATGATCTAAAGGAAATTGCAAATAACAGAGGAGATGGAGCCCCATATGGCCATCTCTTGCCACCAAATGAAATTTCCAGTGCTAGGAATGGGTCATATATAATTGAG
Organism: Mus caroli; assembly: GCF_978045245.1. NCBI lineage: Eukaryota > Metazoa > Chordata > Mammalia > Rodentia > Muridae > Mus > Mus caroli. The sequence goes on along the minus strand of NW_028227265.1, from coordinate 62,577,487 downwards.
TTGTTGGCCAAAAGAGTTCCACGGAAACCCTCAAATAATCCAGGCTATTGCCAACGCTATTGGTTACTCTCCACAAACTGATGGTAAGGCGTCATTGCTGAGGACAATTCCTATACTACACACTGAACACAGAGAAGTAGAGCTGGTAGCTACCTAGAGTCTTAACCCCTATGGACTGATGTTCATGGCACTGGAAGATACTCTGGATGCTACCAATGAAAAAAACTAAACATCAACCAATGTGCAATGGTGCCTTGCCTACAAGATGCACTAGTACAATAGTGACACAAAGCTTCTGGGAGTGACCAACCACTATACAATTGGATTTAAGTCCCACTTCATGAGATGGGACCCATATCCAACAGTTCTTGGGTAGCCAAGAGCCTGAAACTAGATAAGCCAAGGGCCTATGGGAAAACTAAATTCTACTGTTATGCTAAAAGAATATATCAATAAAGTACTCCTAATGACATTATGACATTCTGTGATAATTATAAACCAATACCTTGCTTAGCCATCATCAAAGATGCTTCCTTCTGCAACATAAGGAAACAAACACAGAGACCACAACCAGGCATTCTGCACACACACACACACACACACACACACACACACACACACACACACACACACCTAGAGAAAGAGAGAGACAGACAGACAGACAGACAGACAGACATTGGAACACTCAATCCTAAATAGGATGTCTCCATCAAATTCTTCCCTTTACAGAGAGTTCTACATCTTCATCTGAAGGCTGTTACCAGAATACTGACTTCCAGGCAGCTAGGATGAGGGTCTTAAACCCCACATCCACAGTGACACACCTACTGCAACAGAGCCACACCTTCTAATAGTGCCACTCGCTGGACCAAGCTTAAGTAAACCAAAACCATCAAGCTAGGAGTATCTTAGGACTGAAGTCATGTAAAGGCTCAGACATTCCCATAGGAAGAGCAATTCCATGAATCTCAGATAACAATCACTGATTACTTCTAAAAGATTACTTCAAAACCTACGTTTACCATTACATCTGGCATTACACATGGATGCCATATACAAGAGATGCTGTACTAAATTTCCTACTATAAGAAGCTATCTTCAATTAATAACCACTCACAGTCAGTGGGCTGTGTCCTTTGCCTTACAGAAGCTTTCCAGTTTCATGAGGTCCCATTTATCAATTGTTGATCTTAGAACTTGAGCCATTGGTGTTCTCTTCAGGAAATTTCCCCCAGTGCTAATGAGTTTAAGTCTGTCTCCTGTATTCTCTTCTATCTGACTCAGTGCATCTGGTTTTATGTGGAGATCCTTGATCCACTTGGACTTGAGCTTTGTACAAGTTGATAAAAATGGATCTATTTTCATTTTTCTACATATCTCTGCCAGTTAGACCAGCACTGTTTATTGAATATGCTTTCTTTTTTTCTATTGTATATTTTGGCTTCTTTGCCAAAGATTAAATGTCCATAAGTGTTCAGGCTTTCTGGGTCTTCAATTCTATTCCATTGGTCAACATGTCTGTCTATGTACAAATACCATGCATTTTTTACCACTATTGCTTTCTAGTATAGCTTGAGGTCAGGGATGGTAATTCCCCTAGAAGTTCTTTTATTGTTCATAATTGTTTTTTACTATCCTGGACTTTTTGTTTTATCATATGAAATTGAGAATTGATTTTTCCATGTCTGTGAAGAACTGTGTTGGAATCATGATGGAGATTGCACTGAACTTGTAGATTGATTTTAGTAGGATGGCCATTTTTACTATGTTAATCCTACCAATCCATGAGCGTGGAAGATATCTTCACCAACCTCACATTCAATAGAAGGCTAATATCCAAAGTATATATAAAGAACTCAAGAAGCTAACCTCCAAAAAAACCAAATAACCCACTTAAAAATAGGATACAAAGTTAAATAGAGAATTCTCAACTGAGAAATCTTGAATATCGGAGAAAGCAACTAAAGAAATGTTCAACATCCTTAGTCATCAGGGAAATGCAAATGAAAACGACCCTGAGATTCCACCTTACACCAATCAGAATGGCTAAGATTAAAAACTCAGATACAGAAGTAGAAGTTCACAGTCATCTATTGGGCAGAGCACAGGGTCCCCAATGAAGGAGCTAGAGAAAGTACCCAAGGAGGTGAAGGGGTTTGCAGCCCTATAGGAGGAACAACAATATGAACTAACCAGTACCCCCAGAGCTCCCTGGTACTAAACCACAAACCAAAGAAAACACATGGTGGGACTCATGGCTCTAGCTGCATATGCAGCAAAGGATGACCTAGTCGGTCATCAATGGGAGGAGAGGCCTTTGGTCCCATGAACGTTATATGCCCCAGTATAGAGAACTTCCAGGGCCAGGAAGCAGAAGTGGATGGGTTGGTGAGTAGGGGGAGGGAGGAAGGGATAGGGGGTTTTCAGAGAGGAAAATAGGAAAGGGGATAACATTTAAAATGGAAATAAAGAAAATATCTAATAAAAAAACTCAGAAGACAGCAGATGCTGTTGAGGATGTGGAGAAAGAACACTCCTCCATTGCTGATGGGTTTGCAAGTTGGTACAACCACTCTGCAAATCAGTCTGGTGCTTCCTCAGAAAATTGGAAATAGTTCTACCTGAAGACCCTACTATTCCACTACTGGGCATATACCCAAAAGATGCTCCAATATATAATAAGGACATGCACTCCACTATGTTCATAGCAGATTTATTTATAATAGCCAGAAGCTAGAAACAACCCATATGTCCCTCAACAGAAGAATAGATACAGAAAATGTGGTACATTTACACAATGGGAATACTACTCAGCTACTAAAAAACAACTACACAAATTTAGCAGGCAAATGGATGGAAATAGAAAATATCAACCTGAGTGAGGTAACCAAGACCCAAAAGGACATACATCACATGCACTCACTGATAAGTGAATCTTAGACCAAAAGCTCAAGATACAACTCACAGACCATGTGAAGCTTAACAAGAAGGAATGGCAAAATGTGGATGCTTCAATCCCACTTAGAAGGGGAACAAAATAATCATGGCAGGTAAAGGGAGGGAGGGAACTGTGTGGAAGAGGGAAGGGGGAGGGATAAGGGGGTCAGGTTCATGTATGGGAAGAGACAGGAGAGAAGTCCAGAGGGCCAGAAGAATAAATATAAATAAGTAGCAGTGGGGAGTAGGGAATAGAGAATGGGGAGCACTAGAAAGTCCCAGACACCAGGGATGCGAGAGGCTCCCAGGATCCATTGTGGATGACATTAGCTAAAATACCCAACAGAGGGGAGAAAGAACCTGAAGAAACCACCTCCGGTAGATAGGCATGGCCCCTAGTTGTGGGAAGGGAACACTCACCCATCTCAAAATTTTTAACCTGTTCCTGTCTAAAGGAAACACGGGGACAAAGCAAGCAAACAAGCAAACAAACAAACAAAAACAAAAAACAGAACAGAGACTGAAGAAAAGGCCATCCAGAGACTACCCACCTTTGGGATCCATCCCATCTGCAGACACCAAGCCTGACACTATTGTTGATGCCAAGAAGTGCTTGCCAACAAAAGCCTGGTATGGCTGTCCTCTTAGAGGTTCTGTGAGCACCTGACTAAGACAGATGCAGATACTCACAGCCAACCATTGGACTGAGCCTGGGGACCCCAATGGAAGAGTTAGGGAAGGACTGAATGACCCGAAGGTGACTGCAACCACATAGGAAAAACAACAGTATCAACTAACCAGCCCCTCAGAGCTTCCAGGGACTAAACCACCAACCAAAGAATATAAATGGGTAAGTCCATAGCTCCTGTTTCATATGTAGCAGAGGATTGCCTTGTCTGGTATCAGTGGGGGTTGGGGGGAAGGCTCTTGGTCCTGTGGAGGTTTGTTTCTCCAGGGAAGAGGGATGCTAGAGGGGTGAGGCAGGAGTGGGTGGGTAGATGAGGGAGCACCCTCTTAGATGCAAAGGGAAGTGGGGTGGCATGATGAGGGGTGGTCCAGAGGGGAGACTGGGCAGGAGGACAATATTTGATATATAATTAAATAAAATAATCAATTAAAAATTAAATAAAAAAAACCTCACAAATGAAAACTTAGTTCTCTCCAATGGAGACACTCTATCTAAGCCCGGAGTAGGATGAGTGTGAGATAGCTGCTCATTACTGTCCATCATCACAGCCCCTCACCTGATATCCAACTCATCTTTGTGTGTGTGTGTGTGTGTGTGTGTGTGTGTGTGTGTGTGTGTGTGTGTGTGTGTGTTTTAAATAGATGCTTTAGATGAAACCTGTGTAGAGAAGAGTATACCATCTTGAAAAGAAAATGAACTGCTTAATACACTTGGCAGTGAGAACATTTTATTAGTAGAAAAAGAAAACAGTCAATTTTAGAAAATGTTTTAGACATTAGGTGTCAGGAAAATTTTGTGTTCAAGCTCCCATGGGAAAACATTCCCAGGAAGGATAGAATTTTAAAGAGTTAGAGTGCAGAATTTACAAGGGGTGTTGCCATTGGTTACAAATTATAATCCCTTTTATATCTTTCAGAAATCTCTAGCAAAGAAAAAAATCCTATTTATATTTCTCATTTTTCCAATCTTATATTTTAAAAATGTATAGAGGCTATCGTTGAGAGAAGTAATTCCCTAATTATTAAATTTTAGGGTAGATTAATTCAGTTGTTTTGAAAATTATTTTCCCTAGGCTGTCTAAATAATCATGTCTTTTCATCTTTACTTTTTTGGTTTTGGTTTTGTTTTGTTTTGTTTTATTTTTTTGGTTTTTTGAGACAGGGTTTCTCTGTATATCCCTTGCTGTCCTGGAACTCACTGTGTAGACCAAGCTGGCCTCAAACTCAGAAATCTACCTGCCTCTGCCTCCCAAGAGCTAGGCCACGCTATTAAAGGCGTGTGCCACTACTGTCCAGCATCTCTTCATCTTTAAATGGAAGACCCTATTAAAGATGTGACAAATCATAAATTTTCTTTTGTGTGCATTTCATAAGAAGGTATAGAAGAAGGACAATCCTGACAACTTTATTCACTTTCCTGGTTCCTGTTTCAAACTCTTTTTAAAATAGATTTGTCTCCCTTTCCTATCTACTGTCTTTTTTCCTTGAGTAGAAGAGGAAGAATCTAAAATGCATCTTTGTCACATAATTGTCAATTAAAAGTTATATTTATGATGAATATTAAATAAAGCTTAATTTAATATTATATCATAGGTTGATATAACTTTCAGATGTTAAATGTAAAAATTTTATGACAATCAAATATGTTAGGAGAACAATTATGAAATAATGGAAAGGCAATCTTTGTTTTATCTTTCAGTTTAAATGGTGAAACTACAAGGAATATGGCTAAAGCAATTAGTGAAATTTTATGGATACAGAAAATGTGGTACATTTACACAATGGAGTACTACTCAGCTATTAAAAACAATGAATTTATGAAATTCTTGGGCAAATGGATGTATCTGGAGGATATCATCCTTAGTGAGGTAACCCAATCACAAAAGAAGTCACTTGATATGCACTCACTGATAAGTGGATATTAGCCCAGAAACTTAGAATACCCAAGTACAATCTGCAAAACACAAGAAAATCAAGAAGGAAGACAAATGTGTGAATACTTCATTCCTCCTTAGAATAGGGAACAAAATACCCATGGAAGGAGCTACAGAGACAAAGTTTGGAGCTAAGACGAAAGGGGATCCATCCCATAATCAGCCACCAAACCCAGACACTATTACATATACCAGCAAGATTTTGCTGAAAGAACCCTGATATAGCTGTCTCTTGTGAGGCTATGCCAGTGCCTGGCAAATACAGAAGTGGATGCTCACAGTCATATGTTGAATGGAACACAGGGCCCCCAATGGAGGAGCTAGAGAAAGTACCCAAGGAGCTGAAGGGGTCTGCAACCCTATAGGTGGAACAACAATATGAACTAACCAGTACCCCCTGAGCTCGTGTCTCTAACTGCATATGTAGCAGAAGATGGCCTAGTCGGCCATCATTGGGAAGAGAGGCCCCTTGGTCTTGCAAACTTTATATGCCCCAGGACAGGGGAATGCCAGGATCAAGAAGTGGGAGTGGGTGGGTAGGGGAGCAGGGCGGGTGGGAGGGTATAGGGGACTTTCGGGATAGCATTTGAAATGTAAATGAAGAAAATATCTAATAAAAATTTAAAAAAACAAATACAGTTACAAAAATAACCAAGCTTTGTTTTTAATAATAAGCATTACATTAGTGTTTAAACCCACTAAAATGGTATACATTGTCTTGTTATATAAGAGAACTCTCTGGTAAAGTGTCATCAAGGGTCCTACATATATCACATATGGCATAATACAGGTTTTATTTCTTAGCTCGGAGGTAAATGAGAAGCTTTGTATTAGGAGGGAAAAATGTCACATACAGTAGTGGTTGCCCAGATGCCCACCCACAGCTAACATTTGTGTGCCCCTCGAAGTTATATTGTGACAAACATACTGACTACCTCTGCAGATATGAAGCAGATAACTGTACATGGAATTGCTTTGTAAAGAGGAAATTATACAGAGTTTGGAGAGATGGCTCAGCTCTCAAAGAGGACCTTAGTTCAGTTCCCAGGAGCCTTGTTGAGTAGTTCACAACTAATTACAATTCTGGCTCCAAGGGACCCAGATATTTCTGCCTTCCATGGGCACCTACACTCACATGCACATACCCATATGAGAACACACACACACACACACACACACACACACACACACACACACACACACAATTTAAAATAATGTCTTAATAAAGGAAACAGAATAATGCTAATTCTTTGTCTCCTTTTTCTTCTTTTGTGCACTCTACATTGTCTTTATTTGGAATTTGTTCTGATTGAGCTTATTTGAGACCAAATCAGTCAAGAAAGTGTCTGGAAGAAGTGGTTTGAATAAATATGGAAGTGCCTGTGGATACTTCTGACTGTGTTAAACACAGTAGTAATATTCATTAGTCAAAACACTATGTGTCATGAATCCTTCTTGTCAAATGTCATTTTATTGTCTAATAGCTTATAATTCTATGTGTTTGGTGAATAATAATTAAGCTTTTCAAAGAACCAGAAGGTTGGTCCTGAAATGTGATGGGAGTAAGAAACGCTGGCTATTGTATCCAAGAAGGAGATGAGACTGTATTGATAACAAATGAAATTTGCTACACTTACAGGAAAGAAGCAAAAAGAATTGAATAAAAATCATTTTTGAAGATCACTTGAGAAGCTCTTTTCTAAATTTGTAAAAGGTCGACATAGTCATTAGCTACACAATCCACAGTTCAGTCTGATGGAGAAGATATGACATTTTCTTCAATTAGAGGAGACTGGTACATTCAGTATAGACCGGCTATAGACTCAATATGACATTTACAAAGCAAACTAGGGAATGTAGTTTGTTACTGACTAAAGTGGTAGTCGGGGTAGACAGATCAGTGTGTAAATGTGCTTTCTGATGCTGACTGCAAAGCAAGTATGGCCCTATAATAACATTCCAGCATGAGTCATCTGTGTAGCTTTATAACTGATCTGATTGATAAAGTGAAAATACGTAGATAAAGATATATGAAAAAGCATACATCCCAGAAAGAAAATATATTAAACAAGTCATAATAAATGTAAGACAGGAGCAAGATTTTTTTTAAATAAAAAGGGCTTCTGCTTTCTTTCTGGCCTCCCAACCTCCCCCTAAAGCCTGAGATGAGAGAGGAGCATGGAACATTCAGAAAAAAACATATATACCTTACAGACTGCACATGGCATTTGTCAGCTCTTATCAAGGTAAGGTGATTGTTTACAATATTTAGAGAACTAAATTATTTCCTAACTGTTTTTAGTTCAGAAACAGTTTTTTAGGCAAGAAAGAGATGGAAAAGATGCAAGTTCAACGGAACATTGTTATATGTGTGTATACAATCTGCTGTCCAATGGCACGTATCACAGTGACTCCATATAATGCTATTGGAAAGAGTGTTCTTCTTTCCTGGTGACATCATGGCCATTTTAATGCCACACAGTACAATGTTTTGCTCTCATACAGGTGGAAAAGTGTATTGATATAGTTATGTACAATACAGAACACTTGATAATGATGACGTTACTAAATGGTGTATTTTATTATACTATATTTCTATTGTTACACTAGATAATATTTCTTATTAAAAAAGAAAAGTTCACTGTCTTTACCATATGCCAGTTATGAGTTTCTAGACAAAGGCAATTCTGGAATTCCAGAAGGGCCTGCTTGTGTGTGTGTGTGTGTGTGTGTGTGTGTGTGTGTGTGTGTGTGTTTGTGTGTGTTAAGAGAGATGCAGTTCAATACAACTTGAGCCAACTCATTTATCAGGAAGTTTATCTGAAACTTCCTAATTATGTTAGGTTTTAAAAAAAAAAGTAGGGAATATGTTGTCTAAAGATTGAATGAAACCAAAAAGTAAAATCTGTATTGTTTAAAATATAAATATCATTTTTTATATCTGTAGTGTCAAAACACAATTAATGTTTTGTTAATTAATCAGCTTGTTATCAATACTGTGATGCTTGCAGAGAGCTAAGCAAAAATGAAAAGAGTAAATAAGTATTATGTAACACATAAACCAGAAAGTGAATTCTAGCTCTCTAGCAGCTGATCAATATTAAAGAGACCACTAGATCAATAACTATGCCATTCCTCAAGGAGCCACAAAATAATGCTACATAAAGAAAACAGGAACATAAAGTGATCTGTCTCAGTACAGGTTCTAAGGTAATTATATAATTTAATGCAACTTCTATCTTATTCATGGTCTTAAAACTAGAAGATCTTAAAGTACATCTTATCTTGAGGGTAGGGGAAACTATACTAAAATTAAAGCACAATGCCCAATATTGGGTAGAAATCACAAATGGTTGGTGCCACATATGTACAATTCAGAGAGAATAAAAATAGGTCACCAGGACTCTCTTCTGACCCATAAATTGTATTAATCTGTGGCTTCTTAATAATATAGCTACATATTATATGTTGTATTGTATGTATTATCATAGCCATATGTTCTGTCATCAAATGTGATTTAAAGTATGATGTAGAAATTTATGTTTTGGCAATATAGTTGACATCAATAACCAAACTGATATCTTCAAACTCATTTTATAAAACTCTATTAGTTTATTTTCTCATTGCTATGATAAAATATCTGATAAAAAGTAACAAAGGATCAATAACCTATTTTGGCTGAAGAGGACTAGTCTGTAATAGCAGGGAGGTATGAGCATGAGATCTTGAGAAGCTGAGCTCTGTAGGAGACAGAGCCATGGATGCTCATGAGTATCTACTCCTTCCATATATCTACCCTGAATAACTTCCTGGTAAATACACATATCTGAAACATTCCAGGCATTTCAAACACATCTAAGACCAAATCATTCAACATTGACAATTAAATTCTGTCTGTGTGTGTTTCTGTTTGGGGCTCCAGTCTCCATTTTCATATGTTTAACCCAGTAGAGTCTCAAGTGTATATGGGCACATACAGTATGGCAAATGTAAGCACATTTTCATAGCTCTTTTTTTTTTCCATCAAACATTAAATATCAGGTATTTAAAAGCTAGCAGAAGAGGGGGAGGAAGGATTGTAGGTGACAGAAGAGTCAAGGACACCACAAAAACATGGCTCACAAAAATCAACTAACTAGGGCTTATAGAAACTGAATTCATAATCAAGAACGCTGTGTAGGTCTGACCCAGGTCCTCTCCATTTATGTTATGGTTGTGAAGCTTTGTGTTCTCGTGGGACTCCTAACAGTGGGAGAAGGGCTTTGTCCCTGACTCTTTTGCCTGCCTTTGGGATATCTTTCCTCCTAATGGAGTACCCTATCCAGCTTTGATATGAGGATATATATCTAGTCATATTGTCACTTTTTATTCCATGTTTGGTTGATAGCCTTGAGAGACATGCTCTTTTCTGAAGGGAGACAAAGGAGGAGTAGATCTGGGGGAGTTAGGAGGTAAGGAAAGACTGAGAATAGAGGAGGGAGAAAAAAATTGTGATTGGGATTTAATATATGAGAGAAGAATAAATAAAATGTAAATAAGCCGGGCAGTGGTGGCTCACACCTTTAATCCCAGCATTTGGGAGGCAGAGGCAAGCAGATTTCTGAGTTTGAGGCCAGCCTGATCTACAAAGTGAGTTCCAGGACAGCCAGGGCTACACAGAGAAACCCTGTCTCGAAAAACCAAAATAGAAATAAATAAATAAATAAATAAATAAATAAATAAATAAAGTAAAATTCTAAAAAGAAATAAACAAGGAGAACTCAGACACTAAAAGATAAACATTAATTACAAAAGAGGTTTTATAGAGCTTAAGCTATAAAATATTGTTTATGTTTAACTACTGGTTAAAAAGCTGAAATAATCTTTATTTTTAATTAATACTTTTTTACATTTTGAAATTAAAATATAGTTATATCATTTTCCTCTTTTTCTCCCTCTAACCTCTCCCATGAACCCCAAATTGTATGAAAGTCTTTATCCATAAATGTTTAAAAGATGAAAACATGTAACTAAAGAACATTGGAATGATGGAAGAATTGAAACATACATCAGAAGACTTGATGTTTTAGATCTAAAACATGACCCAAGTGTGGTGCTCCATCCCTGACCCTAGCGGTAGGAGAGCCAAAACGGAAGGGTGAGGAATGCAAGGACAAACAATTGAAAAGTGGGTCCTCATAAAACTAAAACACTGCTATGAACAGACACTACGACCAAGGAAAGTCTTATAAAGGACAGCATTTAATTGGGGCTGGCCTACAGGTTCAGAGATTCAGTCCATTATCATCAAGGCAGAAGCATGGCAGCATCCAGGCAGACTTGGGGCTGGAGGAGCTGTGAGTTCCACTTCTTGTTCCAAAGGCAGCTAGGAGAAGACTTGCTTCCAGGCAACTAGAAGTAGGGTCTTAAAGGCCATGCCCACAATGACACACCTACGCCAATAAGGTCATACATCCTAATAGTGCCGCTCCCTGGGTCAAGCATATATAAACCATCAGAACACTTCTGTTAAAAAACAATCAATCAGTAAGTACGAAGTCCTCCTCCACAGAAGAGGAAGTCAGGATGAAAGAGAATCCTTGCCAGCTATACATCTTAAAGAGAATTAATATACAGAATACATAAAGAACCCTCCAAAAAAAAATCCCACCAAGAACAAAATCAAAGATTCTTCAAGAAATGGACTACAGAGGAGAACAGAATTCTCAAAAGACAAATAAAAGTAGTTAAGAAATTTCTCAAAAAATGTTAATAGTTTCATTCCTCTTTGCAATTAGGGAAATGCAAACCAAAATAACTTTTAAACTTCAGTGTGCCTAGGTCACAGTAGTTAACAACAGAATAAAAAGACAACAAATACTGAAAGAGGTGCAGAGAAAGAGAACTCTCACTCACTGTTGGTGGGACTGCAAATGAGAGCAGCTACTTTATTAAACAAGCATAGTTCCCAGTTCCATAACAAATATCTACCCTTATATCCAAATTTGGTATAGCTCTCACTCATCAAAGAAACTTCTCTTGGATAGACAGAAAACATTCAGATGGGTACCAAACTGGTCAAAATATAGATAATTAGTAAACATGGCATGCCTAGTCCCAGTTTTTACATTTAAAACATTATTCCTACACCTAAGGCTCAGGGAACATTATAGAAGTAAAAGCAGAAAGGTTATAAAATCTAGAGGACCAGAGATTGCATCTCTTAAAAATGATAGAGAAACTCCATTCAAAATATCTCAAAAATATGGCTGCCTAAACAAAACTTGAAATAAGTACAACACCAATAGATATGCATAATGAAAGTATGATCCCCCTAATTAGTTATCCAATGCCACATGGTCATCCCTGAAATCATATATATACAAACAATACTAAATGTATCACCACACACAAAGACTAGTCTTCAATGACGACAACAACAACAACAAAAGATAGAAAACTCACATACACTTGAAAGTTGAACAAGTCTCTACTCAATGATAAGTTGGTCAGGGTAGAAAGAAAGAAAGAAAGAAAGAAAGAAAGAAAGAAAGAAAGAAAGAAAGAAAGAAAGAAAGAAAGAAAGAAAGAAAGAAAGAAAGAAAGAAAGAAATGGGTTGGAAAAACAGGGACACCTGCTGTGGAATGAACTGGAAATGATAGAGGTGAGTTTCTGAAAGTACCAAGAGAACCAAAGAAAAGAAGAGACAAGAAGGGGTTAGCTTGTTTATAATCAACTCCAAATTCTTTTTTTTATTACGTATTTTCCTCAATTACATTTCCAATGCTATCCCAAATATTCTCCATACCCCCCCCCACTTCCCTACGCACCCATTCCCATTCTTTTGGCCCTGGCATTCCCCTGTATTGGGGCATATAAAGTTTGCAAGTCCAATGGGCCTCTCTTTCCAGTGATGGCCGACTAGGCCATCTTTCAATACATATGCAGCTAGAGACAAGAGCTCCGGGGTACTGGTTAGTTCATCAGGTTGTTCCAACTATAAGGTTGCAGATCCCTTTAGCTCCTTGGGTACTTTCTCTAGCTTCTCCATTGGGAGCCCTGCGATCCATCCAATAGCTGACAGTGAGCATCCACTTCTGTGTTTGTTTGGCCCCGGCATAGTTTCACAAGAGAGAGCTATATCTGGGTCCTTTCAGCAAAATCTTGCTAGTGTATGCAATGGTGTCAGCGTTTGGAAGCTGATTATGGGATGGATCCCTAGATATGGCAGTCTCTAGATGGTCCATCCTTTCATCACAGCTCCAAACTTTGTCTCTGTAACTCCTTCCATGGGTGTTTTGTTCCCACTTGTAAGAAGGGACACAGTGTAAACGCTTTGGTCTTCATTCTTCTTGAGTTTCATGCATTTAGCAAATTGTATCTTATATCTTGGGTATCCTAAGTTTTGGGCTAATATCCACTTATCAGTGAATACATATTGTGTGAGTTCCTTTGTGATTGTGTTACCTCATTCAAGATGATGCCCTCCAGGTCCATCCATTTGGCTAGGAATTTCATAAATTCATTCATTTTAATAGCTGAGTAGTACTCCATCGTGTAAATGTACCTGAAGCTTGAAGCAATCCTACTAAAATCAGGGACTAGACAAGGCTGTCCACTCTCTCCATACCTATTCAACATTGTACTTGGAAGTCCTAGCCAGAGTAATTCGACAACAAAAGGAGATCAAAGGGATACAAATTGGAAAAGATGAAGTCAAAATATCACTTTTTGCAGATGATATGATAGTATATATAAGTGACCGTAAAAACTCTACCGGAGAACTCCTAAACCTGATAAACAGCTTCGGTGAAGTAGCTGGCTATAAAATTAACTCAAACAAATCAATGGCCTTTCTCTACACAAAGAATAAACAGGCTGAGAAAGAAATTAGGGAAACAACACCCTTCTCAATAGTCACAAATAATATAAAATATCTTGGCGTGACTCTAACTAAGGAAGTGAAAGATCTGTATAATAAAAACTTCAAGTCTCTGAAGAAAGAAATTACAGAAGATCTCAGAAGATGGAAAGATCTCCCATGCTCATGGATTGGCAGGATCAACATTGTAAAAATGGCTATCTTGCCAAAAGCAATCTACAGACTCAATGCAATCCCCATCAAAATTCCAACTCAATTCTTCAAGGAATTAGAAAATGCAATCTGCAAATTCATCTGGAATAACAAAAAAGCTAGGATAGCAAAAACTTCTCAAGGATAAAAGAACCTATGGTGGAATCACCATGCCTGACCTAAAGTTTTACTACAGAGCAATTGTGTTAAAAACTGCGTGGTACTGGTATAGTGACAGACAAATAGACCAATGGAATAGAATTGAAGACCCTGAGATGAACCCACACACCTATGGTCACTTGATCTTCGACAAGGGAGCTAAAACCATCCAGTGGAAGAAAGAAAGCATTTTCAACAAATGGTGCTGGCACAACTGGTTGTTATCATGTAAAAGAATGTGAATTGATCCATTCCTATCTCCTTGTACTAAGGTCAAATCTAAGTGGATCAAGGACTTCACATAAAACCAGAGACACTGAAACTTATAGAGGAGAAAGTGGGGAAAAGCCTTGAAGATATGGGCACAGGGGAAAAATTCTTGAATAGAACAGCAATGGCTTGTGCTGTAAGATCGAGAATTGACAAGTGGGACCTCATGAAACTGCAAAGCTTCTGCAAGGCAAAAGACACCATCAATAAGACAAAAAGACCACCAAAAGATTGGGAAAGGATCTTTACCTATCCTAAATCAGATAAGGGATTAATATCCAATATATATAAAGAACTCAAGAAGGTGTACTCCAGAAAGTCAAATAACCCCATTAAAAAATAGGGCTCAGAACTGAACAAAGAATTCTCACCTGAGGAATACCGAATGGCAGAGAAGCACCTGAAAAAATGTTCAACATCCTTAATCATCAGGGAAATGCAAATCAAAACAACCCTGAGATTCCACCTCACACCAGTCAGAATGGCTAAGATCAAAAATTCAGGTGACAGCAGATGCTGGCGAGGATGTGGAGAAAGAGGAACACTCCTCCATTGTTGGTGGGATTGCAAGCTTGTACAACCACTCTGGAAATCAGTCTGGCAGTTCCTCAGAAAATTGGACATAGTACTACCGGAGGATCCAGCAATACCTCTCCTGGGCATATATCCAGAAGATGTCCCAACCGGTAAGAAGGACACATGCTCCACTATGTTCATAGCAGCCTTATTTATAATAGCCAGAAGCTGGAAAGAACCCAGATGTCCCTCAACAGAGGAATGGATATAGAAAATATGGTACATCAACTCCAAATTCTATCAGAGCAAATGAGTTATAGTTATATGTTCCAATCTGATCAACATAGTAAGTCCTATGCCACTGCAAGGTTGGAATCCAAGTCCTGTTGTACCAGAGGAGTCTAGACCACAGACAGGAAGGATACCTTGGCTGTGACTCTAAGCTCCAGTCTACTAGTGAGGATGTTGACCCTTCAACACATGACACCTGAGATGGTATGAAAGGGAGAAACCAATGATATCCTTCCATAGACAGCCTTTGTATATCTACTCAATGTTACCTGTGGAAGAGGTACAATATTTTTACTTTTGTGCTTTAAAAATCCAATAGTGAGGAGTCAGGGATTTATTCTAGTTTGATGCTCTGCATGGTTTGCCACATATTTGTACTGGTGCAGTTTGTACCTGGTATACCACTATTTCTGTCTCTTATTCTTCACTAATAATGGTGTGTCCAAAAGAATTCTATATTAAAAATTAGGAAAGATTGAGAAGCAGTCCACCAAACCATAGAATAAGAGCCACAGGATCGAATACTTGTCTAGCAAGCATAAAACCCTGAGTGTGTTCCCTATCACAGGTAATAGGGGAAGGACAGAAATGGCACCAGACAACAGGAGAGCTTGGTGCTTCTGATGAATCTCTACTGTCAAGTTCCTTTTCACAGGTGTTCATTCCCTTTTGTAGTTTCCAAATCTCTCCTACATCCTTACTTTTTTTTCTGTGTGTTTTCCACTCTCTTCCTATTTGTGTTTTTTCTACTTCCTCCAAATAAGCACAAATCACATTTGACACACAAAAATATTTTGTATTAAATTTATTTATTCTATCTTCTGAGATCTTCTTTAATTTCTTTCTTCAGAGACTTGAAGTTCTTATCATAAAGATCTTTCACTTCCTTAGTTAGAGTCACACCAAGGTATTTTACATTATTTGTGACTATTGAGAAGGGTGTTGTTTCCCTAATTTCTTTCTTAGCCTGTTTATCCTTTGTGTACAGAAAGGCCATTGACTTGTTTGAGTTAATTTTATATCAAGCTACTTCATTGAAGCTGTTTATCAGGCTTAGGAGTTCTCTGGTGGAATTTTTAGGATCACTTATATATATTATCATATCATCTGCAAAAAGTGATATTTTGACTTCTTCCTTTCCAATTTGGATCCTCTTGATCTCCTTTTGTTGGCAAATTGCTCTGGCTAGGACTTCAAGTACAATGTTGAATAGGTAGGGAGAAAGTGGGCAGCCTTGTCTAGTACCTGATTTTAGTGGGATTGCTTCCAGCTTCTCACCATTTACTTTGATGTTAGCTACTGGTTTGCTATAGATTGCTTTTATCATGTTTAGGTATGGGCCTTGAATTCCTGATCTTTCCAAGACTTTTATCATAAAGGGGTGTTGGATTTTGTCAAAGGCTTTCTCAGCATCTAATGAGATGATCATGTGGTTTTTGTCTTTGAGTTTGTTTATATACTGGATTACATTGATGGATTTCCATATATTGAACCATCCTTGCATCCCTGGGATGAAACCTACTTGGTCAGGATGGATGATTGTTTTGATGTGTTCTTGGATACGGTTAGCGAGATCTTTATTGAGGAATTTTGCATCAATATTCATAAGGGAAATTGGTCTGAAGTTCTCTATCTTTGTTGGGTCTTTTTGTGGTTTAGGTATCAGAGTAATTGTGACTTCATAGAATGAGTTGGGTAGAGTACCTTCTGTTTCTATTTTGTGGAATAGTTTGTGAAGAACTGGGATTAGATCTTCTTTGAAGGTCTGATAGAACTCTGCACTAAACCCATCTGTTCCTGGGCTTTTTTTGGTTGGGAGACTATTAATGACTGCTTCTATTACTGTAGGGGATATAGGACTGTTTAGATCATTAACCTAATCTTGATTTAACTTTAGTACCTGGTATCTATCTACAATCTTGTCCATTTCATCCAGGTTCTCCAGTTTTGTTGAGTATAGCCTTTTATAGAAGGATCTGATGGTGCTTTGGATTTCTTCAGGATCTGTTGTTATGTCTCCCTTTTCATTTCTGATTTTGTTAATTAGGATGCTTTCCCTGTGCCCTCTAGTGAGTCTGGCTAAGGGTTTATCTATCTTGTTGATTTTCTCAAAGAACCAGTTCCTCCTTTGGTTGATTCCTTGGATAGTTCTTCTTGTTTCCAGTTGGTTGATTTTGTCCCTGAGTTTGATTATTTCCTGCCATGTGGAGAGCCGTGTCTCGAGCAATTGCTGTGGAGAGCCATGCGTGCCATGAGCAATCGCCATTATAAGATGGCGCTGGCCTCCACTGTGCCTAAATAGTAAACAAGCCTTGTATGCAGGTGCGAGAGTGAACTCACTCCTAGTCACTGCCCATTCTCGGGGTGTAATAGTGGGGTGATGGGCAAGCAACAAATCAGGAGCTGACACACCATATCAGGTGCTGAAACGCCATGGCTGAGGGCTATATAAGAGACTCCATTTTCTGGGGTCTGGTCTTCCTTCCTGAAGAAGAAATAAAGCTTTTGCCCCTTCTTAGAAATGGGAACAAAACACCCATGGAAGGAGTTACAGTGACAAAATTTGGAACTGTGATGAGAGGATGGACCATCTCGTGATTGCCGTATACAGGGATCCATCCGATAATCAGCTTCCAAACGCTGACACCATTGCATACACTAGCAAGATTTTGCTGAAAGGACCCAGATATAGCTGTCTCTTGTGAGACTATACCGGGGTCTAGCAAACACAGAAGTGGATGATCACAGTCAGCTATTGGATGGATCACACAGTCCCCAATGGAGGAGCTAGAGAAATTACCCTAGGAGCTAAAGGGAACTGCAACCCTATAGGTGGAACAACAATATGAACTAACCAGTACCCCGGAACTCTTGTCTCTAGCTGCATATGTATCAAAAGATGGCCTAGTCGGCCATCACTGCAAAGAGAGGCCCATTGGACTTGCAAACTTTATATGTCCCAGTACAGGGGAACCCCAGGGCCAAAAAGGGGGAGTGGGTGGGAAGAGGATTGGGAGGGTGGGTATGGGGGACTTTTGGGATAGCATTGAAAATGTAAAGGAGGAAAATACCTAATTAAGAAAAAAATTATAAAAAAGAAAAAAAAACTTAAAAAGTGAAAAAAGAAAGAAAGAAAGAAAGAAAGAAAGAAAGAAAGAAAGAAAGAAAGAAAGAAAGAAAGAAAGAAAGAAAGAAAGAAAGAAAGAAAGAAAGCTTTTGTCACAGAAGATTCCGGTTGTCCCAAGTGTGTGCTTGCCTGCGGGGACAAAAGCTTGGGATACTGCCATCTACTTTTCTTGGGTAAATTTGCTTCCTTTTGATCTAGAGCTATTAGGTGTGATGTCAAGCTGCTAATGTGTGCTCTCTCTAGTTTCTTTTTGGAGGCAATCAGAACTATGAGTTTTCCTCTTAGAAATGCTTTCATTGTGTCCCATAAGTTTGGGTATGTTGTGGCTTCATTTTCATTAAATTCCAAAAAGTCCTTAATTTCTTTCTTTATTCCTTCCTTGACCAAGGTATCATTGAGAAGAGTGTTGTTCAGTTTCCACGTGAATGTTGGCTTTCTATTATTTATGTTGTTATTGAAGATCAGCCTTAGTCCATGGTGATCTGATAGGATTCATGGGACAGTTTCAATATTTTTGCATATGTTGAGGCTTGTTTTGTGACCAATTATGTGGTCAGTTTTGCAGAAGGTACCATGAGGTGCTGAGAAGAAGGTATATCCTTTTGTTTTAGGATAAAATGTTGTGTACATATCTGTTAGATCCATTTGTTTTATAACTTCTGTTAGTTTCACTGTGTCCCTGTTTAGTTTCTGTTTCCATGATCTGTCCATTGGTGAAAGTGGTGTGTTGAAGTCTCCCACTCTTATTGTGTGAAGTGCAATGTGTTCTTTGAGCTTTACTAAAGTTTCTTTAATGAATTTGGCTGCCCTTGTATTTGGAGCATTGATATTCAGAATTGAGAGTTCCTCTTGGAAGATTTTACATTTGATAAGAATGAAGTTCCCCTCCTTGTCTTTTTTGATGACTTTGGGTTGGAAGTCGATTTTATTAGATATTAGAATCGCTACTCCAGCTTGTTTCTTCAGACCATTTTCTTGTAAAATAGTTTTCCATCCTTTCATTCTGAGGTAGTGTCTATCTTTTTTCCTGAGATGGGTTTCCTCTAAGCAGAAAAATGTTGGGTCCTGTTTGTGTAGCCCATGCTCCTGGATTGGCAAGATCAATATAGTAAAAATGGCTATCTTGCCAAAAGCAATCTACAGATTCAATGCAATCCCCATCAAAATTTCAACTCAATTCTTCAAGGAATTAGAAAGGGCAATCTGCAAATCCATCTGGAACAACAAAAAACCTAGGATAGCAAAAACTCTTCTCAAGGATAAAAGAACCTCTGGTGGAATCACCAGGCCTGACCTAAATTGTACTACAGAGCAATTTTGATACAAACTGCATGGTACTAGTATAGCGACAGACAAGTAGACCAATGTAATAGAATTGAAAACCCTGAGATGAACCCACACACCTATGGTCACTTGATCTTTGACAAGGGAGCAAAAACCATCCAGTGGAAAAAAGACAGCATTTTCAACAAATGGTGCTGGCACAACTGGCGGTTATCATGTAGAAGAATGCGAATTGATCCATTCCTATCTGTTTGTTCTAAGGTCAAATCTAAGTGGATTAAGGAACTCCACATAAAACCAGAGACACTGAAACTTATAGAGGAGAAAGTAGGGAAAAGCCTCGAAGATATGGGTACAGGGGGAAAATTCTTGAATAGAACAGCAATGGCTTGTGCTGTAAGATCAAGAATCAACAAATGGGACTTCATAAATTTGCAAAGCTTCTGCAAGGCAAAAGACACTGTCAATAAGACAAAAAGGATACCAACAGATTGGGAAAGGATCTTTACCTATCCTAAATCAGATAAGGGACTAATATCCAATATATATAAAGAACTCAAGAAGGTGGACTCCAGAAAATCAAATAACCCCATTAAAATTGGGGCTCGGAGCTGAACAAAAAATTCTCACCTGAGGAATACCAAATGTCTGAGAAGCACCTGATAAAATGTTCAACATCATTATTCATTAGGGAAATGCAAATCAAAACAACCCTAAGATTCCACCTCACACCAGTCAGAATATCTAAGGTCAAAAATTCGGGTGACAGCAGATGCTGGCGAGGTTGTTGAGAAAGAGGAACACTCCTCCATTGTTGGTCGGATTGCAAGCTTGTACAACCACTCTGGAAATCAGTCTGGCGGTTCCTCAGAAAATTTGAGATAGTACTATTGGAGGATCCCAAAATACCTCTCCTGGGCATATATCCAGAAGATGTTCCAACTGGTAAGAAAGACACACCCATGCTCCACTATGTTCATAGCAGCCTTATTTATAATAGCCAGAAACTGGAAAGAACCCAGATGGCCCTCAACAGAGGAATGGATACAAAAACTGTGGTACTTTACACAATGGAGTACTACTCAGCTATTAAAAGGAATGAATTTATGAAATTCCTAGGCAAATGGTTGGACCTTGAGTGCATCATCCTGAGTGAGGTAACACAATCTCAAAAGAACTCAAATGATGTGTACTCACTGATAAGTGGATATTAGCCCAGAAACTTACAATACCCAAGATATAAGATACAATTTGCAAAACACATGAAACTGAAGAAGAACGAAGACCAAAGTGTGGACATTTTGCCCCTTTTTAGAATTGGGAACAATCACCCATGGAAGGAGTTACAGAGACAAAGTTTGGGGCTGAGACAAAAGGATGGACCATCTAGAGACTGCCATATCCAGGGATCCATCCCATAATCAGCCTCCAAACACTGACACCATTGCATACACTAGCAAGATTTTGCTGAAAGGACCCTGATATAGCTGTCTCTTGTGAGACTATGCCGGGGCCTAGCAAACACAGAAGTGGATGCTCACAGTCAGCTATTGGATGGATCACAGGGCCCCCAATGGAGGACCTAGAGAAATTACCCAAAGAGCTAAAGGGATCTGCAATCCTATAGGTGGAACAACAATATGGACTAACCAGTACCCCCCTGGAGCTAGTATCTCTAGCTGCATATGAATCAGAAAATGGCCTAGTTGGCCATCAGTGGAAAGAGACCCATTGGTTCTGCAAACTTTATAAGCCTCAGTACAGGGGAACTCCAGGGCCAAGAAGTGGGAGTGGGTGGGTGGTGGAGTTGGTGGGGAAGTGTGTGGAGGACTTTTGGGATAGCATTGGAAATGTAAATGAAATAAATATCCAATAAAAATAATAAAATATTACATTAAAAAGCAACCAGGAAAAAAATGTATTTATTCCTTTTACAACCCAATATCAGCCCTTCCACGTGTCCCAGTACTCCCTCACAAAAGTACCACCCCCCCCCATTGTCTTTTAAGACGTGGAAGCCACCTTCTGGCTGCCAACCTCCCCACACTCCCCAACCCCTCCCCTCCTCCAACACACACACATACATCATGTCACCACAGGATTAGGTACACCCTCTCCCACTGACACCAAACAAGGTTGTCCATTTAGGGGCACTGTATCTACAGGCAGGTAGGCAGGCAGGCAGGCTCAGGGACAGCCCCTGCTCCAGTTATTTGGAGGACCCACAAATTGAGACCTGTCCCAATGGCAAGAAACAATCCCCAACATTACTAATGATACTCTGTTATGCTTTCAGACAGGAACCTAGCATAACCATTCTCTGAGAGACTTCACCCAACAGCCAATAAAAAGAGATACTGAGACTCACATCCAAACATTAGATGGAGCTCAAAGAATCTTATTGAAGAGTTGGGGGAAGGACTGGTGGCCCAAAGAAGATAGGGACTCCACAGGAAGAACAACAGGGTCAACTAACCTGGACCCTTAGGAGATACAAGAGACTGAATCATCAACCAAAGAGTAAGCATGGGCTGGAACCCTTGCATATACGTAACAGGTGAGCAGCTTGGTCTTCATACGAGACACTCACAAGTTTTAAATTGTTCAGTGATAAATTTATTGTGATACTCAATTTTTTAATTTCAAATTCCTGTAAAGAAACATCAGAATTGGGAACAAAACACCCATGGAAGGAGTTACAGAGACAAAGTTTGGAGCTGTGATGAAAGGATGGACCATCTAGAGACTGCCATATCCAGGGATCCATCCCATAATCAGCTTCCAAACACGGACATCATTGCATACACTAGCAAGATTTTGCTGAAAGGACCCAGATATAGCTCTCTCTTGTGAGACTATGCCGGGGCCTAGCAAACACAGAAGTGGATGTTCACAGTCAGCTATTGGATGGATCACAGGGCCCCCAATGGAGGAGCTAGAGAAAGTACCCAAGGAGCTAAAGGGATCTACAACCCTATAGGTGGAACAACATTATGAACTAACCAGTACCCCGGAGCTCTTGACTCTAGCTGCATATGTATCAAAAGATGGCCTTGTCAGCCATCACTGGAAAGAGAGGCCCATTGGACTTGCAAACTTTATATGCCCCAGTACAGGGGAACGCCAGGGCCAAAAAGTGGGAGTGGGTGGGTAGGGAAGTGGGTGGGGGGTATGGGGGACTTTTGGGATAGCATTGGAAATGTAAATGAGAAAAATACCTAATAAAAATATTTTTTAAAAATTAAAAAAAAGAAACATCAATTGATTTTTATGACCTTCTTAAGAGGGATGTAACTGTGAACAATATTAGACCATAATATTACAACTTAAAATCATATATAGCCAGTCACTTAGCAACTTGTTTTTCTCTACTTTTTCTCCTCAAAATCAATATGAAATATTTTATTTCAGATGTTTCAGAAACAGCTAACTGTGAGACCACGTAAAATGTCAAGCCCCATGCCACTTCTATCCTCATTTGAGGACAGTTTGAGGATCCTTTTTCTAGGCAATAAACCAAGAGTTAAGAAGAAGGGATGATGAAGTGTGAATGAGAATAAGGTGGGCAGAATTAAGCTGATATCAAATAGATGCAGGATCAGGATTGTAGAGCTAGCTGGAGACTATGAAAGATCCAGTTGAGAAAACATGTGGGCTTATGCAGAGAACAGATAAGGCTAATCACTAAATGACAAATTTAACCTCCTCTCAAGAGGGAATTTACTACCCAAGAAAGACTGTAGATATTTCAGAGAAAAGAAAACAATTTTGATAAGACTATTTTCTCCATGTGGAATTTGCAGAAACAAATACAAAGGTGTGTGTGTGTGTGTGTGTGTGTGTGTGTGTGTCTGTGTCTGAGTGTATGTGTCTATATGTCTATGTGTCTGTGTGTGTGTGTCTGTGTGTGTCTCTTTGTATGTCTATGTGTGTATTGTGTGTCTGTCTGTGTGTGTGTCTATGTGAGTCTGTGTGTTTCTATGTGTATGTGTCTGTGTGTGTGTGTGTCTGTGTGTGTGTGTGTGTGTGTGTGTGTGTGCGCATGCGTGGAGTGTGGAGCAGCTTGTTCTCGCCTACCATGTGAGTCCCAGGGATCAAACTCAGGTAGTCCGGCTTGGCAGCAAGTGCCCTTATCTGCTGAGTCATTTGACTAGCCTGATAATTTAGAAACTGATTTCAGTTGATGATAAGATGACTGTGAACTGGTGAAAATGTATTTGTGGAGGTCTCAAGAAAGGTAGTAGAGCTGGAAGGAACATTACCATATAAATAGCCATGCATACATATGTTTAATTAGACTGTCTTCCTCCACAACTCAGCATTAATTTTCTTCTCTGTCCTCAATGTATTGCTGTTATCTTTTGGAGACAATCTATAAGCAGTCTACATAGTATGTTGTATGAGCCAATTGAAGGTTATTAAAAAAAAATACATAGATGAGGAGGTCACTTGGGAAAGAATAGACAATTGATTTGCCAGAAGCTTATTTAAACAATAACTTAAATACATTTTAGAACATAATTCTTGTTAAAAGTCAGGTTGCCATGAGAAGATAAGTGCATAATTATTCCTACATTGAATATTCGTTGCATGTGTTCAAATCCAGGTCATTCTGTGAATTAGCAAAATGACCTTTAGGAGAATGATAAAATGTCTCTGTGCTTGCTAATTCTAGATGAATAGTGCTTGAATTAGAGCTCATTTTTAGATTAAAATAAAGTTATCTATAAAAATATATAATAGCTTTAACAGAGCATTCTACAGTTACTACTGCTTATAATAATAATATTATTATTATGTTATAAATGCTGTATAGAATTTTTATAACATACATATTAGTTATGAGATAGACTTTACCCCTCTTTGTCTTATGCACTGTTTTTATTTATTGAGGGCTGAAAGGATTCTCTGCAAGAAAACTTGCTTAAGCTTCCTTGGGAATTTGAGAGCAATGACCAAAGTAATTTTATTGGGACAATTCTTACAAAATATCAGGCAGATTTAGGATAAGATATTCCTTAGTTTAAAAACCCAGATTTGGATTCAAGATATAGTTCAGAGGAACAGTGCTTCTCTTAAATGGGAGAGCTCATTTCAAAGCCCAGCACTACAAATAAACAATGAACAACAACAATAAAAAAAATCCTTTAGCGCAATACATGTTATGGCTGTAGTTCCATGTTTAACCTATATGGATATTATGTCATCAGTCTATTCCAACAAAGTAATGCTCAGAAATGTTAATACCCATTTACTTTATATATTTGTTTAAGTCTCTCATATTCAGTTTTCTGTTGTCACAGAGCATTTCTTCAATATGACTGGAAACAAGCTTGGATGGCATAGTGATTATTTTGAACTGTCACTTAACACAAACTAGAATCACTTGAGAGTGAAAAGTTGTTTGATCTCTGGAACCCACAGACACGGTAGGAGGGCAATTCAGACTAGGTTTCAGACTCATCTGCAGGGGATTACCTTGATTGTGAATTGACTCAGTCACTGAAGACAGCACCATCCCCTGGAAGTGAGTCCATGTTTGAGGACAAACAAGCAAACAAGAATCCATGAATTTATTCTCTGTCGACTCTTGCCTGTGGATATGATGCATCAAGTTTGTGTCTTGACTTTCCATAATAATGTGTTGTATCCTTGATCTGTAAATGGAATAAATCCTTTCTCCTCTAAATTGATTTGGTTTAGAAATAGTTTAAAAATCATTATAACAGTTTTAAAAAATCAGGTCATGCAGTGTGAATAAAATTTTGAATAACATCTTAAATAGAATAGAAGTTTCTATTTCTGTCTTTCAAGAGAAGCTCAAGAAACAATAAGAATTAGTGTGGCTATTTGGTAGGACATTAAGGTTACAAGATCTTTCCTACAATTGAGTTATCCTTTCCTTTTATGTTATTTCTGTCCTCAACATGAACTCTGAAGTCATTGTGCAAACTCTCATCATAATATCCAAGCACAGAATATAAAAGAGAAAGTCAAAAGATACATTTGCCTCCCTGGAAGAGCTTTCTGCAATACCACTACCTTATTCCTATTCATACTGAACAAGCTTCCTCCTTGCCACGTAAGCTAGGAAACATACTTTTCCTGAGACCACTTGTGATCCTAACATGGGAATTGCTGTATAAAGGATATGGCAATAAATGCCCATTTCCCATGCAACTAGATCCAAAAATGTTTGTTCCTGTGAGTGGCACCTGTTGTATAAGGAAAACTGAAATCAAGACAGCAATTGAAGGAAGTTACTAATGATACAAAAAGACTCAAAAGAAGAATTTAAGGAAGTTAAAGTAGGGAAGAATAGTTTCGCTGGAGGAAGTCTCTCTTCTGGGAAATGTGAGTTAGGGAATGATTTTTCTATAAATCTTACCTTCTAGCTACTGACTTTTGGCACTTTTGTACTATACTTTGTTGGTTCTTTAATTCAGTTGGTACTATTTTGTTAGTTCTTTTGTTTTAAATATGTTTAGTAATTACATTCTTAAATTAATTTTTAAAATCTGCATAGGTTACCAAGATTGTTAGCTCAAATCCCATGAATTCTTCAGCTTAAATATTCAGTTGAGATACTCACTATGGGAGATGGCTTTTATGTAAAGGCACTTGGTGTGTGAGCATGAGGACTTGAGTTCAGATCCACATGAGCAGTGTAAAAGCCAGTCAGGTCACACGTACCTGTAACCCCAGCACTTGTGGGAAGCAGTCAGGAAGATCACTGGGGCTTGCTGGCCAGCCAACCTGCTTCAAAACAAAACAAAGCAAAGGAAAGCAAAGTAAAATAAAATAAAAAGACCCAAGTTCAAGTGAGAGATTCTGTCACAGAAAAAGATACCCAAACCTCATGGTCTCCTCTGGATTATGAACAGGGGTACATATACCTACATATGCATGCACACACCACACATTCAGACACAGGAAAACAAGAGAGTATTAAAATTAATAAGGTGTTATATTACATCAAATTATTAGGTATCTGTTACTGTCCTTTGGTTTAATGAAAAGAATGCCTTTCTCCTTCATCTCTTCCTCTTTCTTCATTTCCACTTCCTCGTCCTCTTTCTGTCCTCTTCCTTCTTTTGCCCCTTCCTATCTTTTCTTTTGTACTGTAATGTAGGCTGGTGTAAACTTTCCTAATGAACACATTGCTCTTTCATCTTTAACAGGAGTGGAGGATGTAGTTTTTAGAAAAGCTGACAGGCACAGCCCTACTGATTTCATTAAGTTTGTGGTGATTCATTGAATAATCAAGATGCCCTGAAAGGAAACAGGCCAGGAAGTAGGTGTTAACTGTGCAAAAATTTGAGGGTACTCTTTAAGGGATTTAACAGAATAGTATATTCTCTAAAGCAGTATGTGTTCTCTGTGAAGCAGAATGTAGAACTAGAGGCAGTCTATTGTCATTTCTCTACTGGGATTCTATTTTGAGAGCCTTAACTAATATCCTTTGTAATTTCCTGTATATGCTGAACACTCAAGGGTGACTCCAATATAAAATGAAAAGCATTCTTTTTACATCAGTGTTCACACCACTACCACAAATATTCCTTATGTATGTTACAGAAAGCAATAATAAAAACAACAATAAAAACAAAGTTCAGGAGACAAAAAAGAATACCTTTGCTGAGAGTTTCCCCAGTCAGGAATCATCCTCTATTCTTGATAGAGGAAAGTGGAATGTCACCTCTCACAAACAGTGATTCAGAGAAAATTCTCTCTGGCAGGTCTTAGAGGGCACTAGGAATAAAGCTATCCATTTTAAAATGTATTTCTTAGTGTGAATTTCCCTGAAATTTGGGTAAGGCTGACCTCTGTTAATATTCTAAATATTTATTTTATGAATTCCAACTGGTTGGTCCCCTCCCAGGACAAGAGCTTACCATCGTTTTCATTATTTCTAACTGTTATTATGGTCCCTTGGCCTTTGCCAAGACAGATGAGGTCAATTTCTAGTTAACATCATGAGTGCTAATCCCATGAAAAAGATCTGTGCTAAAATGTTCCTCATAATCACCTTAAGCAGATGGAAGAGTCTCCTTTTGCCTTTTTATACAGCTAAGGTGAACAGAATTGGGAGCATAAGGATGCCAGACAGAGGACAGCTTTGAGATCTCCTAAAATACATCTATTTAGTCTTTTCAGAAAACTATCCTACTCACCTACTATCTCATTCCTTGAATCAGACTTATGTGTCTTCACATGATATCCTTTTAAAGATACCAGTCTTTGGTATTGGTTGTAGGTAATCCAATTTAGTAAAACTAAATTTTAAATAATGATATATGTGATTATCTCTGTGTCTTATGGTTTCTATTGCTGCAATGATGAAACACCATGGCCATAAAACAAGTTGGGAAGGAAGGAAAGGGTCAAAAAAAAAAAAAAAAAAACCCTACTGAACAGAAGACTCTCCACGTTCCTACCTTTGTACACAAGATCCCATTCTTGGCAGAACATTCTTGTACTTAACAGCCCTTAAAGGAAGAGATAACTTGAGTAAATTAGGGAAGAAATTCTCGAATGGTAATTGCTGTCACTTTAAAGTGAAATATAAAGAAATTTACAGATGTCCTTCCTAAACTTATCTTAGCACTTGTTTTCCAGTTATTTTAGCAAACTGAATTTTTCTGCCAGGTTACAACCCGGAAATAGGTGGGTACCCAAGACTAGCTAGCCAGTGCACATATAATGCAAAGATTAAATACATTGATAAATATCACATGTGTTACAAATATCCAGTCTTAAATTTTAAGCAATATTAACCAAGTGTGTAAATACCAGGCAATAAGTGTATACAATACTTCACATTATAATATTCATTTTAATAATTCATAACATACTAAATATCCTAGTACCAATTACTCTCAGTGCTTCCTGGCTATCTCAGAATTTCCTTACTTTTTCTCTATTTGCAATACATAATTTGAAGAATTACAGACCTTAGCTTTAGTTGTAAGTATCGTGGTTAGGCAGGGGAAAGGTCATGTAACTATTACAAGAGAAAAATCATGAAAATCTCTGCTTTGGAAACCAACTTAATTATCTTTACAGATATCTATAGTGAAAGAAAAAGTAATTCTGCCTTTAAAGGCAGTCTTATCTTAGACATTTCATAGAATGGAAGCCTTAGTTTTGTCATGGGTATCTTAAGCAAAACCTAGAGTTTGTGAGTTGACTTTCTGCTGTATGAAGTTGTAAAAACATTACTTAGAGGTTTTGTGAAAATTACACTGAAATATAATCAGATTTTTATGTTTACAAGAGTCTGATATTTTGTGTTTTTCTTTAGAGTGCTGAAAGACATGGTAACATTCATTTCTGTCTCTTTATTAATACAATCCTCCCCTACTGGAGCTGACTACAGAAAATAATATATTTCTCAGATTATGTGTAGCTGGAGGTAAGCAGTCAGCTAACATTTGACCCGCGAGATATGTAGGATGTTGTGTGGGTGATTTTGGAAACATCTCTTAAATGACTGCTAGTGTTCACATTCTCCACCCACCCTCTTCTCTTCTTTGGTTTTACTGCTGGAGATGAAGCGGTGATGAACTACAGCAGGCATATGGCACAGTAAGGTGACCTTGAACAGCAGGCATATAGCACAGGTTGATGACCTTGAAATGGAAAACATACATTTTGCTGTTGAGCAATAAAATGGAAAAGCTCAGGACTCTGGCTTGTGCTATACACTGCCTCTCTGAGCTGATTAGATCCAGGGTTGTTTTACAAGAGACAACCACTTAAATAATCATTTTGCAATATATCAGTATATGCTTGTGGCTGAACATAGTGCTAATTATTAAACATTATCTCTAACATTAAAATAGCTATTACTAAGACAAAAGTTTTAGTTTATTTCATTAGGTCTTTAGAATGTTCTATGAGAAATACATAGAAAATATTTTATTCCTCTATAAATATGAATTATTTATTTTTAATCTGTTACTTCAATTCCCATGTCATTTGATTTATATATATATATATATGTATATATATATATATCCCTCCTCACTATATTTATTTTAATGAAAGAATCTGATAATACAGAAAATATTAAAAATCTCTCTACTTGTGATGTTAGCAAGAGAGATAATTTCCATATTTAACTTTAACTTCTTTCTTTGGAACAATGTTTCATTTTGTAGGCCTGGCTGGCCTGAAATTTGTCACATACACCAGAGTATCCTTAAACTTGCAGTGACCCTAGAAAAATAGTAAAAGTCTTTGTTTCTCATAATCCAACCATTATGCTTCTATAAGCTTTGAAAAGTTTGTATGTGTAGTATAAATGCGGCAGATCATGACATGGAGTAGTCTAGAATGTGAATCAAGGTGTTTCAGGCTGTGTTTATTGGCATTGCATATCTTAATGGCATATGCAGTGCAAAGCACACATGTTAAGAACCAAAGCTGGTCAGGTATGATGGCTTATGCCTTTAATCCCAGCATTTGGGAGGCAGAGGCAGAGGCAGAGGCAGAGGCAGAGGCAGAGGCAGGCAGATCTCTGTGTGGTTGAGACTAGCCTATCCACAGGATGTGGTGTTCTTAACACTGATGATTACAATATCAAAATATCAGATTCTGAGCAATGGTGAAGATGCTCTCCATCCTGCAGTATATATATATATATTCAGCCAAGATTTAATTATTTTTGAAAATATGAATTTGCTTACCCATCTTGCTAGTATGCAAATTTGTTTTCATCTTTAACAAATGGTGAGCATATTTGCATATCAACTAATTGTTTCAAAATAAATTTATGATCTTTAATCTTAAAAAAAAAAAAAACTTGCAATGATCCACCTGCCTCTGCCTCCCAAGTACTGGATTTATAGGCATGTTGCACCAGGCTGGGAAGTTGTGTGAGAACAACAGTACATATCAGAGCAATCCACAAATAAAATGGGGAAAGGTCAAAGAGAGGAGATGCCATGCCTGAAAATGTGTGAGACAGAGAGCATAGCTGCCATGTAGGAGCCGGGGTAGAGCAGCCCCAAAAGGGCTGCCTGACTAGTTCTAGGGCAGCAAAGATGGAATATAGGTTTTAGTAAGAATTATCTCAGAAATATCAGAGAAAGGTGGATTAGCCACGTGGAGGTTAGGAAGTGGCTCAGCTGTTTAGCTGTTTAAGGCATATCAAAATATAAAGACTGTGAGTGTGTGTGTGTGTGTGTGTGTGTGTCTTTCACTCAGGAATGAAAAGGAGTCGGTGCAAGTAACGATGGCAAAGTATGAGGAAACGATGATCAGGAGAGTCAATCGTAAGTGGGACTGAGCTATAAGTTGTTTCCCATGGTGCACCAATCATCCACGCTCATTGAATCATTCACTCATCAGGGTATTTTGATATCTTGAAAATGTAAGGGAAACATTATAGATAATTTGCTTTATAAAAATAGTTTGTGATTGTTAGCCTTGTTATTTTGACAAGATTTAGAATGACCTAAAGGGTACCTCTGGGCATTTCTGTGAGGGTATTTCCATTAATTGAGTGTGAAGGTTGTAAAATGAGAGCCTCCATCCAATAGGCAGCCTGCATACAAAGAGGTCTGAAGGGCTTGGGGTGATGGTTCACCACATATGTGTGCCTACTGTGCAACGATGAGGACAACAGTTCAGACGCCAGGACCCATGTAACAAACCAGACTTCACACATGTGCCTATAAGCCAGCTCTGAGCAAAGTGGAGACAGCATTACTGGGGCTTGCTATCTTTCAGCATAGCTGAGAAAATTTGAGTGTTCAAGGAGTGACTCTGCCTCAAAGAAAAAGGTGGAGAGAGATAAAGGAAGAAGCCCAGTGTCCTCTTTCAGTCTCTGTATACATTCATAGGTGCATGTACTGCACGCACACAGGTGCGCACGCACGTGCGCGCACACACACACACACACACATACAAGCGTACAAACAAATGATAAATAGAATCAATTTAGAATATAAGAGGTCTGTCCTTATATAAAGTGCCATCCCTCTTGCTGAACAGGTATGTCTACTGCTACTCCTACTGACAAGCTGGCATCTTCTGCAGACATCACACTTAATAGATTCTTTGTGATTGCAGTGTGTGGTCATACAACTGACTCTCCAGGCAGTAGCTAGGCAGGCACTACTGAGGCCCACCGCTCTCGGGACTGAACATCTACAGGTCTCTCAACCTCCTGAAAATACAGACAGCTATTATTATGAAAACCTGTAGAGAGTTTTTGGTACTGCTTATAGAAATCTGGCAAGTACTTGTCACTGGCCTCAAGGAAGTAGGCTCGGATAAAAATATTCACATTTGGGCTAAGGCAAGGATTAAGGTGAACACAGCCAAGAAATGTGGACTTCCCTTTTGTTTTGGTAATCCTGGTAAGGCCCAGATCCAGAGACTTGGGACTTTGTTGATAGCTTTGTTTGATTGCTACCTGGTGTGATCTCTTTGTTCTTTGCCTTGTTTGATCTCTTTGTCTTTGATCTCTGCAAGTAGCTAGAATGATATAAAAGCAGACTGTGAAAAAATAAACCTGCTTCAGCCTCAGCACTGGCTGGAGTCATGTTATAATGTTTGTCTAATTGTCTTTTTCTTTTCAATCCTCACTCCTGCCGTTAAGACCCTGTTGACTGACAGAGCTGCCTTGGTCAAAAGCCAAGCTAATAAAACCTCTCCTCCTCTCTCTCTCTCTCTCTCTCTCTCTCTCTCTCTCTCTCTCTCTCTCTCTCTCTCTCTCTCTGTGTGTGTGTGTGTGTGTGTGTGTGTGTGTGTGTGTGTGTGTCTATCTCTGTATCTCTACTTGTATCTTTACCTGCACCTCTATCTATATCTATATCTGTTTCTATCGATAATCTCTAACCAATACAAGACTAAAAGTAAAATTTGAGCATGAAATCCACTTACCTTAGGAGCATATTTGAGAGCTGAGAATGTTAATTTGGCCTTCACAATAAGAGGCTTCTAAAAGGAGGTTAAATTACTACACCTATAGTAACTGAACCGCCCCATAAGAAACAAAGAGAAACACTATCTAGTTAAGGATATTCATAATTTGCATAGTCATGATTCCCACAGATTATGCTCAACCAAACATCAACTCTAAATGAACATGAATAATATTATTATTCATATTAAATTGGCAAATATTAATAAAAGTTATGAATACTATGAAACACTGTAAGCAAAACAGGTAATGACATTTAGAGACAAAAAACAAAATCAATACAGCAAGTAC
The DNA here is from genome assembly GCF_978045245.1 of Mus caroli. Taxonomy (NCBI): domain Eukaryota; kingdom Metazoa; phylum Chordata; class Mammalia; order Rodentia; family Muridae; genus Mus; species Mus caroli. The sequence goes on along the minus strand of NW_028227265.1, from coordinate 62,545,003 downwards.
TTATAACATAAATTTAGAGGATCAAAGCAACTTTATTCTGCTGTGGTTTCCAATGTGAAGTGTCACCCAAACCCTCAAGGATAACATTTCACCAATGCTTGGTCACCAGCTAGTGGTGCTGTTTGAGAAGTTTGTGGAACCTTTGGGAAGTAGAACCTTAATGGAGGAAGTGAGTCACTGGGGGTAGATCTTGAAGGAGGAAGCGGGACATATTAGAGGATGTCCGGGAAGATTGGGAGGGGGGGTTGGGAGTGGATAGGACCAAGATACATTGTATATATGTACAAAATGATCAAAGATCAAATAAAAGCTTAAAAAATACCAACAGTTTTAGGAAAACAAATGGGAAAGGAGCTTATTTAGATGCCCACGTTATGATGTGCACATTTGGGCATCCTCCAGGTTCATATACCCCACTCCCATTCCCCCTAATCATCATATTAGAATAGGCTACCTTGGAGGGTTATCAAGCCTTGAGTCTAGAATAGGACTAGTGGCTTTATCAAAAGTGCTACAGAAGTTTGTCCAGTCACATATTCTGTGAATTGCACAGAGAAGACAGTTATCTTTGAGGAGTCTTCAGCAGAGCTTAAGCCTGTTTGCTCCTTGACTATAGACCTAGCATCCACTCCAGGGAACCAGCCTACTGCTTGTTATGTGCCACCTTTTGTGGGATTTTATAACAGCATCTGAGCTGGAAAGAGACTGCTTTCCTCTGCCCTTCAGTTTCTTTCTGCTTAGTGATCTTGTGTTAGTGTTTTTCTGCATGACATTCTCAAAGGGTTGCATGTGTAATGCCTCAGTTTACCTGTTATAACAGGGCTTAAATCGGGTCTTCCCATAGTTTAATCAAATATCAAAGTAGACTTGCTCCTTTGGGGAAGATTTCTATAATATGCCAATATGCTTTATACCTAGGACAACCTGTGGACACTTAACAGATTTGCTGAAGGTTGAGTGGCCTTCCAAGCTGAAACATTAACAAAAACTCTATCTTATGGCTACAATTAGATAAATTTTAAAAACTGATGGCAACTAGTCTATTTAAAATCTATCTTGTATTTCAGCCTTTATATATCTATCTTTCGGGTAATACAAAGATTTTCTTTTCAATGGGAAGGAAATATATTTCTGTTTAATTCTTGGTATGTGTAAGGACAATGTGGCTCTCCATAGCCATGTGACCTTCAAAGAGAGGGTGGCCTTGAACTCCTCATAAATTCTTTCACCCTGATGAGAAAAGGCATCGCATTGTCCATGGGACCTTGGAGGAACAATAGCTCTGAATGTTGAATTTCATTTAAATAATAAATAAATAAATAAATACGACCAAGAAAAATGCTGAGGAAAGAGTTGCAACAAGATGGATGATTAGGGTGGTACATGTCCCCATCTCCTTTTAGAGATCACCTGAACTGTATTTAGGGATTTCAGGATGTGAATCTTTTGATAACGTCAAGGCTGACAGAATAGTAAATAGAGGGACATTCCTTTTAAGTTTTTTAAAATTTATCACTTTACATGCCCTCCCTCCTGGTCCCCTACTCACACAGTAATTCTCCCCAAGTCCCCTCCTCTTCTCCTCTGAGAGGGTGGAGACTCCCCTGGGTATTTCCCCATCATAGTACATCGAATTGCTGCAAGACTAGATGCAGTCTCTCCCACTGAGACCAGACAAGGAAGCCCAGTTGGGAGAATGTATTCCCCAGACAGGCAACACCTTTGGGGATAACCCCTGCTCCAGTTGATGGGTGACCACATAAATACCAAGTTGTATACCTGCTCATAGGTGTGCAACAAGGATAGAGGTAATTGGTTCAGCCCCTGTATGGTCTTTGGTTTTATCTTTGAGAACCCCCCAAGGGTCCAGGTTCCTGTAGAGTTCATATCTCCTTAGGGACCCTCAATTCTTCTCCCAAAAGATTCCTCAGAGCTCTATCCCATGTTTGGCTGTGGGTCTCTACATCTGTTTTAGTCAGCTACTTGGTAGTGCCTCTCAGAGGACATTTAAGTTAGGCTCCTGTCTGTAAGCGTAAGAATATTATTGTGTCAGGGATTGGTGCTTGGCCATGGGATGAGTCTCAAGTTGGGCCAGTTATTGGTTGGCCATTCCCTCAGTCTCTGTTCCATCTCTCATCTCTGCATTTCTTGTAGACAGGATAAATTTGGGGAGTAGGTTGCTGTCACTATTGCTCCAATGGGATTCTTGCCTGGCTGAAGACGGTGGCTTCTTCAGGTTCCATAGCTCCACTGCTATGAGTCTCAGCTAAGGTCAGCCCCATAGATCCCTGGGAACCTCCCCTATCCCAGGACGGGATTCTTTAGATGCTTCCTACCCTCCCACCCCCCTGTGGGGCAGTGGCCCTTTCTAGGAAACTAGGTAAAGTTGAGGGGGTTCAGAGACCCCCAACACTCAGGTACACATCTGAGGATGGTATACATCTCTCTGCTCCCTACCAAGATTCCTGGCCCAAAATATGTGACCACACTTGAAACAAGTTGATGTAACCAATGATCACATAGCCTAGAACAGAGTTCTCCATACTAAAGTGGTATCTAAAGACCCTAAGGGTTTAGCCAATTAGTTTCCCTTCTGTAGCCTCCCCTCCCCCAGCCTTAATGGTTCCACTGTTTACACCTGGATGGAGCTTTACGCTCAATTGTTCTGCCACGCCCACTGCTGGAACCTGCCTCTTTGCTGTTCGGCGCCATACACGTGGTCACCCTGCTACTGGACCCCAGGACTATTTGGCGGGAATCGGCCCCCCTTCCCCTCCTTCATAAACTGCGTGTTGGAATAGTAAAATTGAGCTTTGATCAGAGTCCTTTTTGACTTGGCTCCGTTCTTTCTTCTATCTGTTTTCAGTTGAACCGTTCCTCTCGAGCTGCTGGTTGGCCCGCAACACCCTTCCTGGGAATTTCATGCTACAAATGGTATTGAATCTCTGGTTCACCCTCAGGAGGTGGTATGCACCCATTTTCCATGATGAACAATCAATAAACTGTTTAGAAACAAAGACTGTCTCTTTCATCAAGAACCACTATGGGGTGCATGGAAAAAATCTTCACCTAAAGAGCTATGCCGCCTAAGTCTCCCACAGAAGGCCCTCTGTGCTCCCGGATAATTACCCACTAAGTAAAGACAATCCCCAATGAGCAAGTTGGGTTTCCCCATCACCACCTGCACCAATCTCTGGCCCTGGACTCATCTTCAACCCATGGGCCCCCTCCATTCACAACACCCACAACTTCCAGTGGCATCTGAATATCCAGGAGTTTGAGTAACCCTGGTCTTGGGCTCCTCCTGGCAGGTCCATGGGCCCCCTCTCTTCCTGCCTCTATGTGCTTTTCAATGGTAACTGGAAACCTTGGAGTCAGGAAACCCCAGCTTTGTCCTCCACCTATGTCATTTCTCACTCCAGCTGAGGTCTCCAGCCCAGGCTGCGTTCTCCAATCCCTGAGCAGAGCATTGGTGCTTTCCACAAGCCCAGCACCTAATGGCAATGTAGTGGTCTAGCATTCTGTGTTTCTTCTGCCCAGCAGAGTTCCCACACCCCACAAGATGGAATGCAGGACCACAATTCCCATGGCCCTCTGGCCCACTTTCCTATCTCTTCCCACATCTTACACCCCAAACCCCCATTCCCCCTTCCCACCAAGTTCCCTTCCTAGACTACTCTCCATTCCAAATAAGATCCAAACATTCTCACTTGTGCCTTCCTTCTTTTTTAGCATCTTTGGGTCTGTGGAGTATAGCATGAGTATCCTATATTTTATAGCAAATATACACTTATAGATGAGTACACACCATGTATATCCTTTTTTATCTGGGTTACCTCATCACCCAGAATATTCTCAAGTTCCATCCATTCACCTATAAAGTGATGTCTTTGTTTTTAATTGTAGATGTAATTTATCCATTCTTCAGGACATCTGGCTATTACTGAGAGACACTAAGGACTTTTCCAGTCCCACACCCTTCTTACAGCTTTCCTCTCCCACCTGGCATCAAGGCTAGACCAAATTCCATTCTCCACCCACAGGAACATTTTTAAGTACAAATTTCTCAGAAAAAAAAACTGCAGAATGTACTGACTGATAGGCACCTGACCCTCTGGAAAGTCCCTGGTAGAGTTCAAATGCATGTCATGATCTGCCCATGCTTACTAGCCAATAGATTTAAAGGTCAATATGCTTAGCCAGTAAGTTTAAACTGTAACCTTGCTGATGTAGCTTGTGCCCATAAAAAGTATAAAACTTCTAGTAATAGCCATTTGGAGTCATCTTCTAGTCACTTGCCTTGAGGGACTAATTGAAGGTCATCCCCAAAATAAACCTCTTGCTTTTGCATTGATCTGCAACTCAGTGTCTCACTCAGGGGATATCTCGAAGTAAGTACCATTGACTGAGGATCAGAGGTCTTACATTATGAATAAAACTGCCATGAACATAGTTGAACAAATGTTCCTGTAATATTGTAGGGCATCTTTTGGGTGTATGCCCAGGAGTGTTATAGCTAGTTCTAGAGGTATAACTATTCCTAGTTTTCTGAGAAACCACCAAATTGATTTCTAAAGTGGTTATACAAGTTTATATGACTGCCAGCAATGGAGGAGTGTTCCTCTTGCTCCACATCCTCACCAACATGTGCTATTGGCAGGACAGACTTGGTATGGATAGACTGACATGGTTCCTGCCCCTCGGACATGGCCAGCTAGCATGAGCCACCACAATTTTAAAGGCTGCTATGGGCATTATGCTTATTTATATAATAACATACTTATTTTCACATTCTTCCCTGGAATGCCCTTCCTGCTGATGACTTCAAGATAATCAGAAACAGCAGGAGTTTAGGAGGGTGTGTCTTTGTCTTAAGAAAAATGGTAAACCCTGGGACCTTCAGGACAGCCCTTAAGGCTGTAGAAAAGAACTCTAAAAACATTAGTTTGCAAATATAAAATTTCTAAACTACATAAAAATATAAAAACACAATGTGAATTGTATAAGGAGTTTCACAGATCTAAAGGAACAAAGGAAGCTGCACTATGAGCCAGCTTTTCAGAAAGATACAAAGATAGAGAGAAGCAAGAGCATGCAGATTCCTAAATTCAAGGTCAGCTTGGGGCACAGTGAGTCCAGGTGTGGCAGAAATGGTAATTTCAGGGTAAGTCCCAATCAGCTAGTTTATAGCCCATGATTAACAGAGGCAGGCAGATTTCTGAATTTGCTGTCACCTAAGAACCAAGGGGCTAGGATCTTGGGATGCTGGTTCCTATGATAATCAAAAAGGATCCTGGAGTAAACAACTGGATTGATACATAAAATAAAAAACTGGCCATTTGGTCTGCCTGAGATGAGCTAGCAGAGAACAATAGCAGTTCCTTTTTTGAACTTTTTTTGTAGCAAGAGATCTCTTAAGATCTAACACAGTTCTTTTTATTTATTAGATATTTTCTTTATATACATTTCAAATGCTATCTCAAAAGTTCCCTATACCCTCCCTGCACCCTGCTCCACTACCCATCCACTCCCACTTCTTGGCCCTGGGATTCCCCTGTACTGGGGCATATAAAGTTTGCAATACCAAGGGGCCTCTCTTCCCCGTGATGGCTAACTAGGTCATCTTCTGCTACATATGCAGCTAGAGATATGAGCTCTGGGGGTACTGGTTAGTTCATATTGTTGTTCCACCTATAGGGTTACAGACCCCTTCAGCTCCTTGGGTGCTTTCTCTAGCTTTTCCAATGGGGACCCTGTGTTCCATCTTTAGATGATTGTGAGCATCCACTTCTGTATTTGCCAGGCACTGGCATAGCCTCATTCGAGACAGCTATAACAGAGCCCCTTCAGCAAAATCTTTCTGGCATATGTGATAGTGTCTGGGTTTGATGGCTGATTATAGGATGGGAGAGGGAGAGGGAGAGGGAGAGGGAGAGGGAGAGGGAGAGGGAGAGGGAGAGGGAGAGGGAGAGGGAGAGGGAGAGGGAGAGGGAGAGGGAGAGGGAGAGGGAGAGGGAGAGGGAGAGGGAGAGGGAGAGGGAGAGGGAGAGGGAGAGGGAGAGGTAGCAGTCTGTAAAGCCAGCTCAGCAGAAAATAGGCTGCCAGCTTAGACCAATTATTTGACTTTCATGTTCATGGATTGGCAGGATCAACATTGTAAAAATGGCTATCTTGCCAAAAGCAATCTACAGATGCAATGCAATCCCCATCAAAATTCCAACTCAATTCTTCAACGATTTAGAAAGAGCAATCTGAAAATTATCTAGAAGAACAAAAAACCTAGGATAGCAAAATCTCTTCTCAAGGATAAAAGAACCTCTGGTGAAATCACCATGCCTAACCTAAAGCTGTACTACAGAGCAATTGTGATAAAAGCTGCATGGTACTGGTATAGTGACAGACAAGTTGAGCAATGGAATAGAAGCAAACACCCAGAAATGAACCCACACACCTATGGTCACTTGATCTTTGACAAGGGAGCTAAAACCATACAGTGGTAAAAAGACAGCATTTTCAAAAATTGGTGCTGGCACAACTGGTGGTTCTCATGGAGAAGAATGCGAATTGATCCATTCCTATCTCCCTGTACTAAGGTCAAATCTAAGTGTATCAAGGAAGTCCACATAAAACCAGAGACACTGAGACTTATAGAGGAGAAAGTAGGGAAAAGCTTCGAAGATATGGGTACAGGAGAAAAATTCCTGAATAGAACAGCAATGGCTTGTGCTGTAAGTTTGACAATCTACAAATGGGACCTCATAAAGTTACTGAGCTTCTGTAAGGCAAAAGACACTGCCAATAAGACAAAAAGGCCACCAAGAGATTGGGAAAGGATCTTAACCTATCCCAAATCAGATAGGGGACTAACATCAATATATATAAAGAATTCAAGAAGGTGGACTCCAGAAAATCAATAACCCCATTAAAAATGTGGCTCAGATAAAATCATGGACTAGAAAAGCCTGCCCACTTTCTCCCTACCTATTCAACATTGTACTTGAAATCCTAGCAAGAGCAAATTGACAACGAAAGGAGATCAAGGGGATACAAATTGGAAAGGAAGAAGACAAAATATCACGTTTTGCAGATGTTATGATAGTATATATAAGTGACCCTAAAAATTCCACCAGAGAACTCCTAAACCTGATAAACAGCTTCGCTGAAGTAGCTGGATATATAATTAACTCAAACAAATCAATGGCCTTTCTCTACACAAAGAATAACAGGCTGAGAGAGAAATTAGGGTAACAACATCCTTCTCAATAGTCACAAATAATATAAAATACCTTGGCGTGACCCTAACTAAGGAAGTGAAAGATCTGTATAATAAAAACTTCAAGTCTCTGAAGAAAGAAATTATAGAAGATCTCAGAAGATGGAAAGATCTCCCATGCTCATGGATTGGCAGGATCATCATTGTAAAAATGGCTATCTTGCCAAAAGCAATCTACAGATGCAATGCAATCTTCATCAAAATTCCAACTCAATTCTTCAACGAATTAGAAAGAGCAATCTGCTAATTCATCTGGAAGAACAAAAAACCTAGGATAGCAAAAACTCTTCTCAAGGATAAAAGAACCTCTGGTGGAATCACCATGCCTAACCTAAAGCTGTACTACAGAACAATTGTGATAAAAGCTGCATGGTACTGGTATAGTGACAGACAAGTAGACCAATGGAATAGAATTGAAGACCCAGAAATGAACCCACACTCCTATGGTCACTTGATCTTTGTCAAGGGAGCAAAACCATCCAGTGGAAAAAAGACAGCATTTTCAAAAATTGGTGCTGGCACAACTGGTGGTTATCATGTAGAGGAATGCGAATTAATCCATTCCTATCTCCTTGTACTAAGGTCAAATCTATGTGGATCAAGGAAGTCCAAATAAAACCAGAGACACTGAAACTTATACAGGAGAAAGTGGTGAAAAGCCTCGAAGATATGGACACGGGAAAAATTCCTGAATAGAACAGCAACGGCTTGTGCTATAACATCTTGAATTGACAAATGGGACCTCATAAAACTGCAAAGCTTCTGTAAGGCAAAACACACCATTAATAAGACAAAAAGGCCACCAACAGATTGGGAAAGGATCTTTACCTATCCTAAATCAGATAGGGGACTATTATCCAACATATATAAAGAACTCAAGAAGGTGGACTCCAGAAAATCAAATAACCCCATTAAAAAATGGGGCGAAAAGCTAAACAAAGAATTCTCACCTGAGGAACACCAAATGACTGAGAAGCACCTGAAAAAATGTTCAACATCCTTAATCATCAGGGAAAAGCAAATCAAAACAACCCTGAGATTCTACCTCACACAAGTCAGAATGGCTAAGATCAAAAATTCCGGTGGCCACAAATGCTGGCGAGGATGTGGAGAAAGAAGAACACTCCTCCATTGTTAGTGGGATTGCAAGCTTGTACAACCACTTTGGAAATCAGTCTGTTGGTTCCTTAGAAAACTGGATACAGTACTACCAAAGGATCCCGCTATAACTCTCCTGGGCATATCAAGAAAATGTTCCAAGTGGTAAGAAAGACACATGCTCCACTATGTTCATAGCAGCCTTATTTATAATAGCCAGAAGCTGGAAAGAACCCAGATGCCCCTCAACAGAGGAATGGATACGAAAAATGTGTTACATTTTCACAATGGAGTACTACTCAGCTGTTAAAAAGAATGAATTTATGAAATCTCTAGGCAAATGGTTGGACCTGTAGGGCATCATCCTGAATAAGGTAACCCAATCACAAAAGAACTCAAATTATATGTTCTCACTGATAAATGGATATTAGCTCAGAAACTTAGAATACCCAAGATATAAGATACAATTTGTGAAACAAATGAAACTCAAGAAGAACGATGACCAAAGTGTGGACACTTTGCCCCTTCTTAGAATTGGGAACAAAACACCCATGGAAGGAGTTACAGAGACAAAATTTCGAGCTGAGACAAAAGAATGGACCATCTAGAGACTGCCATACCCAGGGATCCATCCCAAAATCAGCCTCCAAATGCTAACACCATTGCATACACTAGCAAGATTTTGCTGAAAAGACCTTGATATAGCTGTCTTTTGTGAAGCTATGCCAGGGCCTAGCAAACACAGAAGTGGATGCTCACAGTCAGCTATTTGATGGATCACAGTGCCCCCAATGGAGGAGCCAGAGAAAGTACCCAAGGATCTAAAGGGATCTGCAACCCTATAGGTTTAACAACAATATGAACTAACCAGTACCCAGGAGCTCTTGTCTCTAGCTGCATATGTATCAGAAGATGGCCCAGTCAGCCATCAGTGGAAAGAGAGGCTCATTGGTCTTGCAAAATTTATATGCCTCAGTACAGGCGAATGCCAGGGCCAAGAAGTGGGACTGGGTGGGTAGAGGAGTGTGGGGTTAGGGTATGGGGAACTTTTGGGATAGCATTGGAAATGTAAATGAGGAAAATACCTAATTAAAAAAATATTTCAATGTAAGCACTAAACTTATTAAACAAATCCAAAGAAAAATGGGAGAATTTGGAGTTAAGAAGGTTGTTATTTGTACCTCTTTGGGGTTATGAAACATCTACTTGTTAGTCCTTCTCAAGAGCTAAATGTCTTTTCCTGGCCTGCTCTATTTTGTTTTCCTTTTTTCTGTCACAGAGTCAAGTGTCCAGCCTGACTCAGGGCAAATACTTTAGAAGAAACTTTTCAACCATCATGCTTGAGTCTGGAGCAGACAGGCAAAATTCCAACTCTAGAGCCAGGCTTCTCAGTATAGTAGAAAGGCATGAAAAATATTTCAGTATTATCTGTACACAAAAGACATTTGAATTGTAAGACTGAATTGATCTACATATCCATAACCAGTCTATGTGTATCTGAAGATAGGATCAGACAACCAGAAATGTTTTTATCTCTTAGGCATTAAAGATGCAAGCAAGATTTTCCAGGTTTGGAGAGGTAGAAACACAAGTAGTCCAAAAACATTAGGCAAAGAGGTCTATGAAGTTTGGAGGCTCAATTGGAATGCCAGGAATTCCAGCTCTGGGTGTATTAATAAGCCAGATTGATCCCTTAGAAAAACTAAAGTGAACTGTGAGTTTTATGAGGGATGGGATCTTTTTCCTCACTGCCATTCTGTCTTGTCTTAGAGTCATCTAAGGAAGGACCTTCATTTAAGGAAATGTCTCCATGAGATCCAGCTGTAAGGTATTCTCTCAATTAGTGATCAGTGTTGGAGGGCCCAGCCCATTGTGGGTGGTGCCATCCCTGGACTGGTGGTCCTGGGTTTTTAAGAAAACAGGCTAAGCAATCGAGGGAAAGGAAGCCAATAAACAGCACACCTCCATGGCCTCTGCATCCATTCCTGCCATAAGGCTCCTGCCTTGTTTGAGTTCCTGTCCTGGCTTCTTTCAATGATGAACAGTGACGTGAAAGTATAAAGCAAATAAATCCTCTCCCTCCTTCCCCCCAACTTGCTTTTCGGTAAGATTTTTTGTTGCAGCAATATAAATCCTGACTAAGACAGTATTCAAAAATCAAAAGTTCTCAATTTGTTTCAGAACTGGCCATTTGTCAAAGTACATTGTGGCCAGATTTGGACCAAGAGCTGAACAAACGAATTCAGTATGCCGTTTCCAAAATGAAAGTTTTTAGATTAGCTTTCAGCCAAGATGAGGGTATGTACTTTGGAATGGTTAGCTTGGAACCCATGACAGAGTCTAGGATTTTAGGTTAAAAACAAAACAGGGATCAAAATCTAGTAGCATAGAGCATCTGCTGTGTCTTCAAATGTGCCTGGAAAGTTAAGGGGAAATCTCCAACATTACAGTTCAAGGAAATAGGGCCAGTAGAGGATTCTCAGAGCTCTTGACTGCTTCTTACAGCCATCAGAAAGTCATGGGTGCTGTCCACTAAGAAGATCTTACTGAATAAAGTTTCAGTATGTTGCAAAACCTAACTGGAACACCTCTGGCTTGGTTCAGTAGATTGCATTGTCTTGTGTTGCATTCATGTTCTGGTAGAACGCAGTATAGCCTCCCACCTAGGTTGAACTGTATCATGTGAGACAGTAAGGAGAGAGAGAGAAAGAGGGAGAGAGAGAGAGAGAGAGAGAGAGAGAGAGAGAGAGAGAGAGAGAGAGAGAGAGAGAGAGAGGATAGATAGATAGATAGATAGATAGATAGATAGATAGATAGATAGATAGATAGATAGATCAATGAAAAGAAAAGGGCACCCTGAGAAAAGTTTGTGGCCCTACAGGCCCTGCAGGCCCTCAGGTCCTAGAATTGCTGCTGGGGTGGGAACTCAACTAGCTTTGCTGGGTTTTGTAGCACCATATATTAAATTATTTAAAAGGTTGCTTAGAGAGAGGGAAGGTGGAACTATAGGCTTCATAAAACCTTATCAGGACCATGTTTATTCACAGTAAGAGGCATCTTTGTCCAAATGCTTTATTTTAAGAGAGCTTAAAATTGTCTGGCTTCAGCAACAAAAGACAGGAAAATTGTCTGCTTCCATTGAATCAAGTGTTCATTTGAATTCTTGTGTCATGGACTTCAGTAACATTGAACTGAGCAATCTTTACAATTAGAACAATGTTCTGAAATTCAGTAACATGCAGGTGTGTGTGCATGGGTTTGTCAAAGCATCAGATATGAGAATACATGGGGACATGTCTCTAAGACTATTTCAGTTAACACAAGAATCTATCGTGTATAAAGACCTGCCTAACAACAATATTCACAGCATCTGTTCCACCTGAACTGAGCAATGTCCCGTCAACTGTAAGCAATTATAGACGAATAGATACACATAAATTTTAAAAAATGTAACATCTTGTGTTCTCTGTAATAGCTCAAAAGATCACAAAAAGATGATTTGAAAAGTGTGAAAACATCAAGCTCTTTAAAATTCACATTGCTTAGCTCTCTACCCCATTTTTAGTAGGCTTATTTGGTTCTCTAGAATCTAACTTCTTGAATTCTTTGTATATATTGGACATTAGCCTTCTATCAGATGTAGGATTGATAAGGATCTTTTCCCAATCTGTTGGTTGCCATTTTGTCTTATTGACAGTGTCCTTTGCTTTATAGAAGCTTTGTAATTTTACGAGGTCCCAGTTGTTGATTCTTGATCTTAGAGCATAAGCCATTGGTGTTCTGTTCAGGAAATCTTCCCTTGTACCCATGTGTTCAAGGCTTTCCCCCACTTTCTCCTCTATTAGTTTCAAACTAGAACATGGTTTCTTCCTTGACTAGTTTCATCAGTGGTGGGGAAAAAAATACCACATATTCAGTAAAGTAGAAAAAATGATAGTGGAAAGAAGTCATATATGCACGGCTCCTTTCCAAATAACGTTTGAAAATGACACTTCACTAAACAGTCACCAGGTATTCTCCAGCCACAGTTGTCTATGTCTTCTGGTGACTCTAGGCTCATCTGCAGAACAGCTGTTTCCTTCACAAAGATCATAAGACTAGATGATATGAAAACAAAGAGGTCCAAAACAGAGCAGAAAAGAGGACCAAAGAATAGACCTACAAGGAAGACCTTGGGAAATGATAAAGCTTGAGTCTAAAGAGAGATGGATAAAGTGTATGCAGAGGAAAGAACTCGAACCAAAGTCCATCTATGAATGAGCCATGGAAAGCAGCACCATATAACATCTGGCTGAGACTCCTCTCCATTTGTGGCACAGTTTGAGAGAGAGCTGATACAGGACTTTGGAATACAGCTTTATGAAGTGAGAATCCCTTTGATGAACAATGAAAAGCTGTCAGGGATATATAAAATACAAAATAAAACAAGCAAATAACCAAAATTTAAAAGAACTTACCTTGGGCATACCAATATATTATCAAATGTTTATGTGTAATAAAAATTTAAAAATTCTAAGCCCAAAAAATTCTCATTGCTTTCTCAGAGCTAAACATCTCTGAATTAACAAAAAGCATCTAGCCCAGTGGATGAGTATAGGATGGATGAGTATAGGATACAACAGAAGAATGAGTCTTTGATTCTTGATACTTTCTATGTCTTTTGTAAAATTTGGTTGGACATGTTGGTGCCTGCTTGCAATTCCAGAAATCCACAAGTTATGAGAAGGGAATTAAAGGCCAGCCCAAACTACATAGTAAGACCTTGCCTTAATAATACCAGAGTTAGAGGCTAGCAGAGACCACAGAGAGAGAGAGAGACAGACAGACAGACAGACAGACTGAGACAGACAGGGACACAGAGAGAGTCAAAGAGATAGAGACAGAGAAAGACAGAGACACATACACACAGAGACAGGCAGATATAATGACGGCAGCAGACAGAGACAGAGAAGAAAGAACAGGAAGGAGAAAGAGAGAACTAAAATAATTAAATGCACTAGTTACTGACATACCTCATTTAAAAATATCTAAAACTTAGAGATGACAAATAGATATTTGCCAAGTTTTAAGAGGTGTTTCTCACATTGGAAAGACATTGGCAAGTGAAAGTAGATAAGATCAAGAGATGCTGAGAGCCTTGCTTTAGTTTTGACAGAGAACTATCCCATTATGTTATTAGTCCTAGATAACAATGGTTTTAAGTTTAGAAAAGGCAGTCATTTATATAAATCTTATGCTTCTAATTTCTAAGTAGAACCAACCTTAGCAAATTTTCAAATAAAAAGACACCAATATTTTCATTGATAAATATGTAAACATAATTAGAAGATTGAGGATGCAGTTAAAATATAAATGTAAAATATATAAATATATAAATATATAATTTAAAAATTCAGGTTCAAAAAAGGCTCAATGACTGCATTCATCCCTATCATTACCTTTTAGCTACTTATTAAAATAAAAACATTCATTAATTTCCCTGAGAGCATCATATCAATGGTGCTTTTAGAGAAAAATTCATGACCATACTTATAAAAATCATAGAATGTTTGAAAAGCACTTTTCCTAACAAGAGTCATTGCTAAATTGAATGCCTTAAAAATACAGTAGACTTTTAGAATAAGAGGTAATAATTTGTTATGATAGAGGAGTGAATGATACTCTATTAGCTGAGGGTCCACTTTGTTTCTCATTCTGCAGTTCTGAACATATAACAGACAGTTTGGTTTCTGAAATAAAGCAGTTGAAAAGGCATTTCTACAAGTTATTCACCTTCATGTAATAACAATTGATTGCTATAAAAGTAAATTAACAATGTCAGCCAAATACAAATTCAAATAGATGTTGTGTTAGTGTGATATATGATCAGTTATGATCTAAATACATTTCATTCCCTCGTGAAATTACCAAATAAGTCATGTCTTTAAAAAAAAAAAAAGAGTAGTAGCTAAAAGTAGCTAGAAACAAAAAATGTACTGTATAGACCCATTTAATTTGTATTCTCAAAAGGACAGAGCACTTGAGTTACTTAAAAGATCAGTAGCTGCTGGGGACTGGAGGGAAAATCGACTATTATAGAAGGGCAAAAGAAAAACATTAGTAAAAATGGGAATGTGTGAGGAAGTGGATCCATGACGCCAGACAGAATAACTGATAAGGTCAAACCAGATTCAAAAATCCTGGTAAATTTCATCATTTAGAACTGTAAGAATTAAAATCAGCTCCCAGCCAGACTATCTGTCATAGAAAACATGACCACTTCACCACACTAAGAAAACCATGACAACTGGTCATGTAACATAAAAACCTAGAATTCTCTATGCTAATCAAGTATCTGGGTAGACCCTGAGTGTTTAGCCAATGAGCTTACCTTCCTGGGCATTCTTTCTTAAAAGATAGTTAATCTCTTTTTCACCTTGAGTAAGACATGCATCCTCATCTGCCATGAATAAAACAGTTTGGACAAGCAAGGACCAGCTCCTCTATCAATGATCGGTGGTGGCTGGGGTTGGGGATGGGGGATGAGGAGTGAGAGGTGGTGCTTTGTTATAAAGAATGGCACCTAGATCTCCAGTCGAAAGTCTCTCTTCCTGCCCCTCCGTACTTTCAGCACTCACTCGGATGTAAATCAGATTCTGCCCTGTTATGCCCTGTTATGCCCTGTTATGGGCTCATCATGGGCCTGCAGACCTTCATTCTCAACTCCTTGTGGTTCCCAGAGGAGTCTAGGTACACTGGAGTTTGAGAACCACAACATCCATCCCAGATCTCGCTATTTCTTGCCCAGGTTATAGACTGGGACCCCTATATTAGACTGCATTCTGCATTCCCTGAACAGCATTCCAGCAGCACATTGGTTCCCAGTGGCAAGGGAGACATCCAGCCTATCCCCATTGTGTATTGCCTCCACTGAACAGATTATCAGTGAGGCAGAAACACAGACTGACATCTGGCACCCAGCATGGTGCTCAAACCCCTGACTCTTAGATTAAGAGTCAGCTCTAACATTAAACTCTAACATTATCTCTTAATTATAGTAGTGCTTATGTTGTGGTATATAGTTGGCAAAATTCGTAGCAATGAAGACTTTGGAAGGCTGAATTTTATTTGGTTTAACTTTATTTCAATAAAATAGGAATAAGAAAAAGAAAAAATCACAGGATTTAGTTAAGTAACTTTTAGGTTCAAATAATACTATTCACAATAGGAATCTTGTCAGCCTATGTAGCTTCAATCATTTAATGCTAAAAGAAAAATGCTGAAATATCCTAAAGGCCACGTGTAATAGGCTTGATCCACAGCCTGTAGATTTTCGGAAAGGTAGTTCAAGCTTTTAGACTTGGAGTGAGAAAACTAGTTGGGAGAGGGGATGGAGATGGGAGCAGATAGTGAGGAGTCAGTTGTAGGCAGAGCAGAGGAGAGAGAATGGAAATAGGCAATGCCGGGATTCTTTATGACATGCCAGAGACCTGGGACAGGGGGTAGGTAGAAGGCCCTGATGGCTATCTGAAATTCCAATATGGATTTTGAAATGGCTACTTTCTGTGGACAGGCAGGACTCCCAGTGAGAGACAAGGACAATAACCTACCCATAAAACCTTTGACCTAAATTGTGGCCTGCCTACAAGATGTTCAGGGACATACATAGAGGAGACTGAAGGAATGGACAACCAATGACTGGTCAAAATTGAGACCCATCCCATGGGCAAGAACCAATCCCTGACACTATTTATGATACTCTGTTATGATTGCAGACAGGAGCCTAGCATATCTGTCCTCTAAGAGGCTACACCCAACAGTGGATAGAAACAGATGTAGATACGCACAAACATTAGATGCAGTTTGAGGAGTCTTGTGGGAAAGTCAGGGAAAGAACTGAGGGACCTGAAGAGAATAGGAACTACACAGGAAGACAGAGTCAACTAACCTGAACCCTTGGGGGCTCCCAGAAATTAAACCACCAACCAAAGAACAAGCATGGGCTGGGCTTAGTGGGCCCAAGCACACACACATGTAGCAGATGTGCACTTTAGTCTTCATGTGCATCCCTGAAACACCTGGAGTGGAGAAAGTCCCTGAATTTGTTGCCTGACTGGCTTTGTTCTCCTAACTGGATTGCCCTGTCAGGCCTGAGAGAGAGAGAGAGAGAGAGAGAGAGAGAGAGAGAGAGAGAGAGAGAGAGAAGGAGGAGGAGATGTGCCTATGTACCTAGTTCTGCACAGACTTGATGTGCCAAAGGGGGGTGGTGAAACCCAGGAGCCTCCCTTGACTATGAGGAGAAGGGAAGGTGCAAATGTGGAGAGGATCAGTGAGAAGTGAGGACTGGGAAGAGAGGGGTCTCTCATATTGGGTGGTAAAATAAATAAATACATACATACATATATAAATACATAAATAAATAAATATTTTTTAAAAGAATAAATTAAACATACTTCAAAATATTAAGGACTATACACAGTGAATCTATAGCCAATATTATATTAAATAGAGACAAACTGGGAACATTTCCTCTAAACTCAGTAATGAGACAAAGATGTCCACTCCATGCTTTCTTATTTGATGCAATATGTGAAGACTTAGCTTGCTGCTTTTAAACAAAACCTCAATCATTCAGTTTTACCCATACACTCAGGAGCCAGATCCTGAGGTGAAGACCTGCAAGCTCAGAGATGCAGAGCTTTCTTTATCCAGCTGATCTTTATCCTCCGCCAACTTTCCTGAAGGAAAAGGAAGCTCTTTCACCCTCAAAAGTCCCTCAAACTGAATGTCCCTCCGTTCTACTTCCTGTGCATCTCTCTATCTATCCTTCTGACTTCCTCATACTCTCTGGTTTTCTTCCTATGTTCACTCTCTATCAACTGGTTGCTTGATACTTCTCTTTTTTTTTTTTCTAAAGATTTATTTATTTATTATATATAAGTACACTGTAGCTGTCTTCAGACACTCCAGAAGAGGGCGCCAGATCTCGTTGTGGATGGTTGTGAGCCACCATGTGGTTGCTGGGATTTGAACTCTGGACTTCGGAAGAGCAGTCGGGTGCTCTTACCCATTGAGCCATCTCACCAGCCCTTGATACTTCTCTTAATCTATGGTTTATGTCTTACTTACGGTTTTACTGCTGTGAACAGAAACCATGGCCAAGGCAACTCTTACAAGGACAACATTTAATTGGGGCTGGCTTACAGGTTCAGAGGTTCATTCTATTATCCTCAAGGCAGGAACATGGTCACATCCAAGCAGGCATGATGTAGGAGGATCTGAGAGTTCTACATATTCATTTGGAGGCTGTTAGCAGAATACTGACTTCCAGGCAGATAAGATGAGGGTCTTAAGCCCACGCCCACAGTGACACACCTACTCCAACAAGACCACAACTCCTAATAGTGCCACTCCCTGGCCCAAGCATATATAAATCATCACAGTTGACATTAACTTTATTTATTCCTGTTTAAAATAAACAGAAAACATTTGGATTAAAGTTGTATATTAGAGCTGAAACATGCCTCAACTAGAAACAGGTTTTTTCCAGTAAATAACACAATCACAGGGTTTGCACTGTGGTCATATATCCTGCAACATTTATCACTTTTTGTCTAAATACAAAGGAGATTTTTATCTCTAACACACTAAAACTACTTACAATAATAAAGCTACTTCTGCCAAGCTTTGGCAGTCTTAGAATTCAGTATTTTTTTAGTTAAAAATTCTGTAAAATGTTCGTGTCAATCTCATATGAACTCAGCAATTTGAATGCCTTGGGCAGTTTATAGTATGAAGCTGATCATTGGGGTGTTTGTCAGCTTCGTGGCAATCCTGACGAAGTAGAAGACAGCAATCAACCCAAAGATGTCCACTGTCTGCACAGAACCTGGCAGCACAAGAGGCAAGGGGCATTTTGTCCCCGTGTGTAGCATTACCACAATCCAGGTGCGATTGCAGTTGAAGGACCGGGCCATCTTCTTGGAGACCTCAAAGGTTAGTGTTAGGAAGGTAGAAAGCTTAAGCATTTTATGTGACATATTCACCAGATTTCAGAACGGTTTGAGAATCATGATCTATTACATTCATCTGAAGTACACAAACTACTTTCCTACTTACAGGCTTCAGACTCAAACCTGAAAACACACACAGAAAGACAGATGAAGATTATTTCTAGAACTAGTTAGTATTCTGTATGACTACTAGTGTCACAATAGAAAATTTATATATACCTGATGATCTTATAGATTTTGAGATAATACTTATACCTTAAAAAAGTTTTAGAGAGTAAAATAAAACCAAAAGATTATGAAATTAATGGCAGTAGAATAGTCCCTTATTTTTATTTATCTCTGTCCCATATCAGGTGGCTCTTCTGATATGAGACAGGGATTTAGGATTTTCTTTAACAAGCATGGATGAATTTAGTGAATGAGAGAGCCACACTCCAACCCCAAAGCAAGCTTTAACTTTTAATGGAATTAGAACCACAAAAAGACCATTTGCTACTACTTATATCTGTAGTGGGCAGTGAAGACAAGTTGGAGGTGGGCAATACCACTTGGCCAATTTACTCTTTTTCTTGGAATATTTTGTCCTGACTATCTGTGCTCTTCAGATGTTTCACTTGTCTACTAGTCTCTGGCTTCTTTAGTTGAATGCTCTTATTCTCTTGTAAAGATAAAAGCAAAATTGCCCCAACCTTTGTAGTGATATGTATAGTAAAGCCTTTGTGTGGGGGTTTGAGTGAAATATTTCAGCAAAGCCTTTGTGGAGTGTGAGTCAATCAGTAGAAACTGAGAACTTGTTTTGATAGTTTTTGAACCTCGAAGAAATGTTGGCTCTCTATAGAATCTGTACTTGGTGCTATTTGAGAACTTCAACTACACCACCCTTGGTTCTGAGACACTCCTGGCAAACATGGTGTTCTTACTTCTGATATGACCTCTCATGGTAGGAGGACTGAGTTAGCCAGAACCAGGCTAACTCCAGGCTGAAACTGGCAATTTAGGAGACTAGTTTTCTTTTTCTTCTTTTTTTTCTTTTTTGGTTTTTTGAGACAGGGTTTCTCTGTATAGCCCTCGCTGTCCTGGAACTCACTCTGTAGACCAGGCTGGTCTCGAACTCGGAAATCCGCCTGCCTCTGCCTCCCAAGTGCTGGAATTAAAGGCGTGCACCAACACTGCCCAGCTGGTCTGAGTTTTCTTTTGCCAGAACTGAAGAATTCAATTCCAGGAAAAAAAAAATCCCTCCTGGACAGCCAATCAGGAGCTGCCAGGGTCTGTACCACCTCCTAGCTTGAGCCAAGTATAGTTGGCAACAGTTCCAAAAAGTTCCCTAAATTCCCCCAGAACCTTATCCAATCACAATGGCACCCATACCTCTGGAGATAGAGCCAACTAATCAAGGGAAAGAAAGGTAAAACTCATTCACTTCTACCCTAACAGACTTTAAATTGAACCTGCAAAGTTCACACCTCTGTCTTCCATCTAATGAATGGTAGACCCCTGCCTGCTTAATTTCTGCAGAATAAATTTGCTGTTGCATATTATTTGAGTCTGGGGTATCATTCTTTGACAAACCATGTCCCCTTAAATGGTCAAAATGGATTAAGATTTATATGGGTTTTCTTCTCTCGTGGGCAGCAAGGATAAGATAACTTTGGTAACTGCAACCTTTCCCATCTCCAATTAACCTTGTATAACTTTAGAATAAAGTAACTGGAAAGGGTGCCAGTCTATTCTAAGAAGGCTGAAGCCCTCTTCTCCTTTGAAAAATGAAGGCTTAGCATCTTTGTGAGCTTCTCTACTGAAGCACCTATGACTGATATCAACCAATAAATTCTAACTCTGGTGTGTGTGGGGGGGTGTTCCCTTTTTGGTAGATTATATCTTTCCTAGGGCAAATGTTTATGTGGCAACATTAAAGTATTATCTTTCAATTTAAATTTTTAAAATATACCTATATTTCCCCTTCTCTTTATAAATAAATTCAAGGTTTAAGTGTGTTTATGTTTAGATTACAAAGGACACTGACTTTGAATTTCAGCCTAAATTTTGCAAGCGACTTTTAAACTTAAATCACTGTAATTCCTATGTGCCCCCCTCTGCTGCTCAAGTGCTGGGATTGAAGACATTTGCCTCCTAAATGCTGGGATTAAATGTGTGAACCACCACCTGGCTATGAATTCCTTATGATGGTTATTTTCATAGGATTGTTTTGGTTTAACTTGGTTCCCCCCCATTTCCTCTTATTTGTTAGTGTTAGGGCTAAACTTTCAAGTTTTTAAATATGTACTCTCTCATTCTTGTTGATCTATTCTGAATTTGTTCAGAATTGATGGAAAATTTTAATATTCTAGTCTTAATTAAACATGATGTCACCTTGTCTACTATTTCCTTATTTTCAGATAATTCTTGCCTATATGAGCTACACAAAATTTTATGACTTTGTAAATTTTCCTAGGTTTTGACATTTCCATTCATGCCTCCAGTGACCAGATATCTTTGCCATTTATCTGCCAGTTAGTGGGTTTCCATTTTGATGGCCATATAACTATACCATTGAACATGTACCCTGAGTTGGATTAGATAGAGGTTTTCCTTTTGCTTACCTAGTTGTTTATCTTTTTTTTTTCTTTTTTTTTTTTAATATTTTTATTACATATTTTCCTCAATTACATTTCCAATACTATCCCAAAAGTCCCCCATAGCGCCCCCCTCTTCCCTACCCACCCATTCCCATTCTTTTGGCCCTGGCATTCCCCTATATTGGGGCATATAAAGTTTGCAAGTCCAATGGGCCTCTCTTTCCATTGATGGCCGACTAGGCCATCTTTCGATACATATGCAGCTAGAGACAAGAGCTCCAGGGTTCTGGTTAGTACATCATGTTGTTCCAACTATAGGGTTGCAGATCCCTTTAGCTCCTTGGGTACTTTCTCTAGCTTCTCCATTGGGAGCCCTGTGATACATCCAATAGCTGACTGTGAACATCCACTCCTGTGTTTGCTAGGCCCCGGCATCGTCTCACAAGAGACAGCTATATTTGGGTCCTTTCAGCAAGATCTTGCTAGTGTATGCAATGGTGTCAGCGTTTAGAAGCTGATTATGGGACGGATCCCTGGATACAGCAGTCTCTAAATGGTCCATCCTTTCATCACAGCTACGAACTTTGTCTCTGTAACTCCTTCCCTGGGTGTTTTGTTCCCAATTCTAAGAAGGTGCACAGTGTCCACACTTTGGTCTTCATTCTTCTTGAGTTTCATGCGTTTATCAAATTGTATCTTATATCTTGGGTATCCTAAGTTTTGGGCTAATATCCACTTATCAATGAATACATATTGTGTGAGTTCTTTTGTGATTGTGTTACTTCACTCAAGATGATGCCCTCCAGGTCCATCCATTTGGCTAGGAATTTCATAAATTCATTCTTTTTAATAGCTGAGTAGTACTCCATTGTGTAAATGTACCATAATTTCTGTATCCATTCCTCTGTTGAGGGACATCTGGGTTCTTTCCAGCTTCTGGCTATTATAAATAGGGCTGCTATGAACATAGTGGAGCATGTGTCCTTTTTACCGGTTGGGACATCTTCTGGATATATGCCCAGGAGAGGTATTGCTGGATCCTCCGGTAGTACTATGTCCAATTTTCTGAGGAACCGCCAGACTGATTTCCAGAGTGGTTGTACAAGCTTGCAATCCCACCAACAATGGAGGAGTGTTCCTCTTTCTCCACATCCTCACCAGCATCTGCTGTCACCTGAATTTTTGATCTTAGCCATTCTGACTGGTGTGAGGTGGAATCTCAGGGTTGTTTTGATTTGCATTTCCCTGATGATTAAGGATGTTGAACATTTTTTCAGGTGTTTCTCTGCCATTCGGTATTCCTCAGGTGAGAATTCTTTGTTCAGTTCTGAGCCCCATTTTTTAATGGGGTTATTTGACTTTCTGGAGTCCACCTTCTTGAGTTCTTTATATATATTGGATATTAGTCCCTTATCTGATTTAGGATAGGTGAAGATCCTTTCCCAATCTGTTGGTGGTTTTTTTGTCTTATTGATGGTGTCTTTAGCCTTGCAGAAGCTTTGTAGTTTCATGAGGTCCCACTTGTCAATTCTCGATCTTACAGCACAAGCCATTACTGTTCTATTCAGGAATTTTTCCCCTGTGCCCATATCTTCAAGGCTTTTCCCCACTTTCTCCTCTATAAGTTTCAGTGTCTCTGGTTTTATGTGAAGTTCCTTGATCCACTTAGACTTGACCTTAGTACAAGGAGATAGGAATGGATCAATTCGCATTCTTCTACATGTTAACAACCAGTTGTGCCAGCACCATTTGTTGAAAATGCTGTCTTTCTTCCACTGGATGTTTTTAGCTCCCTTGTCGAAGATCAAGTGACCATAGGTGTGTGGGTTCATTTCTGGGTCTTCAATTCTATTCCATTGGTCTATTTGTCTGTCACTATACCAGTACCATGCAGTTTTTATCACAATTGCTCTGTAGTAGAGCTTTAGGTCCGGCATGGTGATTCCACCAGAGGTTCTTTTATCCTTGAGAAGAGTTTTTGCTATCCTAGGTTTTTTGTTATTCCAGATGAATTTGCAGATTGCACTTTCTAATTCGTTGAAGAATTGATTTGGAATTTTGATGGGGATTGCATTGAATCTGTAGATTGCTTTTGGCAAGATAGCCATTTTTACAATGTTGATCCTGCCAATCCATGAGCATGGGAGATCTTTCCATCTTCTGAGATCTTCTATAATTTCTTTCTTCAGAGATTTGAAGTTTTTATTATACAGATCTTTCACTTCCTTAGTTAGAGTCACGCCAAGATATTTTATATTATTTGTGACTATTGAGAAGGGTGTTGTTTCCCTAATTTCTTTCTCAGCCTGTTTATTCTTTGTGTAGAGAAAGGCCATTGATTTGTTTGAGTTAATTTTATATCCAGCTACTTCACCGAAGCTGTTTATCAGGCTTAGGAGTTCTCTGGTGGAATTTTTAGGGTCACTTATATATACTATCATATCATCTGCAAAAAGTGATATTTTGACTTCATCTTTTCCAATTTGTATCCCTTTGATCTCCTTTTGTTGTCGAATTGCTCTGGCTAGGACTTCAATGAAAATGAAGCCACAACATACCCAAACTTATGGGACGCAATGAAAGCATTTTTAAGAGGAAAACTCATAGCTCTGAGTGCCTCCAAAAGGAAACTAGAGAGAGCACACATTAGCAGCTTGACAACACACCTAAAAGCACTAGAACAAAAGGAAGCAAATTCACCCAAGAGGAGTAGACGGCAGGAAATAATCAAACTCAGGGGTGAAATCAACCAAGTGGAAACAAGAAAAACTATTCAAAGAATCAACCAATCAAGGAGCTGGTTCTTTGAGAAAATCAACAAGATAGATAAACCCTTAGCCAGACTCACTAGAGGGCACAGGGAAAGCATCCTAATTAACAAAATCAGAAATGAAAAAGGAGACATAACAACAGATCCTGAAGACATCCAAAACACCATCAGATCCTTCTACCAAAGGCTATACTCAACAAAACTGGAGAACCTGGATGAAATGGAGAAGTTCCTAGACAGATACCAGGTACCAAAGTTGAATCAAGATCAGGTTAATGATCTAAACAGCCCTATATCCCCCAAAGAAATAGAAGCAGTCATTAATAGTCTCCCAACTAAAAAAAGCCCAGGACCAGATGGGTTTAGTGCAGAGTTCTATCAGACCTTCAAAGAAGATCTAATCCCAGTTCTTCACAAACTATTCCACAAAATAGAAACAGAAGGTACTCTACCCAACTCATTCTATGAAGCCACAATTACTCTGATACCTAAACCACAAAAAAGACCCAACAAAGATAGAAAACTTCAGACCAATATCCCTTATGAATATTGATGCAAAAATCCTCAATAAAGTTCTTGCTAACCGAATCCAAGAACACATCAAAACAATCATCCATCCTGACCAAGTAGGTTTCATCCCAGGGATGCAGGGATGGTTCAATATACGGAAATCCATCAACGTAATCCAGTATATAAACAAACTCAAAGACAAAAACCACATGGTCATCTCCTTAGATGCGGAAAAAGCATTTGACAAGATCCAACACCCATTCATGATAAAAGTCTTGGAAAGATCAGGAATTCAAGGCCCATACCTAAACATGATAAAAGCAATCTACAGCAAACCAGTAGCCAACATCAAAGTAAATGGTGAGAAGCTTGAAGCAATCCCTCTAAAATCAGGGACTAGACAAGGCTGTCCACTTTCTCCATACCTATTCAACATTGTACTTGAAGTCCTAGTTGTTTATCTTATAAACAATCGTGCTATGTTGATTTTGGTTGTTGAGGTTTGATCTGTTCCTTTGTATGGAAATGAGAAATTCTGTACCTGAAGCTCTAGGTCTATGAGTGAATTCTCATGTTTAAAAGCTTTTGTTGTACAAACCTTGTTGCTTGATTTAAATCTATTGGATAAATAAAATTGGCCATAGCCAATTAATGGAGGGATTAGAGGTTAGGAGCGTTTTGAGTTACATGGTTGGAAGTAGAAAAGAGAAAGAGAAGGGAGATAAGGAGAAGATGGAAGAAGAAGAGGAGATAAGAAGCTGCCATGAGGGTAGAAGGACCATGAGCACATCGCCAATAGAAACAACAGGTATTTGGGGTATGCCACTGGGGAAGTAGCCCAGACAGTATTTAGTTTATCCAGTTATGGTAAGCTATTTCCTTTGAAAAGGGATTATAGGCTAGGAGTTCCTAGAATAATGTTTTTGCTAGCAATAATCAAAAAAGAAGGTCCCAGCCTTCAGGAATATACAAAATATAGCCTTTTACAGTATGGCAAAAGCTGGCATTGGACTTAGAAATGCAGATCAACAAGGACACCTTGTCATTGAGAAAAACACAAGGGGATATTCTGCAGGCCACAAAATTAAATTTGATTCAATCATTCCCAATTTGGGGGATACTCATCCAATAGAGCAATTAGATGATTTAATGCCTGTTGTTAAAAAACAAACTCTTCTGGATGTATCAAGGGCAGAACAATTTCAGCATATAAAACAAAATTCAGTCTTCCTTCTACTTCCTGTGTATCTTTCTAAGATGTTTTTTATGTTCACTCCCTGTCAACTGGTTTCTTGCTCCACCTCTTAACTAACTATTGACTTTATTTAATCCTATTTACAGTAAGCAAGAAACACTTGGATTAAAGCTGTGTGCTACAGCTGAGGTACACCACAACTAGATACATAAACAACACAATCTCAGGATTCACAGTGTGATCAAGTATTCTGAAACATTTTATATAGTTGAGCATATATTAATAGTGCTCAGCTGTAAAAAAAAACAAAAACAAAAAACAAAACCAAAATTTAATATTTTTAGAGAAATGAATGAACATCGAATGTACAATATTAATCAAGATCACAGTCTCAGAAAGAAAAGCCTGCATGTTCTCTCTAATTTATAAAATATAGTCAATAATATGTAAATAAACATACTTGTGTTTACATGTATAACATGTAGAAAACAAGAATGGCTAGCTATAATGGGATGAAGAAGAATTGAAGGCAGGTGATAGACACAACTTATGAAAATATCCAATGTTAATTGTTTTTCTAATTCTAATTCTGTCATAGAATTTTTTATATTTTGGTGGTACAGGAGTGCATAAAATATATTTAATAATGACTGTGGAAATTTTAATGTGCTGCTCCAAAGATTCCATTCACAATGCTTCTTCTGACTATAAAAAGGTTCATTGAATTATATGAATTTGTGATCTGATTAACTTCGGTGTGTGATTTTTTTTTTTAGTTGCAAGTTATTTTTTAAATAACAAGCTTATAAAATTTTAAAAAGTTGGATTCCGGACTCCACCGAACTTAGGAACTTAGTCTGCAGAGGTGAGAGTGTGCACCACAGAGGCAGACAGCTTCTGGGACAGGCAGGAGCCACAGAGCCGCTGAGGCAGCACCCTTTTGGGGCCACAGACATCCAGCACCCTCCCAGCAGGAGGACAGTGGTCCGCCCTGCACGGGAGCACCATCTTGGATGAAAACCCATACAAACATACATCACACATAATACAGGTACACAAGAATAGTATCCATCACTCATAACAGTCTTCACTGCACACTGAAGTCTGAGGAACAAAACACCACACTTTCCAAATCACCTCATAGGCTTCGTTTATAAGCTTGATTTTCACTTAGTGCATATGTGCAAGCTCTCCCCACCCTGCCCC
The DNA here is from genome assembly GCF_978045245.1 of Mus caroli. Lineage (NCBI taxonomy): Eukaryota > Metazoa > Chordata > Mammalia > Rodentia > Muridae > Mus > Mus caroli. Next base: position 62,518,383 of record NW_028227265.1, on the reverse strand, counting down.
ACCCCAATGAGATGTCCAAAAAACAGAAGTAAGCCATTGAATGAGAGACTGTATTTCAGCTGACAAATATGGGCAAATACATTTTCCTGATAGTGTTAACACAGGGGCTTCACACCTGCTTCCTGGATTTGTTATTACAAGGCAGATGCAGACCACACATCAAACTGGTGTGAATGGAGGCAGTAACAGCTTCTTTTTAACCTAAGGACTTATTCTATGCATTCCTTGTATCCAGATGAAAAGAGACCTGAATTCAAAGAATTCCTATAGTGAGGGACAAAAGCCATTGTCCTGCTTCGCAAACATAATGGATTAATGCAAGTATCACATGCAATAAGAAGAAAGTCAATGTCAATGTCAAGGGTACTCTTGTGGGGCAAGAAGTTGAAAAAAATCTTAATTTTGGGTTGTAGGTTTTACTCTTCATAACGCAGGCTTGGGGTCAGAGGAGACAATAAAGTTCCGAATAAAGGTACTTTACTTTTCTCCCTGAGAAGTAATTTGTGGTTGTTTTTCTTTTCTGAAAGCCCGTATCTCATTTTTATCATGAACAAATCATTAATGAGTTTATCTTCTCATTCTTGTGCTCTAATTTATTATACTATTACACCATAAAGATTCATGGTTGACTATGTGGATAAGACAACTTGGACTCGATAAAGTAGATGAAAAGATTATAGGTTTGATTACAAGAAAAACATTATAAAAGTATACAAGGGGACTCCACCGAACTTAGGAACTTAGTCTGCACAGGTGAGACTGTGCACCACAGAGGCAGAGAGCTTCTGGGACAGGCGGGAGCCACAGAGCCACTGAGGCAGCACCCTCCCAGACGGAGGACAGTGGCCCGCCCTACACGGGAAGACTCTGCATGAGGAGAAGAGAGCGCCATCTTGGTGCCAGGACTCCACCGAACTCCCAGGTCTGCTGATAGACAGTAATCAGAATCACCAGAAGAACGATCTCTAAACAGAGACAACTATAACAACTCCAGAGATTACCACATGGCGAAAGGTAAACATAAGAATCTTACTAACAGAAACCAAGACCATTCACCATCATCAGAACCCAGCACTCCCACTTCGCCCAGTCCAGGGCACCCCAAGACACCTGAAAAGCTAGACCTGGATTTAAAAGCATATCTCATCATGATGGTAGAGGACATCAAGAAGGACTTTAATAACTCACTTAAAGAATTACAGGAGAACATTGCTAAAGAGATACAAGTCCTTGAAGAAAAACAGGATAACACAATCAAACAGGTAGAAGTCCTTAAAGAAAAATAGGAAAACACAACCAAACAGATAATGGAAATGAACAAAACCATACTAGACCTAAAAAGGGAAGTAGACACAATAAAGAAAACCCAAAGTGAGGCAACACTGGATATAGAAACCCTAGGAAAGAAATCTGGAACCATAGATGCGAGCATCAGCAACAGAATACAAGAGATGGAAGAGAGAATCTCAGGTGCAGAAGATTCCATAGAGAACATCGGCACAACAATCAAGGAAAATGGAAAATGCAAAAAGATCCTAACTCAAAACATCCAGGAAATACAGGACACAATGAGAAGACCAAACCTACAGATAATAGGAGTGGATGAGAATGAAGATTTTCAATTCAAAGGACCAGCAAACATCTTCAACAAAATTATAGAAGAAAACTTCCCAAATCTAAAGAAAGAGATGCCTATGAACATACAAGAAGCCTACAGAACTCCAAATAGACTGGACCAGAAAAGAAATACCTCCCGACACATAATAATCAGAACAACAAATGTTCTAAATAAAGATAGAATACTAAAAGCAGTAAGAGAAAAAGGCCAAGGAACATATAAAGGCAAGCCTATCAGAATTACACCAGATTTTTCACCGGGGACTATGAAAGCCAGAAGATCCTGAACAGATGTTATACAGACACTAAAAGAACACAAATTCCAGCCCAGGCTACTATACCCAGCCAAACTCTCAATTAACATAGATGGAGAAACCAAAGTATTCCACAACAAAACCAAATTCACACATTATCTCTCCACGAATCCAGCCCTTCAAAGGATAATAACAGAAAAAAAAAAAAAAAAAAAACAATACAAGGTCGGGAACCACGCCCTAGAAAAAACAAGAAGTTAATCCCTCAACAAACCTAAAAGAAGACAGCCACAAGAACAGAACGCCAACTTTAACAACAAAAATAACAGGAAACAATTACTTTTCCTTAATATCTCTTAATATCAATGGACTCAACTCCCTGATAAAAAGACATAGACTAACAAACTGGCTACACAAACAAGACCTAACATTTTGCTGCTTACAGGAAACTCATCTCAGAGAAAAAGATAGACACTACCTCAGAATGAAAGGCTGGAAAACAATTTTCCAAGCAAATGGTATGAAGAAACAAGATGGAGTAGCCATTCTAATATCTGATAAGATTGACTTCCAACCCAAAGTCATCAATAAAGACAAGGAGGGGCACTTCATACTCATCAAAGGTAAAATCCTCAAAGAGGAACTATCAATTCTGAATATCTATGCTCCAAATACAAAGGCAGCCACATTCATTAAAGAAACTTTAGTAAATCTCAAAGCACACATTGCACCTCATACAATAATAGTGGGAGACTTCAACATGCCACTTTCACCAATGGACAGATCATGGAAACAGAAACTAAACAGGTACACAGTGAAACTAACAGAAGTTATGAATCAAATGGATCTGGCAGATATCTACAGAACATTCTATCCTAAAACAAAAGGATATACCTTCTTCTCAGCTCCTCATGGTACCTTCTCCAAAATTGACCACATAATTAGTCACAAAAGAGGCCTCAACAGATACAAAAATATTGAAATTGTCCCATGCATCCTATCAGATCACCATGGACTAAGGCTGATCTTCAATAACAAAATAAATAATAGAAAGCCAAAATTCACGTGGAAACTGAACAACACTCTGCTCAATGATACCTTGGTCAATGAAGGAATAAAGAATGAAATTAAGGACTTTTTCGAGTTCAATGAAAAAGAAGCCACAACATACCCAAACTTATGGGACCCAATGAATGCATTTCTAAGAGGAAAACTCATAGCTCTGAGTGCCTCCAAAAAGAAACTAGAGAGAGCACACATTAGCAGCTTGGCAACACACCTAAAAGCAATAGAACAAAAGGAAGCAAATTCCCTCAAGAGGAGTAGACAGCAGGAAATAATCAAACTAAGGGGCGAAATCAACCAAGTGGAAACAAGAAGAACTATTCAAAGAATCAACCAGTCAAGGAGCTGGTTCTTTGAGAAAATCAACAAGATAGATAAACCCTTAGCCAGACTCACTAGAGGGCACAGGGAAAGCATTCTAATTAACAAAATCAGAAATGAAAAAGGAGACATAACAACAGATCCTGAAGACATCCAAAACACCATCAGATCCTTCTACCAAAGGCTATACTCAACAAAACTGGAGAACCTGGATGAAATGGAGAAGTTCCTAGACAGATACCAGGTACCAAAGTTGAATCAAGATCAGGTTAGTGATCTAAACAGCCCTATGTCCCCCAAAGAAATAGAAGCAGTCATTAATAGTTTCCCAACCAAAAAAAGCCCAAGACCAGATGGGTTTAGTGCAGAGTTCTATCAGACCTTCAAAGAAGATCTAATTCCAGTTCTTCACAAACTATTCCACAAAATAGAAACAGAAGGTACTCTACCCAACTGATTTTATGAAGCCACAATTACTCTGGTACCTAAACCACAAAAAGATCCAACAAAGATAGAAAACTTCAGACCAATATCCCTTATGAATATTGAGGCAAAAATCCTCAATAAAGTTCTTGCTAACCGAATCCAAGAACACATCAAAACAATCATCCATCCTGACCAAGTAGGTTTCATCCCAGGGATGCAGGGATGGTTCAATATACGGAAATCCATCAACGTAATCCAGTATATGAACAAACTCAAAGACAAAAACCACATGATCATCTTGTTAGATGCGGAAAAAGCATTTGACAAGATCCAACACCCATTCATGATAAAAGTCTTGGAAAGATCAGGAATTCAAGGCCCATACCTAAACATGATAAAAGCAATCTACAGCAAACCAGTAGCCAACATCAAAGTAAATGGTGAGAAGCTTGAAGCAATCCCTCTAAAATCAGGGACTAGACAAGGCTGTCCACTTTCTCCATACCTATTCAACATTGTACTTGAAGTCCTAGTCAGAGCAATTCGACAACAAAAGGAGATCAAAGGGATACAAATTGGAAAAGATGAAGTCAAAATATCACTTTTTGCAGATGATGATATGATAGTATACATAAGTGACCCTAAAAATTCCACCAGAGAACTCCTAAACCTGATAAACAGCTTCGGTGAAGTAGCTGGATATAAAATTAACTCAAACAAATCAATGGCCTTTCTCTACACAAAGAATAAACAGGCTGAGAAAGAAATTAGGGAAACAACACCCTTCTCAATAGTCACAAATAATATTAAATATCTTGGCGTGACTCTAACTAAGGAAGTGAAAGATCTGTATAATAAAAACTTCAAGTCTCTGAAGAAAGAAATTATAGAAGATCTTAGAAGATGGAAAGATCTCCCATGATCATGGATTGACAGGATCAACATTGTAAAAATGGCTATCTTGCCAAAAGCAATCTACAGATTCAATGCAATCCCCATCAAAATTCCAACTCAATTCTTCAAAGAATTAGAAAGTGCAATCTGCAAATTCATGTGGAATAACAAAAAACCTAGGATAGCAAAAACTCTTCTCAAGGATGAAAGAACCTCTGGTGAAATTACCATGCTGGACCTAAAGCTTTACTACAGAGCAATTGTGATAAAAACTGCGTGGTACTGGTATAGTGACAGACAAGTAGACCAATGGAATAGAATTGAAGACCCAGAAATGAACCCACACACCTATGGTCACTTGATCTTTGACAAGGGAGCTAAAACCATCCAGTGGAAGAAAGACAGCATTTTCAACAAATGGGGCTGGCACAACTGGTTGTTAACATGTAGAAGAATGCAAATCGATCCATTCCTATCTCCTTGTACTAAGGTCAAGTCTAAGTGGATCAAGGAACTTCACATAAAACCAGAGACACTGAAACTTATAGAGGAGAAAGTGGGGAAAAGCCTAGAAGATATGGGCACAGGAGAAAAATTCTTGAATAGAACAGCAATGGCTTGTGCTGTAAGATTGAGAATTGACAAGTGGGACCTCATGAAACTGCAAAGCTTCTGCCAGGCAAAAGACACCATCAATAAGACAAAAAAAAAAAAAAAAAAAAAAACCACCAACAGATTGGGAAAGGATCTTTACCTATCCTAAATCAGATAGGGGACTAATATCCAATATATATAAAGAACTCAAGAAGGTGTACTCCAGAAAATCAAATAACCCCATTAAAAAATGGGGCTCAGAACTGAACAAAGAATTCTCACCTTAGGAATACCGAATGGCAGAGAAGCACCTGAAAAAATGTTCAACATCCTTAATCATCAGGGAAATGCAAATCAAAACAACCCTGAGATTCCACCTCACACCAGTCAGAATGGCTAAGATCAAAAATTCAGGTGACAGCAGATGCTGGCGAGGATGTGCAGAAAGAGGAACACTCCTCCATTGTTGGTGGGATTGCAAACTTTTACAACCACTCTAGAAATCAGTCTGGCAGTTCCTCAGAAAATTGGACATAGTACTACCGGAGGAGCCAGCAATACATCTCCTGGGCATATATCCAGAAGATGTCCCAACCGGTAAGAAGGACACATGCTCCACTATGTTCATAGCAGCCTTATTTATAATAGGCTGGAACCCAAATGCCCCTCAACAGAGGAATGGATACAGAAATTATGGTACATTTACTCAATGGAGTTCTACTCAGCTATTAAAAAGAATGAATTTATGAAATTCCTAGCCAAATGGATGGACCTGGAGGGCATCATCTTGGGTGAGGTAACACAATCACAAAGGAACTCACACAATATGTATTCACTGATAATTGGATATTAGCCCAAAACTTAGGATACCCAAGATATAAGATACAATTTGCTAAATGCATGAAACTCAAGAAGAATGAAGACCAAAGTGTGGACAATATGCCCCTTCTTAGAATTGGGAACAAAACACCCATGGAAGGAGTTATAGAGACAAAGTTTGGAGCTGTGATGAAAGGATGGACCATCTAGAGACTGCCATATCCAGGGATCCATCCTCTAATCAGCTTCCAAAAGCTGACACCATTGCATACACTAGCAAGATTTTGCTGAAAGGACCCAAGTATAGCTGTCTCTTGTGAGACTATGCCGGGGCCTAGCAAACACAGAAGTGGATGCTCACTGTCAGCTATTGGATGTATCACAGGGCTCCCAATGGAGAAGCTAGAGAAAGTACCCAAGGAGCTAAAGGGATCTGCAACCCTATAGTTGGAACAACGTGATGAACTAACCAGTACCCTGGAGCTCTTGTCTCTAGCTGCATATGTATCAAAGATGGCCTAGTTGGCCATCACTGGAAAGAGAGGCCCATTGGACTTACAAACTTTATATGTCCCAATATAGGGGAATGCCAGGGCCAAAAGAATGGGAATGGGTGTGTAGGGAAGTGGGGGGGTTATGGGGGACTTTTGGGATAGCATTGAAAATGTAATTGAGGAAAATGTGTAATAAAAAAAATTCAGTGTGAAAAAAAATAAAATTAGAAAAAAAAATAAAGTCAGGTATGATGACTTGAATATGTTGGTCCCCATAGACTTGTGTATTTGAATGTTTGGCCCATAGAGGGTGGCACAATTAGGAGGTGTGGACTTGTTGGAGTAGATGTTTCCTTGTTGGAAAAGAAAATGTTACTCTAGGGATGAACTTTGAGGTCTCCTAGTGTTCAAGCTCTGTGCACTGTAGAATTTCAAACCCTCCTCCTAACTGACTGCTCCTCATGACTGCTTTCAGATAAAGACATAAAGTTCTTGGCTCTTCCAGTGCCATGCCTGCATGAACACTCCCATGTTTCCCACAGTGAAAATAATGGACTGAACCTCTGAAACTGTAAGCCAGCTCCAATTAAATATTGTCCTTTATAAAATTTCCCTTGGTTATGGTGTTTCTTCATACAATGAAACCCTAACTAAGGCAGAAGTTGATACCAGGAGTGGGGTATTAGTGTGATAGATCTGCCAATGTTTTTGTTTTGAAGAATGTATTTCTGGGTCTATTGGATTTGGGAAAGAGTAGAATCCTTTAAGTGGGCTATCCTAGTAGGAATATGGAAGACATTGGTGAGGGTAGTTTAAACTTTGGAATCCTGCCTCAAGAAGTTTCAGAGAAAAAGAATTTTAGTATGTTGCCTGGAGATCATTCTTGTGATATTTTGGTGAAGAATGTGGCTGCTTCTTGCCCTTGTCTGAAGAGTCTTAGAAATAAAGTGAAGTGACTTAGAATAATTACATTGACAAAGGAGGTCTCAAAAAGCCAAACATAGACTCTGTCCTGTGATTCACTCTTATGAAGAGTGTTTCTTTTTTTTTTTTATCAAGTATAGCATACTAAGAGAGGAAAAATATAAAATATTAGCCCAGAAGCTCAGAATACCCAAGATACAGCTTGCAAAACACATGAAACTCAAGAAGGAAGACCAAAGTGTGTATACTTCGATCCTTCTTAGAAGGGGGAACAAAATACCCATGTAAGGAGTTCTAGAGACAAAGTTCAGAGCAGAGACTAGAGCAATGACCATCCAGAGACTGCCCCACCTGGGTATCCATCCCATAAACAAACACCAAAACCAGGCACTATTGCAAATACCAGCAAGATATTGCTAACAGGACTCTGATATAGCTATCTCTTGTGAGGCTATCCCAGTGGCTCTCAAATAAAAAAGTGGCTGCTCACAGTCATCCATTGTATGGAGCACAGGGTCCCCAATGAAGGAGCTAGAGAAAGTACCCAAGGATCTGAAGGGGTTTGCAGCCCCATAGGAGGAACAACACAATATGAAATAACCAGTACTCCCAGAGCTCCCTGGGCCTAACCCACTAATCAAAGAAAACACATGGCTCTAGCTGCATATGTAGCAGAGGATTGCCTAGTCTCTCATCAATGGGAGGAGAGGCCCTTGGTCCTGTGAAGGTTATATGCCCCACTATAGGGGAAATCCAGGGCCAGAAAGCAGGAGTGGTGGGTTGGTGATCAGGGGATTGGGGAGGATAGGGGATTTTTGGAGGAGAAACTGGGAAATGGGATAACATTTGAAAGGTAAATAATGAAAATATCTAATAAAAAGAGAAAAAAAGAAAATATATGTTTCAAAAATTAAAGGGGCACCAGGAAGCATAATGGACCTAAATCCTGTGTTCAAAACTATGAAATGGAATTAAGGAAGTGGTGACCTCAGGGCAAGATCCCACCCAGTTATGTTTATTGTTTATGCATTTGCAGATGAACAAGGGAGAGTTCGCCAAGGGTTAGGTTTAGGTCACTGTGATGATTTGCATATGTTCAGCCCAGGGAGTGGCACTATTTGAAGGTGTGGCCCTGTTGGAGTACTTGTGGCTGTATTGGGGTAGGTATGTCATTGTTGGCGTAGGCTTTAAGACACGCATCCTTTCTGCCTGGGAGCCAATATTCTGCTAGCAGCCTTCAGCTGACGATACAGAACTCTCAGTTCCTCCTGCACCATGACTTCCTGGATGATGCCTTGATGATTATGGCTTGAACCTCTAAACTTGCTAAATGTTGTCCATATAAGAGTTGCCTTGTAGTACTATGTCCAATTTTCTGAAGAACCGCCAGACTGATTTCCAAAGTGGTTGTACAAGCTTGCAATCCCACCAACAATGGAGGAGTGTTCCTCTTTCTCCACATCCTCGCCAGCATCTGCTGTCACCTGAATTTTTGATCTTAGCCATTCTGACTGGTGTGAGGTGGAATCTCAGGGTTGTTTTGATTTGCATTTCCCTGATGATTAAGGATGTTGAACATTTTTTCAGGTGCTTCTCTGCCATTCGGTATTCCTCAGGTGAGAATTCTTTGTTCAGTTCTGAGCCCCATTTTTTAATGGGGTTATTTGACTTTCTGGAGTCCACCTTCTTGAGTTCTTTATATATATTGGATATTAGTCCCTTATCTGATTTAGGATAGGTGAAGATCCTTTCCCAATCTGTTGGTGGATTTTTTGTCTTATTGATGGTGTCTTTAGCCTTGCAGAAGCTTTGTAGTTTCATGAGGTCCCACTTGTCAATTCTCGATCTTACAGCACAAGCCATTACTGTTCTATTCAGGAATTTTTCCCCTGTGCCCATATCTTCAAGGCTTTTCCCCACTTTCTCCTCTATAAGTTTCAGTGTCTCTGGTTTTATGTGAAGTTCCTTGATCCACTTAGACTTGACCTTAGTACAAGGAGATAGGAATGGATCGATTTGCATTCTTCTACATGTTAACAACCAGTTGTGCCAGCACCATTTGTTGAAAATGCTGTCTTTCTTCCACTGGATGTTTTTAGCTCCCTTGTCGAAGATCAAGTGACCATAGGTGTGTGGGTTCATTTCTGGGTCTTCAATTCTATTCCATTGGTCTATTTGTCTGTCACTATACCAGTACCATGCAGTTTTTATCACAATTGCTCTGTAGTAGAGCTTTAGGTCCGGCATGGTGATTCCACCAGAGGTTCTTTTATCCTTGAGAAGAGTTTTTGCTATCCTAGGTTTTTTGTTATTCCAGATGAATTTGCAGATTGCACTTTCTAATTCGTTGAAGAATTGATTTGGAATTTTGATGGGGATTGCATTGAATCTGTAGATTGCTTTTGGCAAGATAGCCATTTTTACAATGTTGATCCTGCCAATCCATGAGCATGGGAGATCTTTCCATCTTCTGAGATCTTCTATAATTTCTTTCTTCAGAGACTTGAAGTTTTTATTATACAGAGTTGCCTTGGTCATAGTATCTGTTCACAGCAGTAAAACCTTAACTAAGACAGTCACTACGTGTGTGCCTTTATGGAAACTGAGACTAAGGATCTGGGGCTTTGACAGTTTTACTCCCTCTTTCTGTCATTCCTTTTTCCCCTTGTTTCCAAGACATGAGGTAAACATTCTTCATCCTCAGGCACTACTACCAGACTGAATTTAAAAAGTAATTGGGAACTGATTGTTAAGTTTCAAAGTCTGGACAAAAGGCTGGAGTGTCTAATATATCAAAGAGGACCTGGCCTCCAGGTTCTTCTAGTACACTCAGTTTCTACATGTTATGAGGTATGGCTGGCATACCCTGCCCTCTACCCAGTCGAGGGGTTTAAATGGACTACCCTTCCCTGAGAGGTTCTTCCTTATATAATGTAGACATTTTGATTACCTGCCCTCCTTTGGCTTATTGACTTCTATGCCTGGCTTCCTCTTCCCTTCTCCATTACCTTCTCCCTCTCCTGCATGACTCAGTGTCATGACCACTCTGGGCACTCTCAGATGTCTCTGGTTATGCATTCCCACATATCTATTATAAACTTTCTCCTCCACCATTACTATGAGCAATCATGTCCTTTCTTCCTTTTCATTTCAATGAACATTTTTAAGCAAAGAAGTGTGGATAACTGTTCATTGCAAAGATATTGGTCTGGTATGAGGCCTCTGCCTTCTGCTGTTCTATCAGAAATAGAACTTCACTTGAACTCCTGTCAAATACCCTATTGTTTCCTCGTTTCATGGAGATCATGTAGTTTTGGATCTCTATGATCAGCCCCTCCATGCACTCTAGCAGTTGTTGGTTGTTGTGGTTGGCCAATTCAAAGCCCTGGATCTGGGCCTGAGCATTATCTGAGCTGGTCAGACTCCCTCCTGGCTTTCTTCCTCTCAGAAATGGTTCGCCAGCAATGCCCAGAAACCATAGCCATTTCTACCCATTGTCCATGCAAGATGCAGGCCCTGACTTCCCAAGTGCTGCAGATAGTGAGGGGCATGGCCAGTTCTTCCACTCTCATGACCCTGAGCCCAGTTCTGCCTGCCATAAGTGTCAAGGGATGAAAGGGGAGAAGGGCAAAACTCCCCTGTCCATGCTGCCATGCAGCAGACAAGTTGTTGGGCCAGGTCTTCTATGCTCATACCTTTGGGGCTGTCTTACCTGCAACCTCCTTGTCCAGGGCTAGCTCTACTCTGTTGCCCAGGCAAGGCACAGGCCCTACTCTACCAAGTGTTACAGCAGGGGAGGGGCAGCTCCAGATCTCCTGCTTTCATGACCCCGGAGCAAGCTCTCCTACCTGCTGTAGGTGGTAGGGAGCAAGGGTGGGGAAGAGTATCTTTCTCATCCATGTTACCATGCAGCAGACAAAATGATGCAGGACCAAACTCTACAATACTCAGACCCTCAGGACTTGTACACCCACCATCAGGGTCAGTTCTCCTGTGCTGGTGAGGTGCAGGGCCTGCTCTACATAGCTGGAGCAGGTAAGCAGCAGGCTCAGCTTTTCTGCTCCCATGACCCCAGGGGCCAAGTCTCCCACACTCAGATCCTTGATGCCAATTCACCCACAACTCTCACAATTTAACATGCTAGGCTTGCTTGCAGCTGGATAGGAGTAAGGTAAGCTCTCCTGCTCTCATGCTCCCAGTGCCAGCTCTCCTGAGATGCCCAGGTGAGGAATAGGGACAGCTGTGCACAGCCCTCAGACATCAAAATGTCCCAGGGGAACCTCCCTGACCAGAATGTCCATCTGGTCTTTGGAGATAACAGACCCTTGTTGCTGCAGGACCATGGACAAAGTTGTGGCCTCTGGTAGCAACACAGGCCAGCACACCACCATGGTTCCAGGTGACATCACTGGCCACTCACATCAGGATGCTCCCCACTACCACCAAATCTCCAGTTCTGCTCCTCATCACACCCATATCCCTCTGCTTCTCCATCTCCTAAATTTTCTCCACCACCCACCTGCTCCTCCTAGTGGTGCTTATGTTCTCTGAGTGTCTGGAGTCATCTCAGGAATGGTCCCAGGAGATCTATGCCTGCCTGTGCTTTATAACACTGGGCAGAGGTCATCTGGAGCATGGTCTTACCTGCTAGGCATGATGTACAGCACCAGAATGATGGGCATCTCAGGCTAGCTACTCACTCAGTGCCCATGCCACTGGTCTGGTGGTCACCTAGGGCTTGTTCCTTGCCCAGGTCCATCTGAGTGGCCCCATGTGAAGGCCATCTTTCTTTGGCTCCCTCCCTCCTGGGGACATGGTCGAAGGTGGGGTTCCTCTAGTCTACAACTCACTCCTCACCCTGGGAGCCTACCAGAGCCTACACAGTACTAGACTGTTGTGGGGCAATGAACTATGCACAGACAGCTTGGTCTCCAGTAGAGCTGAGGTCATGAACCCTGGTGAAACTCAGTGGTGGTAATTTTCACCTACATGAGACAGAAGGCATTCCCTCATGTCTCCTGGACCCCTGGGTCCTGTTGAAGTTACCACCCCCACAGACCCCACAGGAGAAGCATGTGTCTAGTAGTCATGTACACAATGTCCCAAGCTTCTGACCTTCAGGCTAGACGCCTCCCAGTTACCTAGCAACAGCAAGATAACAAGTCCACTATAAGAGGGGCTGCTTGGCCCCACTGTGTTCTCTCTCTCTCTCTCTCTCTCTCTCTCTCTCTCTCCTTTTCCTCCTTCTCTCCTCTTGGCCATGGCTAGTCTCTCTCTCTTTCTATCTTTTCTCTTTCCTCCTGCCTTTCTACAATAAAGCTCTAAAACCATAGACTGTCTCTGTTCATAAAGGCCCAGACAAAGGACTCTTACCTGCATGGGAACCTCTCTCCCTCTGCCCTCTTCCTGTATCTCTGGGGCTGAGATTGCCCTGGGGCCCCTATTCTGTTCTCAGCTCCCCTGCTGCATCCAGAGTGGGATGCCAGAGACTGAGAGCCTGGTACCGAGGGCTGCCTCTTGTCACCCCCACAGTGTGGAATCAATGGTTTCACACAGCCAGGTGCCCATCTGGGGCCACGTGGAAAGCATCCAGCAGTCCTCCCACATCCGCCTACCCAGAGCACAGGAACTCTGTCCACACTCGGGCTCTCTCCCTCCCCGCTCTTCCCCTACACCCACAGCCCCACAGACTGTCTCAGGTAGTTCTCTGTTTAGGCACCCTTGTACTAGACTGTTGCTCTCCTCAGAGCACTAAGTGTGGACATACCTTTTTTCCTGTCTGCTACCTACTGAAGCACATGTGACACAGCAGTCACACCTGCAATGCCTATAGAGGCAGTCACATCATTCTTTTAAGAAGAAAATTATGGGACATTCTGCTCACATGGGTCCTTCTAAACCAGTAAGATCCTCAGGGTGCAGCAGCTATGATTTGAACAAGCCCAGGAATAGCCCACAGGATTGAGAGGCCCTGGTAACTCCTCTGTGGTACTGATTTTGTAGCCATACAGTATAGAAGCATTATAATGTTTACAGAGCCACCTGTGAGAGTCTGGGAGGCCAGGCAGTGTGTGTGTGTGTGTGTGTGTGTGTGTGTGTGTGTGTGTGTGTGTGTGTGTGTGTTGGAGATCAGAGTTGTAGCAAGAAGCACCTGACAAGGAGATGAGTAGAACTGCGAATGAGAAGCCAAAGCTATGATAGATTTTAAGAAGACAAGAATGCCAGGAATGTGGACCAACTACAAGGAAGGCAGAAACTAGCCTGAGACATAGCTTTGAGGTATGCAGCCAGAGAGTCATAGAGCAGAACTTACCAAGCACATAGGAATTCATCTATTGTATGATATGGTACCCCAGATGCTGAGCATAGAATTCAGTGTTTGTCTGTCTGGCTTTAAACCTGTCCTTAGTCCATTCTCTGTCTGTTCTGTCCTTCCCTTTTGGAACTTGACTCATCATCATGTTTTATCAGTATGGTAACTGTTGGTTTTTATAGGAATTCTGAGCAGAGTTTGCCTTGTGTCAGAGGAGACTTTAGACTTGACTCAAGAACAGAGATGAAACAGCTGAAATTTCAATGACACATTTTATAATGGAAAGTGCAGTTAAACACTAGGGATATGAGCCAGAATGCGATACTTTGAATGTGTCCTCCTTTGGTTATGTTAGAAGATCCTGGAACCTCAAAGAGGTGTGGCCTGGGAGAAGGAAGTTACACAGACTGTATTTTCAAAAGGAAATTAGGTCTGTCTATCTGTCTGTCCATCTGACTCCTTCCTCCTCTATTTCCTGTCTTTACATGAGTTGAACAGGTACTTTGCACACATTATGTTTTATTATCACACGCCAACACGTTATAGAGCCATCACTGACTAGAATCATGAAAACTTAGAGATAAAGCTAATCTTTCCTCTTTATATGTTTGTTATCATGAGAATTTTAATATAGTCATTAAAAGCCAACTGACTTAGAAATTTCTATAGTTCTGGATATCTTAGCATTAGCTATTTATTGACAAAGAACAGAAAGAAGAGTTGGACTACTAGGAAATACAGCATGGGATAACGAATTACATTGTCTTAGAGAACTGAATTCTGTGTCATGGTAAATCTTTGGGAGCTGGTTTCCAATAGAGGGGGAAAATGTGAGGGAGAGAGCACAGGAAAATAAGATGTAATGATAGTGTACTCAACATGATAATGGATGCCAAGTACAGAGCAGTTAAGACAAAATGTACTCATTTGTTTTAAAGAGAGATAAAGCACAATCAGCAATTTATTCCTTTTTTTTTTTTCAAGGAATCGGATACTTATTCTAATTTCAAAGGACACATTCAGAATATAAGCTCCCTGGATCTGTAATTTAAAGCAGTTTTCATGAGACCAATACAAATTACACTTTGAAATCATGGGATGATTGCATTGATTGAATGACATATTATATTCTAGAGTAATACCCCCTATTTATTAGTCTACTAAATTAGAAGGTGTCAAATTCTGGTTATGACTAGTCATTAAAATTTTTTAAAGGATAAGGAAACATGAAAGCATGCAATGTTTAGAAGTTCTAGTGAATTAATTAAGCAATAGATTTGATCATCATCAAACAATTTTCTATAGTCATGTTTGGAACAGGATTGAGTATAGCAATTGAGTGAAGGCACATCTAGTAGAGGAATTTCCATGAGTATCATAAGTTAATGTACTGGATATCAATTCACAGTCCTCTGCTTTTAACCACCAATATCTATTGCCTTTGTGACCAACAGAGACTCCATCTCCCAGCAGATACATGCATAGCTACCCTTTTGTTCATTCTTTTATTTCCAATTTTCAGGATCATTTTACTATATCCTAATCACTGCGATTAAAATTCTGACTTCTATCATTACTTCAAATGATAATTTCAATGTGATATTTAACACATCATATTATATTTAGATGATGAGAAACAAGTAAAAACTACAAAGGGGGGAATAATATAAATCTAACACTTGTGTTACAAGGAACCCCTTTAATAAGAAAAGAAGAAAATGAGCAATAGTTCTAGGGAAAATCTTTCTTTAAACATATGAACCTTTAATGTTAAATTTAAAGCAGAAAAATAACAACAAAAAGGCAAAAACAAGCAAGCAAGCAACAATAACAACAACAAAAAAGAATGGTCAACCCAGTGAGTCAAAGCAAAGTTGTGTTGTTGTTGTTGTTCTTGTTCTTGTTGTTAGAAATGTCAAATCTTGTTATAACTATCTTTTAAATTCAGGAGACTTTGCCCTTTAGTTTAAATATTCAATGAAAGAACTCTAAGAACTGCACTTTATAATGAGATGAATAAGTAGTAATGGCCACAGAAGTTTTAAAAATTAATCCATGTGGATTTGTTCAATCCATATTATATGATAATGGAATAATTTATGAATAGTCATCAGTATTTGACATTGTGGAGAACTTATGAAAAGGAAATTAGTTGTAAACTTCTACTCTCTATGTTCTTAAATACCAGTATGCATTATAAACATCCTTGGCCTCAAGCTGTACTACAGAGCAACAGTACTAAAAACTGCATAGTATTGGTACAGAAACAGATAAGTTGGTCAATGGAATCAAATCAAAGGTTCAAAAAGAAACCCACACACTTATGGGCACTTGATTTTTGAAAAAGAACCCAAAACCATACAATGCAAAAAAATAAAACCAACTTCAATAAGTAGTGCTGGACTAACAGGATGTCTAAATGTAAGGGGATGGAAATAAATCCATACTTATCACCCTGCACAAAACTCAGGTCTAAGTAGATCAAAGAACTCAACATAAAATGGGATACACTAAATCTCATAGAAGAGAAAGGGGGAAATACCCTTTAACACATTGGTAGAGGAGACAAGTTCCTGAACAGAGCACCAATGGCTCAGGCTCTAAGATCAACAATTGATAAATGGCATCTCATGAAACTGCAAAGCTTCTGTAAGGCAATGGATACTGTCAATAGGACAAATTGCCAGATCACAGATTAGGAAAGAATCTTCACTAACCTAAATCTGTCAGAGGGCTCATATCCAACATGTATAAAGAACTCAAGAAGTTAGACATCACCAAACCAAATAACCCCATTTTAAAACTGAGGTACAGAGCTAAACAAAGAATTCTCAATTGAGGAATCTTGAATGGCTAAGAAGCACCTAACATCCTTAGTCAACAGGAAAATGCAAATCAAAATGACCGTTAGATTTCACCTTACACACATCAGAATGGCTAAGATCAAAAACTCAAGAGCTATCACATGCTGTTGAGGATGTGGGGCAAGGGAAACACTCTTCCATTGCTGGTGCGAGTGTAAACTGGTACAATCATTTTGGAAATCAATTTGGCATTTTTCTCAGGAAACTGGGAATATTTGTACCCCAAGATCAAGCTATACCACTCCTGGGCATGTACTGCAAAGATGCTCCAATATCTCACAAAGACACTTGCTCAACTATGTTCATCACAGCTTTATTAGGAATAGCCAGAAACTAGAAACAACCTAGATGTCCTTCAACTGAAGAATGGATAAAGAAAATGTGGTACATCTACACAATGGAATACTATTCAGCTTTTAAAAACCAAGACCTCATGAATTTTGCAGGCAAATGAATGGAACTTGAGAATAACATCCTGAGTGAGGTAACACAGTCCCAAAAGGACATGCATGTTATGTACTCACTTATAAGTGCATATTACCCATAAAATACAGGTTACCTTTGCTATACTCCACAGATCCAAAGAAGCTAAACAAGAAGGAAAGCCTAAGTGAGGATGCTTGAATCTCACTTAGAAGGGGGAAATAAAATAGTCATTAGTGGCATATGGAAGGAGGGATCTGGGAGTGAGGGGGAATGAAGAAGGGAATGAGGTACTCAGGATCAGGTGTGGGGAAAGACAGGAAACATCACTAGATGACAATGAAAATGAATAGAAATCTGCAACATATAAAGGTGAGGAAGTGAGGAGGGGGGCATTTACAGGACTAGATGGGGAGCTAGAATAAAAGAAGCACTCAGTGAGGGTAACCTGAACTATGACTCACTGCACTGGGGATATGGAACCTGAAAAGGCCACCTCCTAAAGCCAGTCAGGAACTGCAGTGAAGCTATAGAGCCACCTACCCATGAAACTTTCAATCCCAAATTTATCCTGTCTACAAGTAATGTAGGCACAGGAGAAGGAGCAGAGACTGAAGGAATGGCCAATCAATAACTAGCTCAACTTAAGACCCATCCCGTGGGTGAGTTCCAAACCCTAACACTATTAATGATACTCTGCTGTGCTTGCAGACAGGAGTATGTTGTCCTCTGAGAGGCTCCACCCAGCAGCTGACTTAGACATATACAGACACCCACAGCCAAACAGTGGATGGAGCTTGGGGACTCTCATGGAAGAGTAAGAAGAAGGACTGTGAGCCCTGAAGGGGACAGAAACTCCACAGTAAGACCAATAGGGTCAACTAACCTGGACCCTTGGAGCTCTCCGTATCTGAACCACCAAACAAAGAATAAATACAGGCTGGTGCTAGGCCTCCCAACACATATGCAGCAGATGTCCAGCTTGGCCGTCATGTGGGTCCTGGACAATAGAATGTTGGCTACCCCAAAAGGTGTTGCCTATAGTGGGATAACTCCTACTAACTGGGCTGCCTTGTCTGGCCTCAGTGTGAGAGGAAGTGCCTAGTCTCTCAGAGACTTGAAGTACCAGGGTTGAGGGGATACCCAGGGAGGCTACTACCAGCTCAGAGGAGAAGGGGAGAGGGAATGGGGTAAGGATTGTTGAAGGAGGTGCCTGGGAAGGGGATAGTGAGCAAGATGTAAGGTGAATAAGCAAAAAAGAAATTAAATTTAAAAATATTTAAATAAAATGATTTCTACATTTAAAAAAATATGAAGGTACAGATATGAGAAAAATTCAGATTTTGATGGGGCTGCATGAATGTTATGTGCTTTGTTAATTTTACATTCTTCTAGTTTATATTATCAAAATGCTCTGTTTATCTATGCTATTTGTAAGATTTTCTGTATTCTTAAAAACCAAATAGGGGAACAAAACACCCATGGAAGGAGTTACAGAGTCAAAGTTTGGAGCTGAGACGAAAGGATGGACCATCTAGAGACTGCCATACCCGGGGATCCATCCCATAATCAGCCTCCAAACGCTGACACCATTGCATACACTAGCAAGATTTTTCTGAAAGGACCCAGATATAGCTGTCTCTTGTGAGACTATGCCAGGGCGTAGCAAACACAGAAGTGGATGCTCACAGCTATTGGATGGATGGATCAAAGGGCCCCAAATGGAGGAGCTAGAGAAAGCACCCAAGGAGCTAAAGGGGTCTGCAAACCTATAGATGGAACAACATTATGAACTAACCAGTACCCCCTCCCCCCTGAGCTCCTGTCTCTAGATGCATATGTATCAGAAGATGGCCTATGTATCAGAAGTCGGCCATCAGTGGAAAGAGAGGCCCATTGGTCTTGCAAACTTTATATGCCTCAGTACAGGGGAACATCAGGGCCAAGAAGTGGGAGTGGGGGGAGGTATAGGGGGACATTTGGGATAGCATTGGAAATGTAAATGAAGAAAATACCTAATTAAAAAAACAAATATATATGCAATGTTCTGATTGCAGTGGAAATGTGTGGAGGTTCCACTAAAAGTTAGAAATAAAACTACCATATGACCCATATTAGCACAGGGATAGCTGCCCATCCATGTTCATTGCCCTAGTCACAATAACTAGACAACTGAAATACACATTGCTTGATAAGTAGATAATGAAAATGTAGTATATTTCCATAATAGAATTTTATTCAGCAGTAATGAGAATGAAATTATAAAATCTGTAGGTAAGTAGATGAAACAAGAAATAATCATACTAAGTAGGGTAAACATACCTAGAAAGACAAATATTGAACATTCTTTCTCATATGTAGATCCTCACAGGGATATGGCCCCGAGTACATGTTCTAGTGGCTGGTCCTATCTATACTCATGCACACATCTGCAATACTAATTAAGCTCAGTGGACTAAATAACAGTTTATAAAGATTGGTTGGCACTCCCATTTCACTTCTGTTGATATGATTAAATCCACCCCCCCCCCAAAAAAAAAGCCTGAAGAGAAAGAATTTCCTTGGCTTTCTCTTCCAGTTCACAATCCACCATCAAGGAAAGTCAGGGCTTGTGGCATAAATCCCAGATGAACCATGCCACACATGAAGCAATTGTTTGAGTTTTAATATATTCATATTTAAGTGAGCACTACCCTAACCTATTAGGAAGTACCTTCTTCACTTTATAAAGAACCCTAGGTGCATTAGCAGCCTCCCAAAAAACCCCATGCTATGGGCTAAGGCAATTGCTGAAGACATTTCTGTCTTCTAATTAAGAGTATTTAGATGTTTCATGGGTGGGATCACATAATAGATTCCTTTGTGACCAATTTCTTGCCCCTGGTATGATGGTTCCAAGTCTTACCAATGTTGCACCATGCATCAGAACTATGTTCATTTGCAATGCTGAGTAATACACCACTGCTTCTATTTGTTTATTCATTAATGGATGAGCATTGAAGCTTTTTCAACTTTTTTGGAGGTCTTATTAATATTGTATTCTCAAGTTTGAGGATTTGTACACTTCATTTCTTCTTTTATAGATATCTAGAAATGTCTCCACTCTATAGTAAATGTGTTAAACATTGTGGAAAATGCCAGAGTGACTGTATTGTATTAAGTTTCGACATCAGATGAATAAAGATAACAAATTATCCACAGTTTATCATGGAGCTGTCATGTTTAACATAATCATTCTAGTGAGTCAGAAACATATTTCTGTGTGAATTCCATTTTGTTTTCTCCAATGACTAACTAGAGTGAGCTTTCTTTTATATATTTTATTCTAATTTTTATATGATCTGTTAATAAATGTCTATTGGAGCTATTTGTTCATGTTTTTAGTTCATTTTTCCCTTTTGCTGTTGAATCCCAAACACTCTTCTTTTAAAAACTGGTTTATTGATTATTTGTGAAACTCACATCATGAACCCCAATCCCACACATCTCCCCATCCCTTCATATCCTCCCCTCCTTGCAAGTCCCAGAAAATAAAATAAAAATTTAAATAAAAACAAAAACACAAACACCTCACAGTGGAAGCTGGAGAGCATGTTACATTATACCATTTTATCCACAGATTTCAACTTACAAATGTTCATTGCAATGAGTTGTTGGTCTGGTTCAAGGCCTCTGGCTTCTGCTACACTAGCAATACGAATCATCACCTGGTCTCCTTGCAGGTATCCTGTTGCTACCCTGTGTCATGGAGATCATGTAGCTTTGGATCTGAAGGACCAGTCCCCTCATGCACACCAGCATCTCACAGATGGGGTAGATGTTGGGTGGGCAAACTCACTCAAAGCCCTGGATTTAGGCCTGGGTGGCAGGTGGTCAGTCTGCCATCTCTCCTGCATCCACATCACCAGGGCAAGCTCTCCAACACTGCACCAGCAAGTTCACCTAAAGCTGCAGCCAGCTCTCCTAGTCTACTCTCCTAAAGTAGAGGTGGGGTCTTCTATGCCCACACAGCTCTACTGTGCTTCCCAGGTGTCATTCAGGGGCCGCTTGCCTGAGCGCCTCAGTCAGTGAGGGGCAGAACCAGTTCTCCCATCTTATGACCTTGGGGCCACTCTCTGCCTGCTGCAGTTGTTGAGAGATGAGAAGGTGTAGAGGGCATCTCTCCCACACCTACACCACCTCATGGCAAATATTCTTTATGTACTGTGATACAACAAATTACTGGATATGTGATTTGGGAGTGTTTTTCCTATGGACAGTATTTGCACATTCTTTTTTTCTACTTTTTAAAATTAAACTAATAAAATTTATTTAAAAATATACAACTCAGTATTGACATTGTTTAAGCATCAAAATAATTTATAATAGTTAAATGCATCTTAAAATATATACAATATCTTCTGAAGTAAAGTAATATGCACTCAAGCAGTTTTTAAAACCTATGGAACATTAAACATGATAGAAATAGAGGAAAAAAAAACTCTTGTGAAATTCTCTATGAAAGGAAATTGTGACACTTTCTGATTAGTCAGAAACCATTCCATCTCCAAGGGAGACTACTCAGCGTAACTGTGATTTCATAGAATGAATTGGGTAGTGTTCTTCTGTTTCTGGTTTGTGGAATAGTTTGAAGAGTATTGATATTAGGTCTTCTTTGAAGGTCTGTTAGAATTCTGCACTAAACTCATCTGGTCCTGGTATTTTTGTTGTTGTTGTTGTTGTTGGGAGATTTTAATGACTGCTTTTATTTCTTTAGGGGTTATGGGACTGTTTAGATCTTTTATTTGACTCTGTTTTAATTTAGGTATTTGGTATCTGTCTAGAAAATTGTTCATTTCATCCAGCTTTTCTAACTTTGTTGAATATAGGCTTTTGTAGTAGTATCTGATTTTTTATATAATTTTCTCAGTTTCTGTTGTTATATCTCCCTTTTCATTTCTGAGTTTGTTAATTTGGATACTGTCTCTGTGTTCTGTGGTTAGTCTGATTAAGGGTTTATCTGTCTTGTTGATTTTCTCAAAGAACCAACTCCTAGTTTGGTTGATTCTTTGTATAGTTCTCTTTGTTTCTACTTGGTTGATTTCCTGCCCTCCACTCCTATTGAGTGTATTTGCTTCTTTTTGTTCTAGAGTTTTCATCTGTGCTGTTAAGCTGCTAGTGTATAGTCTCTCCAGTTTCTTTTTGGACGCACTCAGAGCTATGAGTTTTCCTTAAGGCACTGCTTTCATTGTGTTCCATAAGCTTGGGTATGTTGTATCTTCATTTTCATTAAATTCTAAAGTCTTTAATTTCTTTCTTTATTTCTTCCTTTGCCAACATATCATTCAGTAGGGTGTTGTTCAGCTTCCATGTATATGTAGGCTTTCTGTTGTTTTTGTTGTTATTGAAGACCAGCTTTAGTCCATGGTGATCTGATAGTATGCTTTGGATTATTTCAATCTTCTTGTATCTGGAGAGGCCTGTTTTGTGACCTATTACATTGTCAGTTTTAGAGAAGGTAGCATGAGGTGCTGAGAAGAAGGTATATTCTTTTGTTTTAGGATGAAATGTTCTATAGATACCTATTAAATCCATTTGAGCCATAGCTTCTGTTAGTTTCAATGTGTCTCTGTTTAGGTTGTGTTTTCATGATCTGTTTATTGATGAGAGTGGGGTGTTGAAGTCTCCCACTATTATTATATGAGGTTAAATGTGTGTTTTGAGCTTTAGTAAAAATTTTTTTTATTAATGTGGGTGTCCGTGCATTTGGAGCATAAATGTTCAGAATTGAGAGTTCTTCTTGATAAATTTTTCTTTGATGAGTATGAAATGTCCTTCCTTATATTTCTTGATAATGTTTGGTTGAAAGTCAATTTTATTTGATATTAGAATGGCTACTCCAGCTTGTTTCTTGGGACCATTTGCTTGGAAAACTGTTTTCCAGCCCTTTCCTCTGAGGACTACCTGTCTTTGACACTGATGTGCGATTGCTACATGCAGCAAAAGACTGGGTCCTGTTTACATACCCAGTCTGCTGGTCTATGTCTTTTTATTCAGGAATTGAGTGAGTCCATTGATGTTAAGAGATATTGTAATTGTTGCTTCCTGGTTTTTTTTTATGTTATTTTTATGTTTGTATAGCTATCTTCTTTTGGGTTTGTTGAAAGAAGATTACTTTCTTGCTTTTTCTATAGTGACATTTCCATCCTTGTATTGGTGTTTTCCATCTATTATCCTTTGTAGGGCTGAATTTGTGGAAAGATATTGTGTAAATTTGGTTTTGTCATGGAATATCTTGGTTTCTCCATTTATGCTAATTAAGAGTTTCACTGGAATGGCATTTGTGACTCTTAGGGTCTGTATACCATCTTCCCAGGATCGTTGAGCTTTCATATTCTCTGCTGAGAAGTTTGGTATAATTCTGATAGGTCTACCTTTATATGTCACTTGACTTTTTCCCTTACTGCTTTTAATATCCTCTTTGTTTTTGCATATGGTGTTTTGATTATTATGTGACAGGAGGAATTTCTATTCTGGTCCAATCTATTTGGAATTCTGTAGGCTTCTTGTATGTTTACAGCCATCTCTTTCTTTAGGTTAGGGAAGTTTTCTTCAATAATTTTGTTGAAGATATTTACTGGCCCTTTAAGTTGGAAATCTTCACTCTCTTCTATACCTATTACCCTTAAGTTTGGTCTTCTCATTGTGTCCTGAACTTCCTGGATATTTTGGGTTAAGAGCCTTTTGCATTTCACATTTTCTTTGACTGTTGTGTTAATGTTTTCTATGGTGTCTTCTGCACCTGAGATTCTCTCTTCTATCTCTTGTAATCTGTTGGTGATACTTATGTCTGACTCCTGATCTCTTTTCTAGGTTTTCTATCTCTAGTGTTGCCTTTCTTTGTGATTTCTTCATTGTTTCTATTTCCCTTTTTAGATCCTGGATGGTGTTATTCAATTCCTTCACCTTTTTGGTTGTGTTTTCCCATAATTCTTTAAGGGATTTTTGTGTTTCCTTTTTAAGGGTTTCTAGCTGTTTACCTGTGTTCTCCTTTACTTCTTTAAGGGAGTTAAAGCCTCTATCATTACCATGAGATATGATTTTAAATCATAGTCTTGCTTTTCTGGTGTATTGGGGTATCCAGGGCTTGCTGTGATGGGAGAACTGGGTTCTGATGATGCCACATAGCCTTGATTTTTATTGCTTATATTCTTTCTCTTGCCTCTTGATATCTGGTTATCTCTGGTGTTAGATGGCCTTGCTGCCTCTGACTATGGCTTGTCCCTCCTGCACTCCCGTGTACTCCTGGGAGATCAGTTCTCTCCAGGGAGAAGTTTGGTTCGCAAAGCTGTGTCACAGGATCAGCTCTGGGTGCAGATGGAAAGCAGAAGGATCCTATCCCTGGCTGCAGCTTGGTTCATGTGTCCTGAGGGTTCTGGGTGGTTTACTCTGAGCAGAAGTTGTGGTCTTATCTGCACTTACAGGTGTGACCGCACTCCTGGGAGACCAGCTTTCTCCCAGCAGTATTTGAGTATGTAGCACTGTGGCACAGGATCAGCTCCAGGAACTATGGCACAGGATCAGCTCTAGACACAGATCTATTTTCACATTTTTAGTACTGCCCTTAACAGAAAAAAATTTAATTTTGATAAAGCCCATTTTCTTTTTATATTACTTGTGGTTTTTATGCATTTATAAAATATAGTCTCGTGTAGCCCAAATGTATGAAAATGTATACTTTTGGCAATTTCATGTGGCTATTAGAAAATACACCAAGTATTTTCTTTCTTCCAACCCAGATTTCTCTCTTAATGTAGAATTATATAGAGGAATAGCATTTTCCTAAGCTAGATAACTTTGTACATTTTTGGACTGATAATATCCATTTTTTTTGAAGAGGAAAGAAATAAAGGGAAAAGAATGTATCCTCACAAAAACCTTGAACTCCTGGGGGAAAATATATTGATACATAAACCTAAACAATGTACAGTATTGAGCAATTTGGGGCCAATAAAAAAGAACTGACAGGGGACATCTTAAAACAGGATCTTTAAACTGTTTTCAAAACAGGATCATGACTCCTTTGGAGAAGAACATTGCTGTATTCTCCAAAGAACAATCTTAGCCTTCCTCCTTCCTTCCTCTCCACTCAGCACTTTTGTTGCCTTGCTTTACCACTCTGCCCTAGAATATGAATTTACTGGAATTACTCTTCCTATAATTCAAACTTGTAACTGAAAAATATTCACTTCAATTACCAGTATCTTTTGATCCAGGTTTTCTGTGCCACTAGTGTTGCCAGTGTCCACAAGATGATACTCTGATATGTCAGTATACTGATATGATCCAATTGGGATTTGTTTGAACACCATTTTGTTCAAAACAGGGTGGTTGAGGGAACAAATAATTATCCTAGTCTTTTATACTTCCCAGATACTTTCATCTTTCTCTTTGTGGAGACTATTTTTTTTCATGTCATTATATTCATTCTGCTAATTATATGAATGCCTTTGTCATAGCCTGGCTGTGTTTTTTGCATTTTTAAATGCTTAATAGCATTTGATGAATGTCTAATGGATAATGAGTAATTCTCCAAGGAGCAATATATTATTTTATGTCATTGCTCTGTCTTTTGTGTCTGGGAAAAAAATGTTGAAAAAGAATTTGAAAAATAAGTTAAATTTATAAAAAAAAATGGTTACTTTTTTTTTAACAGGGCTAACTTTGTTTGTTAAGTGACATGTCTTCAAGACACTTTCCTGAGAAAATAATGCCTAAAGGACAAAGAAGTCAAATAATATGTGTAAAATCAGACTGAACAGAGATTTTGTAGGACGTCTCTTTTAAGAATGCTTATTGATATTAAAGTATGCAATTAGTCTTTATTTCAAGAAGCTTAATTTTTAGAAGTATTTCGAGGACTAAGAACTGCTTTGATGTATGGTTGTTAAGACATGCCCAAGGTTGTTTGATTTACATTCACTAAACATAGTGATAATTTACTCAAGAGCCTCAAAAGAGTTAAGATAGGAGGGGCTGAAATACAGAAATACTATTTTCATTATCAAGTTTTAAAAAGCTACAAGCATATTGCTCATAAGAGATACAGCAATCATGGTTATTTGAAAATCTAAAGGAAAAGCCTCTGAGGTTGATCAGCTTTTTTGGATGTATTTCAGAATATTAAAGAAGGACTTTCTTGTTCTCACTTTTTAAGTTTTCACTAAAAAGAATTTTAAGAGGAGAAAAGTAAGAAAAAGAAAGAGCAGATGTCAGTAACTTAATATAGAGGACAATAATGAAACAACAGGGGTGTATACATCATTTTTGTTAATTGTTTTCTTTATAAATTTTTAACATACTTTATGGACAACATTGGCCAGTAAAGAAAGCCACCTCACTAAAAATTGTATCATAATGTTAATCCATCACAGTATCTTAGGATAGAAAATACAGTCATTGTATGATGTAGCTTAAGGCATTTTTCCTACTTTCTTCACTGTTGAGTGATGATTCCAGAGCCCTGTGATAAGACGAAAGCATATGCCCCTAAGCTGTGTCCCTGCCCTGCCTTGCATATTTTAAAGTGTCCTTTCCTACACTACGGGGGTCAGTCATAGAAAGACTGGCATTCATCTTTGCTTGCTCCTCATGACTCCAGTCAGATTGATCTGATGAACCATCACCCATGAAATTCCATGTATGTATCTGAGTTTTGGAATGGGGATGCTTTCCCAATCTTTTGGAATGGGGAAGCAAAGATAACCCCTTAAAGCTAAATGATCCACGGGATCTTCCACTGAAAACTGTATCATCCCCTTTCTAACATATATATATATATATATATATATATATATATATATATATATATTCAGGATTCCAGAAGAAAATCTTCCTGCCATCCAATGCACAGTGACTGCATTATCCTAAGAACAAGACAGAGCAAAAAAACCCATGAATAAAACACACATACAACAAAGACAAGGCCAAACTATCAGCACCCAGAACTACAGTTTTAAAGTGTATTCACTGATAAGTGGATATTAGCCCAAAACTTAGGATACCCAAGATATAAGATACAATTTGCTAAACGCATGAAACTCAAGAAGAATGAAAACCAAAATGTGGACACTGTGCCCCTTCTTAGAATTGGGAACAAAACACCCATGGAAGGAGTTACAGAGACAAAGTTTGGAGCTGTGATGAAAGGATGGACCATCTAGAGACTGCAGTATCCAGGGATCCATCCTATAATCAGCTTCTAAACGCTGACACCATTGCATACACTAGCAAGATTTTGCTGAAAGGACCCAAAGATAGCTGTCTCTTGTGAGACTATGCAGGGGGCTAGCAAACACAGGAGTGGATGCTCACAGTCAGCTATTGGATATATCACAGGGCTCCCAATGGAGAAGCTAGAGAAAGTACCCAAGGAGCTAAAGGGATCTGCAACCCTATAGTTGGAACAACATGATGAACTAACCAGTACCCCGGAGCTCTTGTCTCTAGCTGCATATGTATCGAAAGATGGCCTAGTCGGCCATCACTGGAAAGAGAGGCCCATTGGACTTGCAAACTTTATATGCCCCAATATAGGGGAATGCCAGGGCCAAAAGAATGGGAATGGGAGGGTAGGGAAGTGGGGGGCGGTATGGGGGACTTTTGGGATAGCATTGGAAATGTAATTGAGGAAAATATGTAATAAAAAAAATAAAATAAAATCAACATACAAAATCAAAAAAAAATAGAATTATAGTTTTACACCCAGAATTACAGTTTTCCCAATCTCAGATGACAGCATAAAAACTAGTAACAGCCAAGACAATGTCTCCACCAGAACCACAGCAGGCCCTGGATATTGCAACATGCCTAAAGTACAAGAAAAATACCTTAAAATAGTCTTTAGGAATACGATAGAGATGCTTCAAGGGGAAACGTGTATTTCTTAAAGAAACCTATGAATTAAACAGTTGAAGACTTGAAAATAAAAATCTAATCAATAAAGAAAGCACAAACCGAGAGAAACCTTGAAACTGAAATTTGAAATATGAAACATGTAGACATTCACACAGAGACAATAGAGTCAAGCTTCACCAACAAAATTCAAAAGATGGAAGAAAGAGGCTCAGACACCAAATCCAGGAGTTCTGAGACACGACAAAAAGACCAAATCTAAGAATAAAAGGAATAGAAGAAGAAGAATAATTCAGGTCAAATGCAAAGATAGAAAAGAAAATTCCTCTAGCCTTAAAAGGGAGGCGCTTGTCAAGGTACAGGAAAAACCAGCATCAAATAGACTGGACCAGAAAAGAAAGTCTCCATAGCACATAGTGATAAAACAAACAATTAAAGAAAAACAATAAACACACAGAAGAAAGGCAGGATATTACAAAAGTGAAAAAATAAGTAATATGCAAAGATAGCTCTAATAAAGTAATAATACACAACTTCTCAATTAAAACTTTAAGTTCAAGCCCAGACTAAAATCAGTAGCCCTCCTACATTAAAAGACAAAAAGACAGACTAAGAAAAAAATCTTTCACAATATCCTCAAAAATATAAAATACCTTGGATTAACTATAACCAGGGAAGTGAGAGGCTTGTATGGTAAAAATTTTAAGACAATGAAGAAAGAGCATGAAGAAGATATCAGAAGATGGAAAAATCTCCAGTGCTCATGGATTGGTAGGACTAACACAGTAAATATGGCTATTCTACAAAAAGCAATCTACACACTCAATGAAATGTCCATCAGCCAGGCATGGGGGTGCACGCCTTTAATCCCAGCACTTGGGAGGCAGAGGCAGGCAGATTTATAATTCGAGGCCAGCCTGGTCTACAGAGAGAGTTCCAGGAAAGCCAGGGCTATACAGAGAAACCCTGTCTTGAAAAACCAAAAAAAAGAAAAAAGAAAAAAAGAAAAGAAAAGGAAAGAAAGGAAGGAAGGAAGGAAGGAAGGAAGGAAGGAAGGAAGGAAGGAAGGAAGGAAGGAAGGAAGAAAGAAAGAAAGAAAGAAAGAAAGAAAGAAAGAAAGAAAGAAAGAAAGAAAGAAAGAAAGAAAGAAAGAAAGAAAGAAAGAAAGAAATGGGGTGGAAAAACAGGGACACCTGCTGTAGAATGGATTGGAAGTGATAGAGGTGAGTTTCTGAAAGTACCAAAAGACCCAAAGAAAAGAAGAGGCAAGAAGGGGTTAGCTTGTTTATAATCGACTCCAAATTCTATCAGAGCAAATGAGTTATAGTTACATGTTCCAGTCTGATCAACATAGTAAGTCCTGGGCCACTGCAAGGTTGGAATCCAAGTGCTGTTGTACCAGAGGAGTCTAAACCACAGACAGGAAGGATACCTTGGCTGTGACTCTAAGCTCCAGTCTACTAGTGAGGATGTTGACCCTTCAACACATGACACCTGAGATGGTATGAAAGGGAGAAACCAAAGATATCCTCCATAGACAGCCTTTGTATATCTACTCAATGTTACCAGTGGAAGAGATACAATTTTTTTACTTTTGTGCTTTAAAAATCCAATAGTGAAGAGTCAGGGTTTTATTCTAGTTTGATGCTCTGCATGGTTTGCCACATATTTGTACTGGTGCAGATTGTACCTGGTATACCATTATTTCTGTCTCCTATTCTTCTCTAATAACGGTGTGTCCAAAAGAATTCTATATTAAAAATGAGGAAAGATTGAGAAGCAGTCCACCAAACCATAGAATAAGAGCCAAAGGATAGAATACTTGTCTAGCAAGCATAAAACCCTGAGTATGTTCCCTAGCACAGGTAAGAAGGGAAGGACAGAAATGGCACCACACCACAGGAGAGCTTGGTGCTTCTGATGAATCTCTACTGTCAAGTTCCTCTCCACAGGTATTCATTCCCTTTTGTGGTTTCCAAATCTCTCCTACATCCTTACTTTTTTGTCTATGTGTTTTCCACTCTCTTCTTATTTGTGTTTTTTCTATTTCCTCCAAATAAGCACAAATCACATTTGACACACAAAAATATTTTGAATTAAATTTATTTATTCCATCTTCTGAGATCTTCTTTAATTTCTTTCTTCAGAGACTTGAAGTTCTTATCATACAGATCTTTCACTTCCTTAGTTAGAGTCACACCAAGGTATTTTATATTATTTGTGACTATTGAGAAGGGTGTTATTTCCCTAATTTCTTTCT
Source organism: Mus caroli (assembly GCF_978045245.1). Classification (NCBI taxonomy): domain Eukaryota; kingdom Metazoa; phylum Chordata; class Mammalia; order Rodentia; family Muridae; genus Mus; species Mus caroli. Next base: position 62,488,222 of record NW_028227265.1, on the reverse strand, counting down.
CAGCCTGTTTATCCTTTGTGTACAGAAAGGCCATTGACTTGTTTGAGTTAATTTTAAACCCAGCTACTTCATTGAAGCTGTTTATCAGGCTTAGGAGTTCTCTGGTGGAATTTTTAGGGTCACTCATATATACTATCATATCATCTGCAAAAAGTGATATTTTGACTTCTTCCGTTCCAATTTGTATCCCCTTGATCTCCTTTGGTTGTCGATTTGCTCTGGCTAGGACTTCAAGTACAATGTTGAATAGGTAGGGAGAAAGTCGGCAGCCTTGTCTAGTCCCTGATTTTAAAGGGATTGCTTCCAGCATCTCACCATTTACTTTGATGTTAGATACTGGTTTGCTGTAGATTGCTTTTTATCATGTTTAGGTATGGGCCTTGAATTCCTGATCTTTCAAAGACTTTTATCATGAATGGGTGTTGGATTTGGTCAAATGCTTTCTCAGCAACTAATGAGATGATCATGTGGTTTTTGTCTTTGAGTTTGTTTATATAGTGGATTGCATTGATGGATTTCCGTATATTGAACTATCCCTGCATCCCTGGAATAAAACCTACTTGGTCAGGATGGATGATTATTTTGATGTGTTCTTGGATTCGGTTAGCGAGAATTTTATTGAGGATTTTTGCATCTATATTCATAAGGGAAATTGGTCTGAAGTTCTCTATCTTTGTTGGGTGTTTTTGTGGTTTAGGTACCAGAGTAATTGTGGCCTCATAGAATGAGTTGGGTAGAGTATCTTCTGTTTCTATTTTGTGGAATAGTTTGTGAAGAACTGGAATTAGATCTTCTTTCAAGGTCTGGTAGAACTCTGCACTAAACCCATCTGGTCCTGGGCTTTATTTGGTTGGGAGACTTTTAATGACTGCTTCAATCTCTTTAGGGGATATAGGACTGTTTAGATCATTAACCTGATCTTGATTTAACTTTGGTACCCGGTATCCATCTACAATCTTGTCCATTTCATCCAGGTTTTCCAGTTTTGTTGAGTATAGCCTTTTGTAGAAGGATATGATGGTGTGTTGGATTTCCTCAGGATCTGTTATGTCTCCCTTTCATTTCTAATTTTGTTAATTAGGATGATTTCCCTGTGCCCTCTAGTGAGTCTGGCTAAGGGTTTATCTATCTTGTTGATTTTCTCAAAGAACCAGTTCCTCCTTTGGTTGATTCCTTGAATAGTTCTTCTTGTTTCCACTTGGTTGATTTCGCCCCTGAGTTTGGTTATTTCCTGCCATCTACTCCTCTTAGGTGAATTTGCTTCCTTTTGTTCTAGAGCTATTAGGTGTGATGTCAAGCTGCTAATGTGTGCTCTCTCTAGTTTCTTTTTGGAGGCAATCAGAGCTATGAGTTTTCCTCTTAGAAATGCTTTCATTGTGTCCCATAAGTTTGGGTATGTTGTGGCTTCATTTTCATTAAATTCCAAAAAGACCTTAATTTCTTTCTTTATTCCTTCCTTGACCAAGGTATCATTGAGAAGAGTGTTGTTCAGTTTCCACGTGAAGGTTGGCTTTCTATTATTTATGTTGTTATTGAAGATTAGCCTTAGTCCATGGTGATCTGATAGGATGCATAGGAAAATTTCAATATTTTTGCATATGTTGAGGCTTGTTTTGTGACCAATTATGTGGTCAGTTTTGGAGAAGGTACCATGAGGTGCTGAGTAGAAGGTATATCTTTTTGTTTTAGCATAAAATGTTCTGCAGATATCTGCTAGATCCATTTGTTTCATAACTTCTGTTAGTTTCACTGTGTCCCTGTTTAGTTTCTGTTTCCATGATCTGTCCATTGGTGAAAGTGGTGTGTTGCAGTCTCCCACTATTATTTGTGAGGTGCAATGTGTGCTTTGAGCTTTACTAAAGTTTCTTTAATGAATTTGGCTGCCCTTGTATTTGCAGCATAGATATTCAGAATTGAGAGTTCATCTTGGAATTTTTACCTTTGATGAGTATGAAGTGCTCCTCCTTGTCTTTTTTGATGACTTTGGGTTGGAAGTCGATTTTATTAGATATTAGAATGGCTACTCCAGCTTGTTTCTTCAGACCATTTTCTTGTAAAATAGTTTTCCAGCCTTTCATTCTGAGGTAGTGTCTATCTTATTCACTGAGATGGGTTTCCTGTAAGCAGCAAAATGTTGGGTCCTGTTTGTGTAGCCCATGCTCATGGATTGGCAGGATCAATATAGTAAAAATGGCTATCTTGCCAAAAGCAATCTACACATTCCATGCAATCACCATCAAAATTCCAACTGAATTCTTCATCGAATTAGAAAGGGCAATCTGACAAATGGGACCTCATGAAACTGCAAAGCTTCTGTAAGGCAAAAGACACCGTCAATAAGACAAAAAGGCCACCAACAGATTGGGAAAGGATCTTTACCTATCTTAAATCAAATACGGGACTAATATCCAATATATATAAAGAACTCAAGAGGGTGGACTCCAGAAAATCAAATAATCCCATTAAAAAATGGGGCTCAGAGCTAAACAAAGAATAATTATTCTGGGAGGGAAATGACATGTCTTAATTTCAGTGCCAGGTGTGAAGTAGACACACCAATATGGCCAAACAGTGATGTTCAGTAAAATAAAAACTATCTCATGAAATCAAGTGAAGAGCTGTTGGGAACCAAAAAAGGGGGGGCGTGGTGAGGCCCTAGTGAGAAGTGGGGGAAGAAAAGGAACCTTACATCTGGCCAGAGTTCCTGTGCTCTGGGCATGGGGACGCAGGCAGAGCTGCAGGTGCTTTCCACACTGCCCCAGGTGAGCATCTAAGACTGACCCCACTCAGCAGTGGGGGGATAAGGGGCAGCCCCCAACCAGGGACCCCAGAGCTACCTTGCTAAAGCCCTAGGGTTGTAGGAGAGAGGGATAAGGGAAGAAGTTCCCAACACTGACAAGAGTGTGCAGCAGATCTTGATGGAGCAGAGACTCTCTATGGTTTAAGAGCTTTATTATAGAAGTGCAGGGAGAAAGAGAAGAGAGAGAGAGAGAGAGAGAGAGAGAGAGAGAGAGAGAGAGAGAGAGAGAGAGAGAGAGAGAGGGAGAGGGAGAGGGAGAGGGAGAGGGAGAGGGAGAGGGAGAGGGAGAGAAGGAGAGAAGGAGAGAGGAGAGGAAAGAAGAAGACAAAGAGAAAGGGAAGAGGATAGAGAAGTGAGAGGTAAAGAAACAAAGGTGTAAGAGTAAGAGAGTGAGGTGGGGGCTGAACAGCCCTTTTTATGGTCTTCACTGTTGCTAGGTAACTGGGGAGGAGTTTAGCCTGAAGGTCAGAAACTTGGGCCATTGTTTATGTGACTACTGACCATGTTTCTCTTGTGGGGGCTGTGGGAGGTGGTACCTTAGGCAGGGGCCAGAGTTCCAGGAGCATGAGGGAATGCCTACCGTGTCATGAAAGTGAATTATGACCATCAGGGTTCAGAACTCAGATCGACTGGAGACCAGCCTGCAATTCCCCACAAAGAGCTACAAAGGCAGACACTTGAAGTTGACTCCTAATCTATAAACACATATAAACATGGGTGAGCACATTCATGAAAACCCATACAAACATACGTCACACGTAACACACATACACAAGAATTGTATCCATCACTCATAACAGCCTTCACTGCACATTGAAGTCTGAGGAACAAAACACCACACTTTCCAAATCACCTCATAGGCTTCTTTTATAAGCTTGATTTTCATTTAGTGCATATGTGCAAGCTCTCCCCACCCTGCCCCACCCCAATGAGATGTCCAAAAAACAGAAGTAAGCCATTGAATGAGAGACTGTATTTCAGCTGACAAATATGGGCAAATACATTTTCCTGATGGTGTTAACACAGGGGCTTCACACCTGCTTCCTGGATTTGTTATTACAAGGCAGATGCAGACCACACATCAAACTGGTGTGAATGGAGGCAGTAACAGCTTCTTTTTAACCTAAGGACTTATTCTATGCATTCCTTGTATCCAGATGAAAAGAGACCTGAATTCAAAGAATTCCTATAGTGAGGGACAAAAGCCATTGTCCTGCTTCCTAAACATAATGGATTAATGCAAGTATCACATGCAATAAGAAGAAAGTCAATGTGAATGTCAAGGGTTCTGTTGTGGGGCAAGAAGTTGAAAAAAATCTTAATTTTGGGTTGTAGGTTTTACTCTTCATAACGCAGGCTTGGGGTCAGAGGAGACAATAAAGTTCCGAATAAAGGTACTTTACTTTTCTCCCTGAGAAGTAATTTGTGGTTGTTTTTTTTCTTTTCTGAAAGCCAGTATCTCATTTTTATCATGAACAAATCATTAATGAATTTATCTTCTCATTCTTGTGTTCTAATTTGTTATATTATTACACCATAAAGATTCATGTTTAACTATGTGGATAAGACAACTTGGACTCGATAAAGTAGATGCGAAGATTGTAGGTTTGATTACAAGAAACGCATTATAAAAGTACACAAGAGGGGAGTGTGATGTGAGGAAATTTGGAAGCTGGTATTTCTCCTCTAATGACCATGTTCTTTTGGCTGCTTGATAGTAGCCCCCTCCTTTTCAGCATAAAATATGACTATTGAGAGCCAATGGAAATCAAAGTCTTCTCTGAGGTAGATGTGGCATGTAATTAATTTTGTCAAGAAACTGCAGAGATGGCTCAATGATTAGAAGCACTTGCTGTTCTTACAGAGGACCCTAGTTTGGTTCCCAGCACCCATACTGGGCAGCATATAACTGTCTGTAACTCCTGGTCCAGGGGATGTTCCTTTCTGTCCTCTGTAGGCATTTACTCTCTCTCTCTCTCTCTCTCTCTCTCTCTCTCTCTCTCTCTCTCTCTCTCTCTCTCTCTCTCTCTCTTTCTCTCTCTCTCTCTGAGAGAGAGAGAGAGAGAGAGAGAGAGAGAGAAATTGGTCAGAAGATTTTTTTTTTAGGCCATAGAAATTAATCAAAAGTTTGAGGCAGCCTGAAAGGCTTTTGTGCTAGAGAAATGGCAGAAGTCAGTAATAACTGATCTTTATAGCATGGCTTCTCACCTTATTTCCAGTCCTTGCTTCCTACCTGAATGGTAGTAATAAAAATAATGGCTCACATGCCCAGTACTGGAGAGGGCAGGATGGCTCTAATTCACATTATTTTATGTGTCTCAAGGCTTTTGGGTGCTATAATGCAAAAGGATTTTTTTTTATTATCAAGCCTCTGATTTTGCCCAGTCTCAAGTCACTCCCAGGGTAAAAAACAGTGGAAATACAGTTTTTTCTTTGCTTAGAATTTTTTTCTATCTGATTTCAAAGGAAACTGCTCAAAGAAACATAAATCTACGTTGGTATGTCATGCATGTGGCAGAAATTTATGCCAATAGTGTGAAGGTCTTAGAAGGCTGGAGAAAAGCTTTTATATGCTGTTGAAACTCAGTGAGCATTAACTTGGAACTGTCATGGCCATGGTGGGATAAGATGAAGCAGAGATGATGGTGCAGTGCTGAGAGCAACCGGGGTCTTTAACAATGGATGCCAGCCTGGATTGCCTCCGAGGACTTAACAAAGGAAAAAAAAAACGTTGATACCCAGTGAAATATGATACTAATGATCTGCACCACCTTCCGCAGTTGGTACTCTGAGAATCCCAACTTCAGCACACCCGCCCGTTGCACATGTCACAACCAGGTAGAGTAGGTGAGGCTTCCTCAGCTCTCCCTTCCTCTGAAAGGGGACTTTCTACTCTTTTCCCTTTCCCTTCAGAGCTGAAGTCAGAAACACAGACTTATTTTTCCTGCTTTTCTTCCATTTTGGAGCCTCCATTATAGAAAGCAGTGACCAATACTTGTCTTGCTTTGCTATGAGCAATAATACTTAAAAATTTAAAACTTACTCTACTAACAAAAGGGCTTGAAAAACACAGCTGTGCCACCTCACACTCCAGAAGCATAAGTCCAGTGATAAAACTTCTAGGTTGCTGAGAAAATGCATCGTGTGTGTGTGTGTGTGTGTGTGTGTGTGTGTGCGCGCGCACGCTCATGCACACACACACACACACACACACACACACACACACACACACACGCACGCACACATGCATGCATGCATGCATATGTGATGCAGTTACAGGCAGTTTTGAGCCATCCAATGTAGGTGCTGGTAACCCAAATTGGGTCCTCTGCAAGAGCTGTATAGGCGTTACAAATTCCCTGAAACATGAGAGAAAAACCTTACACAGGCATTATTACTACTTCTTTCCTAATGGTATATGGTATATAAAAGAACAGTCCAAATCTATATTTGGTTTGGTTTCCAAAGTATATTTTGTCCTTGATCCATCTTTGATGGATGGTATTATTCTTGTCCAGGGAAACAAGAGACAAAGTGGGAACCGAGAACAGATTCATTCCTAACTCTAAGGTGTCCTTCCATGACCTAGAGAGGGCCATAGAACACTTGGGACCATTTAGTGAACTGGCCCACGAACATTTCCAGCATACGTAGGCTAACTTCCTTGGCTCAGGTAGAAGCTAATGTTTTAGAAAAGGATTTACCAAAAGAATAATCCTACCACATGGAAGAGAAATGATGTGAATGTTCTGATGAGTGGATATTGTCTCTTTCTTCAGCACTGTTCATTGAATTATTCATGCTTAAACTTTTGGACTCAAAGAAATTTACTGTTCTTTGTTACAGGATAGCTAAGGATATTTTGCCTGATTTATACCTAATGTCATTTATACCATAAAATGGTCTGTAATTTATGAGAGATAAGTCAAATTTTACAAACACCATGCATGATTTGAAGTTGCAGCCAGCCTTAATACACCCACACAGATATCTCTAAAAACACTGACACATAATAAAAATTGGCACTTTTACTCAATAAAAGATTGAGTTAACTCATTAGAGCAACTGAAGAGAGAAAAGAAATGTCCCTTCTATCTACAAAATATTAAATAATTTAAATAAGTCAGTGGACAGCTATCCTCCAATTTCTTTTACTTTGCTTTCTACACATCATATTGGTATCTTTGACAGTTTATTCTTAAAATCTAAAAGTTTATTCAGATAATTGCTATTATTTCTCAATTCATATATTTTCAGATGGTGACCTGTTAACATGTGTGATTTATAGTCATTGAGAGTTAGATGAAACTTGAGGCAATAAAAATCATTATATGGATCTTTTGAAAAAATGATGGGTTTTCATTGAAATAACAAAATAAGCACACTTATGAATATATATATGTTTATATATATTCAAAAGAGAGAATGAGAGTCTCTTGCAAAAAAATAAAAAGTATGACTTCCTGAAATAAGTGCCACAGCAGTTGTTTAAAGGGCAGCTTAAATGCTAATTCTTGGCTATTCATCTGGATACACAGAACCAAATATACACCATGTTGTTTGTGTTTTAAAAGTTTATTTATGATGATAACAGAAGAGAGTGACCATCAAGAAAATAGAGAATATATCCTCAAAGAGGAATCTCTCCTTGGCTTCAGTGGTCCTAAGAATATGGGGAAAACTACTTTATCTTTAAAAGTATATATTTTTTCTTTTGAAAATAAAAAGTTTTGCAAATAAAATAAGCCAAGAAAAATATTACCCTTGTTTGTTTTGTTTTGCTTTGCTTTTTAAGACAGTCTCATTTTCTCTCATTTTATAGCACAGGCTGACCTGGAATTTAGACTTTTGTCCATTCCTCCTGAGTGCTGGGGGGGGGGGGTGATGTGCATATACCATGTCAGGCATACTCTAAAATGTCACTGTGATCAATGGACATCTACACTTCCCATACTGATCTCATGTATGTTTAGAAAAACTTAATGTATAAACAACATAGTTTATTTTAACTTCTGTGCATTTAAAATAACAAAGATACCCTTTAGAAAATCCTTTTAAACATGGCTTATAACTTGGAAAAATCCATTGGCTAATAGCATTGCCTTAGTACAAAAATCATCTTCTTCAACAGCAATCAATAATAACTGTTATGTGACTCACAAACAGGTCCAGAGAGAGGACGGTTTTGATACATTCCAGGCAATTAACATCACAATGAGAGTCTAAAAATAAAGTTACCCACTTACCCCACCATGGAAAATCTGTTTTGTTTAAAATAGCACTTCTTTTCCTTTTTTCCTTTTTTTATTAATTACTTTATTTACTTACATTTCAAATGTGGTCCCCCTTCCAAGTTTCCCCTCAACAAACTCCCATCCCATCCCTCCTCCCCTCTGCCTGTATGAGGGTGTTCCCCCACCACCCATCTACTTCTGTCTCACCACCCTATCATCCCCCTATGCTGTGGCATGGAGCCTCCACAGGACCAAGGGCCTCCCCTCCCATTGATGCCAGATAAGGCCATCCTCTGCTGCATGTGCAGCTGGAGCCATGGGTCCCTATAGGTGTATTTTTTTGGTTAGTGGTTTAGTCCCTGGGAGCTCTAGGGTGTCTGGTTGTTTGATGTTGCTGATCTTTCTATGGGATTGCAATACCTTTCCCCTCCATCAGTCCTTCCCCTACCTCTTCTATTAGGGTCCCTGTTCTCAGTTCTATGGTTGGCTATAAGAATCCTCATCCCTATTGGTCAGGCTCTGGTCAAGTCTCTCAGAGGACAGCTATACCAGGCTTCTGTCAGCAAGTGCTTCTTGGCATCAGCGATAGTGTCTGGGTTTAGTGTTTGTGGATGGGATGGATCCCTAGATGGGGCAGTCTCTGGATGGCCTTTCCTTCAGTCTTCGCTCCATTCTTTGTCCCTGCATTTCCCTTACACAGGAACAATTCTGGGTTAAAATTTTTGAGATGTGTGGGTGGCCCCATCTCTCAACCAAGGGCCATGCCTAACAACTGGATACGGTCTCTACAGGTTCTATCTCCCTTTTGTTGGGTATTTCAGCTAATGTCATCCCTGTGGGGTCCTGAGAACATCTTGCTTCCCTGGCATCTGAGACTTTTAGTGGCTACCCCCAGTTCCCATCCCCCATTGCTACACATCTCCTTTCAATTTCTTGACCCTCTGTACTTCACCCTGTCTCCTCCCACACCTGATCCTGCCTACCCTTTTTCCCTTCCCCTCCTCTCTCCCTCCCATGTCCTTCCCTCTACCTCCCTTCATTATTTTGTTCCCCCTTCTAAGTAGGACTAAAGCATACACACTTTGGTCTTCCTTCTTCTTGAGCTTCATATGGTCTGTGAGTTATATTGTGGTCGGCATTTAGAAGAATGCAAATTGATCCATTCTTATCTCCTTGCACAAAGCTCAAGTCCAAGTGGATCAAGGACCTCTACATAAAACCAGATACATTGAATCTAATAGAAGAGAAAGTGGGAAAGAACCTCAAATACATCAGCACAGGGGAAAATTTCCTGAAGAGAACACCAATGGTTCAGGCTCTAAGATTTATTATTGACAAATGGGATCTCATAAAATGGAAAAACTTCTGTAAGGCTAAGGACATTGTCAAAAGGTCAAAACAGCAACTTACAGATTGGGAAAAGGTATTTACCCATCTCTACATCCAACAGAGGGCTAATATCCAATACATACAAAGTCAAGAAGTCAGACTCCAGAAAACCAAATAACCCTATTAAAAAATGGGGTAGAGAGCTAAACAGAGAAATCTCAACTGAGGAATCTCAAATGGCCGAGAAACACCTAAAGAAATGTTCAACATCCTTAGTCATCAAGGAAATGCAAATCAAAATGACCCTGAGATTCCACCTCACACCAATCAGAATGGCTAAGATCAAAAACTCAGCTGACAGCAGATGTGGAGAAAGAGGAACACTCCTCCATTGCTGGTGGGATTGCAAGCTTGTACAACCACTCTGGAAATCAGTCTGGCAGTTCCTCAGAAAGTTGGAAATATTCCTGAGATCCCAGCTATACCACTCCTGGGCTGTAGTGAATTGTCATGAATCGAGGTTAATGACAGAGGCAGAAAGTAAATCCTCTAACTTGTGGAAAGGTTCTAACCTTCCGTTCTGCCCAGTTGTATTCTGGCTCAGCGGCCGTGCATCAGGTAATCCACAATTCCTTCCTGCCTCCTGGATCTGCTGGAGCAGTGGTGCAGACTTTTCATCTGGGTGGCTGGAGTCTTCGTGAAGTCCTTGTGGATTGCCTCTCAGCACGATGTTTCTCCTTTGTGCCCCAGGAGTTAAGCGAGTTCACACACAAATGCTCTCTATGGCTTGGTTTTCATAGTTATCTGAAACCTTGGGTGAGGTTTGAATGCAGTTGCCATTGCGGGACTCAAGCAACAGGCAGCTTTACAGTATGAGCTGCCCTTATCACCTGCACATGTTTTCTATGCTTGGTTTCCATGGCTATTTGGGGCTGCAGCCATCACAGCGGGCTCAGGGCTGCGGTAGGGGGCAGCTTTACAGCATTGGGAAAAATGCCTTCTAGGGCCATATGTTCATTACATGGACATATACCCAAAAGGTTCTCCAACATATAGCATGGACATGTGCCCCACCATGTTCATAGCACCTTATTTATGATAGCCAGAAGTGGGAAACAAACCAGATATCCCTCAACAGAGGAATGGATACAGAAAATGTGGTACATTTACACAATGGAGTACTACTCAGCAATTTTAAAAAATGACTTCATGAAATTCGCAAGCAAATGGATAGATCTAGAAAATAAAATAGCACTTCTAAAATAAAAATATGTGTGTTTGAACCCTTTGTCCTTTAAAAAGAAAAAACTTGTGAAACAACAAAAATTCTTGGAAAAAATAACCTTAGGCTTAAATGTCATAATCATGTCCAATTGCGCAATGCATGTCTAAACAATAGATGAGATGGCCACAATTTCTGTGAAGGGCTGGTGTCTTAGGGTTTTACTGTTATGAACAGACACCATGACCAAGGCAACTCTTATATGGACAACATTTAATTTGGGCTGGCTTACAGATTCAGAGGTCCAGTCTATTATCATCAAGGTGGAAATGTGGCACCATCCAGGCAGCCATGGTGCAGGAGGAGCTGAGAGTTCTACATCTTCATCTGAAGGCTTTGAGCAGAAGATTGACTTCAAGGAAGCTAGGAGTAAGGCCTTAAAGCCCATGCCCACGTGACACACCTACTCCAACAAGGCCACATCTCCAAATAGTGCCATTCCCTGGGCCAAGTATACTTAAACCATGACCACTGGGTAATTAACATTTGAAGAACTGTGCACTATCCATTCATTCTCAGAAATAGCCAAAGGAAATATGCAAGTTAATGGGTGTGTCTGTGTTCTAATATAACTTTATCAAATCAGGAAGCTGGTTTATAGAATACCTGCTTTTATTTCCCTTGTTCTACTGTGGATTACATCCAGCATGCACAGGAGCTGTGCTTTGTGAGTCACAGGCAGAGTGGCACTGAGTTATAAGGTCTTCAGCAACTCAGAAACCTATATAGTTGAAAAAAAAATGGTTTATGTCTCCAAGGTACATCACCTGATCCTAAAGTTCTCATAGTGTACTCCAAGAACCACAGCACTGTTATAAATGTAGTGCATCCTAAAATGGTGTTCTGAGTCTTCTGGAATCAGCAAACCTTCTCCCTACTCATTCATCACATCTGTTCTGAAAACATTTCCATTCTTGATCACATCACGCTCTTCCCACCCCTAACTCCTTCTCCTCCCTCACTTCCTCCTTTCCTCCCCTCTATCTCTCACCTTCCCTTTTAAAACAGAGATTTAATCCTATCCTGTTTCTTGGCCACTGTCTGGTTCCCTATATGTGTGGCTGTGTGTGCCACTGAAATATAGGCTAGCATCAGCCCCCATGTTGGAACTGAAAGCTCTTATGTAGGTTTTGTTCCCAACCATATTATGTGTACTAGTTTTTGTCTTTGCTTTTAGAACTTCTGTAATAAATAGCTTTTTTTCTGCAAGAAAGTATCAGATACCACAAACTTTTTAAAATTTCTATTAATTACTGCAAAGATGAATCAGTTGTTAAGAGCATTTGCTCTTGGGTCTTCAGAAGACCAAAATTCAAATCACTCAAGGGCAGGCCATTCACAACCACACCTCTAGCTCCAGGGATCTGATACATTCTTCTGGCCTCTGGGATACCCAGCAGTGGAGTTATGTGACAAATCCCAGAAAATAAGACTCTAGAGAAAGGCATTACGATGCAGATATGAGTTTATTGTGCAGTGCATAAGTTTATATATAGTGTTTGAGCCAAACCCAAACCCCTAAATCCTTGGCCAATTGTATCTTACCACATCATCACCATACTCCAATGAAAGCTCTGTCTGATGAGGTAACCCAGATGAGGGAAGGAAAAATCATCACCTCTTAGGACCTCTGTGAAGGCAGGGGAAGCAGCTGCCACCCTGGCCTCCTTCTTTTTAGCTGTCTCACAGGTGTTCAAGGAGCCATCTGAGATCTAATGCCATGTGCAGCAGATCAGGACTTTTCGAGGAGCTACAAGAGCAGGTGGCACCTCCCTCTCCATCCCTTTTTTTTTCCTTTACAAGGTTGACTTCCACATCCCCCAGATGCCTACTCAGAAACACACAGAGAGACACAATTTAAAATTAAAACAAATAATAAAATAATTATTGTTTTTAAAATCTAGTTGTGTTTGGTGATACTTGCTTGCCTTTAATTCCAGCACTCAGAGAAGCAGGTGTATCTCTGTAATTCTGAGACCAGCCTGAGCTACAGTAAGAGTTTCATGATATCCAGGTCAACATAATAAAACCATAAGGGAAAACAAACGTGTAAATAAATAAATGAATAAATAAATAAATAAATGTCTAGTACTCTCGTATTTCCTCTTAGGAGACGCCTATAGAAGCATAAATAGCCTATGCTGGGTGGTTTCAAGTAATCCAAATTTCTTTTGGTGAGAAACAAATAGAACTGACCACTTGCAGTGTCAGCATAAATAGCTCTAGATGTGTCTACTTAGTGAGATAAACACTGCTTTGGAATATTCATGAAAGCTACAGTGGATGGTATGTTAAAGATTCACTAAATAGATACACAATTTATGGTCTTAGATTGTTTTTAAGGTAATTATAAGGAAATGAGCTTATAAATAACTTCAGAAACCAAAGGAAGACTGAGGTTCCAAGTTTGACCTCCCAAAATCACTTGACAAGTCTTCTTCTTTCTTACATCCAGGGACAAAATTAACCCAAGATCATAATTTGCTCCTGCAGCAAGATCTCAACATGTACACTTACATTTTAGTGGGCATAACACACACACACACACACAGAAGGGGGAGGTGATGCAGTATTTTAAAAATTCTCCAAAACTCAACCAAGGAACCATAGAATCAAGCTAATGGTTAGTTCTTGGGGAACTCATATCAGGGTTGCTTGAGTAGGCTAACATTTAAAGAAGGGCTCTTAACACACAGATTTCAATTTATCTTTCTTTGGGAGTTGGGATTTTCTTCACTGCTAAGAATTTTTTTCCTGGAAGTTATAGCCTTAGTTATCCTGAAGGATACGTGAATGCTTAGCTAACATTCCTCATCTCTGGGGATGGTACTGTAAAAGTCATAAATGTTAATAGATTGATGCTCAGTACTCTTTTTCCTTGTAGGGAGATGAACACACTAATTGTATCAGACACACAAAAATAATGGAAAGACCTGAAAAAGACATTACAGATAATAGAGATACTATCATCATTCATAATCATAAAAAGTACACATTTGTTTAAAAAATACAATATTTTCATGAATTGCATTTATTCTAAGGAATTAAAATTAATAATTCCTTAAGAATTAAGAATGTCTACTCAATCTTTCTCTGTGGGTTGTTACTGTAGATTAAATGTTTCATGTGCTTAATTGTTATGGTCCTATCGCTTTTGACTCTAATGGAATGCATCACTGTCAAGAAGTAAAGAAATAGATTCAGAAAAAAAAAAAAGAAAGAAAGAAATAGATTCAGATACTTTAACAGAAATCAGAATGGTTGTGCCCATCCCCTATGGATGGTAGAGAACTGCACTACTACAGATATTTCTCTCTCCATTGACAATTTTTTTAATCACTGTTTTAAAATTTTTCAAGGTACTATGTAAAATATTCATTGTTCTTATCATGGGTACAAAACAACCTAGTTCCCTACTTCAAAAGCATTTTCCATAAATTTAAGTTGAATTTAAATTTAATAATTATTTAAGTAGAAACATATAAGTATAAAAATACATTACTTCTGTTTGTCAATACAAAACCAGCATTTTATTGAAAGGGTAATACCAGGAACACTTATGTGCATTATCATTAGAAAAAAGATAAGCCTAACCAATATTCTATTTAATATTAATATTCTATATTCATGTATTTGTCTGGAGTAGTAGCCAGTGAAATTATAAAAAAAGACAGTAGCTATAACATCTTTGGGAAGATTACATTTAAAATATCAGTATTTGTATGATATTATTTATTACCTTGAATATCCAAGAAAAAATACTTAAATATTAGTGATCCACACATTATATGTAAGAATTTTGGATTCCATGTTAAAAATGAAAAATGCTGAAATGATGTGAAATAAAAGAGTCAAAATCTAACAATATAAAATATGAAGTAAACAAACTACAAAACGAAAATATTAAATTCTATGCAAAACATTTTAAAAACTTAAACACATAGACAATGATACCTTTCTTTTTTGATAGGAAGAAGTCAGTATTATAACGTGTTGGTATTTCCTTTCTTCCTCTATGCATTTATTGTTATCACCAATAAAACTGGCCCAAAATCTGCGACAATTATGTCTTGACATTTTTATAGAGTACACAAGAAAGAAATGCAAGAAATCTAGAAAAAATTTAAGAGAAAAGAGTAAAGATTAGACAGAACAGATATTGAAACTAAATAATTAATAATATGGTGATAGCTCATTAATAAACAAAGCTCTTTTTCTTTTTTTTTTTTTCCAATTTATTTTTTTTAATTAGGTATTTTCTTCATTTACATTTCAAATGCTATCCCCAAAGTCCCCCAGATCCCCCTCCCACTCCCCTACCCACCCACTCCCACTTCTTGGTCCTGGCATTCCCCTGGTTCTTTTTTTTTTTTTTTAATATTTTTATTACATATTTTCCTCAATTACGTTTCCAATGCTATCCCAAAAGTCCCCCATAGCGCCCCCCCACTTCCCTATCCACCCATTCCCATTCTTTTGGCCCTGGCATTCCCCTATATTGGGGCATATAAAGTTTGCAAGTCCAATGGGCCTCTCTTTCCATTGATGACTGACTAGGCCATCTTTCGATACATATGCAGCTAGAGACAAGAGCTCCGGGGTTCTAGTTAGTACATCATGTTGTTCCAACAATAGGGTTGCAGATCCCTTTAGCTCCTTGGGTACTTACTCTAGCTTCTCCATTGGGAGCCCTGTGATACATCCAATAGCTGACTGTGAACATCCACTCCTGTGTTTGCTAGGCCCCAGCATCGTCTCACAAGAGACAGCTATATTTGGGTCCTTTCAGCAAAATCTTGCTAGTGTATGCAATGGTGTCAGCGTTTAGAAGTTGATTATGGGATGGATCCCTGGGTACGGCAGTCTCTAAATGGTCCATCCTTTCATCACCGCTACGAACTTTGTCTCTGTAACTCCTTCCCTGGGTGTTTTGTTCCCAATTCTGAGAAGGTGCACAGTGTCCACACTTTGGTCTTCATTCTTCTTGAGTTTCATGCGTTTAGCAAATTGTATCTTAAATCTTGGGTATCCTAAGTTTTGGGCTAATATCCACTTATCAGTGAATACATATTGTGTGAGTTCTTTTGTGATTGTGTTACTTCACTCAAGATGATGCCCTCCAGGTCCATCCATTTGGCTAGGAATTTCATAAATTCATTCTTTTTAATAGCTGAGTAGTACTCCATTGTGTAAATGTACCATAATTTCTGTATCCATTCCTCTGTTGAGGGACATCTGGGTTCTTTCCAGCTTCTGGCTATTATAAATAGGGCTGCTATGAACATAGTGGAACATGTGTCCTTTTTACCGGTTGGGACATCTTCTGGATATATGCCCAGGAGAGGTATTGCTGGATCCTCCGGTAGTACTATGTCCAATTTTCTGAGGAACCGCCAGACTGATTTCCAGAGTGGTTGTACAAGCTTGCAATCCCACCAACAATGGAGGAGTGTTCCTCTTTCTCCACATCCTCGCCAGCAACTGCTGTCACCTGAATTTTTAATCTTAGCCATTCTGACTGGTGTGAGGTGGAATCTCAGGGTTGTTTTGATTTGCATTTCCCTGATGATTAAGGATGTTGAACATTTTTTCAGGTGTTTCTCTGCCATTCGGTATTCCTCAGGCGAGAATTCTTTGTTCAGTTCTGAGCCCCATTTTTAATGGGGTTATTTGACTTTCTGGAGTCCACCTTCTTGAGTTCTTTATATATATTGGATATTAGTCCCTTATCTGATTTAGGATAGGTGAAGATCCTTTCCCAATCTGTTGGTGGTTTTTTTGTCTTATTGATGGTGTCTTTAGCCTTGCAGAAGCTTTGTAGTTTCATGAGGTCCCACTTGTCAATTCTCGATCTTACAGCACAAGCCATTACTGTTCTATTCAGGAATTTTTCCCCTGTGCCCATATCTTCAAGGCTTTTCCCCACTTTCTCCTCTATAAGTTTCAGTGTCTCTGGTTTTATGTGAAGTTCCTTGATCCACTTAGACTTGACCTTAGTACAAGGAGATAGGAATGGATCGATTCGCATTCTTCTACATGTTAACAACCAGTTGTGCCAGCACCATTTGTTGAAAATGCTGTCTTTCTTCCACTGGATGTTTTTAGCTCCCTTGTCGAAGATCAAGTGACCATAGGTGTGTGGGTTCATTTCTGGGTCTTCAATTCTATTCCATTGGTCTATTTGTCTGTCACTATACCAGTACCATGCAGTTTTTATCACAATTGCTCTGTAGTAGAGCTTTAGGTCCGGCATGGTGATTCCACCAGAGGTTCTTTTATCCTTGAGAAGAGTTTTTGCTATCCTAGGTTTTTTGTTATTCCAGATGAATTTGCAGATTGCACTTTCTAATTCGTTGAAGAATTGAGTTGGAATTTTGATGGGGATTGCATTGAATCTGTAGATTGCTTTTGGCAAGATAGCCATTTTTACAATGTTGATCCTGCCAATCCATGAGCATGGGAGATCTTTCCATCTTCTGAGATCTTCTATAATTTCTTTCTTCAGAGACTTGAAGTTTTTATTATACAGATCTTTTACTTCCTTAGTTAGAGTCACGCCAAGATATTTTATATTATTTGTGACTATTGAGAAGGGTGTTGTTTCCCTAATTTCTTTCTCAGCCTGTTTATTCTTTGTGTAGAGAAAGGCCATTGATTTGTTTGAGTTAATTTTATATCCAGCTACTTCACCGAAGCTGTTTATCAGGCTTAGGAGTTCTCTGGTAGAATTTTTAGGGTCACTTATATATACTATCATATCATCTGCAAAAAGTGATATTTTGACTTCATCTTTTCCAATTTGTATCCCTTTGATCTCCTTTTGTTGTCGAATTGCTCTGGCTAGGACTTCAAGTACAATGTTGAATAGGTATGGAGAAAGTGGACAGCCTTGTCTAGTCCCTGATTTTAGAGGGATTGCTTCAAGCTTCTCACCATTTACTTTGATGTTGGCTACTGGTTTGCTGTAGATTGCTTTTATCATGTTTAGGTATGGGCCTTGAATTCCTGATCTTTCCAAGACTTTTATCATGAATGGGTGTTGGATCTTGTCAAATGCTTTTTCCGCATCTAACGAGATGACCATGTGGTTTTTGTCTTTGAGTTTGTTTATATACTGGATTACGTTGATGGATTTCCGTATATTGAACCATCCCTGCATCCCTGGGATGAAACCTACTTGGTCAGGATGGATGATTGTTTTCATGTGTTCTTGGATTCGGTTAGCAAGAATTTTATTGAGGATTTTTGCATCAATATTCATAAGGGATATTGGTCTGAAGTTTTCTATCTTTGTTGGGTCTTTTTGTGGTTTAGGTATCAGAGTAATTGTGGCTTCATAGAATGAGTTGGGTAGAGTACCTTCTGTTTCTATTTTGTGGAATAGTTTGTGAAGAACTGGGATTAGATCTTCTTTGAAGGTCTGATAGAACTCTGCACTAAACCCATCTGGTCCTGGGCTTTTTTTGGTTGGGAGACTATTAATGACTGCTTCTATTTCTTTGGGGGATATAGGGCTGTTTAGATCATTAACCTGATCTTGATTCAACTTTGGTACCTGGTATCTGTCTAGGAACTTCTCCATTTCATCCAGGTTCTCCAGTTTTGTTGAGTATAGCCTTTGGTAACAAAGCTCTTTTTCATGGTGCCTCCTAGGCTGTCAGCTGTGTCAAGATGAAGCTGACACAGTGACCAGCTGTCAGAAACTCAGTGAAGTGGATGCTGAACACAAGCTTCATATGCTTGATAAGAAGTGTGTGGGTGATGCTCTCTGGTTCATTCAGTGGTGGGAATGCAAACAGGTTTTTCCAATTCCAGTGAAGTGAGTCATCTTGACCTATTGCAGAGAGCTCTTGCTGTTGTGTATTCTTGTCATGGAGAACTGGAGAGAGAAAGTGGAAGTCTGTTTGTGGATACATTGTGAATACCAATCTGAATGTTCTCAACTAAGTTGAATTGGGGGGGGGAGCGGTGGAGAGAAGGAGGAGGAGGAGCTGGGTGTGGTGGCGCATGCCTTTAATCGCAGCACTTGGGAGGCAGAGGCAGGTGGATTTCTGAGTTTGAGGCCAGCCTGGTCTACAAAGTGAGTGGACAGCCAGGGCTATACAGAGAAACCCTGTCCAAAAAAAAAAAAAAAAAAAAAGGGAGGAGGAGGGGGAGAGAGGGAGGGAGGAGGGATGAAAGAAGGAAAAAGAGAAAGATATCTCTAGACTGACAGAGTACTACTATGCCTTAGCTGTTGAGACTCAAAAGAGCTACCAGAATCTGAATACTTTTCCATCTCTCTGAAGATGATGATGTCTGCCCTGAAACAAAGAAAATGAAATGAGAAGTCTAGGACCAAAATTGTCAAGATTCAGCATCTTAATATTCCATGTGCCCTGAACACTAAGAAAAAGAAGGAGAAGGCTGCAAAATATGCTACATTTTTGCCCAGGAGAGTTAAAGACACCAAAGGGGAACACCAGCAACACATTGCCATGAGACCTAGACTGTCCTCTGAGAACTTTTACTTCGGCATCTATGTTCAATCAGCACCAAGTCTGTAAGAGTACAAATAAATAACCAGACCTCTAAAACAAAACAAAACAAAGCAAAACAGAAAACAAATGAAAGAAGTTAAACAAAAATTACAAAGAGAAACCAAATTACATAATGAAATCCATCACTTGCAAAGGACAGAATATGGAAACCGGTGTTAATAAAGAGAGGTGTATGCCTTCCTGACATCTTACTCTATAAGCTAGAATTACATATGTGAATAATGAACAAAACCAAAGTATGCTTAAGAATTACAAAGTGTCATGACATGAGGGTCTACATTAACTCCTGACATCAAAAACAAAATACATCCTCCCAGTCCACAATTGCTGCCCTTGATTCTCTAATGTCCTATTTCCAGGCAAATTTCTCAGGATCTCTGGTTGGCCAACTAAATGTGCAAATGATATTAGTATCACTTGAGCCCCAGTTATAAAATGTGGGGAGCGGGGGTGTGGCGGTAGTTCCAAGATGGCACCCGGGACTGCAGCCAAGTCTTATGACTTGCACCTGACTTCCTCGTACACCTGAAAATAAGCCATGTCCATCATGAGAGCTGCGCAGGCACACCATGACACAAGATCAGGCCATTTGATGAAGGCCAATGAACTGAGATTACTCGGACTGGGCTGATGGGGCATGTTTGAGGGATTATATAAGGGATTGTGATTGGGGGCTAGGGAAGATTCCTGCTTGTATATTGAAGAGATTCCTGCATGCATGTTGAAAAGTTCCTGAATAAACTGCTTTGAGAAGAACGTTGTGTCGTCGCTCTTTTCTGCTGGTCAGAGAAAGAAGTGACAATAAAAATTCACTATAAGGATAAACATGTGGACAGAGAGAACAATATGTACAAGGATCTTGAATGTAGAAATACTCTTGGCATGTGTGAGGGTAAAACCTAGGTTATAGTTTACTGGGCAAAAGGTATGCTCATGTTAAGACTGTCACTAGCTATAAATAAACTCACAAAAGTTAGTAGAGGCTCACTGCACAGGTTCCTCCCTGGGTACAATTTCCATGTTGATCTTCCCAAATAAAATCACATATAAACCTGAACAACGTTATTTCTAGATAATAATTGTGATCATCATTTTTTTAAAGTAGGATTTCTATTGAACTTCTTGAGATCTGTTTTGTCAATTTTCAACATTCATACTTTGCCACAGTAATTAATACCTTTTCAGTTTCAGTTTAAACAGAGCAGAAAAATGAGTGGTGGTATATGTTTCTTTGGTTAGTTGGTTGGTGGGGGGTTTTTTGGTTGGTTGGTTGGTTGGTTTGGTTTGGTTTGGTGTTTTTGTTTTTTTTTTTGGACTTGCTGCAACCCTGCAGCAAAGGGTTGGTTCATTACAAAATGATCACACATGTGTGTAATCCTCAGGATGGGTCAGAGAAGTGTATTTGTTGTCCCCTTTCCTGCCTGTTGATTTTAAATTCATTCAAAGAGAAAGTAAGTAATGGAGCATGACTCACATCAGGTGAAGTGGCAGCTTGCTTTTTCTTTTTTCTTTTTCCCCTTAACAGTAACATGAAGAGATGTGCAGGGGAAATTAACAATGACTCTGACCTTACTTAACCGAGAAAGATGATCATTAGCTTAGACTAGAGACCAATAGAATTCAGTTCCAGGAAGATCTACTCCAATGTGTAAAAATGCAAAGGCAGCCCTGGAGGAAGATCATGTCTGGGGTCACTGACATTCAGGAGAAGCTAACTAAGAAAACTGTGTGTTCTTTCTGCTTAGTGTCTTATTAATATTTTAAATTGTCATTTAGTTCATTTCTTTAGTTTGATTCTACAGTTCGTGCTTTGATGCCTGGTAAGGACATAGAAAGCTTGCTGCTAGGTTGGGACTTCCCTTTTTAGGTACACCAATCATTTGAGTCAAAACCCATCTATCTAAAACCCATATCCACTGTTTACCTTGTTTAAGTAAGGAAAATCGCCCCTGCACTGAACCATCTCACCGCCAATGGTGAACAACTAAGGTTATCCCTATATCCCATAGCCACAAAAGCACAAGCGCTATCCAACCCTAAACTGACTCAATCGTGTCTCATCTCCCTTCTTATCATTTCCCAGAGAAACCATAACACTGAACTGTGGTGTCTTCGGTATGTCTTCTGCCTGCTGGCCAACTGTGGAGTCTCCTCCACTGCTGTTGTGTGGTGCTTGTCTCCTCTCAGGAACCACAAGTAAGAAACTCATCCTTTAAAAGCTGTTGCCTCTGTTGGCTCACGAAAGCTAAGGAATTTTAGGTGCATTTGAATATATACATCAATTCCTTGATCTCCAGATCTGGTGTGTGCTTTATTTAAGGATGCCAAAAGGCAGAAACTGCTATGGGAATTCTCTCCCTTGACATCCTTAACAATGGCTTCTGAGCTGTAATGTCTTGGTTTGGGTTATATATTACAATGAAAATAGTAGGCAATGCACACATGAACATCAATTTTGGAAAATATAACAAACAGTAGCCTCTGTTCTTTCACTTGGAGCCTGTGCTTTCATTTCATTTACTTTCTGATAGTTAAAGTTTTGAAGGCATACTTGAATAGAAATATTTAAGCAATAAAGTTCAGGGCTATTTATTTTTGCCAAGAACATAGTTTCTACCAATTAGTGGCTTATTTAATTATTGTGAAATTTGACAAGCACAATCAATGATAGGAAATAATTCTTGCCAACTCATAATACATCCCTGCTATCTGACATTTTGGATTGTTTTAATCAATAATGAATCAATGCAACTTAGCTCTACCATGCAAAAATCTCCAAGATGTTGTGAGACTAAAAATAAAACCAGATGAATAATCTCCCAAATTTTAAGTTTTTATTCAATAAGGTTTGTCTTCAGACACTCAGGTAGTTAAGAGTGTATATAATGGGAGCATGATCACATTTACATTTCTTTTATAGGGCTATTTCACCTCATAGAGGAAGAGGTGAATCATATATGTTAGTACAAGTAAACAAATGTCACAGGACTACCTAACCACTTTCTTATTAAAGACTTGTTCCACAAGATGAAATTCATATCTAGTACCATCCCTGGGCCAAATGCCTGTGGTTTGACAAGTCATGGGCTCTAGGGGAAACCTACTACTATTACTCTAAATAGGCATGGTATTAAACCTACTCTTAATGGTTTATCCTTATGCCCATAGATTAATGCATCTCTCAGCCCTCATTAGAGGAATTTCTATCTGCAGTAAATGATGATCAATAGAGACCCATAACTGGCCAGTTTGCAGAGACTAATGAATTGTAAGAATTCTCAGCCCTAAGTAAATACCCACATACATATTGTGTCCCCTCATTCCAAGGCTCAGAGACCACTGTAAGAGTATAAGAGTCAGACATAGTGGATGATTGCAAGGAAAAGAGATGTTGCACATGTGAACTCATTGAGGCTGTGATAGCATGGACAAGACCTGTGCAAGGTCAAGCCAGACAAAATCCCAACACGGATTGGAGAGGAAGTAGTGAAGTTTCACCCTTAGCTGAGGAAGAAGGAACTAACTGATTTCAGTTTTTAACCTTAAGATTTAGGGTCTCTAACTGGCCTGATCACCGTGGTATTATCTTATTTTAAGGACTTCATTTAAAGGCTCCTGAGAGGCCTTCATAGATAGATTCTCTTTCTAGATGATTAAGGATTGGAATTTTCCAGTTCTAGAAAAAGTGTTTGCTGTATTAGCTAACAAACTGTAAGCCAAAGCTCTATTGTTTTTAATGACTTTTGAATGTTGAAAGCAAAATTATTTCATTATTACCTCTCTTTTCAACAATTTCTGGTCATCATTACTTCTTTATTTCTACCTGAGGCCAGTTATTGTCTGCCTGAAGGATTCTTCTTGACATTGTCATAGTGAAAGCCTGTTGTTGACTTTGTTTGGTTTTCCCATGTCTGCAAAAGCCTTCCACTTCATTTTTGGAAAATTAGCTTGTTCTAGCTCATGAATTTTAAGCTAACAACTTGGTGTTTGATTTACTTTTGGTTCCGTACTTTAGAGATGTTTTACATGAAGATTTCACTCTCATTTTTAAAGCATTATTCTTTTGTACATAGTGTATATTTTGAATGTTTTCTACAGTTTTTGTGATTGGCATGGTTAAACATTTTAGATCTGTGAGTTAATGTTTGTTATCAATTTGTATCATTGTTTAAATAATGTGCCTTTGTTTAGACCTTCCAAATTACAATTAAAACATATTTGTTTAGCTGAATTTTTCCATACCTTAAAGATTGTGTGTGTGTGTGTGTGCATATGTGTATCTTTTCTCACTTTGCTTCATAGTCAGTAGCAATGACTGTCTTAAAATATATTTACCTTTTTTCTGCATAATTTTGTTTACAACTCCTTCCATTAGACTTTTGCCTTCAGAAATTATCATTTTTCATGTGTAGAATTTTCCTCTGATCTTTTAAAAATAACTTCCACCATCTTTACTGACTATGATTTAGTTTCTAGAAAATGCAATAACTAAAGTTTGTTGTTGACTCTATTTATCATTTATACCATTTAAGTAATTTTGATTGAATAATTTTCTCCTTATAAAATGGTTTTCTCCCCCTAGCTCTTGGTAAGCTTTGTTTGGATTCCCAATGTTGTATGTGTTGCCTGTGAGACCCTGGATGCCTTTAAAGACCCAGAGAGGTTCTTTAGCTTTGTCTTGAGAGTTTCTTGATAGCAGCGTAATCTTTTTGTGTTCCATCTCTCAGTCTCCTGGGTAGGATTTAAACTGGGATGAATCTCCACACAGCTGATTTTCCCAAATTACAAGGATTCCCAGTCTTATCTATGTGATTGTCAAACATGACTTCCTTAGTTCTCTATCAGAGTACTTTTTGGACCATGGTAGATTTTTCACTTGTGTATGAATAAGTTCTTGAATGCCTAATCCATAGGGCATTATGTATCTCTGAGAATGTCTCCATGTGCAGCCTCTCTTCCATCACTGTGCCTGTATGTTCCATATGTTCAGCTTTCCCAACCTCTAGATCCCTCACTTTAAGACACAGTGTGTGTGTGTGTATAGTCTAAAAAGTTCTTGCTAGAACTATAATCTAAAAACAATTCAGAAAAAGAAGCACCTAGAGATTGCTTGTTTCATCTTGAGCTCTCAGAGACTGTTACCTTCTATCACCTGATATTCATAATAAAAGAGGTATAATTACTTTCTGCTTTTAAAAGACTGTCTTAGATACGATCATGTATCTAGCTCCTGATCACCCATTTTAGATCAAAGCAGGAACTCTTGAACTGTTTATTTACAACAATTTTCTTCAGTCTTATCACTGTCCTTGACATTTCTAGGAATAAAAACCAGTCTTCTGCTCTAGGCTCTGTGTGCCCCAGTTCTAATGTTCTCCTGGAAACCAATTAAAACAAGACAAAGAAGTAGCAAAGCAGAGAAATGGGATTTGTTGAAAGAGGAAGTATACAAAGCTTCAGATCTGGGAGCAGGCTGCCCTGCCAAGACAGAGACAGCACTGGGTGCTGTCATGGAATTCTGTGTATTTCCTTTTAGGGGACTTCCATTCGAGTTCTTCTCATCACTCCTCCCCAGAGGTGTTATCACCTAATGGTTGACATATACTCTTGAATTATATAGTATCCTTTGCATTGAGTAAACACTTAAATGAAACCTATGGGAGATGGGACAAAAACTTCAAATACACTGAGATTATAGAAAGATGTCAATTTTACAAAGTTTGTCTTCAGCACAGTGTTGTACACCCATAGTCATCTGGCAGCCCTTGAAAATCCATTCCTCATCTACCTACTGCCTACTGTTATGTTGCACTCTGTAGTATTTCCAGTTCTGACAACGTCATTAAATTGATATTTCGTTAAAAGTCTCTATATATGCAAGTGTAGCTTTGGACCTATCTATAGGTCATTCTACAAATTACAAATTTTTGTCACTCTCCCCTATCCTAAATAAAATGGTGGCTCTCCTCAAGAGTTCTATTTCTTGAAGACTTTAAAATTCTTTTCAGAAGGATAGCTGATGCCTCTTGTCTAGCAGTGTCCACTCATCTTGCATATTTGTATGTGTTCCAACATTTCAACTGAGGTGCACCTACCCACAAGAATGGCAATAATTCCATGAGAATTGCACCTGACTAATACTCTCCGTTTTAAAAGTGTTCTTTAACACAAGTGAACATTTTCATCTAGCATCAAATTATATAAGCAAATAAAATTTTTAAAATGGTTACTGTGTAAATAGCTATCCCACTGTCATGTATGGCTCCTCAAAAGTTCTACACAAAAAGATGCTCTAAAATTCAATCCAGAATTATGCATTCTCCCAATATAGGGGAATGCCAGGGCCAAAAGAATGGGAATGGGTGGGTAGGGAAGTGGGGGGCGCTATGGAGGACTTTTGGGATAGCATTGGAAATGTAATTGAGGAAAATATGTAATAAAAATATTAAAAATTTTTTTAAAAAGTTGTATATTAAAGGTGTGTTCAAAGGTGGAGCTTTGAGGAAGTGATGTGTCCTTAGAATTATGAATCCCTAGATTAGTCTATTGACAAATTCACAACCTGATGATATTATTTGAAGGTGATGAGTGGGTTAGTGTCACGATTTGGGCCATAAAACGTGGTGGAAACGAATTCCTCAAATCCGGTGGAAAAGGTTCTAATGCTTTTATTTGTTCATAAACGGCAAAAGCAAATAAACGGTAAAACAGGCCCGCATTCATTCGTTCACACAAACACTCTCTTACTAACCTTTCCAGTCTGGCAGGTGTATATCCTCAGTTCCCGGTGGCACGCAGGTAAGGCACCACTTGATGTTCCTTGCTTAGGATATACTGGAGTTGAGCTGAGATGTGCAGGCTTTGCGTCCACGTGGTGTCCACAGATTTAATTCTCAATCCGAAGTTTCTCCGCCAGACTTCTGGGAGTTGAGTCATTTTGCCATGCCAGACTGGAGTTTTTAAGCTAAATTCAGCCAATCACAACTAGGGCGTTCCACGCATCATTTCATGCACTTCTTTATCACTTGCACGAACAGACGCTCTCTCTATGGCCTGGTTCTCATAGTCATCTAAGGCCACGGGCAGATCCATGGCGTTGCCTCACCACAGGCTCAGGGCAGTGGGCGTGCATTCTTTATCATCCTCGTCCACTAACTCTATTGCCCTGTATCTGCAGCTGCAGGAAGCTCAGCCGTGGCAGCCATTCTGCTGGCAATTTCCACAGCTTCGGGAAAAACGCCCTCTGAGGCTATGTGTTCTTAAGAGTTAGAAAATAGAAGTAGACTGGAAGAAAGAAATGACGGAGGACATACCATTAAAGGCTATGTCTTGTCTGCTTTTTTTTTTTTCTCCTCCCCGTTTCCTTTCTTTGTGTCTTGGCTACCATAGGGTGGACATTTTTTCCCCTTGCACCTTTCCTCTGTGATATTTTTCCTGATCCAGAACCTAGTAACCATAAGCCAAAATAATTGTTTCTTCCTTATTATTTTTAAGTACTTATCACAGCAACAAGGACATAGCTAATACTGGCTCCTGTCTAAAAGTATTCTGACAAATTTTCAAATGAAAGAAAAAGATAAGTATGAAAATATAGTTTGAGACTAGCCATATGGTTCAGTGCCTAAAGACTCTTGGTGGAAATTTTGCTGACCTGAGTTCAATCCAAGGGGCAACTCCCATGGTAGAAAAGAGAAACCAATCCCTAAAAGTTGTCCTCTGATCTCCACAAGTGGTCAGTCTTACGTGCATGCATATGAAACACCCAGTCCTTTGGGTTCAGACTCCATCTTAGAGGACCTGACCTAAGGTAGAACTCAAGTTAAGTAATAGGCCTGTACCTAGCACCAGTTTCCTGGCTAACCCCAACAAGACCTGTGTCTAACTCCAGTTTCTAGGTTACAAAACCTGCATCTCACACCATTTTCCAGATTATTCCCCAGCAAAATACTGTTCCCCAGGTTACAGTCCTGCCCCTGGCACTTCACTTCCTAACAACCACCAATCAGGAGGAATGCAGAAGTTAAGTTTATTGTTTGACTCCCAGCACCAGCCAATTGTGTTAAAGGCCATAATGGCCCCCCAATCAGATGTGTACAAGCCAGATACCCACTTCTTGCATCTATAAATGCTTGCCTAAAATTTGTCTCAGGACTCCACCTTCCTACTGTATCAGGGTTGGTGGGGAACCCAAGCATGAGCTTGAATAAAGAGACCCTACTGGAATTGCATCAGATCAAGCTCCTTGATGGTCTTTTTGGGATTCACAAAGATTTCATGGCACAACACATACATACAACACATTAGATGAATGGATAGATAGATAGATAGATAGATAGATAGATAGATAGATAGATAGATAAACTGTAAGAAAATAAAATAGAGTTTTGGGGTAAATTTTTGATTCAATTAATCCTGAAGTCTAGCAACCACAGTTACTTCCCTAAGGAGAGTACCCTGATTTAGTTAGTGTGTGTGTGTGTGTGTGTGTGTGATAGGCAGGTGGGGGTATGTGTACATGTACAAGTATACACACACATATGCACGCATGAATGAATGCACACATACACACATGAGTGAATTGCACGCAGATGCCAGAAGAGGGAGCCAGATCCCTGAGAACTGGAGTTACAGCTTGTGAGTCACCCAGCATGGATGCTAGAAAACAAAATAGAGTCCTCTTGAAGAACAGTGAATGCTTTTAACTACCTACCTCTAAACCCACAGAGAATCTTTAAAAGATTACTCGCATAAGTCTTTTTCCATACGCATCAGCAGTTATATCAACTACTGAATTACTAAATGAGTTGGTAGGTGACTTTCTGCCATTGAACACGTTAATTTATTTACTAGTGATAGCTAAATAAAAACAATTTGAGACTGTTCAAATATTAGACGATCTCGCAGGTGGCAGACTCTTAGAGAACACACAGCTGTTAACCAAATTATTCCAGATTTTCAGTTCACACACCAACCCACTTAAATGTGCCAGGCAGCTTTTTAATAATGCAACAGATCTCAGATGCAGCTTCTGGAAGTGATCTCCCTTACAATGGTCACTTAGGGAAAAAGATAATCACATGAAAATTAAAAATTTTCCAGCAAGCAACTGCCCGGACACTTACTGCTTTGTAACTGGTTCTTCTGTCTTCCACATGAGGATAGGTCAAGTGCAGTCTCCCTGCTAACCCTCCCACTCCACGTCTCCTCTGATTCAGCTACTTGACTCCCTGGTTAGCCAGGCTTTCCAAGTACATTACCCTTCTGCCTCCATGTTTCAAGGATAGATCTCCATTGCCTCACCTTAAAGGCATTCTCCCCCTACGTATCTTCATAGCTCCTTCCTCTGGTTTCTTAGGGTCTCAAGAAACCTAAGCCATCCTTTCAGTTAACTACCTATTCAGAAGCATCTGCCATTGGCATTCTCATTAGCATACCCTTCCCTCAAAAGCCTGTTTCACAGCATCCCTCCATCAGCATACTCTCCCATCACCACCCTGTTCAAGAGCATTTTCAGTTCCCATGCCCTTTCCTAATTACTCTGTTTCATTAGCATCTCTCCCTATTCCCATTCACCATCTAGCCTGTACCCTGATTTATTCTTCTTCTCTGCCTTAAACATTAGCATAGGCCAAGTTAATTTATCTATTACTGTTTTCTCTCACTAGAATCAAAGCTTCAATAGAGCAAACAATTGTCTTATTTCCTGTTAAAACTTTGAGTTTGAACATAATCCTTGCTTCTCATAGAACAATTATTCCATAGTTGCTAAACAAACATGCCCAAGTGAGTAAATTAATACAGGGGGAATGAATAATGATTGACAACTTAATTTTTCAAATCAGTTACTGATTTCTCTTACTCTTGGTGAGTAATCTTGATAGCATTTTTTGAGCAAATAATCTTTCATTTTCCTATTCTGAAACATGGGCTAATAATAAATCTCTATAGTCTCACTATATAGGAACTAAAAATCCAATTCATTGTCACAGAAACAACAAAATAAAAATTGACTCCTTAACTATTTTAAAATCATATTCAAGTGAAGCACAGAAGGGAATTGATGTAGCTACAATGAATAACTAACAATCATGGTCCATGCACAGAGGTCATTGAGACAAAGCATACTGATACAATATTGATGTGGGTACTACATACACACATACATATATAGTTTCATCTGGAGACTGCTTAAAAGTGATATATTGACTTCATGCTGCATATGAGTAAACTTACATTCCTAAGAGCTTATTCTCTAACTGAATTAATTGATGACAATCACCATATTCACATACCACTTTCTTCTCATTAGTCTTGTGGTAAGTTGATCCCTTCCTCTAGATCAGTTTTTGAGTCTGTCTGTCCTTTGTCTACTGTAAAAGTACTGGCCTAAATTCATTACTGAGTTATATTCTAAAGATTTATTTCTTCTATTTTGTAAATTATGCGTGTAGGGGGTAGGAGGGTTATTGTGCGTGTACGTGCAGAGGCCAGAAGAGAATATCAGATCTCCTGGAGTTGGATTTATACGTAGCTTTGAGCGACTGATGTATACGCTAGGAACCAAACTCTACATGGAGCCAGCTCTCCAGACTTTTGTTTTATAGTTTAAACTTTTATTACTTTTCAAATGTAATAATCCTAAGGCACAAGTATAAATTAGATGACATTTCTTTGTCTCAATTTGGTCGACCCAACTATACCAGATGTGCTTGCTCACACATAGGTGGAAGGTACCTAGCCCAAAGTACATCGGGATGTATGCTTGCCCTTGGTTGGACAAATACAGAAAGTACCTAACCTTGTGGGTTTGTCTTCAGAGCATCTGGCCAATGTAGTTCGTGGCCATTCTCTGGGAAGCCTGAGTATGATTCTGGCTAGAGTCCATCTTTCTGGCCAATATTAAATAAAAAGCCTGCTTTAGTTGAATAATTATGGAATGGCCTTTCCCTTTGTGACTTTCAGGTTTAACTCTTAATGGGCTAGATCTTATTGTCTTATCTTTATTTTGTATTAGCCAATGGTAATTGCTATTTTCTTGACTTTACTGTACTAAATAAAGCAAATAGCATGAAGAGCACAAGGTAAATAAAATAAATCTAGAAACCTTTGAAACCACATTTTAACAGTAAGTACACTATCAAAACAATTCATTTCCCATGGATTCCAACCCACTGCTCTCCTTTTTATAAAGTCATTATTAAAGCATGGTGTTCCAACATGTTAATTAGATAAACGTTTGTTCTGCCAATGTCTTAATTACTATCATGATATAAATGTTACAGAAAAGAGTAGAGCAGGGTAATTTACAGTGCTGTGACATTTGACAATGCAAAGGGGGAACACAGATCACTGGGTAGCATAAACGTCCCTATGATATTGTACCTGTGTCTATTTCAATGTTATAACGGGAAGCTAGTGAAACACTCTGAAATGCTCATCTTTTCTGATGGAGCTTGATAGATGTAGTATTCTTTCTTCCTAGTAAATTGCTAATTTGGTTTCAGTAGATTAATTAGTTTTGCCACAATTTATAACCAGGCTAATTTTTTTACACCACTTTTTTTTTTACTTCATTGCAAACACAGTATTTTATCATATCACTCTTTAGCAGTCAGTGACACAGGTAACAGGCAACTCAAAGCTGACCACATCTAATATGCAAGACAACTTGAGGACTGGATCTATTCTGTTTTAAAATTAGAGCTAGATTCTTCACTTAGAAAGAATTAAAATCAATGAATTGTGATTCTGTATCTCCAGCATCAGGAGCTGGAGGGAGTAGGTTCCCTTAAGAGTGCCAGCTCCTCTTCTAGAGATCACAGTTGGTACTCAGCATCCATGTCAGGCCACACATGATAGATAACATCTGCTCCAGGGCATCTGGCATCCTCTTCTGCCCTCTAGCAGCATCTAAGACATAAGACATAAGACACACACACACACAGAGACACACACACACACACACACACACACGCACACAGAGGGGGACAGGGTGGTGTCTGAAAAGTCTAGACGATCAAAAGAGAACATGAAGAAATGATGGGTTTATGTAGGTCATTCCATGTCCTCATTTCTCAAAAGAATTTATCAGTTTGATCATTAAGCTGAACCTTTTTCATATTGTGTAGAGAGTTCATTGAGGATGATAACTTACATTGTTAGATTAAATGAAAAATTATCATGTTATTGTCAGATTTTGATTGTAGGTGAGCTTGTTAGTATGCAAGGAAAGACTAACAAAAGCCAGATTCTTAGTCACTGCCAAAGGAACTTAAACAAAATTTTAAAACTGAGATATTTACTTCTGTCTGTTACAAATATTTAGGACAAGCAAAAGCCTTACCAGCAACCAAAAGATGCCCTTTTTAAAAAGTACACTTTACTCATTTTGACTTGTAAAGAAATACATTTATAAAATATTTAATTTCAAAAGAACTGAAGGCTAAATAGAAAGAAAATGAACTTGTGTTTCAGTACTTTATCCTAATTCCTAGTTCTGTCCTTCAAAAGCAATTAAGAATCATGGCATGCCATTTATTATATCTATACATTATGCATGTGCAATGAAGTAGCCTGTCAGTTAAAGATATTTGTATCATTCCTTTAAGAGATATGAATACCTCCCTGAAGCAGGATTAGGCCCTGTTCAGCATGAATAATACTTCCCTGGTGCCTACTAATGTCTATCTTTTACTCTTAAAAAAATACAGATGGTTAAAAATGTTATTTTATATTCTTATTATCCTACTTGTGGCAGGTTTATATTGTAGTCTAAAGAATATTGGTGTGATATACATACTTAAAATGCTGAAATTTTAAAAGACTTTAGCATTTATTTACTAATGTAAATGATACTGAACAAATAAACAGGGAGAGGTTATCAGAAGAGGAGATATATATATATATATATATATATATATATATATATATATATATATATATATGAACAGTTGTCTCACACAGGTGAGACCCTTATGCTGTATCTACCGGGAGAGAGAAGGAAATGCTCAGTTTGTAATGATGAAATTCAGCCCAGCACTTTCCATAATAAATAAGGCAATATAGAAAATATTTGAAAAAAATGAGTGAAGAATCAGAGGAACAAAGTGTCATAGAAGAATATTCTTCTATAACATTGGAATGCTATAGAAAACTATATGCCAAAATTTTTAAATAAGAGAAAGATAGGAGGTGGCTGGCGAGGATTATCATGTCCTACTAGGTTTAGGGACAAGCTCTGAGAAGTCCAAGCATGTGAGAGGGCAAAATAACTGGGAAGCTAAGTGAAGGGGTGATTAGCGCTCAGGCCAGAGTTAAGTTGAAGCTGGATGCTATTATCTGTGCATTTTTATGTGGATGATATAACTAATAGGGTGCCTGATTTCTAATGACAAATAGAGGGACCTGAGCTTCAAATAAGCAGAGTTTTCCTTTAAATATAGAAAGAATGGAGAAATGAGCTGAACAGGAAGAAATCGATCCTGTAACCTCATTCTAGGTTACAGAGACAAGAAAGAAGATGAGGCAAAAGCATCTACTTTTAAAGAATTCGCTTCAAACATACCTGATGCCAGAAGGGAGAGTGCGTCTCTCAAGACGAACAACTTAAGAAGTGTTAGTTTGCTAACAATGAAGTAGGAATAATGAAGGACTTGTTGAGGAAAGGGAAAGAGATTTTGTTACAAGAATAAGTCAACATCTTGAGAATGTAACTATTATTTGCCCTGTGTCTTGTAGGAGAATGTCTGCTCTTAATTACATGCAAGTAAAATCATTTGATTTTCTGCTAGAGGTTTCATCAAATCTATCTAGCTCTATAAACTAACTCCACTAAATCTAAATGAATCATTGCAGGTAGGGATTTCACAGATGTTTAAATCTATTTCTAGAAACACATCTTTACCACCAAAGAAGTTTATTCTTCACCAATAATAAATTCCTCACCATTGCTCTGGAGAGGCATCTAAAAGGAATTACACCTATCTTGAAAAGCATCCCAGTTAATCATAACTATGTCCTATACTCTAGACATTTTGAGTTGAGGGTTATATAAGGCTGCTTGCAGCCAAGGATAGATGTGAAGGGAGCCCAGGATAAACCAGCAACAAATTTACTGAGACCATTATGAGAATTTTGTGTAATTTTTCTGTAACTCAATTCTACATTTCTCAAACAGATCTTTGTAAATATCAACACTGTGTTGACTGGTACTTGTGCCATTGACTGCTGATAAATATTTAATAAGATCATGATGCCCTCATGATCAAGCTTGAAAAGGGGAGATGACTTGACTATGATCAATACAAAGGAAATGACACAGCTTGGATCTCAAAGTAGGTGGTCTGACTCCACCTCTCGATGTACATGTGCCCCTGATATAGAAATTGGTTTTACAATTATGATCACACTAAAAAGGGTTGAATACATTATTAAAGTTAGTTGAAAAACAAATTGGAATCAGTGATATTGGCCTATTACACAGTATTGAGTATGGAAAGTGCATGCAAGGACATACTAAATGTGCTATAGAAATGGCTAATCCAGGGTTAAGGAGCAGGCTTATTTTTTTTTCATTTTAATTATTTTATTTATTTACATTCCATTCATTGCCACACACACACGTACACGCACACACACACACACACACACACAAACAGTTCCTCACCCCATTCTTCCTTCCTCTTGCCTCCGAGAGGATGCTCCCCAACACACACCAGACCTCCCCTTTCCCTGGGGCCTCAAAACACTTGAGGATTAAATGCATCTTCTTTCACTAAGGCCAGGCCAGGCAGACCTCTGCTGAATATGTGTCTGGGGCCTCAGACCAGCTTATGTATGCTCCTGGTTGGTGTCTTAGTCTATGGAAGCTCCCTGGGGTCCAAGTTAGTTGAGACTGCTGATATTCCTATGGGATCTCCCTCCCCTTCAACTTCTTCAATCCTTTCCCTAATTCAATCACAGGAGTACCCAATTTCAGTCCAATGGTTTGGTGTAAGTATCTGTGTCTGTCTCAATCAGCTGCTGGTATGGCTTCTTAGTGGACAGCTATGCTAGGATCCCATCTGTGCACACATCATAGCATCTGTAATAGTGTCAAGCTTTGGTTCCCCCACCCCATGAGACTGATCTCAAGCTGAGCCAAGTTATTGGACTGACTTTCCATAAGTCTCTTCTCTATTTTTATCCCTGCAGTTCTTTTAGACAGGAACAATTCTAGGTCAGAGTTTTTGACTGTGAGTTAGTAACCCAGCCCCTCCATGTGAGGCCCTGTCTGTCTACTGGAGATGCACTCTTCAAGCTCCCTCTTCCAATGTTGGGCATTTTGGCTAAAGTTTCCCCCAGCCCCCATCATTTTATCCTGAGAGTCTCTCACCTCCACGGTCTCTGATACTTTCTAGTGGGTCCCCTACCTCCCATCCACCGAGAACTATTCCCATTCATTCTCTTGGCCCTCTGGGCCTCTCTCCTGTCCTCCCTCCATACCTGATTCTGTTCTCCCACCCAGGTCCCTCCCTCCTTCTGCCTCTCCTTATTATTTTGTTCTCCTTTCTAAGTGGGATTGAAACATCCTCACTTGGGCCTTTCTGATTCTTACACTTCTTACAGTCTGTGGCTTGTATCCTAGGTATTTTTTTTTTCAACTTATCAGCGACTACATACCATACATGTCCTTTTGGGTCTGAGTTACCTCACTGAGGATGATATTTTCTAGTTCCATTCACTTGTCTGCAAAATTCATGATGTCCTTGTTTTTAATAGCAGAATCGGATTCCATTGTGCAAATGAACCACATTTTCTGTATCCATTCTTTGGTTGAGGGACATCAGGTTTTTTCCAGCTTCTGGATATTACAAATAAGGCTGCTATGAATATAGTGGAGCACATTTCCTTGTAGTATGATAGGGCATCTTTTGGATATATGCCCAAGAGTGGTACAGCTGTGTCGTCCCTGTGGATAAGAGAGAGAAAATATCCTGAGGCATCAGGAAGTGTCCAGAGCAGAGAAAAAAAGAGGAAGACTGGACATGGATGGGACTAGAGAAACAGGATGTGTTTTATGGACTGTGAGTAGCTGGGATGGGGAGCAGGCTTGTGAGTTTAAGGTAGAGGGAGGAGGAAGTGGTGAGAAGGGCCAAGATCTCATGGGCATTGAGGTGTTCAAGAGGAACTTGTGAATAGAGACTGAGGAAGAATGGAGGTCAACATGAGCTTTGATAAGCAACTGTGTGTGCATGTGCCTGTGTGTGTGTGTGCCTGTGTGCCTGTGTGTGTGTGTGTGTGTGTGTGTGTGTGTGTGTGTGTGTGTGTGTGTATGTATGAAGAAGCATATATCCCTTCTGCCAGAGGCAAATGAGATGATTCTTTAGGACAGAAATGCATTTCAGAAGTTCCTGAGTAATGCTAGCTTTTATCTAATTACCAGAAATCCTTCTACAGTCCAGCTTGAGCTGGGCTAGACTCAATTTTGGAGGAAGACAGTGAGCCTGCTCCTTTGGGGGAAGTTGGTTACCCTTTGGACCTGACAGAAGAGAGCTGAAGGTACCAAATAAACAACAACCACAATTATTAACTGCCTTGTTGCTTAATTTGCATAATATTTGCTATGTTAGTTTTTAAAACTTAGTTCTGTACTCATCTTATTATTTTAAATTAGTTAATGTATAACTTTGGTTTGAATTTTAAACTTACTGAGAAAACTACTAGAATAGTTCCTGATATATAAAAAGAGTTATATGACTTAGCAGTTATTACTGTGAATACTTCTTTGAAGAATGGGAGAAAAGGCTCACAACGTTTCACACACTGCAAACAACTACAGTCACTAAAATCACTATTTCTCTCAGGCTCTGAGAGAGAAACATTTTTCATTTCAGACTTGGCACAATTTGAAATTTGCAAAGAAGTCCCCAGTAGCGCAGCTAGTTCACTTCTCAGGGGAGAAGGGAACCACTGGGTAGAATTTTTGTGCAGCCTGGAACAGTTTTGATGGTAAAACACTGTCATCTAGTGAGAAGTTTTGATGACAAAATTCCCAGAGGCAAATTAAATTGCCTGAAGGCTTTTAGTAGCAGAATTCAAATTCCTAAGATTTTGAATCAAAAGCCATCACCATTAGCACTCAGTTGGCAAAGGCATAAGAATAGTTGTTTGGAGTGAGTTCAACATAAGAAGATACAGAGAATCTGGGAAACACAGACTTGTCTTACTTACAATTGCATAACTGAGTATTGATTTCTTACATTTTGAGACGTACAGGTGTGTATGTTTTTGTTATTACTGCTCTGTTGCTAATGTCCTCTTGATGATGCAAATGCTAACTCCAGTGGAAGTTAAAGGGTGAGTCTTTCAGTTTCCCTTCACTCAGTCCCTTGATTGACACTATTGGGATGAACAAAGTTGATCTAATTATGGGCAGATGTGTTATCCATTTCGGAAGAGGTGACAGACTCATGGATGTATGTCAAAGAGCAATCACAACTTCTATGTTTATATCTAAGTATGTCCTTGACATGGGAGGTAACCTCTATCCTCAGGTAAGAATCTCTGACGCTCACACTTTCAGCACTCTCTGACATTCTTAGAATGTTAATGTAATTTTTTACAATGTTATTTAAATTAAAATGATGGCTTAGAGAATGTATAATTTTTTAAACTGTTTAGAGTAATCAGACATATGAGATCTGCTAATGGCTGAGCAAGCAAACAGCTCACTGGCAATTAGCAAGGATGCTCACTAATCCTGTGTAAAGAAACAGACAGAATCATTTCTCTTGCACATGTTATCCATCACATGATCTCCATTTTGTGTCACCTTTGAAAAATATACCCTGGATACACACTCTTTTTAGAGATTTAGCATGTGTAATTGGTATAAAGAGATTCAGGCCACAAAATTTGTAATCTTTATACTGTAGACTAGAATCCCAAAGAATCATAAAATAGGAATAGGTTGCAACTAAGTAAATGAACAAAAGCACTAACATTTTCCTATTCTAAAAATTAGCATTAAAGCTCACAATAGTCAATTAGTGAATACTTCAGTTGAGCTTATTAGTGAAGTCACTTTATAGCCTGCTGGTTGTGCTTAATGCTTGCCTGTTTTAAGTGGTTTTAAGAGCTTATATTAAAGATCTATTTATTTTTATTGGCCTTCTGATTTAGGTAAAATTGAGTGTAGTAAATCTTAAGTCTTAGTTGAAACACTTAAAGTGGTTATAATTCTTAATAAAACTTGAATACATCATTTTCCAATTTAGAATTAATTAATAGCATTGGTTATTCATAAGTTTTGTGTCTAATTTATCATTTCAATGCAATAAAATTCTTTCCTAGCACTAACATTTTTCTCACTTACATAACAAGTTAATTTATGTGTGTATGTGATGTTTGTGCATGTATTGATATGTGGGGGGAAACATGTGGAGACCAAAGATTGATGTCTGGCATCTTCCTCAGTTGCTTCTCAACTCACTACTTGAGACAGTCTGTCACTGAACCTGGAGCTCACTGGTTTAACTCAACTGGCTGGCCAGGGATCACAGGGATTTTTTTTCTGTCTCTCTAGCACTTGGATTACAGGCACACACACTACCATGTCCAACTTTGAAAGTGGATGCTAGGGCTCAAAAGTCAGGTCATGGTGCTCACACAACAAACACTTTATCGACTATGCA
Source organism: Mus caroli (assembly GCF_978045245.1). Taxonomy (NCBI): domain Eukaryota; kingdom Metazoa; phylum Chordata; class Mammalia; order Rodentia; family Muridae; genus Mus; species Mus caroli. The sequence goes on along the minus strand of NW_028227265.1, from coordinate 62,450,363 downwards.
CCAGCATGCAAGATAGTATTTTACAGTACTTTTTTTTCGCCCATAGTTTAATTTTTATTAATTATTTTGAATTTCCATTCATATATACAATGTATCTAGATAATTCTCTTTCTATTTTTATTATGTTCTTTTTTTTATTGGGGATTTATTTCATTTACATTTCCGATGCTATCACAAAAGTCCCCCACACGCTCCCCCACCCACTCCCCAACCCACCCATTCCCACTTCTTGGCCCTGTCGTTCCCGTGTACTGAGGCATATAAAGTTTGCACGACCAATGGGCCTCTCTTTCCACTGATGGCCGACTAGGCCATCTTCTGATTCATATACAGCTAGAGACACGAGCTCTTGGGGGGGGGTGTACTGGTTAGTTCATATTATTGTTCCACCTATAGGATTGCAGATCCCTTTAACTCCTTGGGTACTTTCTCTAGATCCTCCATTGGGGGCCCTGTGATCCATCCAATAGCTTACTGTGAGCATCCACTTCTGTGTTTGCTAGGCCCCGGCATAGTCTCACAAGAGACAGCTCTATCTGGGTCCTTTCAGCAAAATCATGCTAGTGTATGCAATGGTGTCTGCGTTTGGAGACTGATTATGGGATGGATCCCCGGATAGGGCAGTCTCTAGATGGTCCATCCTTCCGTCACAGCTCCAAACTTTGTCTCTGTAACTCCTTCCATTGGGTGTTTTGTTCCCAATTCTTTTTCTTTTTTAAGCAACTTTATCTAAGTATAGTTTTTATATGAACATACATTGCATATATACTGGTGGGTCTTTTTTGTTTGTTTGTTTGTTTAAGAAGCATTTTTTAGAAAGGGTACTTATAGACAAAAGTTGCACAAGAGATAATAGCTGAGGAACTAGATACTTAATGAGTTCAAATTGGATTAAACTCTAGCATCCAGAAAAGACTTGCAGATGTGATTACAAAACCACTGTCAATGTGCTTAAAGAAATCAGAGACTGGGCTGGAGGCCAGGCTATTGGAGACAAGAATATGCTACTCTAGCTCTCAAAAATGAGAAAAATGTGGATTCTAAAGACTAGGAGGGGATGATCATAGGATACAGCATCCAATTATTCGCTCATATATAAGGAGACATTAGGAAAGAGGTTTGGCAGAAATGGCCAGGAGCCTGCAGGGCTCCAGTTGCTCCTCTGCTCTAAGCTGCTTCCTCATTCAATGGTTTACTTTTGATAGATCAATAAAATATTCCAGACAGTATTCACTTTCATTCTAGCAAACTCATTTGATACACAGTTGTGTTTTTCATTTCTGAAAGCAAGGCTGAGATGGTGATCCAGTGACTGGTTCCCCAGCTAGCTGAGTGTCTTAGTCAGGTTTCTATGCCTGCACAAACATCATGACCAAGAAGCAAGTTAGGGAGGAAAGGGTTTATTTGGCTTACACTTCCATGCTGCTGTTCATCACCAAAGAAGTCAGGACTGGAACTCAAGCAGGTCAGGAAGCAGGAGCTGATGCAGAGGCCATGGAGAGATGTTACTTACTGGCTTGCTTCCCCTGGCTTGTTCAGCCTGCTCTCTTATAGAACTGAGACTACCAGCCCAGAGATGGTCCCACCCACAGGGGGCCTTTCCTCCTTGATCACTAATTGAGAAAATGCCTTATAGTTGGATCTCATGGAGGCATTTCCTCAACTGAAGCTCCTTTCCCTGTGATAACTCCAGCTGTGTCAAGTTGACACAAAACTAGCCAGTACACTGAGCTATGAATAATTACTATCAAAGGCTCCAGACTGCCTCCCCTGGTCACTTCTCTATGCTAAATACCTGGGACACATAACCCAAACAGATGTCTACCCACCCCAGAAAATCTCACTTCCAAAGGAAGAACTTTGGGGGCTTCTGGATGTGTAGTCATATTCTTGAAGACACACAGCATCTTAATACCTGAGTTGGGGGGGAGGTGTTGTATTTTGACCCCACAGGCTCTCTACTGCCTTCCTAATAAGGATTGAAATGAAGACTTTAATTAAGGCTGTGGTGTTTTGTCCCAGGCAGAATGTGGATAAAGTCTCCTCAGAATTAGCCACACTTGCTGGGTTCCACTTCCCCTCCTTTGCTTGGTCATGGGTAGACTTTATAACTGGTATAGCTGGGTCAGACTCCCTTAGGAACTCCAATCATCTTTTTCCAAAAATGGCATCTTGAAGGCCAGTATGAGGTTCATGGTTTGCCTGATTAAGAAAGATTAATCCCATTTATTTTACTAACAGATCTTTTGGAATGAAAAATCTCCCTGGCTATAAAAATAAAGGACTTCTTTCTGTCTTTGTTGTTATTGTTGGTGGTGGTGGTGGTGGTAGTGGTGGATTTTTGTTGTTGTTGTTCCCAATACTAAGAAGGGGCAAAGTGTCCACACTTTGGTCTTCAATCTTCGTGAGTTTCATACATTTAGCAAATTGTATCTTATATCTTGGGTATCCTAAGTTTCTGGGCTAATATCCACTTATCAGTGAGTACATATTGTGTGAGTTCCTTTGTGATTGGGTTACCTCACTCAGGATGATGCCCTCCAGGTCCATCCATTTGCCTAGGAATTTCATAAATTCATTCTTTTTAATAGCTGAGTAGTACCCCATTATGTAAATGTACCACATTTTCTGTATCCATTCCTCTGTTGAGGGGCATCTGGGTTCTTTCCAGCTTCTGGCTATTATAAATAAGGCTGCTATGAAATAGTGGAGCATGTGTGCTTCTTACCGGTTGGGACATCTTCTGGATATATGCCCAGGAGAGGTATCGAATGATCCTCCGGTAGTACTATATCCAATTTTCTGAGGAACAGCCAGACTGATTTCCAAAGTGGTTGTAAAAGCTTGTAATCCCACCAACAGTGGAGGAGTGTTCCTCTTTCTCCACATCCTCGCCAGCATCTTCTGGCCCCTGAATTTTTGATCTTAGCCATTCTGACTGGTGTGAGGTGGAATCTCAGGGTTGTTTTGATTTGCATTTCCCTGATGATTAAGGATGCTGAATATTTTATCAGGTGCTTCTCAGCCATTCGGTATTCCTCAGGTGAGAATTCTTTGTTTAGCTCTGAGCCCCATTTTTTAATGGGGTTATTTGACTTTCTGCAGTCCACCTTCTTGAGTTCTTTATATATATTGGATATTAGTCCCCTATCTAACTTAGGATAGGTAAAGATATTTTCCCAATCTGTTGATGGCTTTTTGTCTTATTGACAGTGTCTTTTGCCTTGCAGAAGCTTTGCAACTTTATGAGGTCCCATTTATCGATTCTCGATCTTACAGCACAAGCAATTGCTTTTCTATTCAGGAATTTTTCCCCCGTGCCAATATCTTCGAGGCTTTCCCCCACTTTCTCCTCTATAGGTTTCAGTGTCTCTGGTTTTATGTGGAGTTCCTTAATCCACTTAGATTTGACCGTAGAACAAGGAGATAGGAATGGATCAATTCGAAATCTTCTACATGATAAGTGTCAGTTGTGCCAGCACCATTTGTTGAAAATACTGTCTTTTTTCCACTGGATGGTTTTAGCTCCCTTGTCAAAGATCAAGTGACCATAGGTGTGTGGGTTTATCTCTAGGTCTTCGATTCTATTCCATTTGTCTACTTGTCTGTCCGCTATACTAGCAGTGTTTATCACAATTACTCTGTAGTACAACATTAGGTCAGGCATGATGATTCCACCAAAGGTTCTTTTATCCTTGAGAAGAGTTTTTGCTATCCTAGGTTTTTTGTTATTCCAGATGAATCTGCAGATTGCCATTTCTAATTCATTGAAGAATTGAGTTGGAATTTTGATGGGGATTGCATAGAATCTGTAGATTGCTTTTGGCAAAATAGCCATTTTTACTATATAGATCCTGCAAATCCATGAGCATGGGAGATCTTTCCATCTTCTGAGATCTTCTTTAATTTATTTTTTTTCAGAGGCTTGAAGTTCTTATCATACAGATCTTTCACTTCCTTAGTTAGAGTCAAGCCAAGGTATTATATATTATTTGTGACTATTGAGAAGGGTGTTGTTTCCCTAATTTCTTTCTCAGCCGGTTTATCCTTTGTGTACAGAAAGGCCATTGACTTGTTTGAGTTAATTTTATATCCAGCTACTTCATTGAAGCTGTTTATCAGGCTTAGGTGTTCTCTGGTGGAATTTTTAGGATCACTTATATATATTATCATATTATCTACAAAAAGAGATATTTGGACTTCTTCTTTTACAAATTGTATCCCCTTGATCTCCTTTTGTTGTTGAATTACTCTTGCTAGAACTTCAAGTACAATGTTGAATGGGTAGGGAGAGAGTGGGCAGCCTTGTCTAGTCCCTGATTTTAGTGGGATTGTTTCCAGCTTCTCACCATTTACTTTGCCGTTGGCTACTGGTTTGCTATAGATTGCTTTTATCATGTTTATGTATGGGCCTTGAATTCCTGATCTTTCCAAGACTTTTATCATGAATGGGTGTTGGATTTTGTCAAATGCTTTTTCCTCATTTAACGAGATGATCATGTGGTTTTTGTTTTTGAGTTTGTTTATATACTATATTACATTGATGGATTTTCGTATATTGAACCATCCCTGCATGCCTGGGATGAAACCTACTTGGTCAGAATGGATGATTGTTTTAATGTGTTCTTGGATTCGGTTCCCGAGAACTTGATTAAGAATTTTTGCATTGATATACATAAGGGAAATTGCTCTGAAGTTTTTTGGTTTTTTGTTTTGTTTATTTTTGTTTTGTTTTGTTTTGGTTTGGTTTGGTTTGGTTTGGTTTGGTTTGGTTTGGTTTGGTTTGGTTTGGTTTGGTTTTTTGGAGGCACCCAGAGCTATGAGTTTTCCTCTGAGAAATGCTTTCATTGTGTCCCATAAGTTTGGGTATGTTGTGACTTCATTTTCATTAAACTCCAAAAAGTCCTTAATTTCTTTCTTTATTCCTTCCATGACCAAGGTATCATTGAGAAGAGTGTTGTTCAGTTTCCATGTGAATGTCGCTTTCAATTATGTATTTTGTTATTGAAGATCAGCCTTAGTCCATGGTGATCTGATAGGATGCATGGGACAATTTCAATATTTTTGTATATATTGAGGCTTATTTTGTGACCAATTATGTGGTCAGTTTTGGAGAAGGTGCCATAAGGTGCTGAGAAAAAGGTATATCCTTTTGTTTTAGGAAAAAATATTCTGTAGATATCTGTTACATCCATTTGTTTCATAACTTCTGTTAGTTTCCTGTGTCCCGGTTTAGTTTTTGTTTCCATGATCTGTCCATTGGTGAAAGTGGTATGTTGAAGTCTCCCACTATTATTTGTGAGGTGCAATGTGTGCTTTGAGGTTTAATAAGTTTCTTTAATGAATGTGGCTGCCCTTGTATTTGGAGCATAGATATTCAGAATTGAGAGTTCCTCTTAGAAGATTTTACCTTTGATGAGTAGGAAGGGCCCCTCCTTGTCTTTTTTGATGACTTTGGGTTGGAAGTAGATTTTATTAGACATTAGAATGGCTACTCCAGCTTGTTTCTTCATACCATTTGCTTGTTAAATTTTTTTCCAGCCTTTCATTCTGAAGTAGTGTCTGTCTTTTTCCCTGAGATGAGTTTCCTGTAAGCAGCAAAATGTTGGGTCCTATTTGTGTAGCCAGTCTTTTAGTTTATGCCTTTTTATTGGAGAGTTGAGTCCATTGATAATAAAAGATATAAAGGAAAAGTAATTGTTGCTTCCTAGTATTTTTGTTGTTAAAGTTGGCATTCTGTTCTTGTGGCTGTCTTCTTTTAGGTTTGTTGAGGGATTACCTTCATGCTTTTTTCTAGGACATGGTTTTCATCCTTTTTTTTCCCTGTTATTATCCTTTGAAGGGTGGGATTCTTGGAAAGATAATGTGTGAACTTGGTTCTGTAGTGGAATACTTTCGTTTCTCCATCTAAGGTAATTGATAGTTTGGCTGGGTATAGTAGCCTGGGCTGGCATTTGAGTTCTCTTAGTATCTGTATAACATCTGTCCAGGGTCTTCTGGCTTTCATAGTCTCTGGTGAAAAATCTGGTGTAATTCTGATAGCCTTGCCTTTATATTTTACTTGACCTTTTCCCTTACTGCTTTTAATATTCTATCTTCATTTAGTGCATTTGTTGTTCTGGTTATTATGTGTAGGGAGTAATTTCTTTTCTGGTCCAGTCTATTTGGAGTTCTGTAGGCTTCTTATATGTTCATTGGCATCTCTTTCTTTAGGTTTGGAAAGTTTTCTTCTATAATTTTGTTGAAGATATTTGCTGGTCCTTTGAGTTGAAAATCTTCATTCTCATCTCTATTATCTCTAGGTTTGGTCTTCTCATTGTGTCTTGGATTTCCTGGATGTTTTGAGTTAGGATCTTTTTGCATTTTCTATTTTCTTTGATTGTTGTGCAGATGTTCTCTATGGAATCTTCTGCACCTGAGATTCTCTCTTCCACCTCTTGTATTCTGTTGCTGATGCTCACATCTATGGTTCCAGATTCTTTCCTGGGGTTTCTATCTCCAGCATTGCCTCACTTTGGGTTTTCTTTATTGTGTCTACTTCCCTTTTTAGGTCTTGGATGGTTTTATTCAATTCCATCACCTGTTTGGTTGTGTTTTCCTGCAATTCCTTAAGGGATTTTTGTGCTTCCTCTTTAATGTCTTCTACCTGTTTAGCAGTGTTCTCCTGTATTTCTTTAAGTGAGTTATTAAAGTCCTTCTTGATGTCCTCTACCATCATCATAAGATATGCTTTTAAATCCGGGTCTAGCTTTTCAGGTGCGTTGGGGTGCCCTGGACTGGGCAAAGTGGGAATGCTGGGTTCTGATGATGGTGAGTGGTCTTGGTTTTTGTTAGTAAGATTCTTACATTTACATTTCGCCATCTGGTAATCTCTGGAGTTAGTTGTTATAGTTGTCTCTGGATAGATTTTTTTCTCAGGTGATTTTGTTAGCCTCTAGCAGCAGACCTGGGAGACTAACTCTCGCCTCTGAGTTTCAGTGGTCAGAGCACTCTCTGCAGGCAAGCTCTTCTCTTACAGGGAAGGTGCATCAATATCTGGTGTTTGGACCTCCCTCCTGGCCAAAGATGAAGGCCTAAAACAGGACCTGTCCCAGAAGCTATGTTGCTTTGGCCTGTCACAGAAGCTGTTAGCTTCTGTGGTCCACACTCTCACCTGTGCAGACTACTTTCGGTGGAGTCTTGGAACCAAGATGTCTCCTGCTGATGCTGAGTCAAAGCCCTCCAGGGCCGAGTGGACACCTATCCTTGGCCAGGAAAGTGGCAGGATGTCTGGAGCTCAAAAAGGGGGCTGCCTCAGAAGCTCTGTGGCTCCCGCCTGTCCCAGAAGTTGTTAGTTTCTGTAGTCCACACTCTCACCTGTGCAGACTACTTTTGGTGGAGTCCAGGATCCAAGATGGTTCCAGCCGATGCTGAGGCCACAGTACTTATTTTTAAAACAACTCTATACTGCCATAACTGTAATTATCACTACAATTATCTGAAGATATAAATCCTAGGCTGTTTGTGTTTATCCAGCTCATGACAAGCCCCAAACCCTGAGTCTTCTTTTCATAAGAGTTCAACACCCTTTGAAATTCCATGCATTGATCATCATTCATCCTAACCCTGTTTCTCAGCTCCGTTCTCTTTTTTCTATGTACATTATACCTTAAGTTCGTTATTAACAACCTCTTATCACTTTTATCTTTGCTAAGAGTTCCTCTGATGTTCTTACTAGGATTGCGCTGCTAGAACATCTTTAACCTGGAGATGTGGTCTCTAGATTCTTTTTTTCTTCTTTTATTTAAATTTATTTTATATTTAATTTATTTTTTACACTCCATATTCCATTCCCCACCCTTCATCCACCCTCGAACTGTTCCACATCCCACACCTCCTCACCTACAGCCCACCCCACCCTGTCTCCACGTGCATGCCCCCACCCCCTCCACCCCACCTGACCTCTAAACTCCCTGGAGCTTCCAGTATCTTGAGGGTTAGGTGCATCATCTCTAAATGAATACAGACCCAGAAGTCCTCTAATGTATATGTGTTGGAGGGCTCATATCAGCTGGTGTATGCTGTCTGTTTGGTGGTCCAGTGTTTGAGAGATCTCGGGGCTTCAGATTAATAGAGACTACTGGTCCTCCTACAGGATCACCCTTCTCCTCAGCTTCTTTCAGCCTTCCCTAATTCAACAACAGGGCAGCTGCTTCTGTCCATTGATTGTGTGTAAATATCTGCATCTGACTCATTCAGCTGCTTGTTGTGTCTTCCAGAGTGTGGTCATGATAGGTTGCTTTTTGTGAGTGCTCCATAGTCTCAGTAGTAGTGTCAGGCCTTAGGACACCCCCTTGAGATGGATCCCACTTTGGGCCTGTCACTAGACCTTCTTTTCTTCAGGCCCCTCTCCATTTCTATCCCTGTAATTCTTTCAGACAGGAAAATTTATGGGTCAGCGATGTGACTGTGGGATGGCAACCCATCCCTCACTTGATGTCCTGTCTTCCTGCTGGAGGTGGGTTCTATAAATTCCCTCTCCCTACTGTCAGGTGTTTCAACATCTCATCTCCAAGGTGTCTAGTGCATTCGGGGGGGGGGCAACCTCCTAGTCCCCAAGGTTGCCTGTTTACATTCTTTCTGGTGGTCCTAAAGGCTTCAGTGATTTTCCCTCACCCAGTACCAGATCAGGTTCCCCTCTCCCCCAACTACACCCACTACCATGTCCACTTTCCCTCCCAGGTCCCTCCCTCCCTCCCCATTTGTGATTGCTTTCTTCTCCTTCCCAAGTGGGACTGAGGCATCCTCACTTGGGCACTTCAGCTTGTTGAGATTTTTGAGTTCTGTAGACTGTATCTTGGGTATTCTGTGTGTTTTTGTTTGTTGGCTAATATCCACTTATTAGTGAGTGCATACCATGCATGTCCTTTAGGGTCTGAGTTACCTCACTCAGGATGATATTTTCTAGTTCCATCGATTTGCCTGCAAAACTCAGGATGTCCTCGTTCTTAATAGCTGAGTAGTATTCCATTGAGTTAATGAACCATATTTTCTGTATCCATTCTTCTGTTGTGGGACATCTAGGTTGTTTCCAGCTTCTGGCCAAATAAGGTCACTATGAACATATGATGGGGCATCTTTTGGGTATATTCCTGAGAGTGGTATAGCTGGATCTTCAGGTAAATCTATTTCCAGTTGTCTGAGGAACCTCCAGATTGATTTCTAGAGTGATTGTACCAGTGTGCAACCCCACCAGCAATGGAGAAGTGTTCCTCTTTCTCCACATCCTCTTCAACATGTGTTGTCACCTGAGGTTTTGATCTTAGCCATTCTGATTAGTATAAGGTAGAATCTCAGGGTCATTTTGATTTGTATTTCTCTGATCACTAAGGACTTTGAACTTTTCTTTAGGTGCTTCTCAGCCACTCGAGATTCCTCTGTTATGAATTCTTGGTTTAGTTCTATACCCTATTTTTTGATTGGGTTGCTTGGTTTTTTTGGTGATTAACTTCTTGAGGTTTTTTGTTTTTTTTTTTTTAATATATTTTACATATTAGCCCTCTAGCAGATGTGAGGTTAGTGAAGATTTTTTTCCCAATCTGTAGGTTGCCAATTTGTCTTATTGACTATGTCCTTTGCCTTACAGAAGCTTTCCAGTTTCATGAGGTCCCATTTTTATGATTTCCCCCTGTTTTTCCACTTTTCTCTGTGAATATCCTAGTCTGTGATACTCGAGTTTTTCCTGCCATAATCCTTGAAGATATTTTTTATCTCCATAATATGACCTGCTATATTTGTTTTTACATTTTTCTACCACAATGTTCATTATCTTCCCATAGCTTAGTCACCTGAACACATGTTCATGTATGAGCCAGGAGTGCAGTCTTGAAGTTAAGTACTCTCTATCCACCAATCTCCCTATTACCCAAAATCCAATTACTATTAATCTAACTCAGGTGTCCAAAACATTGATGTTACCACTGGTTGGTATGTCTCTATATCCTCACAGCATCATCTTTCCTTGTTATTGAGATAGATGTTGATGGACCAGCCCAACTCCATCTTAAGATTAAAAGTTATTTTATTACAAGATCAAAATAAGTTCATTACTGTTTGCTGTAAAACTTGGGTTCAAGTTGTATTGACAAATTTTCTGGAATTTGAGATGTTATAAAACCTCAACCCTGACCTCCAGCCTGATAATATGAAATGTCCTTCCAAATAATTTTTGAAATGTTCAGTCCAATTTCTCAACCTTGGAAAACCCCCAGTCTTGCAATTTTTAAAGTTATATAAACCCTACAATCTCTTAAGTTCACTGTTATTTTTTTCAAACCACTTTTCAAGGAGATAACCCAGTTTGTCAGAAAATAAAGCTTGGTTAATTTGACTAAAAGGATTTGGATAATGGTCTTTACTCTTGTTTGGTGAGATTAACATTGCTACTGGGTGTACCACTGTATCGCCTTATTTCAAGGTGTTTTCATCAAAGCATAGTACTTTAGATCTTTGTAACATTAACTTAGATTTCCAGTTTTTATTTCAATCGAAACTTCTGCTAAGGTGAACCCTTCCAAGCATTGTTACCACATTTTATTACTTACATGAGAATTTTATTCATTTTCCTTTTCTTAAGCATCAAGTATTTGTTCTTGATTCAGATGTTTATCTTGCCCGTCCCCTCATAAAATTAATTAAATCAGTAGAGGATATCTGCAAGCTCTTTGCACCCAATCTGAGGACACACTGCCTCTCCTTGCTTCTTTGTTCAGTATCTTAATAATGTCCAATGCTCCCTTTATATTCAATATCAACAATGTAATAATTTCCTGTGAAATCATTCTATTTAGCAGGAAATTATTATGTAATATATCAACTGAAAGAAAAAAGGGAAAAAGACAACTATTTTTCTGTTCAATTATGCTATTTTCCTGTTTCCCCATTCAAAAAACTTCACAATGAGACTATCTATACTGACTCTATACTTACTGTTCAGTGTAAAATATGTTATTACTCAGATTTCTACTGCTTTCCGTCCCCACCACTCTGCCTTAGCATTGTCTAAGCTCCTCTCGATGTTTCATAAATCCTGATATACTAGTCCACAGTGTACAGTCACATCTCCCTTCCTTAACTTCGTTCAGTTGTCACAACTAATATAGATAAATAAGAATCATTAAAAAAAATAAAATTATGTAGAAAATTACAAAAATGGATAATCTAATTGAATAGATTTCGTGGTATATTGTAAAGGAGTTGAAAGCAAGATATTAGAGTATAAGCCTGTAGAGTAGATACACAGACTAATTAGACAGACACAAAGGTCATATGGACAATCCTCCACTTATGGCATTCTTCTATGGCATTCTATATCAGAATGGTGAGCATCTTACTGAAACAGTCCATTAGAAGCTGTTTGGCTAAGAAGCACTGATGCTTCACTTGAGCCCACAGGTTAACTAAGCGGGATGAAAGGTTAGTACCTCTATGTTCATTTTGTACCCATCTGTCTCTCTAATTTTGGCTGAGAGAACAGAGATAATTCCCTGTCATCAACCTTTCCTCGGGTCACCTTGGGTTCAATAAACAGAGCCTTACAGAACAGAACTCAACCTGCAACATACACATAGACAGATTAAGGCAATTATATGTGACAGTGAGGCTGCATTCTGCAGCAGAAATAATCATCTCCTGACAACTGATTTAGTTGACGGATATAAGGCCCTCTTGGAACCTTCTTCCAGAACCAGAACTTCAAAAATGAACAACAAGATCACATCTTTATCAGGGCTGTTTAATTATGTATACCTCCTGATGCTCTGTCCAAGTTCTTTCTATATTCATATTATGTCAGTACCCAGAAGATCAACTTGGAGTCAATGGATGGCTTTATCTGTACCTTTTCCTAATGTAGCCATATTGAATAAAAGTCCTCTCTCTATTTTTTATCATTGTTTTTCTCTTAATTGACTTATGGGAGAATGTATGGGTAAGACTCCCTTTAGGGAGCTTCACAAACCTAGCCTTCTGGTTAGATATATATTTCTTAATATATATCAGGTTAGATGTATATTTCTTAACTAATGTGTGCATATAATACATAAGATCCTTTAGAACATGCACAAAAACATTCCACCAATTTAATAAGCTATAAAGAATATCAAATGAGCTTCCATAATGAAGAGCTCTTAAAGAGGATACAAACACATGAAATCCAAAAACCATAAGGGCACTGAGACAAATCATAGTTCTCAACTCAAATAGAATATAAGTGACCATGCATGACCCATGAACATGCATTTTGGTTGCTATATGCCACAAAATTGTATTCCAACATGGAACCAATTTTGTGAATGTTTTATAGTTACAAAAGAAAAATCATATATTAAGAGCTCTATTAAATGCATTGGTAGGTATGTATGGTTATAGCAAAGTGAGAGAAATTCTGCTATAGTTTTGAAATGTTATCCAATGGCATTCTTAGCATTGGGGTTGATGAAAGCTTAGAATACATTCTGAATTCCTGATGGTGAAGGTGATGTTAAGTTAGACATTGAAGGCTTGTGCTAGCTTGCTGTTGAGGGCACTAAAGATATTCCAAGACAATTTGCCTCTGGATCTACATTTCAGCTCTCCATAATCATGAAGTTCTCATAAGTCAATGAATCTCTAGACTCTTTAACACAGGTATATCTTTTTAATGTTCATTTCAATCCACAAAGAGAATAGACATAAATGTATCCATGTGAAAATGAGTATATTCACTAGAAAAATCATATGGAATGAAGTATAAGGCCAAAATACTGAAAAGAAATCCACAGTAGATTTCATCAAAATACGTTGTACAAAGGTATGGGACATTGAAAAAAAGAAATATACTATTTTAAAAAGCCATTAGCCAAAAGATAGAACCTGAGTTTAATTGTGAGATAGGCTATCAGAGCTCTTCTTTCCTGCAGAAAAGAGGTCTGGGCCCTATGGTGTTTCTATTTTCTGCTATAGAGGAAGATTTTTATTCAACTCTAGGCTAAAGAAAATGAATTCTTGATGGTCCTTCATTTTCTTACAGAGAAAACAATCTTAGATTCCTGTGGGAAATAAGATCTCCACACACTCTGAGTCCAGCAGACTTTTTGTCTGAACTTTCATCACTGATAGGGTGGGATGGGAAACCTTTTATATCATTTTTTTCTTCATGTTTGGTACAGAAAATGCTTAATTAACTAATTAGCTGGATGGATTTATTTACAATGTGTGTATGCAGGGTATGTTGCCAATACAAAACAGTCTCATCTCAAAGAGGATAGGAGTTAACTTATTCTACAGACAAATATGAGTGTCCATGGCCTAGGAACACAGACTAAGTGAAAATTGCATGTTTCAATGTGGTAACAGCTTCATGAACTTCATATAATAACAGAAAACAAGAAAACCATAAGCTAGACATTTTTAAAGTTCATTGGTGGAATCATCAGGTAGGCAGGTTACTGAATAACAGGAAAAACTCCTTAGCCTTTTGGGTGTGGAAGGCTGTTGTCGGTTTGTGGATTTCAAGGGGTTTATGTAATTGTCACAAAGACGTAAGCTCTGTACAGGGTGAGTAATAAAGGGTCATTAAGGGGACCTAAAGATGGCCAAGATAATTTGCTCTAGATTTGCTACATTCCAACTTCTCCACAATGTTGAAGTTCGAATGAGTTCATCAGCCCTAAATTCTTTCCTAGAACTTTTATTCATTTTGTGCATGTGAGGTGGGGTAGTGGCACATGCATGACATGACATTCATGTGGAGGGCAAAGAACAACTGTTTTTATCTCATATCTCCCCATAGGAGATCTGGGACTACAGATGCCTATCACAGCATCTACCCTTTTATGTAGGTTCCAGGGATTTAAAGGCCATCAGTCTTGTGACTTTACTCTCTGAGGCATCTTCTCAGACCTTATTTTTAATTTTCACTGTTTATTCTATATGGTCCAATAGTCATGTAGACTATTTTCATTAAGTCACACATTTATGTTTGGTATTCTCTTGAACAACTCTCTACTATAACTTTTCTTCTCTCCTCTTCCCCTAAGTCCTGTTTCCTTAGAAAGCTTCACTTCCACTTAAACATCATATATACATATATGGCTTTATATACATATATAAAATCCAGAAATATGGGAAAAAATCTATGCTATTTGTCTTTCTGTGTGCCTTTTTCCCAGCCTTGAGTGGGCTAATCCAGACCTTGCTTTGCCATAGTCGACTAGCCCACCCAGGGTGGAGTCTTCCAACCTAGGTAAAGTCTATTGTCCTGCCACATCTGCAGTGTCCTGCAAGAAGCCACTACTTGCTGAGCAGCTGAGGTTGTCATCCTAACGAGATCTGGGCAAAGCCACAAGATCTTGGCAAAGTACAGGATAGGTCTCCCTCCCCCCCCCCTTTACATTCAGTCTTAAGAATTAAACATCGGGCCTTCATCAGAAACTTGGTCTCATCTCTCTCTCTTGTCCATCTTTCCGATGTATCCCCAGCTTTCCTTTCAGGAACCCGGTTCTCCATAGCCACTGGCGGCTACAGGTGGCACCAGAAGGAGTGACCTGAATATGGAAAGACCAACTGAGGGACACTGTCTTGATGGAGCTCCACAGAAAACAGAAGGAGATAGTATCCTGCACTATAAGCAACATACAGCATTGATGCTAGCGCTAGCCTAAAATTTCATTTTTTTTTAAACTGTTGTTGTAGGTGCAAAGGGATATGGGCTTAGTTAGAGCAGTGTTGAACCAACACTGATCCCACTTAGGGGTTGACAGTGGAAAATGGGACTGGAAAATTCTATACAAGCAATTGTCTACAGTCAAGAACTGCACCAGGTGAGAGTAGCAGGACATAAAATAAAATAAAATAAAGAGTAAAAAACATAAAACAACCAAAAACAAAGGGAGATGCTAGTTATACAAATAGCATGTGAGAGAGAGAGAGAGAGAGAGAGAGAGAGAGAGAGAGAGAGAGAGAGAGAGAGAGAGATGAAGAGAGAAGAAAAATGGATTTCAGAGCTCTCTTAGGGACAGAAGGAAATCGGGAGATATCCTGCTTCCACTCTGGCCCCTACAGGAGACATTCTTAATTTTGGTTACATCAAGATCTCTACCCTCTCTGTCCTTGGTACACCAATCTGTCCTCATTTCAATTTGTGTCTGTTTTTGTTTCATTGTCTAAATGACTCTTGTTCTATGTTTCATGTTGAAAAGAAAAAGAGGTTAAAACTTTATCTGCCGGATATTCATGTCTTGATTCAGTCTCAGTTTTCACAGTAGAGGCTGGTTTAAGTTGCCTGCACCCTTAGCCAGGAGTCAAGCACTGCAGAAGCCCTGCCAAAAAGCTGCTTTTAAAAGGGGTCAGCAGCTTCTTAAGTTCTAAGGCAAATAAGCTGACAGTTGTTTTTTTCTTTTAAAAATCTTTGCGATTGTGATTGTTGGGTTCAGCAAATGACAAAGTGATTTTTCTCTTGAAATTATAGCTAGAAATAGTAAAAATTATTTGTTTGGTCTAAATTTATAAGATTTATGTAGCCGTTTCATTTGGTTTCTGACTAGTTTTAAAGGTATTAATATGTTCTGCATGTCTTGGTCATAGAGTATTGGGTTATAAAGTATTGGGTATGATTAAAAATGTGTAACTCTGGTAACAAGAAAGTTAGCTTAAAACACATAACTCAGGGTTGAAATCATTTTAAACAACAACACATGGCATGAGCCAGCCCAGGAAACCAGGCCTCTAAATATACTTCTAAATTGGGATAATATTTTATGTAATTCTTATCCTACAAACTAGACTTATAATGAATATGATTTAAAGCAATATGTCTTCAATGAAGCATTAAAAGTTGCACTGTCATGCATTCATATATAAGAATTGGCAGCCAGACCTCGTAACATAAAAGTGATGCTTTTGGTACTGATTTTAAAGAGAATTACTTGTTTAAAATTGGGTCTTGCTTCCCAAAGATAATGTTATGCCTTAATATTTCAAAATAAACTTTAAAAAATTACAGTTAAATTGCCAGTGTTCCATTGGCTGCAGTTTGTAGTTTGATCGCAAGCTCAGGATTCTTCACTCACCAATATTTTGTAATTAGAATGATTACAAGACTAATAAAAGTTAAAAAAAAAAAAAAGCTGTGGCCAGTATGGGCCTGCTGCCCCTTATACACAAGCTTTATTGTATACAATGGTAGAAGCAAAATTTACCCCAAGATTGGAAAGGAGATCACACTAGACATTTATTTGGTATCAAACAGGCTCCTGATGAACTGTTTCAAGGAGTTTGTGGATAGGCTACCAAAAACAGCTAGTAGAATTTTCAGAGACCATCAAGCAAGGGTTCCTTTTGTTACACAATTGTCTTATGGGAATGCTAATGCAGCTACCTGTGGCCATCTAGCCATACAAAGCAAAACCAATCTCATGTGGATATATTCATCTTTGTGCAGAAATTGCATATAATCAGGGTGTAGCTATAGTTGATGCCTAGCAGGAGACTACAGTACAAATAGTGCTTTCACAGTGTCACAGTTATAAAGAATGTTATAAGTATAAATCATTTTAGGAAAGACTGTCCAAAAATTAGAGACATAGACAGACAGTGGAATTGCTCCCCTGAGAAATGCAAATCAAAACAACCCTGAGATTGCACCTCACACCAGTCAGAATGTCAAAGATCAAAAATTCAGGTGACAGCAGATGCTGGCGAGGATGTGGAGAAAGAGAAACACTCCTCCATTGTTGGTGGGATTGCAAGCTTGTACAACCACTCTGGAAATCACTCTGGCGGTTCCTAAGAAAACTGGATATAGTACTACTGGTGGATCCAGCAATACCTCTCCTGAGCATATAATCCAGAAGATGTTCGAACCGGTAAAAAGGACACATGCTCCACTATGTTCATAGCAGCCTTATTTATAATTGCCAGAAGCTGGAAAGAACCCAGATGCCCCTCAACAGAGGAATGGATACAGAAAATGTGGTACATCTACACAATGGAGTACTACTCAGCTATTAAAAAGAATGAATTTATGAAATTCCTTGGCAAATGTTTGGACCTGGAGGGCATCATCCTGAGTGAGGTAACCCAATCACAAAGGAATTCACACAATATGTACTCACTGATAAGTGGATATTAGCCCAGAAACTTAGGATACCCAAGATATAAGACACAATTTGCTAAACACATGAAACTCAAGAAGAACGAAGACCAAAGTGTGGACACTTTGCCCCTTCTTAGAATTGGGAACAAAACACCCATGGAAGGAGTTACAGAGGCAAAGTTTGGAGCTGTGTCGAAAGGATGGACCATCTAGAGCCTGCCATATCCAGAGTTCCATCCCATAATCAGCTTCCAAACGCTGACACCATTGCATACACTAGCAAGATTTTGCTGAAAGGACCCAGATATAGCTGTCTCTTGTGAGACTATGCCGGGGCCTAGCAAACACAGAAGTGGATGCTCACAGTCAGCTATTGGATGGATCACAGGGCTCCCAATGGAGGATCTAGAGAAATGTCCTAAGGAGCTAAAGGGATCTGCAACCTATAGGTAGAACAACATTATTAACTAACCAGTACACCGGAGCTCTTGACTCTAGCTGCATATGTATCAAAAGATGGCCTAGTCAGCCATCACTGGAAAGAGAGGCCCATTGGACTTGCAAATTTTATATGCCCCAGTACAGGGGAATGCCAGGGCCAAAAAGTGGGAGTGGGTGGGTAGGGGGTTGGGTGGGAGGGTATGGGGGAACTTTTTTTAAGAAAATCATTTAGGTTAATAATTTTCATTTCCCCGACAAAATAAATAGCTCTTTTTAAGCAGAAGGAAAAGAGTCGGACCGAAAGAAAGCAATGCCTACAGCACAGTCATGATGTTCTCAGTGAGAAATTCTTTGCCAAGATTAAGACAGAAAAGTATCTGAGAAACATGTAAGAGAAACTGACAGCTGCTACCTTCACTATAATGGGCCTGTAAAGCACACATAAGCACGGAGATTCGCCCACAGGATAGTCTGGAGGTGCAGGTGCTGCACAGAGAGAAAAGGCACAATTATCCTTTCCTGCAGGTTCCATCCACAACACAGACATTCCTGTCATTGGCTGTAAAGGCATCAAAGGCTAAACATGGAGTATAACTAGCTAAGCCTATCACTTTTATGATTTTTTTTTGGTGTTTTTATGGTGTTTGGTTGAATTTAAGGGGAAACCCTGAAAGTGGAAGTTTGAGAGTGTTGATTCATTTTTCTCAAGGGAAATGGACTTCCCACCTAAGGCTTTTCACAACTTGCTACTTGTTTTCTTTTGCTAAACACTCTCCCAGGTTTCAGAAGATTCAGTAAACATACTAATTTTACAAATGAAAAGAAGACAGTGTGGTAACTCTAAAATGGGATATTAGTATCTATCCTTAGCCTTTCTCCTTTTGGACAATGATTTTGGCATAAGAAGTGGCATCAAATCAGACTAATACTTCTGTTGGGACATTGAATCTACCTCAGCCTTGGTTCCTACACCTATAACTAATGTCTGCTGTTATACTTGGTCTAAAGTGTCCTGTTATAGCAATCTGAGTGAAGGAAGAAAAGTAGCACTTAGAATATATGATCCTATTCAAAGTAGGAAAAGCAAATATTCTTGCAGGAAAACAGTGTGATAGCACAAGAAAGCTTTCCATGGGGAAGACACTATCCCTGTAAATTAGAACAAATGGAAGTCTAGAAACATAGACACTCCTAAATGAATGTTCTATGCTGGCTTACTAAAACTCCTCTACCTGTGGAGGACTGAATTGCTACAGATTCAATGCCTTAATTACAACTAATTAATACCATGTCTAATACACTTAATTGGAAAAATTAAAAAAAATAATCCAATAAATATAACTATTAAAATTAAATTAACTTTAATAAGTGAAATAAATTAAGAAGTAAAAAGATGAATGGCAATGTGAAACCATATGTATTTCATAATGTTAAAGATATGGATATCACCTGGAAGGTCCTTGTGTTCTTAGGCAAGAATCATACCAGGGAAACAATGGTTAAAGTAGAAATAGATATATTTGTTAAGAAAGAGAAAGCAGTCTGAGAATAGTTGCAAGCTAGTGATCTGGAAAAAGGCCTATATTCAAAAGGAGAGGGCCATGAAGTTCATGGGCTTTTATAGGTCATTTACAGAGAACCTTCACTTTCCTGTGGTTGTAGTGATTGTACTTATCCTAGATATTCCTCTCACATGCTCTGTTGCACAAAGCCCAGGTAAGGATGGTTTTTCACTTTTTATTGTCAACTGCCTTCTATATGTTAATTTTGATATCACACTCTCTAGTCTCTTTTCTCCTGCTGCAATATTGCTATTAAAAATAGAAATTAATGAACAAAACTTTAAAAAGAAGTTAGTCTTAACTAGTAAAATGGAGCTATGCATGTTTTCTAGTTTCATTTCTCACAAATACTCTGACAAAAAGCAACTTTGAAAAAAAGGGCCATTATTTGACTCACAATTCTAGGTTGTCTATGATTGTGGGGAAATCAAGAAAGGGCTCAAAGCATCACATCTACAGGCAAAAGCAGAAAGAGAAAAAACACATGGATCATTGCTTGCTTGTTGCTCACTAGCTTTCTCTATTATTACATAAGCCAAGCCCCAAGGATGCTGCCCACAGTGGGTTGGGTCTTCCTATGACAACTAATAATCAAGACACACAGGAGGGACAAGCAACAGTCAGAGACAGCCAGAACACCTAACACCAGAGATAACATGGTGGTGAGAAGCAAGGGCAAGAACATAAGCAACAGAAACTAAGGCGACTTGAAATCATCAGAAACAAGTTCTTCCAGTACAGCAAGCCCTGGATACCCCCAACACACCAGAAAAGCAAGACTCTGATTTAAAAACCACATCTCATAATGATGATAGAGAACTTTAAGAAAGATATAAATAACTCCCTTAAAAAAAATAAATAAAAACCAACAACAACAACAACAAAACAGGAGAACATGGGTAAACAGCTAGAAGCCCTTAAAGAGGAAACACAAAAATTCCTTAAACAATTATAGGAAACACAACCAAACAAGTGAAGGGATAGAATAAAACCTTCCAGGAGCTAAAACTGGAAATAGAAACAATAAAGAAATCACAAAGGGAAACAACTATGTTGATAGAAAACATAGGAAAAAGATCAGGAGTCATAGGAGCAAACATCACAAACAAAATATAAGAGATAGAAGAGAAATTCTCAGGTTCATACAACAGTCAAAAATGCAAAATGCAAAACACTCCTAACACAAAACATCTAGGAAATCCAGGACACAATGAGAAAACCAAACCTAAGGATAGTAGGTATAGAAGAAAGTGAAGATTTCCAACTTAAAAAGCCAATAAATATCTGCAACAAACTTGTAAAAGAAAACTTTCCTAACCTAAAGAAAGAGATGCCCAAAAACCTACAGAATTGCAAATAGGCCTTCTGGCCACCATCTGCACCCGGGAGCTGAGGCTGTTCCAGAGCACGCTGTTCACTGGTCCCACCAGGAGAGAGCTGCTCCCAGGAGTGCTTTCACTTCAGGGTTCAGAAGTGAGATATCCACTTTATCCCCAATAACCATCTAGAGCAGGACCAGCAAGTAGCACATGGGGCACAGGAACAGTGGAACAGTTGTGAAAGTATCCTTCCAGTCACCATCTGCACCCAGAGCTTGGGCTGTTCCACAGCCCTCTGTACACAAGTTCCACCAGGAGAAAGCTGGTCTCTCAGAAGTGCTGACACAGGTTTACAGACCCACAGGAGGGACAAGTTCTAACCAGAGACAGCAAAGCCATCTAACACTAGAGATAACCAGATGGTGAAAGGTAAACACAAGAATCTTACCAACAGAAACCAAGGTCACTTGGCATCAACAGACCAAAGCCTCCCACCAAAGCAGGTCTTGAATACACCAACACATTAGAAAAGCAAAGTTCTGATCTAGAAATTACATCTCCTGATGCTGATAGAAGAGTTTAAGGAGGACACAAATACCTATCTTAAAGAAATAAAGGAGAACACAGATAAACAGTTAGAAGCATTTAAAAAGGAAACACAAAAAGCCCTTAAATAATTACAGGAAAATACAACCAAACAGATGAAAGAATTGACCAAAACCATGCAGGATCTAAAAATGGAAGTAGCAACAATAAAGAAATTACAAAGGGAGACAAATCTAGAGATAGAAAACCTAGAAAAGAGATCAAGAGTCATAGATGCAAGCATCCCCAACAGAATACCGAAGATAGAAGAGAGTCCCAGACATAGAAAATACCATAGAAAACATTGACACAAAATCAAAGAAAATGCAAAATGCAAAAAGATTCTAACCAAAAATATTCAGGAATTCCAGAACACAATGAGAAGACCAAACCTAAGGATAATAGGTATAGAAAAGAGCAAAAATTCCCACTTTAAAGCTCCAGCAAATATCTTCAGCAAAATTATAGAAGAAAACTTCCCTAACCTAAAGAAAGAGATGCCCATGAACATACAAGAAACCTACAGAACACCAAATAGATTGAACCAGAAAAGAAATTTCTACCATCACATAATAATTCAAACACCAAATGCACAAAACAAAAAATAGGAAAAGCAGTAAGTGAAAAAGGTCAAATAACAAAGGCAGACCTATCAGAATTACACCAGATTTCTCACCAGAGATGATGAAAGCCAGAAGATCCTGGTCAGATGTCATACAGACCCTAAAAGAACACAAATGCCAGCCCAGGCTAATATACCCAGCAATATTCTCAATTACTGTAGATGGAGAAAGAAAGATATTCCATGACAAAACAGATTCACCCAATATCTTTCCACAAATCCCACCCTTCAAAGGATAATAAATGTAAATTTGCAAAACAAGAAGGGAAACTACAACCTAGAGAATGCAAGAAAATAATCTCTTCTTTTAACAAATCAAAAAGAAGGTATCCATGAAAACATAATTCCAAATCTAACAGCAAAAATAACATGAAGCAACAATCATTTTCCTTAATATCTCTTAGTATAAATGGACTCAATTCCCCAATAAAAAGACATAGACTAACAGACTGGATACATAAGCAGGACTCAAAATTTTGCTGCATACAATAATCCAACCTCAGTCATGAAGACAGACACTACATCAGAATAAAAGGCTGGAAAAAATCCCCAAGCAAATGGTTCCAAGAAACAAGCTGGAGTAGCCATTATAATATAAATGAAATCAATTTTCAACCTAAAATTATCAAAAATATAAGGAAGGACACATACACATCATGCACATTTATACACATCAAAAGAAAAATATACCAAGAAGAACTCTCAATTCTTAACATATATGCTCCTTATGCAAGGGCACCCACATTCATTAAAGAAACTTTACTAAAGCTCAGAGCACACATTGCACCTCACACAATAAAACTGGGAGAATTAAACACACCTCTCTCAACAATGGACAGATCATGGAAACAAAAACTAAACAGACACACTGAAACTAACAGAAGTTATGAACAAAATGGATTTAACAGATATCTACAGAAGTTTTCATCCTAAAACAAAAGAAAATAACTTCTTCTCAGCACTTTATGGTACCCTCTCCAAAACTGAACATATAATGGGTCACATAACAGGCCTCAACAGATACAAGAAGATTGAAATAATCCTATGCATTGTATCAGATCACTACAGACTAAGGCTGGTCTTCAATAACATTAACAACAGAAAGCCCACATACATGTGGAAGCTAAAGAACACTCTACCCAATGATAACTTGGTCAAGAAAGAACTAAGCACAGAAATTAGAAACTTTTTGGAGTTTAATGAAATGAAGCCACAACATACCCAAACTTATGGGACACAATGAAAACAGTGCTAAGAGAAAACTCATAGCTCTGAGTGCCTCCAAAAAGAAACTGCAGAGAGCATACATTACCTGCTTAATGGCACACCTGAAACCTCTAGAACAAGAAGAAGCAAATATATCCAAGAGGTGTAGACAACAACAACAACAAAAAAAAAAAATACTCAAACTCAGGGCTGAAATCAACCAAGTAGAAACAAAACGAACTATACAAAGAATCAACAAAACCAGGAGCTGGCTTTTTGAGAAAATCAACAAAATAGATAAACCCTTAGCCAGACTAACCAGATAGCACAGAGACAGTATCCAAATTAACAAAGTCAGAAATGAAAATGTAGATATAATAACAAAAACTGAGGAAATTTTAAAAACATCATTAGATCCTACTACAAAAGCCTATACTCAACCAAACTGGAAGATCTAGATGAAATGGACAACTTTCTAGACAAGATACCTAAGTTAAATCAGGATCAGATAAACCATCTAAACAGTCCCATAACTCCTAAAAAATTGGAAACAGTCATTAAAAGTCTCCTAACCAAAAAAAAAAAAAGGACAATATGAGTTTAATGCAGAATTATATCAGACCTTTGAAGAATACCTAATGCCAATACTCTTCAAACTATTCCACAAAATAGTACCCAACTCATTCTATGAAGCCACAGTTACACTGCCTATTCTGTCTTTGAGATGGAAAGGTTTCTGTCTAATCAGGAACCTGCCATACTTTTTTTTTCATAAAGGACTTCATAAGAGATTTTTTCTACTTCTATCATGTTTAATATTCCAAATAGATTTTAAAAGCTGGTTGAGTGCATATTACTTTTAGCTTCAGAAGACATCATGTATATTTAAAAGGCTTTTACCTATTATAAATTATTTTGATGACTTAAAAAAGAGTGTATCTCAGAAAAATATTAAAACTTTACAATGTTTCTCCATTGTGAACACAAATTATAAGCTTTATTATTGTGTTTTCTACCAAAAGCAAATATAGTACAGACTGTGGTGGTTTGAATATTCATGATCCATGGGAAGTGGCAGTATTAGGAGGTAGGGAGTAGGTGTGGCGTTGTTAGAGGAAGTAAATCTCTCTGCGAGTTGGCTTTGAAGTGGTATGTTTAAGCTCCACCTAGGGTGGAAGAGACCCTCCTCCTGCTGTCTGCAGAAGATAGTTTCTTTCTGTCTGCCTTCAGATCAGGGGTGTAGAATTCTCAGCTCCTTTTGCAGCACCATATCTGCATATCCACTGCCATATTTCCAGCCATGATCATAATGAACTGAACTTCTGAAACTGTAAGCCAACCCCAATTATGTGTTATCCTTACTAAGATTTGCCTTGATCGTGGTGTCTCTTCACAGCAATGAAAAACCTAACCAAGAGAGAGGTAATTAAAGAGGAAAGGTATAGCTGTTCATCAGCCATGGATGAATTGGTTCTACCTGAAAGGGGTGGATGAAAGAAGGATGAAGCCAAGACAAAGTTTCTGATCAAGGCTCAAAGTTTAATATTCAGCACTGGGTTTATATAGGGACAGCCCACAGACCCCATCCTTTCTATCAGCTGGGTTGAGTTGCAAAGCAAGCTCAGTGAGCAGTCAATTCCTCAAAGCTCCTATAGGAAATTGCAAATGCAACGAGACCAGAGGACTCCAGCTAGGTTGTAAAACCATCATGTGTTTGTTTATCTTACTCAATGCTGAGGGAAGGGCACAATTCTCCCTTTTTTGTTGTTTATTAAAGATGAGCAGTTATCAGTAGCTGGACTAGGTCACAAGGTTTACTTGTTTTCCATAATCCTGTCTAGGGAATAGAGTGGCTAGGCAACCATGCTTGTCTTAGGTCGGTGTCTATATTGTTCCTTCTTACCTGTCATGGAAGACAAACAGATTTTTTATGTATGTCTCTGTCTTAAGTCTATAGGAGCTCAAGAATGCTCTTACCAGTCTCTGGCTACCAGCCTTCAAAAGAATACTCTTCCCCATTCAGACCAAAGCCACAAGGACATATGAATATGCACTCAATGTATTTCTTCATAGTGATGAATAACTGCCATGGTGAATAACTGATCTTGCTAAATGAGATTCTGTGTGAAGGCAACCAATCTGTTTATGATTCAAGGTCCAAAAGTTAAAAGCAACAATATTATAACTAATGGTCCAAGCAGTGTAGAAATTAAAGTTATAACCTATGGGAAAGTGGAGAGCCAGGATTCAAACCATCTCTGATTCTGTCCTTTTTCTCTTTTCCTTTTGACTAGTCCTTCTCAAAATTTAGCCATAGAATCCTTTACTATTCCTGAATGATCAATGTAAAAGTAACATTCTTCATGGAGGGGTGTAATAGTTCTCCCTGTTGAAGGAGTAAAAAATTAGGATCCTAAGCACATGCACTAACACTTGTTTGAAATTCAGATCCTGTCCAATTTTATCCACTGCAAATGTAACTTCATAAAGAACTATAACTAAATTCTTTGAAATTCTAATGTCTTTGAAAATGTCCAGAACCAACCTTCCAAATGAAGACTGTCATTTCCTTTTTTCAAGTATTGTATTCATTTCTAGACCAGTCCATGACTGAGTCAGAATAACTGATCACATTAAAGGAAAGAGTCATTATAACTTTTCCTTTTGATTAATTTTTCAAGTCAGTTACCACAGTTTCCATGTTCTCTGTCCCACAGGGTCTTGAAGCTTGAAGCAAGGCAGCTTGTCCATTCCAGGATATAGGGAAGCAAAGGTGGGTCAAGAACATATGTCCAACACAGTGTTCCTGTCACCATTGTCAGAGCACTCAGCAAGCTCACAGGTCAGCATCATTCTTTACCCCAGAATCAGCAAGTCACACCAGTCACTCTAGAAGCTAGCACACTCCTGCAGCATCCTGCAGAAAAACACAAACATGATCTCTACCCCATATCAAATACCTAATCAAGACCATGCCATATTCCAGGAAGTGGATGCTTCCATTTCACCTAGGCATAAGTATGCCTAGTTGTAGGATGCCATAGACACTCAGCAAAGAGTTTCTTGGCATCCAATTTTTAAATTTTAAAATAAAAACCATGATTTAAATAATATGATTTATGGGGATATAATTCCCCCTTTTTTGTTTTTTGTTTTTTATGAAGATATTGTTTTAAAGTTCCATGGATCTGTTCCACAATTCCTTGTCCTTTAGGATAATAAGGAATCCCAGTAATATGGGTACTATTACACTGTCTACAAAACATCTCAAATGCTTGACTGTAATAGCCCATTCCATTATCTGTTTTAATATGATTTGGAACACCAAGCATAGAAAAACAATGCAGGCAATGACCAATTGCATTTTTAGTTGCTTCTCCCATTAAAGCAGTTGCAATTAAAGAGCCTGAAAAGGTGTCAAGTCACATGTACATATTTTACTTTTCCAAAGTCAGAAATATGAGTACCATCAATTTACAATAATTGACTACGTATAAGTCCTTGAGGATTAAGATCATTATGTGGTACATGTAAAAATTGAGGACATTAAAGCCAAGTCTTTACAATTTGATTTGCATATTCTCTAGAAATACCAAATTATTGTCTCAAGTTATTACTATTTTGATAATGAATAGAATGAGATTGTTTGGCTAATTGTTCCTATGTAAGGCTTATAATCTGGCTGGTATACAAGTCTGCTGTGGCATTGCCTTCACTAAGGGGTCCAGACAATCCAGTGTGAGCTCTTAAATGTCCTATAAATTAAGTTCTCTTAAATTGAGTTGTATTTGCAAATAATTGCAACATTTAAGAATTAGCAGTATCTAAAAAAGGAACAATTTCAAGCAATTTTAAACCATGAGCTATATATTGGCTGTTAATATACAAATTAAAAGTTTGATTTTTCAACACTTCAAAAGCAATGGATACAGCTTGTATTTCAATAACTTCTGCTGAAGCAGGGGAAAGCTCAAGAGAATAAACATGTGATCTAATTACATATGTTTCTTTCCCATTAGATGAGCTATTTATAAATGCATTCTCTATGGGCTGCAGGTATAAAGTTACATGAAATACAAAAGCATTCATAGAGGCAAATTCTAATAACTTGTCTTTTAGATAATGATTATCAAATTTGTCTAAAATGTTTGCCATGCAACAGACCAAATATCAGTATTCTGCAATCACTAATTTGATTGCTGTTTGGAATAAGTGATAACCATTTCATCAGGTTCTAAAGACATTCTTTTCAAATTACTTTCATGATTCTATCCTACAATTCTGCACCAACACAGCCACAGCTTCCTAATAGGGTGTTCAAACTTAACTTGAAGATGAAGAAAGATGAGTCCATATTAATGGCCCCTTTTGCCAAAGAATTGCTGTGAGTGCAAACACCCAACAACTGATCATAGTCTATATAATATGTCTGTTGTTAACTAATAGCTTCCTCCACTTTCTGCAAAGCTATCTGTCTCTCACCAGATAATTTGAATTCCCCCCTTGAAACTATCAACATGAGGTGTAAGTCCTCATGTAGTGAGCTTACAGTGAGGTCTTAGCCAATTAGCATCTCCTAGAAGCTTTTGAAAATAATTTAAAGTAAGTAAACTGTCTTTTTTATTTGGATTTTCTGTGGCACAATTTGTTTAGGAAATAACTGAGGCCCCAAATATTGAAAAAGATATTGCCTTTGAATTTTTCTGGAACAAAATCTACTCCAAAATTTTAAAGCTCAATGTGTAAGAGCAAAGGCTTATAGTAAAATTTCTTCAGAGGGATTAGCTAATAAAATACCTTCCATGTAATGAATAATATACACTGAAAGATTCAAAGTCCTAACATTTTCTACTGGAGCAGAGAAAAAAAAAATTACATAATGTATGCTATTAGCCATACCTTGAGGCAAAACTTTCCAATGATATGGCTTCATGGGCTCTTTAAAATTACAAGCTCACTAAAAGCAAACCCTTTACAATCGTCAGGATGCAAAGGAACAGTATAAAAATAATCCTCCAAATCCATAATAATTCTATACGCATTTTTTGGAATGGCAGCTAGAGTAGGCCAGCCAGGTTGTAATGTCCCCACAAGTTCCATAGCCTCATCAACCTTTGTTTTGGGTTAATGGAAAAACCAATCCCTTGGAATTAAGTGAGTACATCAGCTCCAGTGTCTATGAATTCTTTAAAGCCCCCCCCCCACTTTTTTCTTCAATTAGTAATTTAAGGTTAGAACTCTTATTAGTAATAGACTGGACCCAGTACACATGACTGGACCCAGACTGAACCAAAGCCACCTTGTCCTCCCTCACTCTTTGCCAAGACAAAAGTAATGACAAACAAACCTCTGCTGAGGCTGCTCTGAGCTTTACATTAACTCAAATGTAAATGTTTATGGTAGTCCCCTGCAAGGCAGCAGCCATAGCCAGACCCTGGTTGTATGAGGGTCCAATCTCTGTCTCCAAAACTTCTAACAGCTGCTTTTAGCAGTTCATCGGAACCCTGTTAGATAAACACTCACTGAGATATCCATTCCAATCTTGGGGTTTAAATTTGCTTCTACCACTGTATCAAATAAAGCTTGTGTAAAAAGGACAGAAGGCCCATACTGTGCCACTGATGTTTTTAACTTTTATTACTCTTACAATCATTTCCACTTGCTTGATTTTTTTTCTTAATTACAAATATGGGTGAGTTATAATCCTGAGCTTATGATCAAACTGCAAACTGCCAATGAAACACTGGCAGTTTAACTATAATTTTTAAGCTTCTTTTGCAATATTAGAGCATACCCATAAAATCTGGAAGCAAACCCCAATTTTAAACAATCAATACCAAAAGCATTACTTTCACATAACAAAGTTTGGCTGCCAGTTCTTATATGTGAATGCATGACATTGCAATTTTTAATACCCCATTAAAGAGACACTGGTTTAAATCCTATCGTTTATATGTCTAGTTTCTAGGATTAGAATTACATAAAATATTATCCCAATTTAGAAGTATCTTTAGAGACCTGTTTTCCTGGGTTGGCTCATGCTAGGTGCTGTTGTTTAAAATGATTCCAATTCTTAGTTACTAGTTTTAAGCTAACTTTCTATTACTAATGTTACAATTTTCTAATCATACCCAATAACTTATAAGCCAATACTCTACAACCAAGATGTGCAGAACATATTTATACCTTTAAAATCAGTAAGAAACAAAAATAAAGTGGCTACACACATCCTATATATTTAGACCAAACAAAAATTTCTTGCTTTTTCCAGCTGTAATTTCAAGAAAAAAAAAAGCATCTTGTCACTTGCTGAATCAAATAAACACAATTTTTCTAGGAGAAACAGCCATCAGCTCATTTACCTAAGAACTTGAGAAGGTGCTAGCACCTTTAAGCACAGCTTTTACAATCAGCTCCTGGCAGGTCTTCTCCAGCTGTGCTTGACTCCCAGCTACAGTGCAGGTTAACTTATCAGTTTCTGCTGTGCAAATTGGGACTGACTTCTAAACAAGTTAAACTAAATCAAGGGATGTATAGCCAGCAGATAAAGTTTAAACCATTTTTTTTCTTTGCAAAATGAAACACAGCAAACAACATAACAAAAACAGACATAAATTGACACATGTGGACAAATTGGTGCACCAAGGATAGACAATAGAGAAGGAAAAGAACTTGAACCTGAATTAAGGGTATCTTCAGTAGGAGCCAGAGAGGAAGCAGGATGTCTCCTGATTTCCTCCTATCCCTAGGAGAGCTCTGAGATAGCTTATATCTATTTTCCTTCTCTTTTGATAATGCATCACTGACAAGGGACAACTGCTTTTTGAGACCTAATCTCTATTTCTCTCTTTTTCTCATGTCATTTGTATACTTATTGTTCCTACTTCTGGGAACCATGCACAGCATAAAGCTGCCTGAACTAAAAATTTTTCTAACATCTTTTTTTGTAAACCCTGCCTGATGCAGCTCTTGGCTGTGGACAAAAGCCTATATAGAAGCTCCCTGTCCCAATTGCACTGCAACCCCTATGTGAATTCTGTGTCAGGTCTACACTTGTTCAGCCTAGCTGTATCCTTTTTGCACCTCCTGCAACAACAGCCTCCAAAAATTAAACTTGATAACTAGCAGTAGCATTAATGCTCTTCATTGCTTACCACCATGCAGGATACCGTTACTTTTCTTACATTTTTGTGGAGCTCCACCAAAGACAGTGTTTCTCAGTGGGTGCCCCCCCTTTTTCAGTCCCCTCATTCTGTCACCACCTATAGCTGTCTGTCCAGCAGTCATGGATGAACTGGGTGTACCTGAAAGGGGGGCTGGAAATGAAAAAGGTTGGGAGGGAGGATGAGAGAAGGATGAAACCAAGCCAGAGTTTCTGATCAAGGCTCAAAGTTTAATATTCAGTGCTGGGTTTATATAGGGAAAGCCCACAGACCCCATCCTTTGTTTTAGCTGGATTGACTTGCAAGCTCAGTGGGCAGTAAATTCCTCAAAACTCCTGTAGAAAATTGCAAATTTGGTGAGGCCAGACTAGGTTGTAAAACCATCATGGGTTTGTTTAGCCTACTCAAGGCTGGGGGGAGGGCATAGAAAGGAATAAACCCCTAAAGAAAATCTATGAAAACACAAACAAATAAGGGAAGGAAATGAATAAAAACAACTCAATACCTGAAATTGTAAATAGAATCAATAAAAAAAGTCAAAATGTAGGGAACCAGAAAATAAAAGATTTAGGAACTCAAATAGGAAAGTCAGAGGTAATCTTCACCAACAGAATACAAAAGATGCAAGGGTAAATCTCAGGCATTGAATATACAATAGAAGAAATGGATACCTCTGTCAAATAAAATGTTAAATTTACAGAATCTTTGGTTTAAAACATCCAGAATCTGAGACACCATTAAAAGACAAAAATCTAAGACTATTAGAAATAGAAGAAGGAGAAGAAATCTCCGTCAAAAGCACAATAAATATTTTAAACAAAATCATAGAAGAAAAATTCACTAACTAAAGAAAGAGATGTATATCCATGTACAAGAGGGATGGAGAATACCAAATACACAGAATATGAAAACAAAATCCCCTTGGCATACAATATCCAAAACAGTAAAGATACAGAACAACAAAAAGAATATTAAAGCAGCAATGAAAAAAGAACAAGTAACATATAAAAGCAATGAGACATACTAGAATAACACCTGACTTCTCACTGGTTAGAAGGGACTGAACTAATGGCTTGAATAAGAGGTCCCAGATGTCAGCCCAAACAGCTCTACACCGCAAGGTTTTCAATCAAAATATATGGAGTAAATAAGACACATGATAAAAACCAAACTTAAGCAATATCTATCTACAAATTGAGTCCTACAAAAATTGCTGAAAGGCAAGATACAACCTAAATACCAAAGAAAACACAAGGAATAAGTAAATCCAAAATAGCAAATCAAAAGAGGGGAAACACATATACCAAAACCAATAAAGTAACAAACAATGCTTATTGATATCTTCCAACATCAATGATCTTAATTGTCAATAAAAAAAAAAAGACACAGATTAACAGTATGGATGCAAAAATAGGATCCATTCTTCTGTTGCATTCAAGAAACACACTTTGACATCAAAGATGAACACCATTTCAGGGTAAAAGTATGGACAAAGAAATTTCATCCAAATAGACATAAGAAGCAAGCTAATGTACACATTTTAATACCTGATAAAACAGGCTTAAAACCAAAATTGTTAAAAAAATAGGGAAGTACACTGTGTATTCATCGAAGGAAATATTCATTAAGAGAACATTGCACTTCTTTACACCTATGTACCAAGTACAAGGACATCCAAGTTCATGAAAGAAATACTCCTAGAGCTTAAATCACATATTGATCCTTACATCCTGATATTTAAAGACTTCAATATCATACTGTCTACAAAAGAAAGGTTATCCAGAAGTAAGAGAGATTGATTGGTTGGTTGAGTGAGTGAGTGAGTGAGTGAGTGATTCTGGAAATAACTGACATTATAAACCAAATGGACCTATTTACAAATAAGTACAGATAGTTACAAAACATTTCAGCAGAATACAAGAGAACACAGCTTTTTCTTAGCACCACATGAAACAGTCTCCAAAATTACTCACATATTCTAACACAATCTCAATATATACAAGGGAATTGAAATAACACCCACATCCTATCAGACCACTATGATTAAAGCTGGATAACAACAGCAAAAACAACAGAAAGCTTACAAACTCAAGGAAGCTGAACAACATATTACTGAATGAAAATGAGTCATGACAGAAATTAAGAAACTAGAGTTTTTCTAGAATTGAATCAAAATGAATATACAACATACAAAAACTTGTGTGACACAATGAAAGAAAGCGACGCTAAAACACAAGTTCATAGCACCAAGTCTCTACACAGAAAACTGGAGCAATTTCAACTTAACAGCACACCTGAAAACCCTAGAATAAAAAGAAGAAATTGCACCCAAGAGCATAGACAGCAGGATATAATTAAACTCAGGGCTGAAATAAATGAAAACAGAAACAAACAATGCAAAGAATCAAAGAACTGGTTCTTTGAGAAAATTAACAAAATAAACAAAGCCTTATCCAAATTGACTAAAAGTCAATGATATTCAAATTACCAAAACCAGAAATGAAATGGGGGAACATAACAATTGACACAGAGAAAATCCAGAGAATCATAAAGACATATTTTTAAAAGGTGCACTCCACAAAACTGGAAAATCTAAAAGAACTGGATAATTTTTTCGATAAGATACCATTTGCCAAAGTTAAGTCAAGATCAGATAACCAATTTAAACCGACTTATAGCCCTTAATGAAACAGAAGTGGTCACTGAAAGTCTCCCAACTTAAAAAAAAAAAAAAAAAAAAAAAAAAAAAAAAGGCCCAGTGCCAGTGATTTTTGCACAGAATTCTACCAGATTTTCAAAAAATACCTAGTGCCAACACTCCTCAAATTATTTCACAAAATGTAAGCAGGAGAAACATTGTCCAGTTCATTCCATGAGTCCACAGTTACCCTGATACCCAAACCACATAAAAACCTCCAAAATTACAGACCAATTTTTTTCTATGAGCATAGATGCAAAAATAGTTAATAAAATACTTGCAAACCAAATCCAGGAACACATCAAAGGCTCATTCACCATGATCAATAAGGCTTCATCCCAGAGATACAGGCAAATTTCAATAAACATAAACAGATAAATGTAGTCCACTACATAAACAAACCAAAAGGCAAAGACCACATGATTAACTCATTATATGTAGAAAAGGCCTTTGATAAAATCCAACACCCCTTCATGATAAGGTTCTAGAAAGATCAGGGATACAAGGTACATCCTGAATATATTAAAGGCAGTTTACAGTAAGCCTATAGCTAACATCAACATAAATGGACAGAAATTCAAAATAATGAGTAATTCCACCAAAATCAGGAACAAAACAAGGTCATCTATCTTCTCCATACATATTCAATATAGTACTTAAAATATAAGGTAGAGCAACAAAATGACTGAAGGAGATCAAGGAGATAGGAATTAGAAAGAAAGAAGTCAAAGTACTTTTATTTGTAACTGATATGATAGTATACATAAGTATCCCTACAAATTCTACCAGGAACTCCTACAACTGATAGACAGTTTCAGCAAGGAAGCTGTGTACAAAATTAACTCACAAAATAAATGAGTAGCCCTTCTATGTACAAATGACAAATGGACTGAGAAAGAAATCAGAGTAACAATACCTTTCATATTAGCCTCAAATAATATTAATGATCATGCATTTTTAACTCTAAGCAAGCAAGTGAAAGACTTGTAAGATAAAAACTTTAAGACACTGAAGAAAAAAGTGGAAGAAGATATCAGAAGATGAAAAGATCTTCCCATGTTAATGGATCAGTGGGATAGTAAAAATGCCCATCCTATTAATAACAATCTACAAATTCAATGAAATCCCCACCAAAATTCTAAAAAAAACAAAGTTCGCATATCTTGAAAGAACAATTCTGAGCTTCATATAGAAATGCACACACACACTAAAATAATCATGACTAATAAAAGAACTTTGAGAGGTGTCACTATCCCAGATTTCAAGTTGTATTACTGAGGTATAGTAACAACAGCAACATGGTATTGGCACAGAAACAGAAACAGTGATTGATGGAATCAAATTGAATAATCAGACACAAATTTACACACCTATGGACACCTAATTTTTTATAAAGAAGCCAGAAATACACACTAGAAAAAGAGCATCTTTAGTGCTGATCAAACTCAGCAGCTGCATGTAGAATACAAATATACCCATACTGACCACTCTGAATCAAACTCAAATACAAATGGGTCAAAGACCTCAACAGAAAACGGTATGTACTGAACCTGATAGAAGAGAAAGTGGGGAACAGTTTGCTAACATTTGCATAGGAGACAATGTTCTGAGTAGAACACCAATAGTAGAGGCACCAAGGTCAACAGTTTATAACCAGGACCTCATAAATCTGAAAAGCTTTTGCATGGCAAAGGGCATCATCATTCAGACTAAGTGGCAGCCTGCAGAATGGAAAAATATGTTTACCAACTAAACATATAGCAGAGGACTAATGTCCAAATATATAAAGAACTAAAAAAAAAAAACAATTAAAAATTGAGTACATATCTAAACAGAATTCTCAAAAGAGAAAACTCGATGGCTGAGAAACACCTAAATGTTCAATATCTTTAGACATCAGAAATACAAATCCAAAGCACTTCTAAATTTCATCTTACACCTCTCAGAATGCCCAAGATTAATAAAACAAGTGACATTTCAGCTACAGCATTCTTAGACATGTGCCAGAGGATGATTCATCCTACCACAGAGACACTAGCTCATGTATGTGCATTGCTGTTCTATTCATAATAGCCAGAAAGTCAAAATGACCTAGATGACCTTCAACAAACGAATAGAGAAAATGTGGCACAATTACATAATAAAGTATTTCTCAATCGTTAAAAAAGTGAGATCAATAAATTTTCAGGTAAATCTATGAAAATTTACAGTCAGAGAGAAACATCATATGTATGTGCTTATATGTGGATATTAGCTGTCAAGTCGATTACAACCAAGCTAACTGTATACTAACTTAAGGATGATAGCCTTAGCTGTTCCCATTCTAGCTCCTAAATAATTGACACAAAGACCTATTAAGTTTATTAACAAGCTTTAAGCACTATGACTGGGCAAATATCATCTATTCTAACCCTCTAAGCTATTTCTCAACCACATGGTCCTTTACCTTCAATTTGAGTCTCTCTCTATCTCACTCTGGTTCATGACCTCATGGAGAATCCATTAGTGACCTGCTCATAACAGCTCCTCATCTTTGCCTAATGGTCTCTCCACGTGGTTTCTCTATCTTCCTCCCTCTTGGTCCTTCTCTTACTTCTCTCTTCCTGGGACCCCTGGCTGGAATTGGAAGTCTACCCTTCCTATCTCCTCTGCCTAGTCGTAGGCTCATTAGCTCTTTATTAACCAGCAATAATTGGGGTGCATTCTTTACACAACAGTGACATAGGAGAAGGGTCAATAATCATGACAATGCTATCATATGGACAGTAACTATATCTCTGGACACAGATATCAGCAACTGAATATACACTGCACAAGATCAACACCCAACAACCAACAATCCATAAAACCACACAGGTTATTTATAGAGAAAGGAACTTGAGGGACAGATTGATGTAGGGGATAGATAGTTACAGATAGATGGGATAGGATAATATAGGAAGGTCATGTGGGAAGGGGGAGGGGATAAGGAATGCAGGGGAGACCACTAAAATTAAGGAGTAGGATGGAAACCTAAATTGTTGAAGCTTTCTAAAATGTATACATATATGAAGGGGCTCTAAATAAAATGCCCAAAACACGAGGGAGACAGAACCCCAAATGGGCATTTCTTATCATCAAATGAATCTTCTGGTACTGGGATAGGAATGCATCTAATTGAGGTGTTGGCCAAAGGAGTTCTATATGAATCTTTGAACAACTCAGGCTGTTGCCAAAATATAGGTTGCTCTTCACAAACCCTTTAGTCTACAATGCTCTCTAATTGATAGTCACTTGCAAATGAATAGTTTGTTTCTTCACACAAAGTCTCACTGGTGAAATATTCTACTCTTAAGATTATGCCCAACAGTAGACTGGGAACAGAAAATGAACTCAACACCATCACCATTGTTGGAGGTTCCTTTTCTTACATTATCATATTGGGAATTTTCCTCTTATTATTTTTATTGTATTGTATTCTCTCTCTCTCTCTCTCTCTCTCTCTCTCTCTCTCTCTCTCTCTCTCTCTCTCTCTCTCTCTCTCTCCTAAATGTATTATAGCTTCTAGTATAATGTGTTTATGGGAATCTTGAGTGTAAGAGTGAATGAGTCTCTGTTTCTTGAGCCTTCATTTGGGTTCATTTCCTTTTGTAGGTTTTCTTTTGTCCAATTCTGATGTGTAAGTTTTTGTTTGTAATATTGTCATAATATAATCTCTTAGAAGCCTGTTTGTTTTCTAATGAAAGACAAAGAAAATAGATCTGAATTGGAGGGGAGGTTGGAAGGAACTGGGAGGGATAGAAGGGTAGAGGGAGGAGAAACCATAATCAGGATATATTATGTGAGAAAACAATATATCTTCAATAAAACAAAAAAATTAGTTTATTATTTTTACTTCTTAAGAATTCACAAGAGATGAAGACAACAACACATGAACTCTCAGACTGTGACAGCAGGCATGAGAGTTCATATCAGACAAAATTCCTGCCCTGAGACGGGGACACGAACTCAGAATTCCACCCCTAATAAAGACGCTATTTGCAATTGATACTATTGGAAAAGTCACTCCAGTGACCCCTCTCTTTTAAAAAGTAAAAGGGGGAGTTGTGGGACCGTGAAAGGCAGCCTGTTTTCTGGTCACGCTAGGTTTAAACCCTGGAGACCCAGCAGGTGTTTGCCACGACCCCAGACACCAGGCTCCTGACATGAGGCCTCAGCTCTCATATTTCTCTGGCCATCAGTCACATAGGGTAACACCCCAAACCCTTGATATTCTGTCTGGACTCCACCCCCACAGTTACCTGGCAACAGCCAGGTAGGCCTGGCCCACTATAAAATGGGCTGTTTGCCCCCTCCTCCCTCTCTTACACTCTTCCTGTTGACTGTCTCTCTTGCCCTCTTGCTCCCTCTCTCTCCACATTCCCTTTTTCCCTCTCTCCACATGACCATGGCCAGCCTCTACTTCTCTACTCTCCCTCTCTCTGCCTTTCTCTGCCTCTACTACCCTCTTAGCTTCCCTTCCCAGACACTCCTCCGAGCCAAAGGTATTTAACATCAGGTGCGCCCAAAGAAAGCGGGGTACAGTTTTAAAACTCGTCACAACTCTCTGCCATGACAATAAATGCCTTAAAACCACGGACTGCCTATTCTCATTGGGACCTGCCATGGGGAACAATGGAGCTGGTCTTCCTCTAAAGAGCCGCATCTAATCTCTCACAGGAGGCCTCTGCATTCTCAGCCATGGTCTCCACCAAGCCAAGCCAAGCCAAGCCAAGCCGCCTGAGCAAGCCTAGAACACTTTCATCCCTGAGAGAACCAGCCAGAGCTCTCCTCCCCCTCTTTTCCCTTTGGCCCCAGGCTAGAGCCGGACTGCAGACCCATACTCCATTCTCAGCTCTTCCTCGGTGCCCAAGAATGAGAACCTGCAGTCCCTGTGCTCCATGTGGTCCCGGGTATCCCAGAGCTGGCTCCTCTGTGGCACCCAGTGTAGTCCAAGAATCCAAGCCAACTCCATCAGTCCACTGATACCTTAGCCTGCACTCCCCCAAGCCCAGAGCAGTGTCCTGCGGCTTCTCACAGCCCGATGCCCACACCAGTGCACCCAGTCAAAACTTCTCAAGTCCCTCCTTCATACAAGACCCAATAGGAAGTGTTACCTGTATTGAAGCATAGCTTGGGATCGCTTGGGATAACTCTAAGGTCGGAAGGCTCTATGGCTCCTGAGAAGCTCTCACTCATTATCTTCCTTTGTATTCTATTTCCTGATGGGAGGCTTTGCATAAAACAATTAACTTGAGTTTTCTGTGCAAAAGAGATGGAGTAGACAAATAATTATTAATTTAGTTCTTTGATAAAACTAGAGACTGAAAGATAGGTTTCCGTTTTAACAACAGTGTGTCTCCTGGTCATCTCCCTCAAGCTGTCTTGTTTCATTATATAGCTTGCTGGAATCTCTGTGGTTCATTTGATGTGCCATCATTAACTTTCAGCTAGATTAGGGACCTCAGGTCACATGCTGGTGCTCAAAACCCCAGAGTTTCTTCGTTGGACTTGCTGAACAAGATCAATATTATTTCCTTTACTTTCCTACCACCAGGAATTGTGGAATAAATACTCTTGTAACCATATTGCTTTGCCCTGTGAATCTGTATAAAAGAAAATACTAGATCAGGAGATATGAGCTCATTTTGTTATTCTGAGAGATTAACAGGCAGGATTTACAGTGTTCTCTTCCACCAGCAACCCTTAAGTGTGTGTGTTCTTCTCCACTCTTGTAAACATAGGGTGTACCACTTTTGTAGATCCTCTCCAACAGGCTGGTGAGTTTTGAGCTTTAATGAGCATCTTTTGCAGCTATGCGGGTTTTTGTGCTACAAGGCTAATTCTGAGGTTGTGATGCTCCTTGCTTTCTTCGCCTTCCTTTCTGACTTCACACCCTCCCCTTCATTCTTTATTTTCCTTAATCAATCTTAGGGACTCTTTGTTAAGAAAATATGCTACTAGGGGAAGTGTGCCGCAAGGGAGATCGTTCACCCTGTCACCCCAAGATTTTGAAAGTAGACAGGGTAGATTCCCAGAGCTCAGTGGCCAGTTTGCCTAGTCTGATCAGCTAGCGAGAGATCCTGTCTTAAGGGAGTGGCATGAGAAGTCCTGTGGCATCCTGCCTTGGCCTTTGCATGTGGAAACAGGATTGTTTCACGTGAGCATATGGTAAATGCATCACTACAGCCACAGTTCTTGTGCAGTTTATCAACGCTTACTTTTACTAATATTGTCTGTTAATGTTCAAAAACACACATCTGTATCTACCACTACAGAAGAATTGTGTTACATTTTTATTTGAAGGGTTCTTTTTTTCTTTGTTTTGTTTTATTTTTTAGAAGACTGGGTAGACAGAGAAGACAGGGTATCAGTTTATACAGACATAATATTTTAACGCCTGAAGTACTGTATTTTTTAATAAGAGAAGGAAATGATATACTGCATACTTCAGTTTAGAATATAGTGTTTTACATTTCATGAATATTTATCTGGGATAAGTGGTAGCAATGACTCACTGCTCAGATTTAACGTCTAAGTAAGATGAACTTTAACAAGCACAGTAAAGTAATGAGCGATAAAAAGATATCATCTTATCAGCCAAATAGTTCCTGAAGAGCAGTGGCCAGGTCTCTGAAATGATACTCAGTCTAAAATAAACAAAGATGTGGGCAGAAGATGTTAACTTACAGGCAATTCCAGTGGGCTGTCCTCGGGGACCTAGCAAATTCTATGTCATCATCGTCTGCTACTGCTGCCAGGTGGGACAGGTGTGTTTTATGGGATAAAAGGACTCTGCACCCCAGGTCGCTTGCGCGCTCTCTCTCTCTCTCCCTCTCTGTCTCCCCCGCTCTTTCTCCACCTCCATGGCTCTACTCCTGTCTGTCTGCCTTTCTAATTGTTTATTCGTCTGCCTCTACCCCTTCCCCAGGTCCTCACTCGCCTCCCTTACCCCAAATAAACCTCCTTTATTACGGATGTGTTGCATGGTGTAATTACTTGGGGGCATACCTTGGCATAGGCCCACCAGGCACTCTACACAATCACATTATATTTCATAACAGAGGACTCTTCTTTTTCTTCACCTACCTAATATGGCAATAGAAGCTTACCATACTTTTGAATGTCTGAGGCTAACTTTTTTCATTGATACATTTATAACATAAGTGTTTTTATTAAGAGACTTACCGATTTTCATTTTATGCATGTGAATGTTTACTTGAAGCTAGAAGAGGGTGTCAGATCCCCAGAAACTAGACTTGCAGGTGGTTATGGGCAGCCAAGTACGTGTGGAACCCAGGTCCTCTGCAAGAGCAGCAAGTGCTCCTAGCCAGCAAGCCATCCCTCCATCCCCAACATTTACATCTTATGTGAAGAATAAGCCTTTTATTCCAGTACCCAACTTAGAGGCTATTTGGCTGCAATTAGATAATTGTGTAAGAAGCTGGTCTGCTTGTCAGCAAGCCAGGGGAACTGTCTGTCTCCCCAGCACGGGGATAGGCAGCATGTGCCACTGCACGCAGACTTTCACGTGGGTGTTAGGGATCCAAGCTCAGTTACTGACGCTTGTGTAGTATGTTATTAGACTTTTAGTTTATCTTGAAGTTTTACTTTAGTAAAAAACGTAACAAAGGGTTAAATAGACTTCCTAATTGTTGCGGCCCGCCCTCGGTCCACAACACGAACGGTTCACTGAGAATGGCAGTTCCCTGCAAAGAGAGGAATCTAGACGGGGCGGAAGAAACAATGGAGTCAAGACAACATTCTGATCAAGACTCAATTTAATATTTCCAGACACTCAGTTTATAAAGGAAGGGGGAGGGAACCCAATTTCCCGCCAAGTAACTCAGGGTCCAGTAGCAGGACGAACACGTGTGTGACTCCAGGCAGCAGAGGCAGGTTCCAGCAGTGGGCGTGGCAGGACGAATGAGCCGGTAGCTCCACCCTTGAGCAGGCAGGTTCCAGGCTGGGGGAAGGGAGGCCACACCTAATGGTCTAGGTTCATCTTTTAATAGTCTGGACTGATGGTACTGATAACTTTCCCATTATCTTATCAACAAGTTAAAGTTTAGTTTTCTGACAGGAATAAGAATATTAAGTAAAGGGTAACTTAAAAGCAATTAATTTAATTGATATTTCCATTTCTAGGGAAGCAAAACACATATCCAAATATCCATTGGAAATGTGTTCTTAGTCTAGAAAGTGTGTGTGTTTGGTGTGACTGTGTGTGTATGTGAGTATGTGTGTGTGAATGTGTGTGGTATGAGTGTGTGTGATGTGAGTGTGGTGTGTGTGTGTGTTTGTGCTGTGTGTTTGGTGTGAGTGTGTATGTATGTGAGTGTGTGTGTGAATGTGTGTAGTGTGAGTATGTGATGTGAGTGTGATATGTGT
The DNA here is from genome assembly GCF_978045245.1 of Mus caroli. Taxonomy (NCBI): domain Eukaryota; kingdom Metazoa; phylum Chordata; class Mammalia; order Rodentia; family Muridae; genus Mus; species Mus caroli. The sequence goes on along the minus strand of NW_028227265.1, from coordinate 62,409,245 downwards.
GTGTGTGTGTGTGTTTGCTGTGTGTGTGTATGTGAGTATGTGTGTGTGAATGTGTGTGGTATGAGTGTGTGTGATGTAAGTGTGTGTGTGTGTGTGTTTGTGCTGTGTGTTTGCTGTGAGTGTGTGTGTATGTGAGTATGTGTGTGTGAATGTCTGTGGTGTGAGTGTGTGTGATGTGAGTGTGGTGTGTGTGTGTTTGTGCTGGGTGTTTGGTGTGAGTGTGTATGTATGTGAGTGTGTGTGTGTGAATGTGTGTAGTGTGACTGTGTGATGTGAGAGTGGTGTGTGTGTGTTTGTGTTTGTGTGTGTGTGTTGTCCATTATTCTTTCATCTTATTTTGTCTTTGTGTTTTGTTTTATTTTCTACTTAGCATTTTCATATAAAACCTTTTCTTGTAATGTTGTGAAAATGTATTTTCCAAATAATTTAATACTATTTTTCTCCAAAAAGATCTAGTTTCTTGTTCTTTGTTTTTTTTAAGTGTTTCTGTTTAAATAACACGAGTTTTTTTTTTCTGTTTAAACGCATATTCTTTTTCATCTAAGTTTTATAATTTTTCGTTTTGTTAAACCAGTTTTCACTTTTCTGGAACTCTGAGATGATGGGGAGCAGAGTTCCAATTTTATTTATTTTAATGTCATAACCAGGAGCCCAGCCCAGTTGTTATGTGATTATCTTTAATCTCTGTGTTGACCAGCTCTGTCCCTTACATGATTATCAAGTTTTTCAGGGCTAAAGAGACAGAGTCATGGTTAAGAGCACTGGTTGCTCTTGAGGGCATTGTGGTTCAGTTCCCAGCAACCACATAGTGGCTCCCAACCATGGGTAACATCAATTCTAGGGGGTTTAGTGCCCTCTTGTGATCAAGATAGGTACTGATGCACATTCATGCATAGAGACAAACATGCACACATAAAAAGTTCCACTTTGCATTTTTTCTATCTATTCGTTTTATAACTGTTTGGCAATATTAATGATTACTGCATTTTCTCTGTTTCATTAGCTAATTAGCCAGTTGTCTCTGGCTCTCATTAAAAATAAAGTTTACTCAGCATGTGGATGAGTTGTTCAGTAATTTTTACCACATTTTTTAAGGTTGTCTGTTAGATTAAGAATTGTATTTAAAATTTCTAAAACATAGGGGAAAATATGCCCTACATCAAGTAGAATTGAGTTTGCTGCATATATCATTCTAAGTTCACGTGATATTTTATTAGGGAAATGTACATTTGATGTTCAGTCAGCTTTGACAATTTTAAAGTGGATAATTACCTAAACAACTGGGTTTTTTTGGGGGGGGGTGGGTTTTTTTTTGTTTTTTGTTTTTCTTTTCTTTTTTTGAGAGAGGATGTCTCTGCATAGCTCTAGCCATCCTGTAACTCAATCTATATACCAGGCTCTAACTCAGAGATCCGCCTGTCTCTGCTTCCTGAGTGCTGGGATTAAAGGTATGCGCCACTAACACCCAGTTAATTGGTTTTATTAGAATTATGTGATACACAATCCCCATCAAAATTCCAACTAAATTCTTCAACGAATTAGAAAGTGCAATCTGCAAATTCATCTGGAATAACAAAAAACCTAGGATAGCAAAAACTCTTCTCAAGGATAAAAGAACCTCTGGTGGAATCACCATGCCGGACCTAAAGCTCTACTACAGAGCAATTGTGATAAAAACTGCATGGTACTGGTACAGTGACAGACAAATAGACCAATGGAATAGAATTGAAGACCCAGAAATGAACCCACACACCTACGGTCACTTGATCTTCGTCAAGGGAGCTAAAACCATCCAGTGGAAGAAAGGCAGCATTTTCAACAAATGGTGCTGGCACAACTGGTTGTTATCATGTAGAAGAATGCGAATCGATCCATACCTATCTCCTTGTACTAAGGTCAAGTGTAAGTGGATCAAGGAACTTCACATAAAACCAGAGACACTGAAACTTATAGAGGAGAAAGTGGGGAAAAGCCTTGAAGATATGGGCACAGGGGAAAAATTCCTGAATAGAACAGTAATGGCTTGTGCTGTAAGATCGAGAATTGACAAGTGGGACCTCATGAAACTGCAAAGCATCTGCAAGGCTAAAGACACCATCAATAAGACAAAAAAACCACCAACAGATTGGGAAAGGATCTTCACCTATCCTAAATCAGATAAGGGACTAATATCCAATATATATAAAGAACTCAAGAAGGTGTACTCCAGAAAGTCAAATAACCCCATTAAAAATGGGGCTCAGAACTGAACAAAGAATTCTCACCTGAGGAATACCGAATGGCAGAGAAACACCTGAAAAAATGTTCAACATCCTTAATCATCAGGGAAATGCAAATCAAAACAACCCTGAGATTCCACCTCACACCAGTCAGAATGGCTAAGATCAAAAATTCAGGTGACAGCAGATGCTGGCGAGGATGTGGAGAAAGAGGAACACTCCTTCATTGTTGGTGGGATTGCAAGCTTGTACAACCACTCTAGAAATCAGTCTGGCGGTTCCTCAGAAAATTGGACATAGTACTACCGGAGGATCCAGCAATACCTCTCCTGGGCATATATCCAGAAGATGTCCCAACCGGTAAGAAGGACACATGCTCCACTATGTTCATAGCAGCCTTATTTATAATAGCCAGAAGCTGGGAAGAACCCAGATGCCCCTCAACAGAGGAATGGATACAGAAATTATGGTACATTTACACAATGGAGTACTACTCAGCTATTAAAAAGAATGTATTTATGAAATTCCTAGTCAAATGGATGGACCTGGAGGGCATCATCTTGAGTGAGGTAACACAATCACAAAGGAACTCACACAATATGTATTCACTGATAAGTGGATATTAGCCCAAAACTTAGGATACCCAAGATATAAGATACAATTTGCTAAACGCATGAAACTCAAGAAGAATGAAGACCAAAGTGTGGACACTATGCCCCTTCTTAGAATTGGGAACAAAACACCCATGGAAGGACTTACACAGACAAAGTTTGGAGCTGTGATGAAAGGATGGACCATCTAGAGACTGCCATATCCAGGGATCCATCCCATAATCAGCTTCCAAACGCTGATTTGCATACACTAGCAAGATTTTGCTGAAAGGACCCAGTTATAGCTGTCTCTTGTGAGAATATGCCGGGGCCTAGCAAACACAGAAGTGAATGCTCACAGTCAGCTATTGGATGGATCACAGGGCTCCCAATGGAGAAGCTAGAGAAAGTACCCAAGGAGTTAAAGGGATATGCAACCCTATAGGGGGAACAACAATATGAACTAACCAGTACCCCAGAGCTCTTGTCTCTAGCTGCATATGTATCAAAAGATGGCCTAGTCGGCCATCACTGGAAAGAGAGGCCCATTGGACTTGCAAACTTTATATGCCCCAATACAGGGGAATGCCAGGGCCAAAAGAATGGGAATGGGTGGGTAGGGAAGGAGGGGGGTATGGGAGACTTTTGGGATAGCATTGGAAATGTAATTGAGGAAAATACGTAATAAAAAGTATTAAAAATTTTAAAAAAAGAATTATGTGATACACATAAATTTTCTTGCTCTGGCTATCTATCATAGCATTTACCTGCAGAGTAAGGATACTCAGTAAAAATATGATGTAAGACACACATATAATACAAAATTTACTAGGAGTTAGATTTTATAATATAAAATCTAATATATATATATATAATATTAGATTTTATATAATCTATATAATATATATATAATATATATAATAGACATATATAAAGCATTCAATATGAAACCAATGTAAAATATTTAACAGTGGAGCTGGTAGACCTTTACTTATCCTGAACTTTGAAATCTACTCTGTGGTTGTTTGTACATTTATGTGTTTCTTTGTTTATGACAAGGTCTTCTCTGTGTAGCCCAGGCTGGAATCAATCTCACAATTGTGACTCAGGCTCTCAAGACAAGGCCTAGAGACATGAGCTACTGTGCCCAGCTCTAATGCTAAATTTGGAAAGCCTGCCTAGGTTTGAATACAAATCATTTTGACTTTTTAATAATGTTAACATATCATTCTTTACATCTACTTAACTAATATATAATCTAATGAAACATATATATTACTATCAAGTTTTCCAAACACATAAACATAACATTTACACTTGTTAGTTAATGGATATTTTCTAAAGTTGGCCAAATATTACGTTCAGTAATTCCATTTGATTCAATGTGTAGATGTTAACAATATATCATAATGACAGTGATGCTAGAAATCATGGAGCAGTGTCTTTTATTTTTCATAGTAGTCAGACCTACAGGCTGCATTCCTGTGTCAAAACTCACCCTACTGAAAGCTGAAGGTAACCTGGCTGCATATGAAATAGGTTCCAAAGAATTACGTCTACAGTGCTGCATTTAATTTGAAATATTTTCTAAATAGCTCAAATGCCTTCTTAAAAGTTATTCATTTTTATTGCACTCAGATTTTCCTCAATTAGCATATTTCTTTGAGTATGTACCAAAGGTTGTAGAGAATGACACTGTCACGGATTATCATCTCATCTATGCATGTATGTATTGTATGTATAAGATAGTGAGATACAAAGCTAGTCCATGCACACAATGGATATGCAATTCTCAAAGGGGTCATGACCCACAGGTTAGACCTCAGGCTATCAACCTGGTGTGACAAGGACCTTTACCCACCGAGCCACCACACCAGTTTGGACTGCATTTAAGATATTTGTTTTAGTTAAAATGGAAAAAAATTATACCTCATAGAATCTAAATGTTTATCCAAGCGTGTTTAAATACACAAATTTTCCAACTTTCATACAATGAAATACCACCTAGCAATTAACAAGAACATAAAATACTGATGAATTTAACAGTTTTTGAAGCATAAGAAGGCAGACTCAGAAGAGACCACACTGTTACCATACAAAGATCCAGAAAGGAAAGGAACCCTCTGGGATGACAAAAGTATTCCGTATTGCAAGCAGTGTGATGACTGGGAGGCTGCATTCCTGTGTCAAAACTCACTGAATCAAATCTTTCAAATCTATATTTCATTGACAAAAAGTCATGAATAAAATGTGCGTTTTGATAGGCTATGCCATATGCATCTGTATATGTATCTTTCACCTAGCACATCATCTTCCTGTGAACTAGGGGGGAGCAAATAAAAATCTAATGCAAGCAACTGTAAAGACGGCTTGAGGTTTAAGGGTATGTATTGTTCTTATAAAGCAGTGGTCCTCAGCCTGTAGGTCAGGACCCCTTTGAGTGCTACATATCAGATATCCTGCATATATAATTCATTACAGTAGCAAAATTACAGTTATGAGGTAGAATTTTATGCTTAGTGGTCAGCACAACATGAGGAACTGTATTAAAGAGTTTTAGTGTTAGGAAGTTTGAGAACCACTGTTGCAGAAGATTCAAATTCTGTTCAAAACACTCATATTACCTAGCTCACAATGGTATGTTATTCTAGTTAGAGAAGACCCAACACCCTCTTCTGGCTTTTACAGGTATACACATAGCACACACATGCATGCGCACTTGCATGCTAACACACACACACACACACACACCCCTCTAGTGGACAAATAATAAAAAGGATTTTTTTTTTAAAAGCATTTTAAATGTTCTGCAGGACACATGTAGAAATTAAAATTTGCTAGGTAATCAGGTTTTTTAGGAATAAGGACAAACCAGGTGTGATCAGCTATTTTAAAATGAACTGCATACTGTGTTCACAATGTAAATTCATCTTAGACTCAATGGCTAAGAGTCTCTCTCAATCATGGTGGACTGGCTCGCTGTTGGAGCCACCCTTGTATTCCTACCTAGGTCGCTTACGATTCGGTGTTTGCCTTCACTTTGTGTTCAGGCTCAAGCTAGACACAGAAGGTTGAGCTTGCTCAGGTTGTTTCTTCCCAGCATGCATCACTCCCCGAGACTGCATGGGGCTTTCTCTCTCTAACATCTGACAGAAATACCCTACCAGATTGTGCCAACCAGTAACTCACCCTCTCGTGTGTTCGCTCTAACCCTTGGCCCATCTGCCCAGTTCTTTATCTCAATTGTTGCTTTTCAAAAATAATTTCCCATTTATATTTTATGACCTCATTGCCTTCTTCCCGATCCAATATCCTCCTTATCTCCTCATAGATATTGAAACTACTCCTCTTAAATTATTGTTTATTGCATCTTTTTAATTCAACCTTATCTGCTCTGGTTTCTCTTTCTCTTCTAGCTGTAGCACACCAAATATTTGTTCTATTTTCCTGTGAGTTTGCATGCCTTTTGTAGGTGTCCATTGCAGTAGATTTTGTTTGAGGACAACTGAGGAGAGACTAAAACCAGATGCTCATATGAGTCCTTCTTGTTAAGTGTGAGGTATAAATAAATAGGATCCTGGAACAGAGCCTAGAGCATCACAGCTATTCCACTGTAGAGCTACTTTCCTTTGTTCTTAAGATACAGGTGAATGGGGTGGTGCTCTGGACTGGGAGAGTGATTGTCCAATTTAATCTCAGATATCCCCATGGATAATTTATGTGTCTTGGCACCACTTACTGAGTATCCTGAGGAATATAAAGGAAAGGAAAGAAACAGACACACACAAAAATAAGTAAATATAAAATAAATCTATTGACTTACAAGCATCTATGTTTGAAAAGAGAAGATACATTTGAAGTATACTTAAAAAAAGAACACTTAGCACTGTTTCTAAGGGAGTTGGAGGAAGAGCAAGAGAATGCTTAGGCAGATCCAAGTAGACTCACCATAAAATAAAAAAATAATAATAATAACAGAACTGCAGGTCCAACTTTATGTGACATTTAAAAGGATACTTTTAAGTATAAACATTTAAGCTTCGTAAGAAGGAAAAGCATTAGTATCTTTAAAATACTTTAAGTTGCAACAGAAATTTCTATACAAAATAAGAAATGATGTATATATTGTAAAATGATAAAATTAATATGTATCTCATGATTTTAATTTTAAAATATTTTAAACACAGACATACAATATGGAAAAAGAAATAAATCCCGTTTAGTTTAAAATGTGAAAATATGCTTATGTCTTATGCATATTTTAATCCATATGAATGAAATTCCTTGAATCATGCATTCACAAGAACACATGAGATTACTTTTAAATATTGTGAAATGACAAGTGATTAGAAATGTTAATTTCAGAAGAGGAAGACAGCTCAGTGGCTACGGACAGTTGTTATCAAGTATAATGACCTGAGTTGACTTCCAGGAGCCACTTGGTAAAAAGAGAGAATATACCACAGAAAGTTATCCTCTGCCCTTCATATCTCCATACATGCACTCACACATATGTGTACACACACACATATACAATAAGTGAATAAAGTAAAAATATTTTAAATGATAATTCTCTGACTTCATCATTACATTACCTATGTATCACAACTATATCCCAATGTGCAGTGTGTTTAACTTAAAAGAAAAAACTAGAAAGGCTTAAGAAAATGAACATGTGCCGGGCAGTGGTGGCACACACCTTTAATCCCAGCACTTGGGAGGCAGAGGCAGGCAGATTTCTGAGTTCGAGGCCAGCCTGATCTACAGAGAGAGTTCCAGGACATCCAGAGCTACACAGAGAAACCTTGTCTCAAAAAACTAAACTAAACTAAAATAAAATAAGAAGAAAAGAAAAGAAAAAAAAAAGAAAAGAAAATGAACATGTTAACTGCCTTGATTTGATAATTATATACTGTGTATTTATAACTATTACATGGTACCTCATATACTTCAATAATTAAAATAATAATTTAAAAATCAAACAAATGGCCGGGTGTGGTGGCACACGCCTTTAATCCCAGCACTCGGGAGGCAGAGGCTGGTGGATTTCTGAGTTCAAGGCCAGCCTGGTCTACAAAGTGAGGCCCAGAACAGCCAGAGCTATACAGAGAAACCCTGTCTCGAAAAAAAAAAAAAAAATCAAACAAATGTTTCATATAAGATAAAAAGTAATTTATAATTTTCTACTGTTTTAAGAAACTCAAAGATCATTATTATGAAATGCAAGAGACTTTAATATTCCAGCTGGGTAGAGAAGTTCAGATGAGACTTTCAAATCAAGAGAATCAATCAGCAAAGAAACTAACTAAAAATAGTGCAGGTTGCATATATTGATTTATGAATGTGCACATGCTTATATATTATGACTCTTAATTTGACTTGAATAATTTTATTTAATAAAACTTCTTTTTGTCTGTACCTCATGAAAACCACAGACAGTATACTATCAATGAATTGTCTTCAGTACAAAATGTACCATTTTCATTTTATGATACCACAAAACAGCTATTTAATTTCAGGATCTTGTGCATCTAACTTGTTAGTACATTCTAAATTAAACAGATCGCAAATTTTTTCTTCCTTGTTTTCAATATAAAAAGAGGCCAAAGCATTTGCATATGAAATATATTATCTGTCATGAAATACTTATTTCAAAGCCAGTTTCAGCAGGCAACATTTATTCAATCATGCTGTCAGAATGTGAAAGGAAATTTAGTGACAATTTTATTTAAGAACATTGTCATCCTGGTTCTGGAGAAACAATCCGGACACTATTTCTGCCAAGGAGATTGAGGAAGCCCAAAGCCAGTTATGCAGATTCATTCCAGCAACAACCCAGACTCAGATGGACTCAGACGTCATTCAAGGACACGTTTGTAATGACTTTCCTCTACTGTGACCATTTTTGTAATTGTGCATTTAAAAGGAAAAGTTATATTTTTCAACCCATTTAACACCAGGAAGAAGATAATGAGACTCAGGGGTGGTTGTTTTGACAATAGCGGTGAAATTGTTAAAGATTTTGATGGAGAAATGCCATTTTCCCCACAGTGAGCATTATTTTTCTGGCAGCTTCATTTCTCATCCAATTGTCTTGGTTAGTGGTAATAATGTGCAATATTAGGAATATATTATGATTATGTGACAAAGGTTCTGCAGGCTTTGAATTTATAAACACCAAATAAATAGCATTAACATAATTCTGAGCTATGTGAATAATAGATGCAAGATGTACATAGGGGTGTAGAGCTTTTAAGATTTCCTTCATCATTTAGAGAAAGATCATTACCCTTTCCATGTTCCCAAAAGCAGGAATCTCCTAAAAGTAGCTGAACAATGTCTGCTTACCCTGTGTAGCTACTTTATCATTATTTATATGGTCCTCTTCTCCCTTTAAACAAACAAGCCAAAACTCATAAACAAGAAAAAGAATAAATTTGCATTTTTGTCCAGCTTTTATCTTCATTTCCATGAAAGGATTGTGCGGCCACATGCTACTCTCTCTAAGCTGAAGGGACAAGTATTCTGCTGCCCTAGCTTGTGAAAAGCTTTGATTCCTTTCTCTTGCATCATTGTCTTGAATTAATAGATAAAACAACAGAAGTAGCGAATTTACAAAGAGCTACAGAAATAATATAAAATAAGTGAATACAAATTGCTATAGATTACAATGTCTTTTCTTCTATTATCAACATTATAGAGATTATATAATCAATCACTCATACAACTAAGTATCTAGGTGATATTTAAGTAGCCACATCTAGTTGCCTTATGAGAAGTATGTTAGTTTAAATAAAAATGGTCCCCATAGGCGCATAGGGAGTGACACTATTAGAAGGTATGACCTTATTGGAGTAGGTGTAGCCTTGGTTGAGGAGGTGTGTCACTGGGGGTGTACTTTGAGGTTTCAGATGCTCAATCCAGGCCCAATGTCTCCCTCTCATCCTGTTGCCTACCTATCTAGATGTAGAACTCTCAGCTATCTTTCCAGCTCCATGTCTGCCTGTGTGCCACCATGCTTCCAACTGTGATGGTAATGGAGTAGATCTCTTTGAAACTGTAAGCCATTTTCCTTTATAAGAGTTGCCATGGTCATGGTGTCGTTTCACAACAATAAAAACCCTAACTAAGACAGGTAGGCTACCCAGTAATTCTTAGAGAATATTCTGCAGTTGGTAAAGAATGAATGTATCATTTAGAAAGGATGCAGACAATTGTTGAATTGTTTCTGACATAATCAGGTAATAGTCTGAAGTCTTGGAAGTCATCCTTGCTAATCACCCACTCTGCAGCATAAGGAAAAGCTAGAACCGAAAGCTCTAGACTTGCTGGGTACCCAACTGCAATTTGAATTTTGAGAAAAATCACAAAAGATTAGCCATGAGACTCTGTTAAATAAATAGAAGACACTGGAAAGGGAACTAGGGAAGGCATGGAAAGGAACCAATGATAAAGGAATGGAGAAGGCACCTAAGAATAGATAAGAAGAGAATAAATGCTATTAATGCATATTATATGAGTGTATGGAAACTTCATCGTGTGGTCAGGGTTCCATGGAGGCTCTTTATTGACATTATTTCTACGGCCTGAATAGAGAACTAACATCCCAAACTACCCAAAACTGAAAGGACTTAATCTAGTTAGGTCCATCAACTAGAACCAATCTTTAGGCTAGTGGATCCACTGCAAGCTGCACTAAAAAATAAGAGGAGTAATTATTCCATCAATGAAACAATTTCCTTCCCAGAATTTTACTCTTGATACAGTTATTTATAAAGCTGCAGCCCTGGGCTGTTAGTCTGCCTGCTTTTCTGGATTAGCCAGACAAACTTAACTTTTCCTTCTCTATCTCTTTCATAAGCATGCTTTCCTTAGCTCTTTGGGCACTCCTGCAAGAGACCTCCCTCCCCATCGTGTGGCTGCTTGTTCACCATATGGCTGACTACGGCCATGCAATTTTAACTGAAGTCTATGACTTTTTCTTCTTTCTTTTTTCCATCTTCCTACTCTGGACAGCAGCTGAAGTTTATGCCTCCCGTACAATTTATCTTTTAAACTCCAACCATGTTTTACTCAAGCTTCCTTTTAAGGCCATCCTTAAATTACTTTATTAATGAAATTAAGAATCCCGGGAAGGAAGCCCAATGTCCCTGGTAACATGATAATTGTACAGGACTCCCTCAAAATTTCTAAAAATAAGAAAACTACACACATTGTACAATTAATACATGTGAATATATATATATATATATATAATGTAAAATGTAATACTGTTTCTTTCACTGACGTGGAAAATGTAGCAATCATCCTACATGAATGTATCATAGCATTTGTGCTTCGAGGAGTTGTTTATTTTGGGGTTTTGCCTTACGTGGATTTTTTGCTGTTTGTTGTTTAGACAGGATCTCACTCATCCCAGGCTGGCCTGAAACTCTCTTTACAACTAGAGATGAGCCTCAGACTTATGGCCATCCTACCTCCTCAGCTTTGGGATGATTGGTAAGAGCCACCATGCCCAGCTTGAACTATATTAATTTTAACATATTATATTTTCTGGAAATGCCTACTAAAATTTAATCAGACTTACATGCCTGCCGTTTGGATGCTAATCCTATATGTCTCATCAGATTAAAAGCATGCTTAGCAAATCAAAAAAAAAAAACATGATTGTGGAAAGCATTTACTATCTATGGTTATACAATGTTTATTTTCTAACTGAATTTCTAACAATATAAAAGATTAATGGAAAATAGCACTTATATGACATGTTAAACAGAAAGACAAAATCCCATATTATTTATTTTAAGACCATGTTTTTAATTTGTGTGTGTGATGCATCTGCACACTCAGGCTTTCAGAGGCAAAAGGAGAGTGTCTGGTGTCCTCCTCTATTACTTCTTAACTCAGTCCTTTAACAAAAAATCTCTCTCAATCTAGAACTCATGCTTTTTAGATAGGCTGGCAGCCAGCAAGCCAAATGGTCCTCCTGCCTCTGTCTCCCACAGGTCTGGAATTACAGGTGTATACATGTCCAGCTTTCTACATGCATGTGTAACTCTAACCTCAGATCCTCATGGTTGCACTTCAAGTACTCTTAACCATGAAGTCATCTCTCCAGCAAGACTCACGCTTTAGTGATTCTACTTACCACCTTTTTCACACTCAGCGTAGGTGCACAGAGCTGCATTGTTCCTCATCTAGAAGACCGGGACAACTTGCCACATGCTTCCAGTGATGCTCCTGGTCTCAAAAGTTTATTCAGGTAGATTGTAACTGAAAGTAGTGCATTAAGTATAAACACATGACCATAGGATAGGTTATAAAGATTGATGCATATTAAAAAACTGTACATTATACCTTTAACAAAGGATTAGAGAAGAAATCATAAAACATGGCAGGATCAAAATATGCATGTAACTATACATTGGATATGGTACAGAGGTAAAATAGCATTTCTTCAAAAAAGCAAACAGCCTAAAACTAACATTAAATCTTTAAAGTGGAGGTATGCATGTAAGCACACATTGTATGAGCAATAAAGAGGTTAAATATCACTGTTTCAAAATTCCACTACCCAAAACCAGGAAATAAATCTTTAAAAGAGGGCAATGGTTTAGAGAGATGACTCTGTGGTTAGGAGCACTTGCTGCTTTTCCAGAGATTCAGATGCGGGTTCCCAGCACCTACACCAGGCACTGCACAATTACCTGTAACACCAGCTTCAGGGGATTTGATCCTCTCCTCCAGCCTCCGCAGATCCTACCATGTATGTGGCATAGACTCACACAGATACACAGATATACACACCAAGAAAGTCAAAGTCCACATGTTTTCATCTCATTTGTTGATTTCAACTTTGGCTCTTCAAATATGTGACTAGCCACGGAGGTCAGGAAACAGAGTAAAGGACCATGGGATCTAGACAGGTCATAGGCCCTAGGGGAGAGCTTATTCCACTAAATGGTCACAGTGTTAAACCAATGCCCACTCACTTATCACTATACCATGCATTCACTCATGTGTCAACGGTCATCAGAAAAGCTTGCTTCTTCAAGAGATGGCAACTAAAGCAGAGAGTCTCAACTGTCATGGCACAGAGGATAAAAGACTTCAGAATTCTCCGTTTTAAACTTCTTCCTCCTAAGGCTCAGGGATCACTGCAGAACAAGAGGTGGAAAGAGTGTAAGAGCCAGAGATGGTGGGTGACGACAAGGGAACACTTTTCATGACACAACAGGACAGCTGCACATGTGAACTCATGTGACCATAACAGTGTGTGTGCAAATTCAAGCCAGACAAATCCCAAGACAGAAAAAGGAAGTGGACAGGAAATCACACCCCTGAGGAACTACTGGCTGCCAAGAGCTGCTGTAGCGAGAGTAAGGATGTATCTCCTCTTAGGTCAGTCATATGCCAATGGGAGGCAATGCATCCAAGTACATAAGCAGCACAAACTAAAGCTGAATTTTTTAAGAAGGCACAAAGTTGAGTGTGTTAAGGTAATGAATCAGGGAGGAGTTGGGTAGTGGATAAATATGATCAAAGTCCACTGAATGATAGTCTCAATGGACTTACAAAAAAACAGTAAAAATAATAATGCAAAGAAAATTTGTGTAATTGAAAGAAAAGAAAAGGTATAATAATAATTATTATTATTGTTAATAATAATAATAATTATTATTGTTGTTGTTAATAATAATAATAATAAACAGTCCTACTTTGTGGAGAACTGAATAAATGGCTTCATGTATATAAATATGGATTTTAATGGTTGGGAGATTTATGGGTGTGTGGGATGAGACAGGCTGTTGATAATGAAGACATATTTTTCTTTTTAATTCTCTTTATTTTTGGAAATTAAACTATGATGTCATGATCCCCTTTCTTTTTCATACCTCTAATTCCTTCATATACCCAGTCACCCACCTGCTTTTTGCCTCTGGCCTCTTTTAAAAATTATATATTCCTGAATATATCAATGTAATTGGCTCAGTTCATGTATTGTTACTTGTTTGCACAATATTTTATTTCTGAGGACTTTCTACAAAGGACCCAATGTATCTAAGCCTTGAAGAATGGGTACATTTTCATCTTGTAGAGAACACAAAGATGCTTCAAGCTCTGGAAATAGATGAGCATGATCAGAGAGAGGGAATCTTCTCCACATGGTAGATCGTCTCTGAAGATGAGGGCAGAAAGAAGCCTGTGGACAGGTTTAGGAGCCTTGAGCATAGACAAGGGGATCTGACATTCTGTAAGCAGAAAGGAATCTAAAGATCATCTTCATTATAGTTGTGTGCTAAGAAAAGTATAGCATGCTTTAGTGGCAGTCGCCGGGAGTGTAGTGACAGATTGGAGAAATATATTAAGAGAATGTGCACACTACTGAAATATAGAAGCTGTTGTAACATTCCAGAAACAAAGAAGAAAGCCTGAGCCAATGCATTGGTGATCTGAATGAAAGGCAAACACATCTCAAGTGAGAAATTAGTAAGTTACTCTCCAACAGTGCCTATATTTCTGTGTTCTTTAGAAATTTACATTTATTCATGCTAGTAAAAAGAACGTAATATTAGGCACAGCCATATGACAGAGCACTTTAACTTTGTGTATAATGCTTTAAAACTGTACTTAGTTGAAGGCTTTTGCAGCTGAGGAACTGGACGCCCGGAGATGGTGAATCCTCTTGCTTAAGCTCATGTCTCCATGAGCTCTGAATAGACTTCTAAAGGAGCCTCACACAGGCTCATAGATCAATGCCAACTGTCAAATGCCAACTCAGAAGACACTGGTGAGACAAGAGCATGAGTGCTCAGGGTCACTAAGACACAGACATTTTTAAACACAGATCTCTGTTAGCTTTTAGTTCTTGAGAGGAAAAGTACAGAACAGATCCTTTGGAGGTATGCCTTGATTCATACTTACAAGCGATATCTCTGAGGGTCCAGATGCTCAGAAACCACTGTGGACCACAACAAAGGCAGACTTCATTAGGAAGGTCTCAATTTGTAAGTATTTAATTAACAAGGAAAACAATTCAGAATGCTATTTCCAGAAGCAGACTTTGATCCATTGTTCTAAGTATTCCCTAGATACTGCTTCCATGGGGCTCACATGCGATATGCCGGAACTTAACTCAAATATCATAGACGACTACACTTCTAGCAAGTTTGGCAAAGTGCCTAATTAATTAGAAGTTGGGGAGGAGGGATGGCGCAAATGCCATCGTCACAAAGCATGCTGTAATGGCTTTCTTTAGAAGTTGTATACTGCCTGTCAAGGGTCTGTACATACCATGCTAAGAAGACACTGTAAAGCAATGAGGAAAAAGACTCCACTAGTGCAGTATTCAGTAGAGTTCAGTTCTCTGGGAAGACAGTGCGCAGAGCCCGTGTGGTATCAGAAGGTGGTCTATGAACAAAGCTATGCAAGATTTCTGAGACCTTGTGAGAAAACACCAAGTAAACAAGACGAGAGTCTTGTAGTAATATCTGTTCCTCCATAACATGAATAATTTTTGAAATGTGCTTTCATGCCCCTCCCAGGTTAGGGGATAGAAGTGAGCTCACTTCATATCATTCATTATAGCTGGCTGTTGTTATTTGTTTATATGCCAGTTTCTCCTTGTAGTTTGATTCAGGTGACTTTTCTTTGTTTTCTTTGCTTGCTTGTTTGTTTGTTTGTTTGTTTGTTTGTTTTTCTCACATTCTCCACATGCCACACTATTTTATTATTTTTGGTAGTTAGTCAGTTAGTTAGTTAGTTACATCCCAAATACTGGTCCCATCCCCCTGTCCTCCTCCCCCTCTGCTCTGAGAAGGTGGGCCCCTGAGTACTCCTCCACCCTATAGTTAGGCTTCTCTCCTTCTTGACCTCAGAGTATAAATTGTCTGATGCTCCAAATAAAGTTAGCTATTGCATGAGACTTCAGTCTGCCTCATTCTCACACCCCACTCTCCGAGGCTCATGCTGCCAATTAGAGGAGCTCTGGTTTCTATCCAACAGTTCTCCACTCTGATTCTAAAAAGGCTGGTGTTAGCTACTTTTCTTCTAGCTGCAACAAAACATCCCAGAAAAGCAACTGATGGAGGAAGGAGTTCTTTTAACTCACATTTTGAGGATTCAGCCCAGCATGGTGGAGCAGGCATGGCAGCAGAACCTTGAGTCAGCTGGTTACATTCAAGCTGCAGAAGGGGAGTAAAGCATGCTGGGAGAAGCCACTCCCTCATTTTGTTCAGGAAAGATTTTCCTGCATCCATTAATTCAATCAAGAAATGTTCTTCACAGACATACCAAGAAGTTTGTATTCCAGAACAACTCAGGTCCCATTGAGCTGTCAATCAATGCAAACCATCCCACTGCCTTTATGCACTACGCTCCATGGAGAGAAAAATGTATAGCTTTAAAAAACAAAAACAAACAAACAAACAAACAAACAAAACCAGCATCTTCAGAGACGTACCAGTTGGTGACATGTTCAGTTCTCTTGGAAAACACAAACTAAAATGTATCTTTTATTAAGTATGCATTGAGTAGGGTTTTCTATTTTGGGGGGATAGACAATTTTGGCCTGAAGCTATCTGGCCTCAAACTGATGCCAGTCCTCCTGCTGACGTATCCAAAGTCCAAATACACACACCTTCTAAAAGGCTTGTAGATATAGTTCTCAGAACCCTCATAACATAACACAGTAGAAAAATTTTATAGAGAATTCCTAGTTTCTTATAATGTTTGATTCATTGGACAAAAAAGGGGGGGTGTTGAATACATCTTTGAAAGTCACGATCTGGGCAGTGAGGAGATGGCTCAGTTGTTAAATCGCTTGCCATAAGCATAGGATCCAGAATTTGAATTGCTAGCACCCCTGTAAACATCATGTAGGCTCAGCAGCCCACCAATAATCTCTAGGGAGGTAGAGACAGCGCATAACTGGAACAAGCAGGCCAGTAACTAAAATAGCCACATCATGGATATCTGAGTTCAGTGAGAAACCCTGACTCAACATAAAATATGGAAAGAGATAGAAGAAGACACCAGAGATTATCCTTAAGCCTCCACACGTATGTGTAAGTGCATTAAACACATGTGCCCACATATTTGTGAATGCACACACACATACATATACACATTACACACACACACACTTGCACAATTCTAATACATGCTCGTGAATCCTGAAATACTACGCATAAAAGCTATCATGTTTTTCCTATGCCAAGGACGTCAACTTTCACCCAAAACAGAGTAGCCTGGAAGTTCAAGTCAAAACAATTAGGCAAGTAAAAGAAATGGGTAATCCAAAGAGAAACAGAGGATGGCAGGCAAATTGTCTTACTATACCAGTGAAAGTTTCTTGGGCAAAAACTATCTATTAGGATTGATAAATTCAGTAAAGCTAGAGACTACAAATCAATATACAGAAATATCAATAAAATTTCTATATATGATTAATCAATTTTTAAAGCAGAAATAAAAAGCAATTGAATTCTCAATATATGTAGACAAAATATTTAAATCATTAGGAGTGCATTTAACCCCAAAAGACAAATCATTTATCTACTGGAAAATAGGAAATATTGCTAAGAAATTCTGAGTAGAACACACACACATATGTACATATGTGTGTGTGATATGTGTGTGTGTGTGTGTGTGTGTGTGTGTGTGTGTGTGTGTGTGTGTGTGTATGAGAGATTCTATATTCATGGATTGGAAAAATTTTAATATACCAATATGACCCATGAATGGTCTTATTATAATTTAGTTTTCATTTGCATATAATATAAGGAATGATCCTAAAATTGTGTGAAACCAAAAAGATCCCAAATACACAAACAATTTTCAACATGAAGAAACAAATTGAAGGTTTATACTTCTTGATTTTAAAATACACTTATTAAAACAGCATGATCCTGGAATAAAAAGAGACCAATATAAACATTTGTTAAGGTCAAAAGTGAATGTTTCACACATGTAATTAAATATCCCATTCCACCACAAAATTGTGACACTTCCTTTTAATAAAAGACTTTTTAAGATATGTTTTGTATATTGAATAAAAACCCTTGGATTGTAGTGAATGGATATAGTGATCATTCTCTGGTGAAAACAAATATTGATAAGAAAGATCCTGAAAACTCTTTAAATATACTTTACATACTTTTTAGATAAAAGTTGTTTACAACAATAAATGAATAGAATAGCCACATCCTAACATATGCAAGAAAGCATTAATTACCCCGAGTTTAATATATTATTATGTGCATATAATAATTAATAATATATATTCAATTTTAATATAGTGTACAAATATATATGGCTATAGTATATACATATATTATGTATATGTATATATATGTACTGTGCTATTGTGCAGATTGACATAGCACAAGGTGTAAATGACCTTGCTAGCAGGCCTGATGACCTGAGTTGGACTCCTGGTACTCACATGGCAGGAGATAACCAACTCTTGCAAGTTGTTCTCCTACTTCCATATATGTGCTATGGCATGATTGCACATACACGTGTGCACCAACACACACACAAATAAAAAGTACATACCATTCAAAATGCAATGCTACTTTTTATGAATCATGTGTACTGAATTACAATTTCAGATAACAGATTAGATAACCATACTAGATGTATGTGGTAAAATTCTAAAATGTTTATATTAATACATAAGTTAAAATATAAGTTAATACATTCAGAACAGCATTACTTCAAAGAATGAATATGATGTGCGACATGAGGTAAAGTGCTTAATGATCTATTTATAAAACATTCCTTGGAATTCTAATCACAGACTTTATTCAGAATATGATAATCCAGAGCCAGGGTAGCATGACAAAACTGGAATGCATGGAATGAAGTGTTCGGTGGCACAGTTTTTAATGATGTTTCTCAGAATGCTACTTATATGCCATGGTGGTTTGAGTGTAAAACGCTACCTACCTATGGACTCACACATTTAAACATCTGGTCCCCAGATGGTGGCCTTTAGGAGGTATGTACTTGCTGGAGAAAGTGTGTCTCTGGGAGTGAGCCTCTGGTTGTATAGCCTGGATCTACTTCTGCTGTTGAAATAGGGATGCAGTGTGATGGATCAGCCTCCCATTCCTGCTTCCTTGCCTTCTCCTCCATAATGAGCTGCATCATCTATGAACCTGTAAACCCTTTGTCTCGTAAGATGCTTCCACAGGGATAGCTTATCACAGCAACAGAAAGGTAGCTAAGATAGAGAACTAAATGGTAGAGTGCTGTTACAGATCTGTATGTTAGGACATTTGTAAGATGCATGCTTTCTACAAGACTGACTGCTTACTGTTGGGAAGAGAGCTGTTTCAGAGAATGGATGGAGCAGCCGCACTAATGCATGTAATAAAATCGTAGGTAATTTTACGTGTTGTTTTTAGAGCACACCTCATATGCCTTTTAGAGAAGTTATTTCCACAAATGCATGTGGTAACTATGCTCTAATAAGTACAAGGAAGCTACAAACACGTGTTTAATGATAGTGTATGAAACAGTTCATCTGAGATCTCGGGATCATGGTGTTATTTCTGATAATAGATTTAATATCTATACCACTGTGCAGCATTAAAAGCATATACAAAGAACTAGAGAGATATCTCAATGGTTAAGAGCACTCGTTGCTCTTGCAGAGGATTCAGGCTCAGTTCCCAACCCCACCTGGGAGCTTATAACCATTTATAAGTCCCATTTCAGGGATTCAACATGTTTTCCTGGCCCCTAAAGTCACTGTTCCATATTGCTCATACATGCTTTCAGGCAAAACACTCATGCATATAAAATCAAAATAATTAAATCTTTTTAAAAGCACACATTCAAAAGAATATTTTAAAGTGTTACTTTTTAATCCCTTTGAGAGCATTATCATTTTTATGGCTGAGTGTGAACATACTATAGTACATGAAGTAGAGTATTCAAAGACATAGAGTACAGAATTTGCTAAGAATAGTATTCATCTCCTGAAGGGAGGAAAAAATTCTAATGGATGTATTTCTTAACAACCAAATTACTGTTCTTGTGTGGAATCATGGAAAATGTGAGAATATACAGCATCACAGTGGGACAAAAAGAGGGAGGCTATCTGGTGAAAATATCACAATTATATCTGGTCTCCCTGGATGAATAGAGGAAACTAGGAATGGGAAGAATGGTGGGGTCCATTAATCCTAGCTGCCAGCTTCTCACAGGCCCTGTTTTGTAGTGACCAATACATCTCCCATACTGAGATAATCAACAGACTTTTTTCTTGCTGCAGAACCCCAGGGGTGAAGAGATGTCAAGATGAGACTTTCCAAGAAGTACTGTGTGCTATTAGGGACCCAGACCTATCACTTATAAACTCATACATCTCACTTACCCACAAGTCACAGTCACTCAGCAACTACCTACACTTCAAACCAGCCATGTGCCTTCTCACACACAAGACCCGAGGGCCATTACCACCAGTCAGATTTTTTTGTACCTAAGATCCACAGCATCCCAACCCTGTTTGAAGTTCTTCAAATCAATGCTACTCCATTCTGATTTTCATCTTTAACAATGGGAATTAAAACTTGGAAATGTGACTGGCCAGTCTAGGACTGCAATGATATTAGTATCTATGTGGCAGGCTCTCTGGTTTCACATCACAAGGTGGATATTAGAACAAGCTGTGCTTGTTCAAAATGAGTAATCTGGGATGAGAACTCAGCTATATGCAGTGCTACAGTCTTGATACAGGATATGGGCTGGCTGTCTCTGGTCATTGCTCTGGATATCCAAATACATGGAGAATCCCTTCCTGAAGCTCTAGGGAGGGACAGGAATATGAGCCAGCTTGCCAAGGTGATGTGTCTAATGCCCTAGGTATGGCATAAGCAATGAAGCCTTACTGTGGTGGCTTGAATGAGAAATGCTCCCCACAGAAGACTTTATTGGAACACTTGGTCCCCAACTGGTTTTAATGTATAGGTGGGTTATGGAACCTTTAGGAGGAGGTGCTAGAGAGTACATCACTGGAGGTGAGCTTTGAGTTTGTATGGCCTTGTTAGACTTCCTATTCCTTCTGTTTCCTGTTTATGAGTAAAGATTTGATCATCCAGCCTCCTGTTGCTGCCTTCTTGTCAGACCCTGCCCTCTCCATCTATTACGGACTCTTCCCCTGGAACCATAAGTCAAAATACACCCTTGCTTCCTTGAGTTGTTTTTGGTGGTGGTATTTTATGACATCAACAGAAAAGTAACAAATACAAGAGGCCATCGTTGAATCGTGTTCAGACATCTCTGCAGTCTTACCTTTTACCTGGACTGCCTGCATATCTGTACTCATTCGCATACTAACCTGTGGACTAGGCTAAATTGCAATTATCTAGCTTTCAGGAACTCTTCCCTATAATAAGTTCCTTCCTAACAAGACTCTTTTAGTACCCATCCTAATTCCTGACAAGCAGGTGATGTAACTACCACCCAGCGTACAATTTTGATTACAATTCTGAGGCCACTTGGATATGTTTTCCCCCCAATTGTAATTCTACTTAGTCCCAAGTCATTGTGATTTTCTTTGTTCTCGACTATGTTGATTTTAGTATTGGTTGGAATTCTTGCTATAAATTTGTAGGATCAATAGTGAACTTTACCAGTATCTTGTCATTCCCCTCTTAGACTTCTGCTTGGTACTGTTTTAGACCCTGTGTGTCTGTCTCTTTGGATATGCTGAGCTAGATAGAGAAGTCTTCCTCATCCATCCTCACAATGTTACTTTGGGCAAGACCTAAAACTTTTGAGGTCCCATTACTATTGACGTTCCCACCCTCCATGGGAAAATCTGCCATTAGCCAGGTTAAAGTTGCTTCTTCAAATCCCCCGCCTCCATCCATCAGTATGGTGATCAGAGGCAACCCCAGTTGCTTATTTTCACCTTCTACCTTCTTTGAAACAGGGTCTCTGGTTCAACACTGTGCATCCCAGGCTAGCTGGTCATGAAACTGGAGGTGGAATAAGAGATGTGCACTATATACGTGGCTCTTTGTGTGTCCTGGATCTTCCAGCTCAGGTTCTCGCCTGTGTGCAGTAACACTCTACTCACTTAACCCCAATACCAAGGCTTTAGTTTAAAATTTCTGTACGTGACTCTTTCACTCTGGGTCTTCAACTGCTACAGAGGCTGTAGCTTCACCAATGGCCTCCTCTAGCCTCTTATAGGGCCAAGCCTCAGCTGCTCTCCATGACCCCTTCATGCCTTCAAAACCGGTACCATCTGGATGACTCACACTACCAAGTTCAGTTGACAGTGCAAGGTACAACCTCAGCTGCTACTGGAGCACAGCTTCTGTGTGATGACGCTGAGGAAACACTTCTCAGAAGATTCACCTCAGTGATGTTGGTCTCTTCTTAATCACTGCTAATTTTTTTAGCTCCAGCTAACCAGCATAAATTGCCTGAGAAACAAAAATGTTTCACTTCAATGCTGCTGGTCTGTTATTAATCTTCAGCTCCAGCTAATCAGAGGATCAGAACCTTAATTCAAAATAGAAAATGGTCCTGATAGAGTCATTTCTTTTATCTTAATGACTTTTTGTTTATTTGCATCTGAGTTTACTTAACTTACTAACTAAATAGACACAATTCAGCATACAAATGATTTGCATAAAAAGAGATTATTATAAGTAGTAATATATATGTAACAATTCAAAGCTCTGTCTTTCAACTAGGACATATAGTGTTTAAACGTCCCTCTGAAACGTGACAGGCCAGGCCTCCATTGCTTGCATGGTCCTCAACACTCTTATCCTATGAAGCAGCTCACTAAGCTTTGAACATTTAATAACTTTTCTAGGCCAAAGTTCCATAGCCCTTCAACAAACCTCTGCAAAACAATACAGTTAGGTCTGTCCCACAATACCCCCTCTATCCTGGTACCACATTTCTTAATTAGGTGTGATGCAATACCATGACCCAAAGCCAAGTTGGGAGAGGAAGGGTTTACTTGGCTTACACTTCTTATATTGCTGTTCATCACTGAAGGAAGTCCATACAGGAACTCAAACGGGGGGAACCTGGAGTCAGGAAAAGTTGCAGAGACCATGAAGGGGTGCTGCTTACTGCCTTGTTCAACATGGCTTGTTCAGCTTGCTTTCTTATAAAACCCAGGACCAGCAGCCTAAAAAGGGTACAATCTACAATGGGCTGGGTACTCCCCATCAATTAGTTTGGTCTTATGGAGGCATTTTCTTAATTTCGGTTCCCTCCACTCAGATGAATTTTAGTTTGTGTCAAGTTGACATACGGGTGCTCACCACGGCCACTGAATAGAAAATCGACATCTGTAGTTAAGGGTCTGTCTTTTCCATCAAGTCAAGGTTTGGAAATCAGAGCTCTCCTTTGGAGTCATAAAATCTAATATAATTGAACTTGTACTGACATCTTGTGGCCATTTTGAGCTTCACAACTCGGCACTAATTCTGCAGGGACAAAGCATCTGCTTTGGTAACCAATTGAGGATGGTTTGCCCCATTAAAGGCTAGTTTTAGAACTAAAGAAAGGGAGGCTGGTTTGGGTTTATTTATTGGCTTGCTTACTTATTCATTTGTTCATTCCTTTGTTTCAATGGCTCTGAGAAGCTTTAAATATGGCTAGGAAAAGATTGCTCCCTTCCATGTAATAGTGTGACATGAGCAGAGACTTTGTGATATTGTCCCTAAACAGGGTGTTTTTAATGTCACACCAAACAGCTTGCCAAACCCCAATGATCACTTTTAGCACTCTTGTCTGTAAGGGAAACCCCAAATCTTATACTCCTAGGAGGAATGAAGAATGTAGAACCATCACTAAGGAATTCTCTGACATTGTCACCAACCCTACAGTACCTGCACTGTAGTGAGACATACAGCCTAACACTGCTGGCTGCAGCAGCCAAGATCTCTTTGGAGACCTCTTTTCCGTGATGCTGGGATTTTGATTCCACTGCAAAAGGGATTCCAGGACCTCTGAGCTTGGAGCTAAGTCAGTGTTCAAGGTAAGCGCAGACTTACAGACTTAGTATCACCATTTGGTGTTTTCACAATAGTTCTATATGTGATTTTGTCACTTTTGAAGTGACAGTCTTCAAGGTACTTAAAAGATTAAGTTAAAATGTTTGGGTATCGCCAGCTACCCCCGCCACAGGATTTTGAGACTGCTGGTGAGTGGAACACAGCTTCTCCTCCAGTCCAATCACGCGGGACCTGAGACTGCTCTGGTTGGGGAGGCAGAAATCCGGCCTACGTAGGACCACAAGCCTCTTCCGGTCAGAAAAGCACCGGGGTAGCTAGGGCGCAGGGTCGGCTGACACTCGCCAGCTACCCACAACACCCGCCACAGGATCTTAAGACTTCTGGTGAGTGGAACACAGCTTCTGCTCCAAACCAATTGCGCACGGGACCTGAGACTGCATTACTTAGGGAAGCAGAAACCGGCCTGAGTAGGGCCACAGGCCTCATCCGGCCGGACAAGCACGGGGTAGCTAGAGTGCAGGGTCGGCTGACACCCGCCAGCTACCCACAACCCCGCCACAGGATTTTGAGACTGCTGGTGAGTGGAACACAGCTTCTGCTCCAATCTTTAAACAGTGACAACGACAACAACTAACCCCAGAGATTACCAGATGGCGAAAGGTAAACGTAATAATCTTACTAACAGAAACCAAGACAACTCAACATCATCAGAACCCAGCACTCCCACTTCGCCCAGTCCAGGGCACCCCAACACACCGGAAAAGCTAGACACAGATCTAAAAGCATATCTCCTGATGATGGTAGAGGACTTCAAGAAGGACTTTAATAACACACTTAAAGAAATACAGGAGAACACTGCTAAACAGGTAGAAGACATTAAAGAGGAAGCACAAAAATCCCTTAAAGAATTGCAGGAGAACACTGCTAAAGAGTTACAAATCCTTAAAGAAAAACAGGATAACATAATCAAACAGGTAGAAGTGCTTAATAAAAACAGGAAAACACATCCAAACAGATGATGGAAATGAACAAAACCATACTAGACCTAAAAAGGGAAGTAGACACAATAAAGAAAACCCAAAATGAGGCAACACTGGAGATAGAAACCCTAGGAAAGAAATCTGGAACCATAGATACCAGCATCAGCAACAGAATACAAGAGATGGAAGAGAGAATCTCAGGTGCAGAAGATTCCATAGAGAACATCGGCACAACAATCAAGGAAAATGTAAAATGCAAAAAGATCCTAACTCAAAACATCCAAGAAATACAGGACACAATGAGAAGACCAAACCTACGGATAATAGGAGTGGATGAGAATGAAGATTTTAAACTCAAAGGACCAGCAAACATCTTCAACAAAATTACAGAAGAAAACTTACCAAATCTAAAGAAAGAGGTGCCCATGAACATACAAGAAGCCTACAGAACTCCAAAAGAAATACCTCCCGACACATAATAATCAGAACAACAAATGCTCTAAATAAAGACAGAATACTAAAAGCAGTAAGAGAAAAAGGCCAAGTAACATATAAAGGCAAGCCTATCAGAATTACACCAGATCTCTCACCAGAGACTATGAAAGCCAGAAGATCCTGGACGGATGTTATACAGACACTAAAAGAACACAAAATCCAGCCCAGGCTACTATACCCAGCCAAACTCTCAATTAACATAGATGGAGAAACCAAAGTATTCCACGACAAAACCAAATTCACACATTATCTCTCCACGAATCCAGCCCGTCAAAGGATAATAACAGAAAAAAACCAATACAAGGACAGGAACCACGCCCTAGAAACAACAAGAAGGTAATCCCTCAACAAACCTAAAAGAAGACAGCCACAAGAACAGAATGCCAACTTTAACAACAAAAATAACAGGAAACAACAATTACTTTTCCTTAATATCTCTTAATATCAATGGACTCAACTCCCCGATAAAAAGACATAGACTAACAACTGGCTACACAAACAAGACCCAACATTTTGCTGCTTACAGGAAACTCATCTCAGAGAAAAAGATAGACACTACCTCAGAATGAAAGGCTGGAAAACAATTTTCCAAGCAAATGGTATGAAGAAACAAGCTGGAGTAGCCATTCTAATATCTGATAAGATTGACTTCCAACCCAAAGTCATTAAAAAAGACAGAGAGGGACACTTCATACTGATCAAAGGTAAAATCTTCCAAGAGGAACTATCAATCCTGAATATCTATGCTCCAAATACAAAGGCAGCCACATTCATTAAAGAAACTTTTGTAAATCTCAAAGCACACATTGCACCTCATACAATAATAGTGGGAGACTTCAACACACCACTTGAACCAATGGACAGATCGTGGAAACAGAAACTAAACAGGGACACATTGAAACTAACAGAAGTTATGAATCAAATGGATCTGGCAGATATCTACAGAACATTCTATCCTAAAACAAAAGGATATGCCTTCTTCTCAGCACCTCATGGTACCTTCTCCAAAATTGACCACATAATTGGTCACAAAACAGGCCTCAACAGATACAAAAATATTGAAATTGTCCCATGCATCCTATCAGATCACCAAGGACTAAGGCTGATCTTCAATAACAAAATAAATAATAGAAAGCCAACCTTCACGTGGAAACTGAACAACACTCTTCTCAATGATACCTTGGTCAAGGAAGGAATAAAGAAAGAAATTAAGGACTTTTTAGAGTTCAATGAAAATGAAGCCACGACATACCCAAACTTATGAGACGCAATGAAAGCATTTCTAAGAGGAAAACTCATAGCTCTGAGTGCCTCCAAAAGGAAACTAGAGAGAGCACACATTAGCAGCTTGACAACATACCTAAAAGCACTAGAACAAAAGGAAGCAAATTCACCCAAGAGGAGTAGAAGGCAGGAAATAATCAAACTCAGGGGCGAAATCAACCAAGTGGAAACAAGAAAAACTATTCAAAGAATCAACCAATCAAGGAGCTGGTTCTTTGAGAAAATCAACAAGATAGATAAACCCTTAGCCAGACTCACTAGAGGGCACAGGGAAAGCATCCTAATTAACAAAATCAGCAATGAAAAAGGAGACATAACAACAGATCCTGAAGACATCCAAAACACCATCAGATCCTTCTACCAAAGGCTATACTCAACAAAACTGGAGAACCTGGATGAAATGGAGAAGTTCCTAGACAGATACCAGGTACCAAAGTTGAATCAAGATCAGGTTAATGATCTAAACAGCCCTATATCCCCCAAAGAAATAGAAGCAGTCATTAATAGTCTCCCAACTAAAAAAAGCCCAGGACCAGATGGGTTTAGTGCAGAGTTCTATCAGACC
Source organism: Mus caroli (assembly GCF_978045245.1). Taxonomy (NCBI): domain Eukaryota; kingdom Metazoa; phylum Chordata; class Mammalia; order Rodentia; family Muridae; genus Mus; species Mus caroli. Next base: position 62,382,113 of record NW_028227265.1, on the reverse strand, counting down.
TTCAAAGAAGATCTAATCCCAGTTCTTCACAAACTATTCCACAAAATAGAAACAGAAGGTACTCTACCCAACTCATTCTATGAAGCCACAATTACTCTGATACCTAAACCACAAAAAGACCCAACAAAGATAGAAAACTTCAGACCAATATCCCTTATGAATATTGATGCAAAAATCCTCAATAAAGTTCTTGCTAACCGAATCCAAGAACACATCAAAACAATCATCCATCCTGACCAAGTAGGTTTCATCCCAGGGATGCAGGGATGGTTCAATATACGGAAATCCATCAACGTAATCCAGTATATAAACAAACTCAAAGACAAAAACCACATGGTCATCTCGTTAGATGTGGAAAAAGCATTTGACAAGATCCAACACCCATTCATGATAAAAGTCTTGGAAAGATCAGGAATTCAAGGCCCATACCTAAACATGATAAAAGCAATCTACAGCAAACCAGTAGCCAACATCAAAGTAAATGGTGAGAAGCTTGAAGCAATCCCTCTAAAATCAGGGACTAGACAAGGCTGTCCACTTTCTCCATACCTATTCAACATTGTACTTGAAGTCCTAGCCAGAGCAATTCGACAACAAAAGGAGATCAAAGGGATACAAATTGGAAAAGATGAAGTCAAAATATCACTTTTTGCAGATGATATGATAGTATATATAAGTGACCCTAAAAATTCCACCAGAGAACTCCTAAGCCTGATAAACAGCTTCGGTGAAGTAGCTGGATATAAAATTAACTCAAACAAATCAATGGCCTTTCTCTACACAAAGAATAAACAGGCTGAGAAAGAAAATAGGGAAACAACACCCTTCTCAATAGTCACAAATAATATTAAATATCTTGGCGTGACTCTAACTAAGGAAGCTAAAGATCTGTATAATAAAAACTTCAAGTCTCTGAAGAAAGAAATTATAGAAGATCTCAGAAGATGGAAAGATCTCCCATGCTCATGGATTGGCAGGATCAACATTGTAAAAATGGCTATCTTGCCAAAAGCAATCTACAGATTCAATGCAATCCCCATCAAAATTCCAAATCAATTCTTCAACGAATTAGAAAGTGCAATCTGCAAATTCATCTGGAATAACAAAAAACCTAGGATAGCAAAAACTCTTCTCAAGGATAAAAGAACCTCTGGTGGAATCACCATGCCGGACCTAAACTTTACTACAGAGCAATTGTGATAAAAACTGCATGGTACTGGTATAGTGACAGACAAATAGACCAATGGAATAGAATTGAAGACCCAGAAATGAACCCACACACCTATGGTCACTTGATCTTCGACAAGGGAGCTAAAAACATCCAGTGGAAGAAAGACAGTATTTTCAACAAATGGTGCTGGCACAACTGGTTGTTAACATGTAGAAGAATGCGAATCGATCCATTCCTATCTCCTGTACTAAGGTCAAGTCTAAGTGGATCAAGGAACTACACATAAAACCAGAGACACTGAAACTTATAGAGGAGAAAGTGGGGAAAAGCCTTGAAGATATGGGCACAGGGGAAAAATTCTTGAATAGAACAGTAATGGCTTGTGCTGTAAGATGGAGAATTGACAAGTGGGACCTCATGAAACTGCAAAGCTTCTGCAAGGCTAAAGACACCATCAATAAGACAAAAAAACCACCAACAGATTGGGAAAGGATCTTCACCTATCCTAAATCAGATAGGGGACTAATATCCAATATGTATAAAGAACTCAAGAAGGTGGACTCCAGAAAGTCAAATAACCCCATTAAAAAATGGGGCTCAGAACTGAACAAAGAATTCTCACCTGAGGAATACCGAATGGCAGAGAAGCACCTGAAAAAATGTTCAACATCCTTAATCATCAGGGAAATGCAAATCAAAACAACCCTGAGATTCCACCTCACACCAGTCAGAATGGCTAAGATCAAAAATTCAGGTGACAGCAGATGCTGGCGAGGATGTGGAGAAAGAGGAACACTCCTCCATTGTTGGTGGGATTGCAAGCTTGTACAACCACTCTGGAAATCAGTCTGGCGGTTCCTCAGAAAATTGGACATAGTACTACCGGAGGATCCAGCAATACCTCTCCTGGGCATATATCCAGAAGATGCCCCAACCGGTAAAAAGGACACATGCTCCACTATGTTCATAGCAGCCCTATTTATAATAGCCAGAAGCTGGAAAGAACCCAGATGTCCCTCAACAGAGGAATGGATACAGAAATTATGGTACATTTACACAATGGAGTACTACTCAGCTATTAAAAAGAATGAATTTATGAAATTCCTAGCCAAATGGATGGAACTCGAGGGCATCATCTTGAGTGAAGTAACACAATCACAAAAGAACTCACACAATATGTATTCACTGATAAGTGGATATTAGCCCAAAACTTAGGATACCCAAGATATAAGATACAATTTGCTAAACGCATGAAACTCAAGAAGAATGAAGACCAAAGTGTGGACACTGTGCCCCTTCTTAGAATTGGGAACAAAACACCCAGGGAAGTAGTTACAGAGACAAAGTTCGTAGCTGTGATGAAAGGATGGACCATTTAGAGACTGCCGTATCCAGGGATCCATCCCATAAGCAGCTTCTAATCGCTGACACCATTGCATACACTAGCAAGATTTTGCTGAAAGGACCCAAATATAGCTGTCTCTTGTGAGACGATGCCGGGGCCTAGCAAACACAGGAGTGGATGTTCACAGTCAGCTATTGGATGTATCACAGGTCTCCCAATGGAGAAGCTAGAGAAAGTACCCAAGGAGCTAAAGGGATCTGCAACCCTATTGTTGGAACAACATGATGTACTAACCAGAACCCCGGAGCTCTTGTCTCTAGCTGCATATGTATGGAAAGATGGCCTAGTCGGCCATCAATGGAAAGAGAGGCCCATTGGACTTGCAAACTTTATATGCCCCAATATAGGGGAATGCCAGGGCCAAAAGAATGGGAATGGGTGGGTAGGGAAGTGGGGGGCGCTATGGGGGACTTTTGGGATAGCATTGGAAATGTAATTGAGGAAAATATGTAATAAAATTATTAAAAAATTTTAAAAAAATGTTTGGGTATACTTCTTGTTTGAAGAGTTTCTCTTTGTTAAATGAGACTATAGGATGGATAGTTTGTGTAAGTTACACAGGTTTGCTGACAAGAAAGGTGTGATAGTAAGACAGAAGTTAGGAGAGCCAAATCCTGCATGGCCAGGTGTAAGGGACAGCATAACATGGTTCCTGCTCTCAGAACAGAGCCAGCAGGGTGTGTGCTTCCATGATGGTCAATGATTGCTGCAGCAGAAGGCTTATTTTTATATTTCGCTTGATGTTCCTCCTTCAAAGAAGGTCCTCGTTGTTATAAAGTGAATGACTCCATGGTAATTAGAAAGAACAGGAGTCCAGGAGTCCAGGGTATGTCTGTGTCTTTAGCAAACACTGGTAAACACTGGGACCTTCAGGACAACCTTTAAGGCTGTAAAAAAGAACTCTAAAAACATGAGTAGGAAAATATATAATGTCTTAAATGTGTAAAATATAAGGGTGCAATATGAATTCTATAAGGAGCTTTCCAGATATATAAGGAACGAAGGAAGCTGCCCTATGAGCCAACTTGTCAGAAAGATACTAAGGAAGGAGATAAAGAGATTTAGGGAGTGGTGATTGCAGTAGATCCCACACAGGTAAAATTTTTGTTTATGCTTACAAGAGTAGACGGATACCTTAGTTCGAGGTCAGCCTGGAATAGAGAAAGGTTAAGCCCAGGCATAGTAGAAATGTTAGTTTCAGGATAGGGTTCCACCTGGCTAGTTTATCATTTGTGCTTAACAGAAGCAGGAAGATCTCTGAATTCTTTTGCTATGAAAGAAGTCACGGTGTGTGCTTTGAGTGTGAACATGGCTCCACATCTGCTAGGAGTCGTCTCAGAAAGGCACAGGTCTGCAAATGGAAAAGGGGTAAAGTCAAACTCAAAGGCCATGTAAATTATAGCCTTAAGCACAGTTCATTTCTGTGGTAATAGGCTTGTTTGCAATAGCTCTTAAATATGGAAGTATACTGTGTCTCTGGGTGATTTTCACAGTGAGGGTGTTGTTGTTGTTTTACCTTGGTTTGTTTTTTTTTTTTTTTTGTTTAGATGGTCGGTTTTTTGAGACAGGGTTTTGCTATATAATGGCCCTGGCTATTCTGGAACTCCCTATATAAACCAGGCTGACCTCAAAGTCTGAGATCTACCTGCTTCTGCCTCCCTAGTGTTGAGATTAAAGGCTTCTGCCACCACTGGCCAGCTGTTAGTTTTGTTTTACTTGGGTCAATTTTTTTTATGTTAATGTTTGTTCTTTACTGGTTATTTTATTTATTTATTTTTCAAATGTTACCCCCTTCCCAGTTTCCCCTCAGGGAAAAAATTCTTTTTTATGTTAACGATTTTTCTTTATTGGTTATTTTATTTATTACATTTCAAATGTTATCCCCTTCCCAGTTTACTCCCTATCCCCTCCCCCACTCACCTTGCTTCTATGAAGGTGCTCCCCCACCCACTTCTACATCACTGCCCAAGCATTTCCCTACCCTGGGTCATCGAGACTCCAATGGACTAATGGCCTCCCCTCTCAGTGATGCCAGATAAGGCAATCCTCTGCTACATGTGCAGCTAGAGCCATAGGTCCCTCCATTTGTATTCTTTGGTTGGTAGTTTAGTTCCTGGAAGCTCTGGGGTGTTGCATTTGTTGATATTGTTGTTCTTCCTATAGGGTCGTGTAGCTGTCCAGCAGTCATGGATGAACTGGGTCTACCTGAAAGGGAGGCTGGAAGTGAAAAAGAACAGGGTCAAGAGGAGGATGAAGCCAAGACAGAGGTTCTGATCAAGGCTCAAAGTTTAATTTTCAGCTCTGCATTTACATAGGGAAAGCCCACAGACCCATCCTTTGTTTCAGCTGGATTGAGCTGCAAAGCAATCTCAGCAGGTGGTCAACTCCTCAAAGCTCAGGTGGGAAACTGCAAATGTGGCAAGGCCAGGCAACTCCAGCTAGGTTTTAAAAACATCAGGGGTTTTTTTGGCCTACTCAAAGCTGTGGGAAAGGCACAGAGTAGCAAACCCCTTCAGCTCCTTCATTCCTTCCCCTAACTCCTCCATTGGGGTCTCCGTGCTCAGTCCAATGGTTGGCTGTGAGCATATGCATCTCTATGGGTCAGGCTCTAGTATGTCAGGGGACAGCCATACATGGCTCCTGTCTGCAAGCACTTCTTGGCATCAACAATAGTGTCTGGGTTTAGTGTCTGCAGATGGGATGGATGGCTAGGTGAGGCAATCTCTGGATGGCCTTTCCTTCAGTCTCTGTTCCACTCTGTCCCTCCATTACCTTTAGAAAGGAGCAATTCTGGGTTAATATTTTTGAGATATGTGTGTGGACCCATCCTTCAACCAGGGGCCATGTCTAACCACTGGATATTGTCTCTACAGGTTCTATCTTCCCTTCCTTGGGTATTTCAGCTTATGTCATCCCTGTTGGGTCCTGGGAATCTCTTGTTTACCTGGTATCTGGCACTATCTAGTGGCTGCCCCCACTTCCCCATTCCCCCACTGTTACATGTCACGGCACTCCAGTGGAGTCAGCCTGTCAGGCAGAGATGCCTAAAAGCTGTTCACGAGGAAAAGAGTTTTAAGGAAGCTCTCCTCTTGGAGTCTGACGAAAGCCAGCTCTCTAGTTGGGTCAGTTTGACAGGCGAAAGCCTGGAAGCTGCCCACGAGGAAAAGAATTCCACGGAAATTCCCTCCTGAACTTTGGCGTTTCCCCTAACCCATAAAATTAATTTTTCATTCTCGCGTTTGTCTAGTGTATGGATCCACGTGCTCTCTTTCAATATTTCCCTATCATAAGTGCCTTTTAAGATTGAATTCTGACATAGCTAAAGCCGTCCACCAGTGTTCCAACAATCCTAGTTCGTCCTTAGCAAGACCTTGGGCTTGGAATTTAATACTGTCCCTGGTATTACACTATCTCTTTGAGTAAAAGTTAGGTCACTGCCCTTCACAGGAATTTACCATCACTAAGGAAGAAGGAAGTTTCAGACCAAAGGAGAAACCAGAATAGATACTTAGAACTGTAGCAGAGTTACACCCATACACATGTATTTACAATGGCCTAAGGGAAAGGTGGACTATACAAGAGACTAAAATAGGAACTATGGCAAGGGCACGAAGCCCTTGACCCTGGCTTCTAAGATTAATGAATCTTAGGTGGAGCCCTTGTTGATCCCAGCTGTTATCAATGAATTCTATCCCAGGTGGTTCCCGTTAGACCTTTTGTGTTTGCATTCCTCTGTTTTATGTAAGATTCCGGTTACCTCAATTGTACCTTGCAAATATGTCACCCAACTTCCTTATTGTCCTCTGCATAAAAAGTCTGATTCTAGATTCGAAAATTACACTCAGATTCCACACGAACTCTCCTGTGCGTGTCTGTTTGTCACTCATCCACGCTTTGCCCACCCGCATCAAGAGACCCCATTCCACGCAGACACAGGGACCCAGAGGGTCTGCCACAGTTACATACCTTCCTTCAATTCCTGAACCTCTGTACTTGTCCCCCATACCTGATTCTGCCCTCCATTTTTCCTCCCCTTCCTCTCTCCCTCCAAGGAGGGCCTTTCCTCTACCTCTGGTGATTTTTTTGTTCCCTCTTCTAAGTAGGACCGAAGCATCCACACTTAGTTCTTCCTTCTTCTTGAGCTTCACATGGTCTATGAAATTATATCATGGGTATTCTGAGCTTTTCAGCTAATATCCACTTATCAGTGAGTACATACCATGTGTTGTTATGGCCTGAGACCATGGGAAACCCAGACAAGACCAAGAATTTTGAAGTCCCACTGCAACTTGCAGAAGAGTCTTTTGTTTCAAGTTCGAACTCAAATCACATGCCTCTCACTCACAGGATGGATACTGGCGAGCAATCTCGAGTCTAGAAAACACTGTGTTTTAGGTACAGTATAGTTAGGAATCCCCTGAATGTTCACAGAAAAGGGAAATGGAGGTCTGTAATCATTTGGTGGGACAGAACTGAAGCTGGGGGGTAGGCAGTTAATTGGTGTCTGTTTATCAGGGACTAATTTTATGGCTTGTTGTAACTGTCTGTGACCTCTGATTTCCTTTTCCCCATTATTTAAACATGGGGCTCTAATCTCCTTAGAGTTTGTTATTTCTTTAAGGTCTCAAGGACAGGCACCTAGAGAGTTCAGTTTGTCAGGAAAAGTGCTTGGAGATACAGAGGCAGGGAGGATGTCCTGTGCTGGTGTTTGACTCCCCAGGATGTCTGCTAGGCTTGGTTCCCTCAGAGTGGCCAGAGAGGGGGAGGGAGCACAGGCCTTGCTGCAGGTGGACATAGCACAGAAACCATCTGTATGCATGTAAAGCTTGCTGAGAGCTGGAGGGAGGATGGGAGCTTCTGTGGGGGAAAACACAGAGGCAAACTGTCTGTACATAACACTGAAGTCTCCTTGGTGAGACATTTAAAAAACGTGATAATTATCAGTAATTCGGGGGTTACAATAGTGTGTTCTTTTGTGACTGGGTTATCTTACTCAGGATGAGTACAACCACTCTGGAAATCAGTCTGGCAGTTCCTCAGAAAATTGGATATAGTACTACCTGAGGATCCAGAAATACCTCTCCTGGGCATATATCCAGAAGATGTTCCAACAGGTAAGAAGGACACATGCTCCACTATGTTCATAGAAGCCTTATTTATAATAGCCAGAAGCTGGAAAGAACCCAGATGCCCTTCAACAGAGGAATGGATACAAAAAAAAATGTGGTACATTTACACAATGGAGTACTACTCAGCTATTAAGAAGAAGGAATTTATGAAATTCCTAGGCAAATGTTTGGACCTGGAGGGCATCATCCTGAGTGAGGAAACCCAATCAGGGTGAAACTTTCCTAATTGTGGCATCTAATGATGTTAATTGTTTTTCATTGTATGTTGTGATTTCTAAGATCTGTTTCCTTTTATTTATTTTTTTTTTGAATGAAATTGTTATAATGGTCTTGTTCTACTTCAAAATTGAATAGACCATCAGAGTCAAAATAAAGTTTTTCCTACAGAGGCAACTTAGTCATGATAGGTGCTTATTCCATTGTGGCCTGTGAGCAGTTCATCATCAGGTAATACTACCTGTTAAATTAAAATATGCTTCGAAAGTGTTCATGAATGATTCATTTAGCCATCTGCATGTGGCTATTTTTGGTGTGGGTGTGCATAGTATAAAGTTATAGTTCCTCATGTCTTGTAGTATGGTTGTTAATCTCAACATTGAGAATGATGTGTGATGCATCTTTGTGTCTGGTAAGTGTGGGTAGATCTGTGTGTTTGGTCCTAATTTAATGGTATCTTCAAGTGATATATATAGAGAGCTATTCCTGGTGTTAACTGATGACCACAGGAAGTGATCACCTGGTATTACAAATCCATTGACTAGTTTCTGTGGTATGGCTTTAATGTGATATTCTGGGTATGCATTGTCGAGGAATACCTGTATTAGATGTATCTTCCCTATGCCTTATGCTCAATATTATCCTCTTTCTTTACCTAATAACATATGGGAGTCTGGGGTCTTTCTTCCTAGTCCTGTTGTAAAAAGCATATCTACACAAGTCCCTACCAGTCGGCGCCAGCACCAGGACACCTTGGGCAAAAAGTCTGCAGACACCCACAAGGTCCCCACAGGTCTCTCCACGGGATCTTAGGACCTCTCGTGAGTGGAACACTTCTGCCAGGAGGTAGGTTCGAACACCAGATATCTGGGCACCTTCCATGCAAGAGGAAAGCTTGCCTGCAGAGAATACTTTGACCACTGAAAATCAGGAGAGAGCTAGTCTCCCAGGTCTGCTGATAGAGGCTAACATAATCACCTGAGGAAGAAGCTCTAACCAGGGACAACTATAACAACTAACTCCAGAGATTACCAGATGGCGAAAGGCAAATGTAAGAATCTTACTAAAACAAACCAAGACCACTCACCATCATCAGAATGCAGCACTCCTACTTCTCCTAGTACTGGGCAACCCAACACACCCGAAGAGATAGACCCGGATTTAAAAGCATATCTGATGATGATGGAAGAGGACATCAAGAAGAACTTTAATAACTCACTTAAAGAAAAACAGGAGAACACTGCTAAACAGCTAGAAGACCTAAAAGAGGAAGCACAACAATCCCTTAAAGAATTGCAGGAAAACATGACCAAACAGGTGATGGATTTGAATAAAACCATCCAAGACGTACAAAGGGAAGTAGACACAATAAAGAAAACCCAAAGTGAGGCAACGCTGGAGATAGAAATCCTAGGAAAGAAATCTGGAACCATAGATGTGAGCATCAGCAACAGAATACAAGGGATGGAAGAGAGAATCTCAGGTGCAGAAGATCCCATAGAGAATATCGGCACAACAATCAAAGAAAATGCAAAAAGATCCTAATTCAAAACATCCAGGACATCCAGGACACAATGAGAAGAACAAACCTACAGATAATAGGAGTAGATGGGAATGAAGATTTTCAATTTAAATGGCCATCAAATATCATCAACAAAATTATAGAAGAAAACTTCCCAAACCTAAAGAAAGACATGCCCAAGAACAAACAAGAAGCCTAAAGAACACCAAATAGACTGGACCAGAAAAGAAATTCCTCCCGACACATAATAATCAGAACAACAAATGCACTAAATAAAGATAGAATATTAAAAGCAGTAAAGGAAAAGGGTCAAGTAACATATAAAGGTAGGCCTATCAGAATTACACCAGATTTTTCACCAGAGACTATGAAAGCCAGAAGATCCAGGACAGATGTTATACAGACACTAAGAGAACACAAATGCTAGCCCAGGCTACTATACACAGCCAAACTCTCAATTACCATAGATGGAGAAACCAAAGTATTCCAGAACAAATCCAAACACACACACATCTTTCCACAAATCCTGCCCGTCAAAGGGTAATAAAAGGAAAAAAAAAAAAAAAAAAAAAAACAATACAAGGAAGGAAACCACACCGTAGAAAAAGCAAGAAAGTAATCCTTCAACAAACCTAAAAGAAGACAGCAACAAGAACAGAATGCCAACTCTAACAACAAAAAGAAAAGGAAGCAACAATTACTTTTCCTTAATATCTCTTAATATCAATGGACTCAATTCCCCCAATAAAAAGACATAGATTAACAGACTGGCTACACAAACAGGACCCAACCTTTTGCTGCTTACAGGAAACCCATCTCAGGGAAAAGGACAAACGCTACCTCAGAGTGAAAGACTGAAAAACAATTTTCCAAGCAAATGGACTGAAGAAACAAACTGGAGTAGCCATTCTAATATTGAATAAAATCGACTTCCAACCCAAAGTTATCAAAAAAGACAAGGAGGGACACTTTATACTCATCAAAGGTAAAATCCTCCAAGAGGAACTCTCAATTCTGAATATCTATTCTCAAAATGCAAGGGCAGCCACATTCATTAAAGACACTTTAGTAAAGTTCAAAGCACACATTGCACCTCACACAATAATAGTGAAAGACTTCAACACACCACTTTCATCAATGGACAGATCATGGAAAGAGAAACTAAACAGGGACACAGTGAAAGTAACAGAAGTTATGAAAAAAATGGACTTAACAGATATCTACAGAACATTTTATCCTAAAACAAAAGGATATACCTTCTTATCAGCACCTCATGGCACTCCAAATTTGACGATATAATTGGTCAAAAAACAGTCCTCAACAGATACAAAAATATTGAAAATTTACCCTGCATCCTATCAGACCACCATGGACTAAGGCTGATCTTAAATAACAACAGAAATAATGGAAAGCCAACATTCACTTGGAAACTGAACAATAATCTTCTCAATGATACCTTGGTCAAGGAAGGAATAAAGAAAGAAATTAAAGACTTTTTAGAGTTTAATGAAAATGAACACAACATACCCAAACTTATGGGACACAAGGAAAGCATTTCTAATAGGAAAACTCATACCTCTGATTGACACCAAAAAGAAACTAGAGAGAGCACACACTAGCAGCTTGACAACACACCTAAAAGCTCTAGAAAAAAAGAAAGCAAATACACCCAAGAGGAGTAGACGGCAGAAAATAATGAAACTCAGGGGTGAAAGCAACCAAGTGGAAACAAGAAGAACTATTCAAAGAATCAACCAAACGAGGAGCTGGTTCATTGAGAAAATCAACACGATACACAAACCCTTAGCCAGATTCACTACAGGGCACAGGAACAACATCCTAATTAACAAAATCAGAAATGAAAAGGGAGACATAACAACAAATCATGAATAAATCCAAAACACCATCAGATCATTCTACAAAAGGCTATACTCAACCAAACAGGAAAACCTGGACAAAATGGACAAATTTCTAGACATATACCAGGTACCAAAGTTAAATCAGGATCAAGTTAACGATTTAAACAGTCCAATATCCCATAAAGAAATAGAAGCAGTCATTAATAGTCTCCCAGCCAAAAAAAGCCCAGGACCAGAGGGGTTTAGTGCAGAGTTCTACTAGACTTTCAAAGAACATCTAATTCCACTTCTGCACAAACTATTCCACAAAATAGAGGTGGAAGGAACTCTACCCTACTCATTCTATGAAGCCACAATTACTCTGATACTTAAACTGCAGAAAGATCCAACAAAAATAGAGAACTTCAGACCAATTTCCCATATGAATATAGATGCAAAAATCCTCAATAAAATTCTCGATAACAGAATACAAGAACACATTAAAGCAATCATCCACCCTGACCAAGTAGGTTTTATTCCAGGGATGCAGGGATGATTTAATATACAGAAATCCATCAACGTAATCCATTATATAAACAAACTCAAAGACAAAAGCCACATGATCATCTCCTTAGAGGCAGAAGAAGCATTCGACAAGATCCAATCCCCATTCGTGATAAAACTCTTGGAAAGATCAGGAATTCAAGGCCCATACCTAAACATGATAAAAGCAATATACAGCAAACCAGTAGCCAACAGCAAAGTAAATGGTGAGAAGCTTGAAGCAATCCCACTAAAATCAGGGACTAGACCAAGCTGTCCACTCTCTCCATACCTATTCAACATTGTACTTGAAGTCCTAGACAGAGCAATTCAACAACAAAAGGAGATCAAGGGGATACAAATTGAAAAAGATGAAGTCAAAATATCACTTTTTGCAAATGATATGAAGTATATATAAGTGACCCTAAAAATTCCACCAGAGAACTCCTAAGCCTGATAAACAGCTTCGGTGAAGTAGCTGGATATAAAATTACTCAAACAAGTCAATGGCCTTTCTCTACACAAAGAATAAACAGGCTGAGAAAGAAATTAGGGAAACGATACCCTTCTCAATAGTCACAAATAATATAAAATATGTTGGCATGACTCTAACTAAGGAAGTGAAAGATCTGTATGATAAAAACTTCAAGTCTCTGAAGAAAGAAATTAAAGAAGATCTAAGAAGACGGAAAGATCTCCCATGCTCATGGATTGGCAGGATCAATATAGCAAAAATGGCTATCTTGCCAAAAGCAATCTACAGATTCAATGCAATCCCCATCAAAATTCCAACTCAATTCTTCAATGAATTAAAAAGAGCAATCTGCAAATTCATCTGGAATAACAAAAAACCTAGGATAGCAAAAACTCTTCTCAAGGATAAAAGAACCTCTGGTAGAATCACCATGCCTGACCTAAAGCTCTACTACAGAGCAATTGTGATAAAAAACTGCATGGTACTGATATAGTGACAGACAAGCAGACAAATGGAATAGAATTGAAGACCCAGAAATGAACCCACACACCTATGGCCACTTGATCTTTGACAAGGGAGCTAAAACTATCCAGTGGAAGAAAGATAGCATTTTCAACAAATGGTGCTGGCACAACTGGTTGTTATCATGTAGAAGAATGTGAATCGATCCATTCCTATCTCCTTGTACTAAGGTCAAATCTAAGTGGATCAAGGAACTTCACATAAAACCAGAGACACTGAAACTTATAGAGGAGAAAGTGGGGAAAAGGCTTGAAGATATGGGCACAGGGGAAAAATTCCTGAATAGAACAGTAATGGCTTGTGCTATAAGATCGAGGATTGACAAATGGGACCTCATGAAACTGCAAAGCTTCTGTAAGGCAAAATACACCGTCAATAAGACAAAAAGACCACCAACAGATTGGGAAAGGATCTTTACCTATCCTAAATTAGATAGGGAACTAATATCCAATATATATAAAGAATTCAAGAGGGTGTACTCCAGAAAATCAAATAACCCCATTAAAAAATGAGGCTCAGAACTGAACAAAGATATATCACCTGAGGAATACCGAATGGCAGAGAAGCACCTGAAAAAATGTTCAACATCCTGTATCATTAGGGAAATGCAAATCAAAAGAATCCTGAGATTCCACCTCACACCAGTCAGAATGGCTAAGATCAAAAATTCAGGTGACAGCAGATGCTGGCTAGAATGTGTAGAAAGAGGAACACTCCTCCACTGCTGGTGGGATTGCAAGGTTTGTACAACCACTCTGGAAATCAGTCTGGCGGTTCCTTAGAAAATTGGACATAGTACTACCAGAGGATCCCACAATACCTCTCCTGGGCATATATCCAGAAGATGTTCCAACAGGTAAGAAGCACACATGCTCCACTATGTTCATAGCAGCCTTATTTATAATAGCCACAAGCTGGAAAGAACTCAGATGCCCCTCAACAGAGGAATAGATACAGAAAATGTGGTACATTTATACAATGGAGTACTACTCAGCTATTAAAAAGAAAGAATTTATGAAATTCCTAGCCAAATGGATGGACCTGGAGGACATCATCCTGAGTGAGGTAACACAATCACAAAGGAACTCACACAATATGTACACATTGATAAGTGGATATTAGCCCAAAACTTAGGATACCCAAGATATAAGATACAGTTTGCTAAATGCATGAAACTCAAGAAGAATGAAGACAAAAGTGTGGACATTGTGCCCCTTCTTAGAATTGGGAACAAAACACCCATGTAAATAGTTACAGAGACAAAGTTTGGAGCTGTGACAAAAGGATGGACCATCTAAAGACTGCCATATCCAGGGATCCATCCCATAATCAGCTTCCAAACACGGACATCATTGCATACACTAGCAAGATTTTGCTGAAAGGACCCAGATATAGCTCTCTCTTGTGAGACTATGCAGGGGCCTAGCAAACACAGAAGTGGATGTTCACAGTCAGCTATTGGATGGATCACAGGGCCCCCAATGGAGGAGCTAGAGAAAGTACCCAAGGAGCTAAAGGGATCTGCAACCCTATAGGTGGAACAACAATATGAACTAACCAGTACCCTGGAGCTCTTGTCTCTAGCTTCATATGTATCAAAAGATGGCCTAGTCAGCCATCACTGGAAAGAGAGGCCCATTGGTTATGCAAACTTTATATGCTCCAGTACAAGAGAACGCCATGTCCAAAATGTGAGATTGGGTGGGCAGGGGAGTGTGTGTGGGGGGGGGGAAGTATGGGGGACTTTTGGGATAGCATTGGAAATGTAAATGAGGAAAATACATAATAAAAAATATTAAAAAAGAAAAAAAGGGTATCTAATTCTCTCTCTACTTCTGCTAGATTACTTTTATACATTTGGCACATAATTAAGTTATGGTTCTGAGTTATAAGGTTCCTTGTTCTATTATATTCCTGTTTATATTGTTCCCTAAATACTTGCATTTCTGTACTCATGGTGTTTACCATCATGTGGAGTGAATCTATGTTTCTTGATAGTGTATGGAGTACTTGTTTATTTGCTGAATATTGTAGATGTCTGCCTTGATGGGTATGACTACTGCTTCTGCTACTACTCCTCCCATCAAGCCTCCTAATAATGCTCCAGCCATAAAAACTTCCATGGTCAGTGCCTGTAGGGGTTCTCTGGCGAACCTATTTGGGCTGTGGTATTAATATAATATGTATCTGTTTCTCCAATATAACTTTGGAGGTTTAAAGGCTTGTAATAAGATGGAAATCTGGATCTTTCTGATTCTAGGAGTCAATATTATTTCTACTGGTAAGATTGTGTCCAGTACTATAAATGGGGCTTCTTTGAAGGTGACCCACGTGGTAGATTTAACCATTCTAGTGAGTAATGTGCCCTCATGAATCTTATGCTGGCTTTGTTAATACCTAAATAGTCTGTTGTAATGTTGAATCCTTCTCTGTCTACTAAGCAAGGATTATTGTGTAAGTGGTCTGACTTGTGGCAGTCTTGTAGTAATATAAATAAGTATAAGATCTTATCCCAGTCATCTGTGCCTGACAGCATAGAACATGCTTTTGGCTTCTGTGCTATCCAATCTGACATTTGTCAGTCTTGATGTTGGGGGTGTGGTAATATGTAGCTAAAATAATATGGTAAGCTTGGATGATATGTGGTTCTTGCATTATTATGTTTTATTCCCCATATTTTACATCATTGTATAGTCCTTTCTGGTTCCTTGATGTGGTATTTGGATGTTAGGCTGATAAGTTTATAATAGCAGCAGTTATAATATTTGTTGCTGTTAAATTGTATTTCTCATATCTAATGTTATTAAATCATATGTAGTTAAAACTAGGGATTATTATACCATGCATTGCCGTGGGCTGGACTCAGTCAATCCCTCAACCCATGGGAGAATCAGGGTTCCGGTACTCAGGTGGGCAAGGAGTTAGCAAAAACATGAGAAACAGGCACGAACACCAGAGAGAGTGTTGGATCTGAATGTAATGTCTCAAAGTGAGCATCAGACTTATATTACAGAAAAACAAACAAACAAACAAACAAGGAAGTTAAGTGATACATTAAGGTCATCCAAAGTACATTGAGGTTACCTGATGCAAAAATGACTCTTTACACAAAACATAAAAATGCATACATAAAAGCTAACAGGAACCAGGCAGTGTTTACAACTGGGATAAAAATCAGCCCTACCTAAGGTCAGCTTATTCTTAGAAGCCAGGGGTAAGGGCTTTATGCCCTTACCATAGTTCCAATTCTGGTCTATTGTATAATCCACCTTTTCCTTAGGCCATTATAAATTTCTGTATATGGGAGTGACTCAGCTGTTATTCTAAGTATTTGCTCTAGTTCCTTCTTAGACCACAACCTAACTTCTTCCTAAGCCATTGTAGACTCCTGTATATGGGAGTGACTTAATTGTTATTTTATGTATCTGTAGGGAACCTCCATTTAACAGAGGAACCCACCAACTTTCTTCTAATATGTAATGTAGTCTGCCATACAGGGCTGTAATGAGAATTCTAAGTTTACTTTGTAGAACTTGCCCTGAGATTTCTCCTCTAATCCAGTAAACTGTAATGTCTGATTTCTTTCACTATCTCTTTGTCAACACTGGAGGCAATTCGTCTGAATAAGTAACATTCTTAGGAAATTCAAAGTCCAAGGTCAGCTCATCGATTGCATAGGATATTGGAACACTGGTGGAGGCCAATCTAACTTAGCTATTTGTCAAATCATTCCTTGGAGGCACTTATAATAAAACAATACTTATAATAAAACAATACTTTCAATAAAACATGAAAGAAAGCATGTAAAACCCTTCACCAGACTATCGCAAGGACAAATCTGGAACATCCCTGCTATGGAAGGCCAAAGATGCTCCAGGAGACAAGTTTTTGTGAAATTTTTTGCCTTAGGACTGCAACCAAGCTTTTGGACTTGGCAGGAAGACTCCACTGGAGTGGGTGTGGCAATGCATCTATAGAGTATCTGCATGGGGTGCTGGCCCAAACTTTGTGGATATGTTCCTTTCTGAAAAATTAACTGTGCTGATGTTTCCTGTTGTATCCCATGGTATAGGGAAATTTATCTGTGTGCTGTTTCTGCTATGTCACAAGTGAACCTGACTGTATTATATTCTTCCTTCTTATTGCATGTGGTCATATAGTGATGTTGATTATAGTAGGCAATGTTTTATAATAATAATAATGTAAAATATGTCCCTACTGGATTCAAATTTATGTTTTCTTTCATGAGTCCGAATGTGTTAGGTAAGTTACCTCCTGTCACGGATATATTTCTCCTTATCATTGGAAGTCAACCCATAGGTATAGGTTTCTTCATATATTTTCATACTTCCTTTATTTGTACTATTCCTGTAATGCTAGCTCCTTGATTCCAGAATGCCATGAATGAGGTATACTCATAACCTCTGGTCTCCTTAAATAATTGTAGGAATGCTGCTAAATTTCCTTTGAGTGGGGTGTGTGTAACGTGCTTCATGTATGTGGAGTCCTACTTCTCCTTCTGATTTCCCATGCCCAGTTAGTACTTTATGTATTTCTTCCTCTGGTCTTGTAGACCAAGAGTTTCTGCTGAAGCAGTTCCAGGTAATACCTGGCATTCTGTTGGTGTCATTTTCTACATCCCATCCTGACATCCATGAATATCCTTTGCTGCAGACAGACCTCAGTCAGGTTCTCAATCGGCAGGAAAACTCAGGGTTCTGGTTACAGGCGAGCAAGGCATTAGCACAGATGACAAACAGACACGGACACAGAGAGAGTGTGTATCTGAATGCATTTTTTCCAAGCAAACACCAGACTTTAAATACAGAATAAAAACAAGAAAGCTAGGCAAATACATCTGCCAAAGTATATCGACACAAAACAAAGAAAATGCATACATAAAAAGCTAGGGGGAGCCAGGCCATGTTTACAACTGAGAATAGGAACAACCCTTAATTAAGATCAGCTAAACACAGGAGCCAGGTGAATGCTCTGATGCAATGCTAGTCTATTATTAAACCCACCACCAGAGGTCCCTTAGTAAATACCTGATTATGCTATTCCTCTGGGCCTAGTGAAAAACATGCACGAGGGGAATTCTGTTCTACTAATCCTTTCATGAATAATATTAGAGTTCCTCCTAAAACCACAACCCACCTTCTTCCTAGGCCATTGTATATTCCTGTGTATGGGTGTGATTCAGCTATTGTTCTAAGTAATAACTATGTAGACTAGCCCTAAGCTTTCTAGCCCTATTCAAGTAAATTGTAATGCCTGATTACTTTTACTGTCTCAACCAGAGGTAATTTTGGATGTTACTGAATAGGTAACATTCTTACTGAATTCCAAGCTCAGGGTTGGCTTCAAGGACTTCCTAGGACATTGGAACACTGGTGGAGGCTTAATCTAACTTAGCTATATGTCAAAATCAATCCTTAAAGGCACTTATAATAAAACTATATTGAAGGAAAGCACACAGATCCATAAACTGACTAAAGGCAAGGACAGAATTGGAGCGTTCGTTTTACAGGATGCCACGATTCCAGGAGACTATGTTTCCGTGAAACTCTTTGCCTCAGGACTGCTTCCAAGCTTCTAGGCCTGTCACTCGAGTCACTACTGGAGTGGATGTAGCAATCCTTGAGCTACTGAAAAGCCTTTGGCATTGTGCATAAGGATGTTGGTGTTTTTTCATGTAATGTAGTCTGCCATGGTTGTGGTAGAATGCTGGTTAGTACTAGGGGTTTTCTATAAGGTTCCATCCCCAGGGCCCTGGCTGATACCCAATCCTCCCAAGTGGGCCACTGTGTTTCTATTCTGGTGGCCCATCTTAAGTCTAAGTCGGGGCAATAGCATAGCTTGCCCAACCAGGGTAGGTTCAGGAAGCCTACTACACAGAGCCAATTTGTCTGGTTCCATATCCTCTGGAGTTACAGGTGGTCATATAAATCCCTGGGGCACCTATTTCCCCATGGTTTAGGTAGAGGGGGTATGATACTCTTAAGTGGGTAAGGTACGGCAAATTCCAGTTCATATTTGGATCGGGTTTACATGGGTTTGATGTTGTTATAGATGTAGATAAGGAAGTTTCTTCTCCCTCTTCCTCTTCAGGCTGATATTCATCATATTCATAGTCATACACTTATTCTATCCATGTCAATGTTGTAAAGTGGAACCACCTGCCCTCTGCTTTACCTTCTAACCCTGTGTGTATCAAAGTACTTGTAAATAATTAAGGTAACGTTGAATTTATAGCTAAATCACAATTGAATGTAGAATGTGTCTCTATTCCTATAGTGGTTGTTTTGTAGATTCCTTTAACATTAAGTATACTCTGTCTAACCTTGAATGGTCTATACCGATAGTTATTAAAGATTGCTCTAACGCTAGAGGCATTAGACCACACTTTGTTAAAGTGAGATTTTGTTCATATATATTTGTAGTATAACTATCTTTTTGATCTAGCATATAATTTTTGTTAGGGTGGTGTGATGGTTTGCATATTCTTAGACCAGGGAGTGGCACCATTTGGAGGTGTGGCCTTGTTGGAATAGGTGTGACCTGGTTGGAGTAGGTGTGTCACTGTGGGTGTGGGCTTAAGATCCTCACCCTAGTTCCCTGGAAGTCAGTCTTCTACTAGCAGCCTTTGGATGAAGATGTAGAACTCTCAGCTCTGCCTGTGCCATGCCTGCCTGGATACTGCCATGCTCCCACCTTGATTACATCTGGTAATTGTCCAGGTATCTGCTCTGATAGGTTATCTATGTTCCTACTCTGAATCTCCATTAGCTATTCGGTTTCTTTACTGGCCAAATGGGGCTGTTGTAGTTAAATCTTTGTGTTGGTCCTTTAATACCTTCTTTTAATAACGTTTGTATTGGTGTCCTTTACTTCCTCCATCCTACCTTTTATGGGGATTGTAATGTGAAGGAGGGTGGTATTTTAAGTTTTTTGAGACAGGGTTTCTCCGTGTAGCTCTCTCTGTCCTGGAACTCACTTTGTAGACCAGGCTGGCCTCGAACTCAGAAATCTGCCTGCCTCTGCCTCTGCCTCCCAAGTACTGGGATTAAAGGCGTGCGCCACCATGCCCGGCTCCAACAAATATATTTAAACACTTTGGTGGTACCATCAGTTAGCATAGTGGGTAGTGCTATTCTGAGTTTTAAATGTTGAGGCCCTGAGATTGAATTGATGTCCTTGTCCTCTCTTGTTGTTCCTGAATGGCAGCCTGTTCATGGGTCTTGCCCCTACATTCGGCCTTTGGTTGCTGAATCCTGGGTAAGGTGGTCCTTGGCCATTGGGCCTCCTTTACCCTAAAATGGCCTATGAGGAGCTTGCCCAAACAAGCTTCTAGTGGGATTCCATGGTTTGCTTTGTCCGAATCTAATTGGGATGTTGGTATTTGGTCTTCCAAACAGTCATATACATACATATATATATATATGTATATATATATATATATATATATATATATATATATATATATATATATAAAACGTATTTTCCTCAATTATGTTTCCAATGCTCTCCCAAAAGTTCCCCATACCCTCTGCCCCACTTCCCTACTCAACCATTCCCATTTTTTGGCCCTGGCATTCCCCTGAACTGGGGCATATAAAGTTAGTGTGTCCAATGGGCCTCTCGTTCCAGTGATGGCCGACTAGGCCATCTTTTCATACATATGCAGCTATAGTCAAGAGCTTCGGGGTACTGGTTAGTTCAGAACGTTGTTCCACCTATAGGGTTGCAGATCCCTTTAGCTCCTTGGGTACTTTCTCTAGCTACTACGTTGGGAGCCCTGTGATCCATCCAATAGCTGACTGTGAGCATCCACTTCTGTGTTTGCTAGGCCCTGGCATAGTCTCACAAGAGACAGCTATATCTGGGACGTTTCAGCAAAATCTTGCTAGTGTATGCAATGGTGTCAGAGTTTGGAAGCTGATTATAGGGTGGATCCCTGGATATGGCAGTCTCTAGATGGTCCATCCTTTCATCACAGCTCCAAACTTTTTCTCTGTAACTCCTTCCATGGGTGTTTTGTTCCCAATTCTAAGAAGGGGCACAGTGTCCACACTTTGGTCTTCATTCTTCTTGAGTTTCATGCATTTAGCAAATTGTATCTTATATCTTGGCTATCCTAAGTTTTGGGCTAATATCCACTTATCAATGAGTATATATTGTGTGAGTTCCTTTGTGATTGTGTTACCTCACTCAGGATGATGCCCTCCAGGTCCATCCATTTGGCTAGGAATTTCATAAATTCATTCTTTTTAATGTAGTAGTACTCCATTGTGTAAATGTACCACATTTTCTATATCTATTCCTCTGTTGAGGGGCATCTGAGTTCTTTCCAGCTTCGAGCTATTATAAATAAGGCTTCTATGAACATACTGGAGCATGTGTCCTTCTTACCTGTTGAGACATCTTCTGGATATATGCCCAGGAGAGGTATTGCTGGATCCTCAAGTAGTACTATGTCCAATTTTCTAAGGAACCGCCAGACTGATTTCCAGAGTGGTTGCACAAGCTTGCAATCCCACCAACAATGAAGGAGTGTTCCTCTTTCTCCACATCCTCGCCAGCATCTGCTGTCACCTGAATTTTTGATCTTAGCCATTCTGACTGGTGTGAGGTGGAATCTCAGGATTCTTTTGATTTGCATTTCCCTGATGATTAAGGATGTTGAACATTTTTTCAGGTGTTTCTCAGCCATTGGGCATTCCTCAGGTGAGAATTCTTTGTTCAGTTCTGAGCCCCATTTTTTAATGGGGTTATTTGATTTTCTGGAGTACACCTTCTGAGTTCTTTATATATATTGGATATTAGTCCCCTATCTAATTTAGGATAGGTAAAGATACTTTCCCAAACTGTTGGTGGTCTTTTTGTCTTATTGACAGTGTATTTTGCCTTGCAGAAGCTTTGCAGTTTCATGAGGTCCCATTTGTCAATTCTCGATCTTAATGTGCAAGCCATTGCTGTTCTATTCAGGAATTTTTCCCCTGTGCCCATATCTTCAAGGCTTTTCCCCACTTTCTCCTCTGTAGTTTCAGTGTCTCTGGTTTTATGTGAAGTTCCTTGATCCACTTAGATTTGACCTTACAAGAAGATAGGAATGGATCAATTCACATTCTTCTACATGTTAACAACCAGTTGTGCCAGCACCATTTGTTGAAAATGCTGTCTTTCTTCCACTGGATGGTTTTAGCTCCCTTGGAGAAGATCAAGTGACCATAGGTGTGTGGGTTCATTTCTGGGCCTTCAATTTTATTCCTTTGGTCTTCTTGTCTGTCACTATACCAGTACCATGCAGTTTTAATCACAATTGCTCTGTAGTAGAGCTTTAGGTCAGGCATGGTGATTCCACCAGAGGTTCTTTTATCCTTGAGAAGAGTTTTTGCTATCCTAGGTTTTTTGTTATTCCACATGAATTTGCAGATTGCTCTTTCTAATTCGTTGAAGAATTGAGTTGGAATTTTGATGGGGATTGCATTGAATCTGTAGAATGCTTTTGGCAAGATAGCAATTTTTACAATGCTGATCCTGCCAATCCTTGAGCATGGGAGATCTTTCCATCTTCTGAGATTTTCATTAATTTCTTTCTTCAGAGACTTGAAGTTTTTATCATACAGATCTTTCACTTCCTTAGTTAGAGTCATGCCAACATATTTTATATTATTTGTGACTATTGAGAAGGGTATTGTTTCCCTAATTTCTTTCTCAGCCTGTTTATTCTTTGTGTAGAGAAAGGCCATTGACTTGTTTGAGTTAATTTTATATCCAGCTACTTCACTGAAGCTGTTTATCAGGTTTAGGAGTTCTCTGGTGGAATTTTTAGGGTCACTTATATATACTATCATATCATCTGCAAAAAGTGATATTTTGACTTCATCTTTTCCAATTTGTATACCCTTGATCTCCTTTTCTTGTCGAATTGCTCTGGCTAGGACTTCAAATACAGTGTTGAATAGGTATGGAGAGATTGGACAGCCTTGTCTAGGCCCTGATTTTAGTAGGATTGCTTAAAGCTTCTCACCATTTACTTTGATGTTGGCTACTGGTTTGCTGTATATTGCTTTTATCATGTTTAGGTATGGGCCTTGAATTCCTGATCTTTCCAAGTCTTTTATCATGAATGGGTGTTGGATCTTGTGGAATGCTTCTTCCGAATCTAACGAGACGATCATGTGGTTTTTGTCTTTGAGTTTGTTTATATAATAGATTACGTTGATGGATTTCCGTATATTAAACCATCCCTGCATCCCTGGGATGAAACCTAGTTGGTCAAGATGGATGATTGCTTTAATGTGTTCTTGGATTCTGTTATAGAGAATTTTATTGAGGATTTTTGCATCTATATTCATAAGGGAAATTGGTCTGAAGTTCTCTATCTTTGTTTGATCTTTCTGTGGTTTAGGTATCAGAGTAACTGTGGCTTCATAGAATGAGTTGGGTAGAGTTCCTTCTACTTCTATTTTGTGGAATAGTTTGTGCAGAACTGGAATTAGATCTTCTTTGAAGGTCTGGTAGAACTCGGCACTAAACCCATCTGGTCCTGGACTTTTTTTGGCTGGGAGACTATTGATGACTGCTTCTATTTCTTTAGAGGATATGGGACTGTTTAGATCGTTAACTTGATCCTGATTTAACTTTGGTACCTGGTATCTGTTTAGAAATTTGTCCATTTTGTCCAGGTTTTCCAGTTTTGTTGAGTATAGCCTTTTGTAGAAGGATCTGATGGTGTTTTTGATTTCTTCAGGATCTGTTGTTATGTCTCCCTTTTCATTTCTGATTTTGTTAATTAGGATGTTGTCCCTGTGCCCTCTAGTGAGTCTAGCTAAGGGTTTATCTATCTTGTTGATTTTCTCAAAGAACCAACTCCTTGTTTGGTTAATTCTTTGAATAATTCTTCTTGTTTCCACTTGGTTGATTTCACCCCTGAGTTTGATTATTTCCTGCCTTCTACTCCTCTTGGCTGAATTTTCTTCCTTCTTTTCTAGGGCTTTTAGATGTTTTGTCAGGCTGCAAGTGTGTGCTCTCTCCAGTTTCTTTTTGAGGCCCTCAGAGCTATGAGTTTCCCTCTTAGAAATGCTTTCATTGTGTCCCATAAGTTTGGGTATGTTGTGGCTTCATTTTCATTAAACTCTAAAAAGTCTTTAATTTCTTTCTTTATTCCTTCCTTGACCAAGGTATCATTGAGAAGTGTGTTGTTCAGTTTCCACGTGAATGTTGGCTTTCCATTATTTATGTTGTTATTTAAGATCAGCCTTAGTCCATAGTGGTCTGATAGGATGCATGGGACAATTTCAATATTTTTGTATCTGTTGAGGACTGTTTTTTGACCAATTATATAGTCCAATTTGGAGAAGGTCCCGTGAGGTGCTGAGAAGAAGGTATATCCTTTTGTTTTAGGATAAAATGTTCTGTAGATATCTGTTAAGTCCATTTGTCTCATAACTTCTGTTAGTTTCACTGTGTCCCCGTTTAGTTTCCATTTCCACGATCTGTCCATTGATAAAAGTGGTGTGTTGAAGTCTCCCACTATTATTGTGTGAGGTGCCATGTGTGCTTTGAGCTTTACTAAAGTGTCTTTAATGAATGTGGCTGCCCTTGCATTTTGAGCATAGATATTCAGAATTGAGAGTTCCTCTTGGAGGATTTTACCTTTGATGAGTATGAAGTGTCCCTCCTTGTCTTTTTTGATAACTTTGGGTTGGAAGTCGATTTTATTCGATATTAGAATGGCTACTCCAGCTTGTTTCTTCAGGCCATTTGCTTGGAAAATTTTTTTCCAGCCTTTCACTCTGAGGTAGTATCTGTCTTTTTCCCTGAGATGGGTTTCCTGTAAGCAGCAGAATGTTGGGTCCTGTTTGTGTAGCCAGTCTGTGAGTCTATGTCTTTTTATTGGGGAATTGAGTTTATTGATATAAGAGATATTAAGGAAAAGTAATTGTTGCTTCCTTTTATTTTTGTTGTTAGAGTTGGCATTCTGTTCTTGTTGCTGTCTTCTTTTTGGTTTGTTGAGGAATTACTTTCTTGCTTTTTCTAGGGCTTGATTTCTGTCCTTGTATTGGTTTTTTTCTGTTATTATCTTTTGAAGGGCTGGATTCGTAGAAAGATAATGTGTGAATTTGGTTTTGTTGTGGAATACTTTGGTTTCTCCATCTATGGTAATTAAGAGTTTGGCCGGGTATAGTAGCCTGGGCTGGCATTTGTGTTCTCTTAGTGTCTGTAGAATATCTGTCCAGGCTCTTCTGGCTTTCATAGTCTCTGGTGAAAAGTCTGGTGTAATTCTGATAGGCCTGCCTTTATATGTTACTTGACCTTTCTCCCTTACTGCTTTTAATATTCTATCTTTAATTAGTGCATTTGTTGTTCTGATTATTATGTGTCGGGAGGAATTTCTTTTCTGGTCCAGTCTATTTGGAATTCTGTAGGCTTCTTGTATGTTCACAGGCATCTCTTCCTTTAGGTTTGGGAAGTTTTCTTCTAAAATTTTGTTGAAGATATTTGCTGGCCCTTTAAGTTGAAAATCTTCATTCTCATCTACTCCTATTATCCGTAGGTTTGGTCTTCTCATTGTGTCCTGGATTTCCTGGATGTTTTGAGTTAGGATCCTTTTGCGTTTTGTATTTTCTTTGATTGTTGTGCTGATGTTCTCTATGGAATCTTCTGCACCTGATATTCTCTCTTCCATCTCTTGTATTCTGTTGCTGATGCTCCCATCTATGGTTCAAGATTTCTTTCCTAGGTTTTCTATCTCCAGCATTGCCTCACTTTGAGTTTTCTTTATTGTGTCTACTTCCCTTTTAAGTCTAGTATAGTTTTGTTCATTTCCATCACCTGTTTGGATGTGTTTTCCTGTTTTTCTTTGAGGACTTCTATCTGTTTGGTTGTGTTTTCCTGTTTTTCTTTAAGGACTTGTAACTCTTTAGCAGTATTTTCCTGTATTTCTTTAAGTGAGTTATTAAAGTTCTTCTTGATGTTCTCTACCATCATCATGAGATATGCTTTTAAATCTGGGTCTAGCTTTTCGGTTGTGTTGGGGTGCCCAGGACTAGGTGGGGTGGGAGTGCTGCGTTCTGATGATGGTGAGTGGTCTTGATTTCTGTTAGTAGGATTCTTGCCTTTGCCTTTCACCATCTGGTAATCTCTGGGGTTGTGCAGAATACACTTGTCGGGGTCCTGGAACCAGGATGTCTGCTGCTGATGCTCAGCCAAAGCGTTCCAGGGCCAGTCAGATCCCTATCCTCTGGCCAGGAAAGTGGCCAGCTGTCTGGGTCCTGTGCAGAATACACTTGGCGGGACCCTGAACCAAGATGTCTGCTGCCAATGCTCAGGCAAAGCCCAGTCTTATATTTTTAAACCATGTCCTCATTCCATTAAATTTCTTACCTCTAATGGGTAGGGATACCACCTTCTCTGAGTCTAACTCTGTATGACTTTGAGAAGTCTATGGCATCTGCCACAGTTTGACATCCTTGCAATGGTCCAGCTAGGGTCATCCTGAGATGTTGTGGAGCTCCTTTAACAGGATTTTCCTAAACTGGGCCAACATTGGTGCTGCCTGTGAGATGGGTACCTGGTTGTAAATGAAGTAGAGTACTCTCAATTTTCTTGTTAACTGAATTGCTTCCTGTAAATTATTCCATTTTGCTTAGGGCTCAAACTGAGTTACATCTAAGAAGGGCAACGCATGGTGGGACTTTCCACCATGTTCCTAAATCTGTGCGTATATTAGTCTGATAATATTATTGTATCTGTTCCATTCTCCAACAGTTTTAGTATGTAGGATGCTTCCTTTTTGCCATTCTGGGAATAGTCTTTTCTAAGTCATTAAGTTCCTGTGGGGTGTATCCTCTGGTTTCCATTATCACCTCCATGGGCCGGCATGTTTAAAACCCTTTACTGGTGTCTGAAGCCAGGAGGCTGTCACTGGTAATGACGGGACCGGTCCTGACTCTAGGGCATTTTTGAAAGGGTTGGAGTCCTTCCATCATTTCATGACATTCATGGCTAGCCTTTTGCCTGTTAGTCTGTCCTTATCCAGATTGACTATAGTCTTCATGAGTATACTAGGTACTTTTTTTTTGTGATGCTCTATGATAGGTTCCACCTGCTGTGGTGCTGTCAGTGGGATGTCAACTTTAACTTCCTTTCACTTAGTCTTATTCTTAACTATGTGGATAGTATCCTGCCAAGCTCTTTCCACCAAATCGGAGGTTTCTTCGTCCTCTAATTTTATCTTTTTCATGCCTTTGATGAGCCTTTTTCGTCTGCTCATGGTATTAATTTATAGGCTATGTGGTTCAGTTCCTTTACTGTTTCCTTTTTAAAGTACCAGGTGATATTACTTCTTGGTAGATTTTTCAATAATTCATTAAATTATCTATCCACCAGTCTCACTTCTTTTTGCCAGCTACTATCTCATTAGGCTTGGAGGCTTCTACTCTCATGCTCAGCTCTTCCTCCAACATGGCTCCCTTGAGAACTTCTGGCTGGGGTTGGCTTTACAGTGGTTGGCTCCAGCCCCCCTGGCTATTTTGGTCTGCTTGTCTGTGCTCTATTTAACTGCTCTTCCTCATCACCTTTCAGATCAGAGTTGGCTTTGAGGTGTCATAGACATTTGACTTCATGGCCAGAGGTTCTCAGCTTCAGACTAGGAGCATATCTGAATTGTGCGGCTGCTAGATGATGCTAAGCGGCTGCTAAACAGCTGTTCAAGCAGTGGCTTTTAAACAGGGTTCCAGGTGGTTCCCAGCTGCCAACTTAGGCCAACTGTCGTGAAATTGTCATGAACTGGCATTGATGACAAAGGTGAGAAGGAAGTCTCAAACTCAGAGGTTAGGTTATAACAGCTTATTTATTCATAAGTAGCAATAAGCAAGTAAATGGCATTCACACTCATTCACACACACACACGCACACGAACACGCGCGCTCACACACACACACACACACACACACACACACACACGCTTCACTAACCTCCAGTCTGGCCAATGACATAGCCTCGCTCAAAGGCAGCAGGAGTCAGGTAAGGCTCCTGATTTCTCCTTCTGCTTTTCAGGTCCTGCTGGAGCTGGGTCCTCATGATGCAGGCTTGTCTTGTTTGGTGGCAGTCAACCGGGTTGTCTCTCTGCACGATGGCATCTCTGTTGGACTTCGGGAATGAGTAAGTTGCCTTGGCCAGACCAGGGTTTTTAAGCTAATTTCAGCCAATCATAATTAAGACGTTCACACATTACTTCTTCGAGCTGCCCTTACTCCAACCTTATCACACTCATGTGCGCACCCCCCCCCACCTCCACACACTCTATGGCTTGGTTCCGTGGTGAGTGCAGCTTTGCAGCCAGGGAGGTGTGCTTCCTGGGGCCACCTGTTCCTTCTGCTTTCCTCCTGGTGGGTTGTTGTCAGGGAGTGACCTGGAGCAGACTTGTTGGTTAACTGAAGTTCAACCTTAGATCAGATTCTCTAAAATGGAACCTGAGCCCAAGATAGAGTTGGTCTGGTCTCTCATCTTACTCCACCCAGCTCTTCATGAAAATTTTTGTTGACTCAACCAGGACACTAAATGGCTAAATTAACTCCTCCTAAGAACTTGTGATCTTTCCCCATAACCCTAGGGAGTTCCTTCTCTCCTGCTTCTGCCTTTCTTTTAAAGACTGCTTCAACCCTCTTCTTCAGAGACAGCACCCACAAATGTCACACCCCATGACCACAGAGCCAGCCAGCATTTAAAAGTCCTGAGGATATCCACAAATTGGAGACTCCTATGACATAAAATAGACATGGAACACAAGAGAGAAACGTTAGTTCCTCCTAGGGCATCCACTTCAAGCAAAACTCCATGTCCCAACTAGAAAGTCTATGAATGTACTTGGTCCAAACTCATGGCAACTCTTTGGCAACTCCATCTCCAGGGTTAATATGTACTTATAACACACACACACACACACACACACACACACCATACACACTTTTCTGGTTTTTGTAGTTTAGGGCACTGCTTCAGCTCCATACTCTTCCCCATTCAGCCTGGAAGAAAGAGGGGTCTTATTTTTCCCTGTAATTCCCTTCCCAGTTGTCCTTCCTGGCCCAAAGAAGGATAGGAACCAGTAGTCACCCTCCAGGCTCTCACACCATGCATCATCAGTGACCTGTGACTGGGGCAAAGCAGGATGACACTTTTACAGCAACCAGAGAGGTGTGGCCTAGCCTCACTTCCTTCCCATAGTTTCATGCAATGACATTTGGGGAGAAACTCTCACTCCATCATGGTGGGGAAAAGCAGTGGTGGGTGCTTTTCCTCCTGCCTCAAGCTGAGGCTCTTGCCCAGCCTTCCCTTCTGTGAAGAAGATGTAAATACAGAGCCCCAGAGTGCACACATGGGTTTGCACATAGCCGCTTGTTCCTGCCTTTTCTATTTGGCCCTCTGTGCAATGCAGGTCAGAATCAAACTCTTAGCCTGTTGCAGGATGGAATCAGAAATGCAGAGGTACAAGAGACTGGAGGACATACATCATTGGTGCTGTCCCCTGTCTCCTGGATTGTGGCCTGGAGGTTCAGCCCCTCCCCCTGTGCTCCAAGACAAGAAGGAAGCCAATACCAAGGCTCATCAAGCCCCAGGTATAATAGGATAAGTGGCTGGCAAGAGGGCCCCAATGTGTGCACTAGTAACACATAACCGGTTTTCTTTATTTGGTATTTCTTCATTTTCTGACCTTCTTCTAAATGGGTATAAGTCAAGGCTTTTGAAAATCAAGACCACACAATCCTCAAAACAACACTCATTCACACACACACACACACACACACCATACACACTTTTCTGGGTTTTGAGGGGTTTTTTGTTGTTTTTGTTTTGTAGTTTAGGGCACTGCTTTAGCTCCATACTCTCTCCAGCCAGCCTAGAAGAAAGAGGGGTCTCATTCCCCCCTGTAATTCCCTTCCCAGTCTTCCTTCCTGGCCCAAAGAAGGATAGGAACCAGTAGTCACCCTCCAGGCTCTCACACCTAAAGTCTCTATTAGAGATAGACTTTACCCTAGACACTCTGGGAAATTCCATAAACCGGGAGGGTCCTGTGAATGTTCTGAACATGGCAGTGAACCAACCAGATTCTCAGGGCATCACACCATCACCTCCTTGTCCTCTTCCAAGAAACAGGACATCATCAGTCAGTCTCTATCACGTGCTATTTGGCTGGTTTCTCAAATACTAAAAAGACAGATCTATGGAAGACCCTAAAATGAAAAATGTTGATTCGCTTTTTTTCCCCATGAGGTCTGGCCACTAGGTGAAAGTTTACATTTCAGTGACACCCTCCAGCCAGATGTGTTTTGTAGAAGACAAGAAATTGATCAGAATACCCTATGCACGGCTTTCACGGCTTTAAGAGAAAAGCCCAAACTATAACAATAATATACAACCAGAAAATATCTAACTTTACGCTCTGCATGAGCGAAAATGGAAATACTCAACAACAGAGGTATCCTTGAGGGACAGAGACCCAACTTAAGCCCCGCCTTATCACAATCACAGTCTTGCAACCAGCCTCTGTCCTTCACCATTGTGTTCAGCAGGTGGCAGCAGTGGGACAGATTTTTAAAAGGCCGAGTTTACATCCTCTTCACAATGAGAGATTTAAAGCTTCGTGTAAGAAGTTTTAGGAACTCTTCTCTAGGATCTTGGATAATTCTTATAGGGATTCCAATATACCGTCATCATATTTGATGGGTGGAACATCCTATCCTTTCTCGCTATCCTATGGCAGATGAAAAGCTCTAACGACTTTACAAAAAGCTTGCAGTAAATGCAGCCTTCCGCCAGGGGGCACTTACAGTACCAACCATGGGTACTCATGGGAATTATCAAGTAAGATGTGAGAGTACAGCTATTACAGGATTTTAATGTTTTGTAGAAGGAGTGAGATGTGTGAACAAACTGGGAGGTCCACCCCAGTTTAAAACTAGCTGAGCGAGAGCCTTTTAAATGCATGCAAATGGAGACCCCGGGATTCCTAAAGGCCAACTTGTATTCACTTTATACCCCCTCAACCCCCCCATCCCCACCCCACCTCCCACCCCACCCCCAAACCCCCGTTGGCTCTTGAAGTCTACAAAGCTCTTTGCCCACAGGTGCCTCCTAGTCAACCCAAGGAGCTGCGCTTTTTGTCAATAGCATAGCCCAGCTGAAATGGGGGTGGGGGGGAGAGACAGGGTGGAAAGGGCCAGGCTGTTGATTGCTGAGGAAAACATAGCACCTAATAACATCCATGCATAGTTCTGTGAAGACAATTAAGGTTGCCTCCTTTGCAAACAGGAAGGATATTGGATTAGGAAGAATCTACCCATCACACCGCACTTCCCCAGCGCCAACCCACAAGGTGCTTACTTCCCAGGATGCCATTGATATGCAGTGTTCTATTGATAAGCAAAGGGAATGCTGGAAATGTGATTGTCCCCAGTTTCAAAGGAAGCCAGGATCCATCACAAGCAGGCCTTGTGCAGGCTAGCCTGACTGAAACTATTGAGGGCATTCTACTGCTCTTTCATTACAATCCTTTATACTTGAAGAGGAAGCCCTAGGTGAAGAGATGCGTTACTCCCTGGTCTCTTATTCTGGAACCAGCTCCAAATCAACCAATGGAAGGTCTCAATTGAAACGATTTACCCCTTACCTTCCTTGTGCATGAGGAAATCAGTTAATAATGTGGCAAATACCAGTCATTCTGAAGATCCTGACTGACTCTTTGTGGCAGAACATCCCAAAATATTAAATCTGGAGGTCACCGATCAAGTCAGCCACTGCTATTCAATGTTCAAAAATAGATTTATCAATAAATATGAAAACATATATAGAACAAAAATGCAGGCCCAGTATTTAAGGCAGCTCAAAAGCCAGTGCCCAGGGAGCAGAGATAATCAAATAAAGCCAATACAAATCCACCTAAAGCCAGGACCGCCTCCCTGCCATCACCAATACCCAATGGAAACTGGATCTAGACTAGAATTAAAGCCCACAAGAGATACAGGATTTCTTATTAATTACATTCACTAGGCTCCTTCCAATATTATTGTTCCCTGTATAAGGAAATCACACTGAGAGCAGTTGGTAGTTCATCAGCTGAGTATGTACTACTTTGGCCAAAGCAAGTGGTTTGCAGTTTTAGACCCAAAGTTGCTTTGTCCTTAGTCACCTTAGTACACACTCAGTAGCAGTTTGCCTTTGAACAGATGAATTCAGCAGCCTCTATTACGTAACAGTCTACCACCAGACTGACCCCAGTAACGAGACACTTATTATTTATTATAGCTCAGGCCTTAGCTTAGACTATTTTCCAACCTGCTCATATCATTAATGAAACCCATCTATACTAGTATATGCTTGCCATGTGACCTGTTATATCTTGCTATAGCCAGGTGATTACAACTTCCTCCCTGTCTGGTTTGTATATGCCCACCCACCTGATTCTTCCCAGAGTTCCTCTCTCTCTGCCTGGAAGTCCCACCTTCCCTATCCTGCCAAGTTATAGGCCACCAGCTTTTTATTAAAGCCCATCAGAAAATGCCTTAATGCCTTAGGCAGGTGAGGAAGGACAGAGGCACGCTTTCACACAGTATACAAAAAGATTACTCCACTAGGATAATCTAAATCCTTCTGTCAAGATTTAAGGTAAGACAATGCTGTGATTGAGGAACTCTGAAAACTTCAAGTCAGTGAAGCTGTTCCATTTCAAATGTAGGTTGTATCTTAATTACAGAAAGTCTCCCCAGTAAACTACATATGCAGGTTCTCTGACTTGGGGAAAATAGAGGATATTGGAGGTCACGCAACAAGATTCAAATTACCTAGCTAAAAGTTTACGGCTTATATTGCATACTTGCTCATCTTCAGGAAGAAGGAAGGTCACCCAGAACATCTCTCTCCCTTCAAAATAATCCAGGTCTCAAGAGCATTCTTGGGAGAAAGAGGCTTCCTTTGCAGGAGCAGAATCTCCAGTCAGGGGTCACTGTTAAACCCATATGCCAGACTTGAATGAGGAAAACCAAGCACCCGTAGATCTGGAACCACAACACTGAACCTTTACCCAGATGAAAGACTACTCTGTTACAGAGTAGGTTTGGAGCCCCTTTTATTCTTTACATAAGTAAGAATCAGGGTATTGACCTTGGAGTCTGACAAGAGTTAGGAGATAATTCAGTGCTAGTGGCTTGTTTCTCTAAAACATCTGAGACTTGTTCATAAATAGCCTAGTTCCTCTGAGTTGTGGCAGCCATTGCACCCTTAGGATAAAAAGCTAACAGCCTGTGGTTAGGTCAAACTTTAGAAGACCACACTCACATTCAGACAGGATTATTTGAGAGTGGGGGTGGCATAAAACAACATCAGTGGATGCCAGAAGAAAGACTTACCAGATTTCAGGATGGACATACTGGATTAGGATCCTTAACACACAACCACCTACTGCTTCTCAGGCAACCTCCTCTCCATTTGTGTATAGAAACCAGAGAGTAGATATGTCTCAATAGGCCTCGTCTTTGAGATCAGCCCTCAAGTAACTCCATTCTCTTGTGGTTTACTAATAGAAATGGTTTTATTGCAAATGGCTGAAGAGGAGGAGGAAGAGGAGGAAGAGGCTGTGTCACAGTGGGATTTAGAAAGGGTAATAGATGGGCATCACCTGGTACTCCCAACTCAAAAAACTGAGTCTTTCTAGTGCTACACTGACCACCATTTACAGTCAGCCTGGAGGACCCATTTCCTCAGGGAAATTAAATGGTTTGAATTAACTCTAAAGAGACTTCAACTAAACTCTCCCAGGGGACCTCATAACTATCAGCCTTATGAGTATGAACAGTACCTACATCTGAGCAACAACTAAATTCCTACAAATTGATCTATGGGAAGCCATTTCTAAAAAATATTTATTTTATTTTATTTTATGACTAGGAGTGTTTTGTCTGCATGCATATACCCACATCACCACATCCATGCCTGGTGAATATGGAGGTTATAAGATACCCTGGACCTG
The DNA here is from genome assembly GCF_978045245.1 of Mus caroli. Classification (NCBI taxonomy): domain Eukaryota; kingdom Metazoa; phylum Chordata; class Mammalia; order Rodentia; family Muridae; genus Mus; species Mus caroli. The sequence continues at coordinate 62,348,261 of NW_028227265.1, read as the reverse complement.
GAGTTACAGAGGGTTGTGACCATGTGGGTGTTGGGACACAGGTCCCAGTCGCTAATGATAGAGCCATCTGTGCTCTTAACTGCTGAGCCTTATCTCCAGCCTGAGAGGCCATTTTTAACTCCTGATAGGGTCCCTGATTCAGAAATCCTGGGCCCTGATTATGCCTTAAAGTCTAAGACAAAGCCAACTAGCCTTGAACAAAATTCCGCCAAGCCTCAAAACCAGAATTATCTTGACCCAGTTTATCTGAAAAACCCGACGATCTAAAAGAGCTACAGGCAGTTGATCCAGAAGACCAGCTTCACACCACTTGGAAGCATGCTAGTTAGTTTTAGCTAACAACATAAAACTCATTTCAGAAGAAAGCCTTAACTAGGAATTATCTAGATTAGTTTGACCTGTGAGCATGTGTCTTAGTTAGGGTTTCATTACTGAGAAGAGACACCATGACTCAGGCAACTCTTTCTTTGCATTAATTAACTAACTTTACATCCCAATTTCAGCCCCTCTTCCCCTCCAACTCTCGAAGTTCCTCTCCCATTTCCCTTTCCCATTATTCTCCTCTGAGAATGGGGAGTCCCCTCCCCCCATCGGTTATCCCCCACACTCACCAGCACAGCAGTCACTCCAAAGGCAACTCTTATAAAGGAAAACCTTAACTGTGACTGGCTTGTTTACAGTTTCAGAGGTTTGGTCTATTATCATCATGGCAGGAAGCATGGTGGTTTGCAGGCAGATGTGGTGCTGGAGAAGGAGCCAAGAGTTCTACATCTTGATCCAAAGGGAGCAAGGAGAGACTTTCCCACTGGATATGGCTTAGCATATCTGAGACCTCAAAACCTGTGGGCATAAAACCATGCCAGAAAGTCTGGGAAGGTAGAGCAGGTTGAGACACAGAGACTCAGTGGTCATGCGTCTGAGGCTGAGGTAACTCTGCTCCCTGCCAGACTCCTGGGTTGGATCATGTGCCATGCTTCTCACATAGGCCCAAAACAGAGTTCTCCAAGCTAATGAGGTATCTAGAGGCCTGGGGGCCTAGCCAATAAGCTTCCCGTCCCAGACATTCCTCCCTACAAAGGTATTTAATCTCAGGCCTATCATGAGAAATGGAGTATGGTTTTTATGCATCCATTTTCCACCATGACAATAAACTGTTTGGAACCTTAGACTGTCTCTTTATACCAAGATCCACAATGGGGAGCCATGAAAAAGGTGTTCGCCTACAGAGGCACAGCCTACTCTCCTGTAGAAGGCCCCTCTGTGTTTCCAGCCATAACCACAGCCAAACTAAAGACAATCACCCCATGAGAGAGCCAGTGCATCCCTTTACCCTGTGGCCCTGGCTAGATGCTGTCTCCAGCCTGCAGGCCCTGACTCTGTTCTCTGCTCTTCTTCGAGTCCCAGCAGTGCCTGGATGTTCAAGAGCCTGAGAACCCCAAGAACTTGGCCTCATCACAAGTCCAGGGACCCCACAAACCACTTCCAGCTTTCCCACATCTCAGACTGCACTTTCCCACTTTGGAGCAGTATTTCTGAGCTTCTGTACAGCCCAGCACACACCACCACTAGGGTAGTGGCACAGGATAAGGGCAGTCAAACGCCCCCCATTCTGCCTTCCCAAGTGGCCGTGCCCAATGATGTAGTGGAGTGGGCCTACAACCCTACACTAGCAGACCCCCACAGTGACATACTTCCTCCAACAAGGCTGTATCTCCTATTAGTGTTACTCCCTATTGGGCCTATAAGAGCCAGTTACATTCAAACTACCATGGTATGTCTATGACATATTGCCTTGATTTCTAATTGATGTAAGAAGACCCAGCCCACTGCAAGTGTCAAAATTACCAAAGCAAGGAGTCCTGGACAGTATAACAGTGAGGAAGCGGCTGAGAACAAGCAATCCTGCACACTCCTTGCCCTCAACTGTGGCTGTGATGTGACTGACTGCATTCCAGCCTTGACTTCCCTGAAGTGATTGGACTGTGACCTGAAATCGTAAGCCAAATAAATGCTTCCCTTCCTTGTGTTGCTTCTTGTCATGGTATCTGTCATGTCACCAGAAATAAAAGTCAGACAAGAAGTGACCTTATTAGGCTTTGTTAAACATCCCAATGGCTATAAATTCCAGGGAATATTATCTGGGTTTCCATGTCTCTAGTTTCCATAAAAGGCATAATGTGATATGTAAGACAACCTGATTTGGAGCTGTGAGCCATCCAAGAGCCTCTTATGGCTCTTCAAAAGGGATACCAAAGGCCAGACTTCAGGTAATTAAATCTGTGGCCCCCTCAAACTTTAGCTAATAGTTTGGAAATTACCCTCCCTGTTAAGCAGATGTTCTGATAACCCTAATTGTGTTAGCTATCCTTCACCAAGTAAGTCCTTCCCTGAATTGCACAAAACCCCTTTCAGATGTTCTTCTCATCCGCCAGAACGAACTTGTCCACTCTGACTAAATGGGAAGGTAATTCTGTTAACTATTTATATATTGCTTGCAGGAAAAATGGCACCTTCTTTTTAGATTGAAGGAAACCTAATAGCCATTTTGTAAATTTGCTCTAGTCACCCTCTGTGTCTGATAAATTCTCAAACTTAAAAAAAAAAAAAAAAAGGTTAAAACATCAGTTTTTGTTCTGTACATTTTACCTTCATAAAAAGACGTGCTTACGGGACATGGTTAAAGAAATCTCGTTCACTCCAGGACAAAAGCGAAGCAAGAAGAGTGAAGAGATGTGTCCTCTGCTTTTAAAAAGCTGAAGTCCTCTTTGTGTAAGAACAAGAAACAAAAGTCTCTCTAATTATTAGTTATTCGTATTAGTACTTCTATAAATTTAAGATGTCTTGCTCCAATAGATGCTCACGTTGATGTATAATTCCATAGTGAATCAGTGTCGGGTGGCAGGATCTTTCAAAGGTACTTAGATTATAACGGCTGCTCCTTTATAAAAAGAGCAATATAGTTTCCACAAGACTGGGCTAAGCGGTGGCAAGAGTGGTTTGCTGCAAAGTGAGGTTGATGCCTCCCCCTTCTGTAACATATCTGTCTTTCCACAGGTCCTGCCTGATTTCTGATATTCTGCCATGAGCTGACATAGTGCTAAGCTCACGACAGAAAATGAGAAAGGACCGGAACTCAACCATGAACTTCCCAACACCTATAACTGAGAGCCAAGATAAACCCCATTTTTTCATTAGCAATTTCACAGTCTCACCATAGCAACAGATAATGGACAAAGATGTTGATGTTTTTCAAGTCTTAGTTTTCTGAACAAAAAGAATAACAAAAATCAGAAAGGGCAATATTTTTCTCCATCTTTGTACTCTTTCTTTACCATTAAAATCATCACACAGCTTAGCAGTCAGTGGTTTGAGAAGATAATGAACACTGTTTTTCTCTGAAGCAGAAAACCTTAGCCATGACTGGGTAGTTTCATGCAATCCACACACATACACAAACATTACTGAACAAATTAATCAATACTGTATTACTGTGTTCTCTTCTGTCTTTCTATGCTTTCCTATCTACCCACCTCATGAGCACATATGCACCTACAAGCACACACAGACACACACACACCCCACATGCACATTTTGTGAATTTGCTCTCCTCCCACACTAAGAACCACCAGATTTATTTTATTGGCCAATTTTCTTCCTAGCAGTTTTTTTGGAAGTTGTCTAAGGAGAAGGAAGTATGCATTTGTTGCCAGGCAACGAGTATCTCCAGAATGTGCATTGCTTTTCTTAGATGGAAGAAGGAGCATTTAATTTTTGCAACTGTGGTTTGATTTCAGCCCTTGAAAGGTCACTGAGATGATTCAAAGTAGTGACTTCTCTGTGTGTGTACGCCATAAACCCACGATTTCCCATCCCCAGACTTAGGACCAGGAACTTCTAGCCAAATTATTGACATTTCTGTCTACAAATAGCAACAGAGCTAGTGGGGTTTTACAGATGAGGTAGGCTTTAATAAGTCTGAGATACTGGGATAAGGAGATAGGAGAAGATGGTTCGTATAATGTATGTATCAAGAAGATGCATGATAATAAATCAGTACATATATGTGTGCTTTATGGCAAGGAGTTTTCTGAGGTGATTGAAAGAGATTAAAATATTGCTTCAAGAATAGGACCTAGCGATGTAGTCCCATGCTGTAAATTCTACCTCACCTCATTTGGTTATAACTCATAGAAGGTCACATGTGAACGAAGGGAACTTTTTTTTTTCTTTTAAAACTTTTCTGACCAGATATGGCGAGTGGTGCCTACAACGTAATCTCTGAATTCAGGAGCTAAGGCAGAAGACTCATTGTGGGTTTGAAGCCAACTTGGTCTCTCGAGTGAGTTTGAGGCAAGCCTGAACTACAGTTGAGAACTGTCTCAAAACAAACAAACCAACCCCAAAGGAGAGCAAAAGTCCAAGGAAAAAGTTACTTTCTTCATCTGCCTTTATAGAGGAGCTTGGCAGAAAGTTTAAATCAATACAAGAAGATACCAGATGTGCATATGATACACATATATACATGCAAGTAAAACACCTATACATATGAAATGAAATATTCATTCCAGTCCTTTAAATAGTAAAAAGTAGCTGTCACCTAGAGACGTGTTGCCTAGCAACACTTCTTACACCTGGCTCTGTTGGCACTGGGATATTTGCATTTTTTCAGAAGCCCACTGTGCTAGCCTTCCTTTCAGAAAGGTTTTGTCAGATTCTGTAGAGTAACTGAATTCTCAGGAAAGAGAATGAGCAAAGCAGAACCCTCGTAGACCTTAAGTCCTTCTTGCACATACCAGAAATTGCCTGGTTACTTTCACCTGCCTTGGAAAGTTATTTTAAGGCAGACTGCACCTCCTGGCGGCTTGCAGAGATGGTACAAAAGGAAGGCAACTAAAACACAGTACTGGTGTGAACTGTAAGCTAAGCCTTTATGTTGCTTCTCTTTCTTTTTTTCTTTTCTTTTTCTTTATACTTCTCTTTCTATTGATTAACATTACCACCTATAGATCTAAAACTTAATGGAAAGACTCTGTGAGAGACCATTACAATCCCTACACCCACACCTTTTTTGATAATCTTTGTGAAGGAATCAAATTGGTGTAGTACTGGGTCACCACACCCGGCCTGAAGAGAACATTGTTAATAAGCCCTCACACACATCTTCATATGGACTATTGGAGGAGCACATATGCACATTGACCTTTGGACTAGAATAAACTCCAGTTCACTTGTTATTGTTCAGGATTCTTAGCCTCACTAATGAATAAATGCACTGTCATTTGACAGATCCTTGGCTACTATCCCCCTCCATTAGGGTTCTTCTAAGAGCACCCATGTGCCAACCACACAACACAACACTAGATGTCAGCAGAGGTAGACAGCCTCATCCTGCAACCTGGAAACCTGGGAAGAAATCCCCACATACGTCACAGTTTATTTCTGTTAATCTCTGCATTTTCCAGTAGCAACGGCTCATTTTTAACTCTTCACATAACTCTGGCAAAATCTTATTTGAAACTCATGGTTTCAAACAAGATTTTGAAGGATGGTTTATGAAGTCCCCCAAAGGATAATCATTGGAGAAATGGTTTAATGCTGAGAATTGGGGTCCTGGAAATATGTCTCATGTCTTATTGTGAATGATAATCACTCTTCCTTGTTTCTTTCTTTCAAATATATATAGCTATCTGTTTATATCGCTACTTAGGGAATCCTTTGAGTTACCACACAAAGGACTCAGCTGTTTGATATGGGTGAGGCACAGGCCTATGAGTCGAGAGGTAAGTAGGAAATAATATCACTTCATAATCAAAGGCCTCAGTTTTTATAAAACAAAAATTATGGAGGGAGATTATATCATCCTTGACTAAATTCTTAGCTCTAACAGTTCTTAATTTTCTAAGTCTTCAAATATCAGAAGACAATACTAGAGAGCTTGGAAACATTTCATCTCAGATCTGTAATTTCTTCCAATAGTGCCAATAGCATTTCTTTGTTCATTACAGGTCCATGAAACGCTGGACGAGATACCTTGATGTAAAGCCAAGAGAATCATTTTTCCATGCTGTGACCCTGTTCTAAGATGTAGTCACCAGAGTCATGTGGACAGCCAGATAAGGATAAAAGACGCATGGAAAGGTTTACAAAAGCCAGTTTTAGAGGTACACCTGTGTAATCCAGCACTTGGAAGCCCAGCAGGGTGATAGATGGACTGGCCTTAGCTATGCACCAAGTCTGAGGCCAGTATAGACTACATGGGACTGTGAAAAAACACAAAGAATCATCTGAAGTCAGTATGGGGCTGCATGAGACTCTGAAAAACCACAAATAATCAACCAGTCACACCAAGAGCTCTTTGGACAAGCTACTGAGCACCAGAGATGCTGGACTGATCGTGTGTTTTTTCTTTCTCTTTCTTTTCTTTTTTTTTTTTGTTTTTTTGTTTTTTTGTTTTGTTTTGTTTTTCATTTTTCTTTTTCTTTTCTTTTTTTCAGGGGAAAAACAAACTACCTCAAAATAACAAATGCTCATTTTGTTAACTCTGGACAACTGCTATTTTTTTTTCCAAGAAAAGATAAAAGAACACCAAGGTACAGAGCAGCTTGATTCTTTAGTGCAGCTAGCAAGAAGTAATTGCATTTCATTTTCCCAGATCCCTGCTTGAAAAATCTCAAGACCTCTAAACCATCCTTTGATAGAACCTCGAGAAGGGTGTGGATGAATAGGTCTACAGGGCATGAAGAAGTCCTGTGGTCTCTGCAGCCACCACAGGGACAGGGTCTCCACACCACAGGGACTCTGCTCTGCATTCACTGTACTGCTGTCTTACAAAAAGGAATCTTGATAGAAATAAATGAGTGACTTTAGGGGACTCAGAATGGTGTTAGGGGAGGAAGGAAGGAAAGGGGTTGCAGAAGGATGGTGGCCCTACCAGCGTGTGCATATTAGTATGAACATTTTCTATGATTAATATCTGTTAATGATTATAATCGTAATACTAATATAAATCTCCCCCACCCACGCAGGCACTTATAGGAAAACCACTTAGTGAGTCTCTTTCTCTTTCCAAGTATATCAAGTTGACAACTTATGCTAACCCTGACAGCCAGCACAGGGTTCTTAAGAGAAGAGGGGGAGGGGGCTAGCTTTGTATCAAAGCACACTGGGTTTAACTCTCAGAGAGCTCCAAGCCCATAAACACAAGCAGGTAAACAAAGAACACATCGTTAAGGATTCTCAGCATGGTCCTACTTTCAACAAAGAGGTTGAGGGGCTTTGGCAAAGCTCACGCATTGAATACACTCATCCTAAGAGATACAAGTCATCACATTCGGTTGGAAGACATACATGCCATGTTTGATTGCTCCAAAAAGTGCTAACCTGCTGCTGTTTTAATAACAACCAGGTATTGTAGCTCCAACCATCTGTATGATTTTGTTTATTTAAACATACAAGTAGTTCATTGTGAGAGGATTCAGGAAATTGTAACTCAAATAATGTATTTTTAGCCCCTTTTAATTTTGAGTCACTTCTCTTTCAAGCCCCAAGCATAGAAAGAAAGGTTAGTTCTGGAATTCCCTTATCCACATTAAGACCAGACCCTTAAAAGGAAAACAATCGCCTTCTACCCTTGTCCTAAAATCTTAATATTTATGACAGGAAAGACAATGGAGAATTGTAACTACACCTGGTCAGAGTTAATTACATAATAATGTCTGTTCTTTAGGCTCATTTGAATTCCCAAAGGAGTTAGCAGGCTGGTTTCTGCCATTGAATAACCTTTATCTTTCCTTTCTCCAGTCATACTGAGCTAGTGGGTAACTTTTAACTGTTAAAATTATCAGGAAGGCAAGGATATAAAAATGAAATGTTTAGTAAAGATCACTTGGTTCAGGTCATTCACTGGACACTCACTTACACTGAGGGTTGACTCAGACCCTTTCCCTAAAACTCACCAGATTTACTATAACTGCCTCAGGAAGACTTGGCATCTCTTGAGTCTCTTCTCTAGATTCTGAACCATTAACAAGGCATTAGATTAGCTGAGCCTATGTCTCTGGTCCATATTCTTACCATATTCTCACCTTCAAGGTGGGGCATGTGTCCTGCCTTCAGCTTCCACTTTAGTGAAGATGCCTTCCCATCTTCCTGGAGCACACTCCAGGTGGGAAGTTTGTTTGGATATGGAGAGAGCCAAGTAAGCTGGGATGTCTCTATTACAATTGAACTAAAGATTTGGAGGTAAAGTTATGTATAAGATAATTACTTTGCTTCCTAATAAGCATGGTTTTGTGTTATTTTAATCCTCCAACCTGCTTAAAAACAAACCCTGGAAGAAAGTCATGGTGCTTCCGGAAGACTTACCTCTCTTTATGTATTGCCTAAAGCTCTGTATCAATATTCCAAGAGTTTCTCTCATTATGTTTTTTTTTTCTTTTGTTTTTAAAAATTATAAAGTTTAGAAGGAAGAGTGAGAAATCAGAGGTAGTTTGTTGTTCTAGGCTAATAAAGATGAGGATATTTGTGCCAAGTCTCCTTGATTCTGATTGATGAGCAAACTGATTTAAAAAGCTGATTGAAGCTGTGCTTAAAACCCCACCTCTCTACTGTTGAATGTAGCCTCCAGGTGTGCACACAGGGAATTCTGATGGTATGAGCAACTGCTCTAATTTCTGTCTCTATTTACAGTGACCTTTCAGGAGAGTTTAGCCATGAACAGAATAAAGATTATTAAGAATCAGGTCCTGGAAGCAGACATAATCTCACCTAAGCAGTCACTTGAAAGCCTCCCTAATAATTCTCTAATTCATTGTTCTAATTACGGTAGAATAATATGTTTTAAATTACATACTGTTCTTTCTCTTCTGAACCCCTTAGAGACCCAATCTCATGGAACTTTATCCACTAAAACATTGTTAGCACTGGAAAAAGGAAAGGCTTAAGACTTAAGACTTAAGACTAAGGAAGTGAGGGGTGTAATAACAAAATAGAAACACATAAATAAATTTGACTGAGAGGGAGTTTCAGAACAATGTCAATGCTCTATGTTTCTGCTAGTGTTGTGGTGATAATGCAGATCAAACGCAGGGCTTTGCATATGCTGTATAAGCAAGCGTTCTGCTGCATAACTATACCCTCAGCTCCTCCAGTTTCCTGAACTATGTCATTGTGACCTAATGCTATGCCAGAGGACCCAGTTTTTGCTGGTGGAGGTAACTGTTTGGGTCCATCCACCTTGTAAGGCTCCCTCACTCAAATACAGATAAACCATTTACTTTGATATTGACAAGCCACAAAATGGAGACAGAAATGCTGAGAAATGTGCTCAATTGGCAGATGCCTGGTACTAGGAAGTCAATGCTACTGCAGGCAGAAACTAGAGCCTGGGGGTAATGGCAAGATCCATAGTCACTGTCAGCAACTGTCAGTGTGTATCATCCATACCTCAGGACAGCCTAGCACAGAATGTCAAAACACAGACTGGATGCTGCGGAAGAGAAACTATACTCAGTGATCTGAAAGGCTAGACATCAAAGTACAGAATTATTATTACTACTACAGAACACACAGAGCCCAGGCCCAGCCCCAACCCCTACCCAAGTCATCTGTGATGTTCAGGATACATTTTCATTACTCCTTATGGTCATTTGAATGAGAATGCCTCCCCTCCACCATAGGCTGATAATTTTGACCCCTTGGTCTGTAGTTGGTAGACCTGTTTAGAAATGATTAGGACTGTAGTCTTGTTAGAGGAGATGTGTCATTTGAGGGTAGGTTTCAAAAGCTTGTACCATTCCCAGTTAGCCGCACTCTTACTCCCTCCCCTTACCCCCTTTTCTCTCAGATCTCAGCTGCTGTTCTAGCCCCATACCTGCCTGCTTCTCATCATGCTCCCTGCTGTGATGATCACAGACTCTAACCCTTTGGAACCATGAGTCCCAATACATGTCTTTTAAGTTGCCTTGGTCATATTGTCTCTTCACAACAATAGAAAAATAATTAAGGCATACGTATCTCCAAAAATGAGGAATAGTTATGGAGAAATTCTAACGCTCCATGTCAACCTCTAGCTTCCACACAGATAAGAGCAGGCAAGAATAGTAATATTGGTATACACACACAACACATACAACAATCTTATAAGGTGGGCTATGTGAGTAGGTCAGTGGTAGAGTTCTTTAACATGAGTGAGGGCTTAGATTCCATTCCCAGCATCAAAATAAAATATAAAATTTAAGTAGAGGCTACTCTGTAAATTACATTTACAGTATTCTTAGTGGCAATATTTAGAGAAGCATTCATTTGCTTTCTTACTTTCCTCCCAAAGACCTCCATTCATAAGCCTGACTGCAAAAACCAGAGAGATAACCCTTCATCACCTGTCTACTGTTGTTTATAAGAAATTGGTCCGAACCAATCCTAATTTGGGGAATGAGTTTCCATATGCCATGCATTTCACACTCCCAGCATTTGGGACGGGATTCAGTAACCTGTAAGGGTTAAACAGATTATCAATAGATGTGACTAGAGTGACCAACTTGGTCTTTCTTGGTTTTAATTCCAAAATACATATATATTCTTCAAAGCCCATGAGTCTTAGGTAACTCCAATTATCTTGTATTCTCAAGTGAGATAGGCAATCTTCAGATCCTGTGATAATTTAAGACGAGAGATTCTCAAGGGCCCAAGGTGAAGAAGGTAGGGCTTAGAGATGGAGTGAGGTTCTACTTCTTACATTCTCCAGGCTGACTCCAGGGTGTATGAGCTAAGTACTTCTCAAACTGGGAAGCATATGCAAGTCACTTAGTTAATATGTGGATTGACTCATTCAGTGTGAGATAGGTCCTAAGATTTAGTACTTCTGGTTTGCAGACAGCACACACAAGCACAGGCTTTATTTCGTTCAGGTGTGGTCCTGGGCCAGCCAGAAAAAAACAAAGACAACCAAAAATGAAAATGATCATGATAGAGGGTTCAGTGACCTTCAACACAGTGTCTCCTCAGCAGAGTTATTGTGGTAGGAGTTCTATGTGCTTGATAGTGCCTCTGCTTCTGCAGACAACTGGAATAGAGTCAGCAAGCAACAGCCCCATGCTGCCTTCCTGAGCACAGAAAGCAGCACAGGGAGATGGGCTCATTGATTTTGTTCCAAGATAAGTCTGTTCCAGAAAGGACATCAAATGCCATTCTCACTAGTCCAACATAATCGTTCTGGAAACCTGGTTCTTCAGCTATCACCCTTGTCTAATTCTGAATTATAAATAAATGGAGATTTAAAATATAAAATACTCTGGCCACTGCACCACCTACCCGAGAACAAATGGAAATACTTCCTGTTCCATAATTCATTAGAAACCAAGACTCCAGGTTGTGTTCTCTGATTTTGGCTGAAATAGCCCCATATTTTTTCCAAAACACCACCCCCACTGTGCTTAGTCATATTTCCTTGTTCAAAACCAAGTAATTCGTATGTTCCAGATAAAACTGGGCTCCTTTCTCACTATTTGTCTTCCTACAGGGAATCTCCATGACCATCTTCTCTTGTGTCAACCAAACCAAATAGGATAGCATTCTAGGTCCAAATCCAAGGCATTGATAATGGTTACAAAGAATCAAGTCCAAGTTTACAAGACATTTTACCATAGATTTGATTTCTTTTCTCCCAAACACCCATAAGCTATACTGCCCATAGCACACATCATGAGACTTATATTTCTTTTATATCTGTGTATTATCTCTCTACCTAGACTTAATACTAAGGGCAAGAATCACAGAATACATGCATGCATATGTAATTTTATCCCATGGTAACTGACCATTCAGAATCATCATAAGAAAGTGCTGTTCCCTATTAAATTATATAACCCATGTACAGGGAGTCTTACGGAATATGTTCCGAGATTTTAGGCACTTTCTCTATTATAGCTAGAGTTTTGGTTGCCTGCAATATATCTCCATATTCTTTACTTAGTCTTGGATCATCCTCGAAGGCCTATTTTCATTCTCGTCTATTCAGTGGGTCCCAGCCCAGCCATCATAACGTTTTCAATTTCTTATTTTGTCTAAGGCTCACTGTGTACATAATCTCTTATGTAGATAGTACCTATGGTTCTGCCCAACTCTCCCTTCATATTGCCACATCTTATCAGCATCACTCAGCTCCATCATGGCACCCACAGTATGAAATGTACTGTCCAGAGCTAAACCCAAACTGCACTGGCAAAAGTAGGTCTGGCAAGTCAATTTTGATTCTGGATGCGATATTGGAAGCAAAGGGGGAGGTTAATGCTGCACTTAGTTCATAATCTTATGAGACTAGGCATGTTACCTATACGTATGTCTATGTACCTACCTCATACATGGTTGTTCCCCATGGAAGCCAGAGGAGCACATCAGATCCCCCTGGAACAGGAGTCACAGATGGTTATAAGCTGCCATGTGGGAGCTGGTAATTGATCCCTGGTCTTTTAGAAGAGCAGTCAGTGATCTTATCAGTTGAGCCATCTCTCTAGTCTCCTAACTAGTCTTTTACCAATATTAGTTCTTTTACCATATCTTAGTTCTTAAGATACGGACAGACGATCAAAGTTGGATTACATGATCAGTCAGTGAAGGAAAGACTGAGCAACACTGGCTACACTAGTCCTGTTTGGCTGTCATCCTCAGTTTGGCTATGTCAGTTTTTAGGCTTCTAAAGAGCAGCACATAAAAGCTTCAGGATTTATTATTCCTGGGGGAAGAATTTCTCTTCAGAAAACAACCTTTTCAAATGTAAGAGAAAGGGGCCCAACTTATGGCTTCTCCTTATAACAGAATTATGTGTGGTAAAATTAAGGGCACATCTTGCACACAGAAAGGTGTTTGGGGGCCGGAGAGATGGGTCAGTTTGTAGGTTCTTGCTGTCTGTGGATGAGAATCAGAACTCAGAACCTCAGCATTTATGTGAAAAAAACCTACCCTGTGATCATGATGCTGGAGAAGTGCTCCATCCACTCCAGTAGTGACAGGCATGACAGGCCCTGAAAACCTCGGCGCTGTCCCGAGGAGAAAAGTTCACAGAAACTTAGTCTCCTGGAACCATGGCATCCTGCATAAAGAATGCTCCAATGTCCGTGCTTTAGTTGGTAAATGGATCTGTGTGCTTTCCCTTAATATTGCTTTATTACAAGTGCTCCTAAGGATTGATATTTTGACATAAAGCTAAGTTAGATTCTAGGCAGACCTTGATCCAACCCTGGGCATGGATAGCTAAGTCACTGCCCTACACAGAAATTTACCATTATCTAGGAAGAAGGAAGTTTGTGACCCAAGGAGGAACTAGAGTAGATACTTAGAACTATAGATAGCCGAGTTACACCCATATACAAGTATTTACAATGGCCTAAGGGGAAAATGGACTATACAATAGACTAGAGTAGGAACTATGGAAAGGGCATGAAGCCCTTACCCCTGGCTTCTAAGATTAAGTGGACTTTAGGTGGAGCTGTTTTTGATCCCAGCTGTTAACATTGAATTTTATCCCAGTTGGTTCCTGCTGATCCTTCCGTGTTTGCATTCCTCTGTTTTGTGTAAGAATCCAGTAACCTCTTTGTACCTTGCCGGTGTGTCACCCAACTTCCCTATTTTCTTCTGTATAAAAAGTTTGATGCTCGATTTGACAAATTACATTCAGATTCTACACAATCTTGTGTGTTGCTTCTGTTTGTCATTCGCCGACTCCTTTTCCACCTGCAACCAGAGACCAGTTCCATGCAGATAAGAGGCCCAAAAAGGGGATAGTCTTCGGCAGAGAAGTGGCAACAGAATGAGTCTCAAAGCTTGCTACCAGCGAGGCCAGCAAATCAGTGCTCTCCAGGTTCAGTGAGACATCTTGTATAAAAATAAGGTAGACAACAACTAAGGAAGACACCCAACTCCTGACTTCCAACACATCTACACACATACACACAAACATACATACACAATAAGAAAGACAGAGAGGGAGGAGGGAAGGACAAAGGGATGGAGGGAATGAATGACATACGGAGATACAGAAAAATAGACACAGAGAAAGAAAGAGAAAAGAGAACAAGATTGGGGTGGAGGCATGTAGAACGAGGTGGGGAGAGGAAAGAAAGATAGTACAAGCTTTTACATGGGGACCAGAAAGTAACGGAGCAAAGAGTCTTTTAAAATTCTTCCAGTGATCTCCTACATGCTGGTAAAAAGTGCTTTTGTATATTGCCCTAAGTCTAAGTGTCGGGTACGCCTAATATACCTAATTTACTGAATAGACCCTATGTAAGTGGTGTGTGTCACCTCATGGTTAAATACTAAGAATGTAATACCCCTTGCAGTCTCTCCCTCATTCTCTTGCTTGCTCACTTTAATGAAGCTGGCTGCCATGTAGTAAGATTACCTAATGGACAACTAACAAGACAAGGAACTAAGTACGGGAAGCCACCACCCAAAGGAAGCATGGGAAGAAACTGAAACCCATTCTAATATCTATAAAGATGTCAATCCTGACAATACTCACATAAGTCTGAACATGGGATTTTTCCCTGCAGAAGCAGAAAGCTTTTTGGGTGTAGGTGTGGGCAGGTATGGGGGTAGATGTAAGTATGGGTTGGTGTAGGTGTGGATGGATGTTAGTTTAGGTGGGTGTAGGTGTGGATGGATGTAGGTTTGGGTGGGTGTAGGTGTGGATGGGTGTAAGTGTGAATAGGCATGGGGGTGATTATAGGTGTGGGTAATTATAGGTGTGGGTGGGTGTAGGTGGCTGGGGGTGGATGGGCATAGGTGCAGGTGTGAACATATGAACCAGGGCACAAATATGGAAGACAGATGACAATTTGCAGAGTAAGCTTTCTTCATTTACCATGTAGGTTCTAGGGATCTAATCAGGTGATTAGAATTGGTGACAAGTGCCTAAATGCAGATACTGCTGGTCTTACCCATATCATTTCTAATGTTAAGTAACTTAGTACTATACAAATAAACCAGCTAGTAAACATATGGAGAAAAATAATAGATGAATAAAAAGAAGAAAATAGTTTATCCACTGATGATGATCATCCCTTAGACCACCCCAGAATAGCTCCTCTCATTAAAACTCCCATCTGCTAGTGTACTTTAGTCAGTCTTGTTCTTCTGCCTAAAGAATCTGCATTAGTATTTGGAACTACACCTATACATAATTCTCATATTCCTTTGAGGATTTAAATCTTCATTAAGGCACATAGGCATTAGCATTGAATCCTGATTAAAATGTACATACACACAGTGAGTTGGGTTGAATATCTAAAATTCAGAGCTAAGATTTGCTTACATTGTTAAGGGCTTGTGATAAAGTAGCACAGGATTGGAAAGATCCTGATTCAGAAATGAGTATTTGATAAAAAAAAAAAAAAAAAAAAAACTTTTACAAATCAAATTGTATAGTCCAAAATAGACATGATGATTTCATATTTTTTTAATTTTTTAACTTTATGTTTACTATGAAAAAGTAGAGAAATAAAAACATAAAACAAAAATGTAGCCATTAATCCATCTCACTATCTGATGTAAAGCATGGTCAGTGCATAGGTCAACATTTTCACAAGCATTATGGCATGATACATAGCATTTAATTTGCTCAATTTATTGAGCAACTTTTAAAGAAGGATCATTAAGGACAAATAACATTTAATTTCTTTCCCATCATATCCCTTCTCATGCCCCAGAAAACTTCTCCCTCCCCATACACCTCCCTAAAATGATTAGCAACTACCACTGGTATACAACTCCAACCCCCAAATACCAAGATGTCTCTATAGATAACTGGATAAGAATAAGTATCACAATAGTGTAATACTGTTTTTGGCAAAAGTAGACTTAAAACACTTAACTTAGACTCAAGGTCTAAGAGATATCTCTTCTCCAGAAGATTCTAAAATTGCTGTCATTGAAATGAAACAGACTGCTGGGAAGGAAGAAAAGGAAGAAAGAAAAGGAAGAAAGAAAAGGAAGAAAGAAAAGGAAGAAAGATCATGATCAGGGACCACAGAATCCATCAAACTGCTAACAGTGGAAGAGGAGAGGGGTCAGCATACCCAAGGCAGCATGAGCCAGGACTGCTTGTCTCTGTGCTATAGGTTAGCTTCAATTTCCCCATATATACACAAGTCACAGTTTCCAGCTTGGCACTATTATGCAGTAGAAACTTCAAGGAGTATCATAGGTAGGCTTATGGCCTGGGGCAGTTAACTAGAAATGGAATGTGGGACCCTATCCCTTTGTCTTGCTGTCATTCACTTTAAATCCTGGAAGGGAGTAGTTTTTGTCACTGGACAATTTAGTTTCATTACCATGGCACACCAGTTTCCCTTTATGCCAAAGACATTAGTATACACAAACCATTAAGGGAAAATGGATTTGTTTACAACTTGGTTGTATGGGAAGGAGGAGGGGAGAAAATCTTCTAGCCTCTCTATGAATCTACTATAGCACTGCTATGTTGTTATAAAAACAGCAAGCAATAGCCAGGGAACATGTATGTGTGAATTAAGCTCTGATAGAAGTTGTGAAAATCCTTGGGGACAAATTCCTTGCACAAGATTTTAGCCTTTCCCTCCTCCAGCATGAGAATCCAGAGAAATTTCCAATCTTTGAAATCCCCAATTTAAGGATGTTTTGGTTTGACTTGCTTTTTGAGCCTCATCATGGACTGTGGATGCCAAAATATCTTCCTTGTTTAAAAATATTTACTTGTTTTATCATTTTATGTGTATGAGTGTTTGGCCTGCATAGTATCCGTAATACCACCTGCATTCCCGAGGCCCACAAAGAGGAAGGCTTCAGATTTTCTGGGATTGCAGTTAAAGATGTTTACAAGCCACTATGTGGGTACTGGGAATCAAACCTGAGTCCTTTGCAAGAGCAGCAAAGGCTTACTTACTGGGCCATAGCTGTCACCCCACACTTTCCCATTTGTAGTTGATTATTCCAAGTGTTTTGTTACAGTAGTGGAAAGCTTGCTGACACAGGAAGGTGAAAATAGTACCAAAAGGCAAGGTTACTGCTGTGACTTTACCTAGTGCTGTAGAAAGGATTAAAACTGGTATGTAGGAAGAGCTTGTGAAGCACTGGAAAGTAGGAAAAAGGTGGCCTAAACTGGAAGTGGAGTGCTTTGGTTTCAGAATGAAATATCCTCTACAGGCTTTTGTCTCATGTTTGGTCCTATCTGATGGTACTATTTAGAGAAGTTCTGGCACCTTCACAAAGTAGGACTTTGTAGGTTGTTAGAGGCTGGTACTTGTGGCATCTCATTTCTGACTTGTAGGCATAATGTTATTGTGTACTCTGTAATGATTATCCTTGTGTTATTCAAATGCTGATTTCTGTGGCTCCTTATCTGGTAGCAATGCAGACATGGCATTGTAATACTTATTCTAAGACACTCCTGTCTCAATGTTGTGAAAATATTGTCCCCCAATTATCTCTGATTGATGAGTAAAAGCTGATCAGTCAATGACTGGGCAGAAGGGGTAATAGGGTTGATCTTTCAATTCCAGCCAGGGATAGAAAGGGTAGAAGGAGGTTTTGTTGTTGTTGTTGTTGTTCATTGTTTGGTTTTTGTTTTTTATTTTGGGGAGTTTTTTGCTATGAAAGAAGGGACCAGGAGACACCATAAGAATACAAATTGGCCGGGCGGTGGTGGCGCACGCCTTTAATCCCAGCACTCGGGAGGCAGAGGCAGGCGGATTTCTGAGTTCAAGGCCAGCCTGGTCTACAAAGTGAGTTCCAGGACAGCCAGGGCTATACAGAGAAACCCTGTCTTGAAAAACCAAAAAAAAAAAAAAAAAAAAAAAAAAAAAAAAGAATACAAATTGAGCAGAGAGCACCAGATCAATACTAACATGCATGTATATTGGGTATTTTGACTGGGAAGTAGCAAGATTATTTTAGAGGATTAGAATAGACCAATTTCTTCTCTGTTATTGTGCCATGAAAGCTTGTTAAATAAGCCTAATAGTCTCTGTCTCAATTATTTGGGAACTAGCCAGTAAAAGAAAAACTCCACTATTAAATTTTCACTACCACTGTCCCTTCTGCTACTTACTACTTCTGATGTAGCATGCTTGCACAACCTTGAGGTTCTTCCTTCCATAAGACCTAAGTTAACAATGCCAACAACTGTGGACTTAAACCTCCAGTTGATAAACCAAAGTAAACTTTCTTCCCTTAGTGTTTCATTCATGTATTTGGTCATGGGTATGACAAAAGTTAGCACATGGAGATTAACCAGTGATCCTAATAAGGGCTCAAAATATGGTGTTATTTTGTTTTTATTTTGCTTTATTTGCTGGAAAGGAATATTTTTGGTGTTAAATGCAAAACATCTATCCCAACATCTATCTATCCTTGTACTACTGAAGTATGTGAAGAGTCTGGTCCTAGGGAACCAAAGCATCAGGATCTCCATGACACAGGACCAAAGCAGGACATCAAAGAGTCTCTGTAAAGATCCAGTGTTGATGGTGTAGTAGAAGCCTTCAACCATTCACTCGTTGCAATGGACATTTGTAAGTAAAGCTGTTTGGATAAAAGGGTGCACTATGTAACACACCATGAATCACCACAGCTTCCATGGAGAGATGATTTTTGTTGTTGTTTGATTGTGTTTTGTTGTTATTGTTAATGTTGTTGTTGTTTGTTTGTTATATTTTTTGGGGGGGGTGGAGGTTACAAGGGTAAAGGTGGATATGGCAAAACTGGGAAATGAATGGGATTGGGGTTTATGATGTGAAATTCACAAAGAATCAATTTTAAAACTTGCTTTGAGCTTTTAAAATTAATTATAGTCATGTTCCAAACACTGACTCCCATGCAAGTCACCAAGACATTAGGATCCTTTCTTATGAACAGAGAAAAGGAGATTGAAACCTGAAGAGTAAGAAGTTCTAATCAAGATTTAAGAATTTTAGATATTTTTGCCTCCCATATTAAAAATTGTTCTTTTGAAATTATCATTTCCATTGAAATTCAAAAGGACACAACCCTTACAAGTAGAACATGCATTAGCTCCTCACATTTTTGGTATTTGAGAATAAGTGGACAGCTTTACTCTAAAATTGGAAGAGAGAGTCATCCTTTTCAAATACCTTCTAGAGAAACAAGCCCAGCGACAATGGTCTCAGCTTAGAGGCTACCACTTTTAAGATGTAGTAGAAGTGATAACCAAGAATTAGACAACAAGAAAAGAGAGACATTGTGAACTCTTTTGATTTTGTTTGAATTATTCTTTTTCTATTGGCCCTAAAATTGTGTTGCATTTAGTGTAGCTAGGTAGACAGTCTTCCAGGGCTTTAATCTAAACTCTATAATTTTTTTATCATAAGATATATGAATCTACATTGATAAAGTCATCAAAATTCTTTATACGAATAAATTGGAAAAGGTAACTCAATAATCTAGAGGTTACATATGACAGATGCCCATTTGGGTAGTCCCAGAGTGAATGCTTCTTCCCAGACAGTAAGCTGGAAAATTCAAGCGATTTTCATTATGATAGTTAGCCTACTTCTCAGGTAGAGCCACACTGCTGTTACACAAAGCATCTATGTAAGGCAGAAACAAAAATGTACCAATACTTTCTTTTGTACCGTCCGCCTAGGTTTATATTCTGAACAAATAATTGAAGAAGTATTGATGTCACCACATGTACACACCCGTCTTTACCTGACCATTTGTTCAGCAATCACCACTTACAAAAATTCAGTTGAAACTTATGGAAATTAAGCACAAATATGTATCATGTACATTAAGTTACAAAATCTGACAATGCCAGTCCTCAGTGAAGTAATGTAAATGAGAGTAAACTCAGCTCCTCACACCTTAGCAAGATACAGACAGCTTTGCCTCTAACATTCTGTTTTCTAAAGCATTTAGATACCTCTTCCATCAGCAGTGACAAGATAACATCAGCAAGATGATAGAGTGGCACTGTGAAGGGCTTGTCACGGCACAGAAGCATTAATCACTGCAGCTATCCACTCAGGAAAATACTTTCACAGAAGCCAAGAAATTCACATGAACAATTAGAGCACCTGGGTGTAACAAAGAGCTATGAAGTGATGCATCAAAGGGTCAAGAGGACATTTTTATATTATGCACGTCACCTCCCCTTCCTCCAAACTGAGCTTGTAGTACAGAAAAAAAAATCATATGAGAAAAAGACAGAATTGAACATGATTTTACCATGTCCCAGTTCCCCTGGATTTTTGCTCCATTCCACCATCTATGACTAGATTCCAGGCCTTTCCCAAGTTCCAGATCAGTCCCATATCAGGCAGCAAGCCCATGGCTTGAAACCCCAAGCCAATTCCAGAGGCCTAAGAACAAAGATAGAATTAACTCTCAGCCTCTACCTAACCCACATAAACTCAGACTCTACTACCAAATTCCAATAAAGCCCTAGCACCAGGCTGGTCTTACCAGCTGCAGATTACAGCCTAGTACCTAGTACCTAGTCCTTAGGCACCTTCTAACATGGAGCCAGTATCCACAGACTGAAGTTACATGAAATTCCTCACAGTCTCAGGCATCAGGTCACTACCCATAGACACAGGTT
Source organism: Mus caroli (assembly GCF_978045245.1). Classification (NCBI taxonomy): domain Eukaryota; kingdom Metazoa; phylum Chordata; class Mammalia; order Rodentia; family Muridae; genus Mus; species Mus caroli. The sequence goes on along the minus strand of NW_028227265.1, from coordinate 62,327,668 downwards.
TCAGCTGTACCCTATGGATCCAGACTTCCAAATGACCAGCCTCGGTGGCCCCAAGCTCCATACTGGTTTCTTTGGCCCTACAATCCTGTGGACAAGGGTTATGAGCATGTTTCAGTATAATATTGGCCCTGATGATACTGACAGCCCCAGGCTCTTATAGACCAAGTCATCTTTCAAAGTCTAAGGTTCAAATATCACTCCACTGTATTCATATTTTACCCCAACTTCTATTGAAACAGACTCTGGACCCATCTCTGTGGACAGAGTTCAGAAGTGTCAGATTGGATGCTGTAGACTTAAAATGCAAGTCTATTGCAGGGGACCCAAGCTCTGTGTCTGCTCCTGTGCATGAAGGCTCCAGACTTGCTCTTGTGAATCCAGGTACCAGTTATGCTTACCTTGACCCACATACCAAACCAACCTGACTAAAGATTCAATAAGGAGAGGAGGAAGAGAAGGAAGAGGAGGAAAAAAAGAACAGGAAGAAGGAAGGAGAGAGGGAGGTAGGAAAGGAGTGAGGAAAAGGCTTTGTGGGTCACCAACTGAAGTAATGTACACATTATGCCTGCCTAAAAGATCAGAGAAAGAGAATGTAGCAAGAAGGTATTTAAACAAATAATGACAGGCCATTTTATAAATCTGGAGATATAAAAAGAAAAGTTCAGATGTTCAAAGCATTGACAACCACAGACAGAGTCCACAACAGTAAATCTTGCCAAAACACAGTGTGATCATATTTCCAAACAATAAATACAAGGAGAATTTTCAAAATAGCAACCCAGCACTTGGGAAGCTGAGGCAGGAATGCCAACCTAGGTTACATAGGTAGATGTGACTAAAACTTAAACAGAGAACAGTAGAAATCAAAAGACAAAAACAACAAGAGAGGTAATAACTTTTCACATACAATAGAACATATGCAAGATTGAGAGATTTTTGGTAGAAATCGTGTCTACAAGAGAATAGTATGGTGGTTTGAAGAAGAATGGCTCCCATAGGTTCATAGATTTGAATGCTTAGTCACCAGGGACTGGCACTCTTAGGAGGTGTGGTCTTGTTGGAAGAAGTGTGTCACTCAGGATTCACATTGGGGTTTCAAATGCTCAAGCGAGGATCAGTCTCTCTCTCTCTCTCTCTCTCTCTCTCTCTCTCTCTCTCTCTCTCTCTCTCTCTCTCTCTCTTCAGATGCCTGCCAAATCAGATATAAAACTCTCAGTTACCTCTCCAGCACCATATCTGTCTGCTCACTGCCATGATTCCCACCATGATGATAATAGATTAACCTCTGAAACTGTAAGCCAGTTAGCTCAATTTGTAAGAGCTGCTAATGTCATGGTGTCTCTTCACAACAATAGAACTCTAAGACAAGTGGTTTTGCTTTTTTATTTGAGGCATACCCTGACACCCAAGAATAATATGCCTGGCAAGTCTCTTCTTTCTTCATGATTGAAGGAGAGATAAGTATTTTCACACATGAACAGAAGCCACAGATGTCCATCCCCACTACATCTGTCATTCTGGAAGAGCAAATGCTAGTTAAAACCAAATTAAAGGACACTGACTGACAAAAAGTGGACAGAATGATAACATTCACAGTGAAGGTAAAAAGTAAATTCTATTTCAGACTACAGATGGTATGTGTCTCCCTTCTAGGGACCTATCCTGCCACAAGAGCTCTGCCTGGATGGAATACTCCATACCCCCTTGAGACCACAGAGGAGCTAGGCCTTTCCTTTGTCTCTTCAGCTCCAAATCAGGAAAAACCTTTGTCATCTATGACTTTCATCTTCCAGGTTTCTAGACAGGCATCCAAAGACCACTGACTGACTCATTGAAAGTTTTCTGTCATCCCACATCCAAACTTCTGAGTTAAAAGACCACCCAACAACAATGTGAACTAACCAGTACCCCCAGAGCTCATGTCTCTAGCTGCATATGTAGGAGAAGACGGCCTAGTCGGCCATCATTGGGAAGAGAGGCCCCTTGGTCTTGCAAACTTTATATGCCCCAGTACAGGGGAAACACCAGGGCCAAGAAGTGGGAGTGGGTGGGTAAGGGAGCAGGGGTGGGAGGGTATAGGGGACTTTCAGGATAGCATTGGAAATGTAAATGAAGTAAATGTAAATACCTAATAAAAATTGGAAAAAAAAAAACAACCCAAGAGCGACATATTTCTGTTGCTCTACCTCAATATTCTCCCATCAGTACTTTCGAAGTACAGCACAGAGCAGTTTTATCTTTCAGATAAATGCTTTAAAAACAAACAATAAGAGATAACTTTAGTTATGATAGCTAATCTGTCAAGGATGCATGAGAAGAGAAGAGGTTCTAGTGCAACATAAATGTGGATGGAGCAGATATTCAAAAATAGAGGATATTTTGTTTAGAGTTATAGGGACCTTCTTATTGACTCTAAATAAGATATCTATTTAAATAAGTAAACATCTAAATAGATATCTAGTAAATATCTAAATAAGCTATTTATTTAAATAGTTACAACAGAATTTGTAAGCCCTGTAACAAACATATAGAAAAACATTTAAGATGTTAACTATAAAAGAAACTGATAATTTAAATACAAATTTAAAAACTGAGAGGAGATGAATAGGTAAAATATGTCATCCTAAGGAGACCAAATGGACAAAGGAACTAGGAGATAAGTGTGGAACAATTAATATAGCAGCTATAATCCTTATCATTAATAACCTCCTTATTATAAATTGATGTAATTCTCCAATCAGTAGAAAGTGACTGAATGAAAGGAGGAAGGAGAAAGAAAGCAAGTTAGGAAGGAGGGAGAGAAGAGGCAATGGTGGTTGTGCTTATGTTAAATAAAGCAGACTTTAAGTGAAAAAAATCTATACAGAGAGATAAAGATTATTACTTATTGATAAAATAATCCATTTATTAAATGGATCCTGAAGATACATCTCAACCCCAATAGAAGAACACTTGACTGTAATAATGCAAATACCAAAACTGAAAGTAAAAGCAGATAGAAATGCAAAGCAGTGGGGAACTTTAATACTTTAATATCCATGATGGGCAAAGAGATCATACAGACAAAAAAAAAAAACCACAAACAAAACAAAACAAACAAAAAGCTGAAACAAAATGCCAGGTCCAGCATGGCTGCAATAGGGACAATGTCACAGTTCCACCCCTGGAGCAGAGCCAGCAGGGTGTGAGTCTTCATGAGTGCTGTTGGTTGCTGTAGGCATAAGGCTTGTTTGTATAATAATGTATATATTTTACTTTATATTACTCCTACAGGAAATATTCCCCCTGCCAAGGTTAATGACTCCATGATAATCAGAAACAGCACAATTCCAGTAGACAAGAATTATCTGATTTTCCTTAGCGAAATGGTAACACTGACCTTCAGAACAGTCCTTAAGGGAAAGAACTCTGAAAACTTGAATTCAAAATATATAGATAGATATAGAGATATAGATGTAGATGTAGATATAAATGTAGATGATATAAATTATATAGATATAGATGGCATAGATATAGATGGCATAGATATAGATGATATAGATGTAGATACAGATACAGATATAGATATTAAGAAAGGAGATAAAGAGATTTGGGGAGTGATCTCAGGGCAAGATCCCACCCAGCTTATTGTTTTTTCTTGCAGTTGAAAAAGAGTTAATCCCAGCACTTGGGAAACAGAAGCAGGCAGATTTCTGAGTTCGAGGCCAGCCTGGTCTACAAAGTGAGTTCCAGGATAGCCAGGGCTATACAGAAAAACCCTGTCTTGAAACAAAACAAACAGAAAGAAAAAAGAAAGAAAGAAAGAAAGAAAGAAAGAAAGGAAGGAAGGAAGGAAGGAAGGAAGGAAGGAAGGAAGGAAGGAAGGAAGAAAGAAAGAAAGAAAGAAAGAAAGAAAGAAAGAAAGAAAGAAAGAAAGAAAGAAAGAAAGAAAGAAAGAAAGAAAGAAAAGAAAGAGAGTAGTTTGAACTTTTAATCTGGAATGAACTAAAATCCAAAAATGGAGGGTATACATATGATCCAGATCTTGAGGCTGGAAGACACAGATTTTTGATCTGGATCTTGAGAAATAGTGATCACTCAAAGCTTAGGCCCAAGCATGGTGGTACACACCTTAAATCACAGGAGATAAAAGCAAGCAGATTTCTGAGTTAAGGGCCATCCTGTGACAGAGCAAGCTCTAGGTGAAGAGGGGCATAGGTCTAGGTGTGGTGGTACATGTCTTTAATACCAGCATTCAGGAGACAAAGCCATCCAGTTCTCTGAGTTTAAAGTCTGTCTATACGGCAAGTTCCAGGACAGCCAAGCTTAGGCAGTAAAGTAGTTGGAAAACAGAAATCTGGTGATAATGTAGTAGAACAATGCCGCCATGTTCCAGTTCCAGCAAGTAACAGAATATGGCAGCTTGGGCCAGGTGGGTGTCTTCAGAGTTTAAGGGGATAAGGTCATAAATTGTTGAATTGTGGGATAACCAAAAGGAAGCCTCGAGTTAATGATTGAATTGATATACATTTCCTAAGCAAAAAATTTATGCAAAATAAAAGACTGGACTTTGTTCTGCAAGAGAGATTTATCTTGAGCAGCAAACTATCAGGAGCTATCAGCCTGCAGCCATCACTGACTTTGATCATTAGTCCACAACTCCCAAATATCCCTTCCTCAGGACTTCTTCTAAGCTGAAGCTGGTCTTTGGCAACAAAACAAACAAACGAAAAGTAGAAGGAAAATTTAAACAGGATGAATACCATACTCCAAATGGACCTAACAGGCATGCATAGAGAAACTACCCAATATACACCTTTTAAGTACACATTCTCCTAACTAGGTAACAGGTCTAGTCACAACGCAAGTCTTAATAAATTTAAGAAGATTAACAAATTCACAAGGAATATTTTCTGATCACAATGGATGAAACTACAATTCATGAAGGAATATGTGACTGTGTACATGTGTGCATATACATGTTTTTCCTTGCACACGTGTGTTTTTAACAAAGGAAAGCTGGATAATTACAACAATATGAGTGAACCAAAAGGACATTCATTGTGCTAAGTGAAGTAAGCCAGGCACAGAATACATGATCTTATTTGTAAGTGGAATCTAAAAATGTCAAGGTCATAGAAACACAGCGGTAGTTTTCAGGGTTTAGGACATGGGGGTTTGGAGATGGAGACATTTTGGTCAAAAGATGCAAAGATCTTAAACTTTTTGATAACAATAATAAGTTATTATATGCTTGAAAATGCTAAAAGAATAAATCATAACTCTTAAGCTCTCACCTCTCTTATTCTCATCTCTAAATCTCCTTATCCCCCTCCCTTCCCACTTCTCTCTACTTAGCCATGGTTGCCCTCTCTCTTTCTACCCTCTCTCTTTATCTCTGCCTTTCTACAATAAAGCTCTAAAACAAAATAAAACAAAACAAAACAAAACAAAACAAAAGGAATAAATCATAAACTTCTTAACTCAAAAAAGTAATGATTCTGAGATAAAAGATACATTAATTAGGTTGGATTAATCATTGAACATTGCTTAAGTGCATTAATGTCCATCATATTGCATACCATAAGCCCCTATACTTTTTTCTTTTCTAATATTTGTCCCCATTTATTTCTTACAGTATTTATATACAAGAGTTCAAGCACCACAGAAATTGAAGTGATAACAGCACATGCCATGTCTTGGTCCTGACTGCACAAGAAATGTATCTAGTCCAGCACTTTTCAACCTGTGGGTAACAACACCTTGGACATCCAAGAGCCCTTTCACAGGAGTCACCTAAGACTACTGGAAAACACATTACGATTTGTAACAGTAGCAAAATTACAGCCATGAAATAACAATAATGTTTTATCATGGAATACTTTGGTTTCTCCATCTATAGTATTTGAGAGTTTTGCTGGGTATAGTTGCCTGGGCTGGCATTTGTGTTCTCTTAGGGTCTGTATAACATCTGTCCAGGATCTTCTGGTTTTCATAGTCTCTGGTGAGAAGTCTAGTGTAATTCTAGTAGACTTACCTTTATATGTTACTTGATTTTTTTTCCCTTACTGCTTTTAATATTCTATCTTTATTTAGTGCATTTGTTGTTCTGATTATTATGTATCGGGAGGAATTTCTTTTCCGCTCCAGTCTATTTGGATTCTGTAGGCTTCTTGTATATTCATGGGCATCTCTTTCTTTGGGAAGTTTTCTTCTATAATTTTGTTAAATATATTTGCTGGCCCTTTAAGTTGGAAATCTTCATTCTCATCTACTCCTATTATCCATAGGTTTGGTCTTCTCATTGTGTCATGCATTTCCTGGATGTTTTGAGTTAGGCTCTTTTTGCATTTTGCATTTTCTTTGATTGTTGTGTCCATATTCCCTATAGAATCTTCTACACCTGAGATTCTCTCTTCCATCTCTTGTATTCTGTTGCTGATGCTCACATCTATGGTTCCAGATTTCTTTCCTAGGGTTTCTATCTCCAGAGTTGTCTCCCTTTGGGTTTTCTTTATTGTTTCTACTTTCCTTTTTAGATCTTGGGTGGTTTTGTTCCATTCCATCACCTGTTTGGTTGTGTTTTCCTGTAATTCTCTAAGGGATTTTTGTGTTTCCTCTTTAAGGGTTTCTACCTGTTTAGCAGTGTTTTCCTGTAATTCTTTATGGACTTCTACCTGTTTAGCAATGTTCTCCTGTATTTCTTTAAGTAAGTTATTAATGCCCTTCCTAAAGTCCTCTACCTGCATCATGAGATATGATTTTAAATCTGAATCTTGCTTTTCAGGTGTGTTGGGGTATCCAGGACTGGCTGAGGTGGGAGTGCTGGGTTCTGATGATGGTGAGCCGTTTTGGTTTCTGTTGGTAAGATTCTTCACCATCTGGTAATCTCTGGCATTAGTTGTTATAGTTGTCACTGGCTGGAGCTTGTTTCTCCTATGATTCTGTTAGCCTCTGTCAGCAGTCCTGGGAGTTCAGTTCTCTCCTGAGTCTCATTGGTCGGAGTACTCTCTGCAGGCAAGCTCTCTACTTGCAGGGAAGTTACACAGAAGTCTGGCGTTCAGACCTGCCTCCTGGCTGAAGATGAAGGCCCAAAACAGGGCCTGTCCTAGAAGATGTGTTGCCTCTGCAGTCTGCACGCTCACCGGCACAGACTGGTCTCCAAGGGACCTGGGACACAAGATGGCTCCCTCACCTGCTCTGCCAGTCAGAGCCTTCCCAATTGGCCACCTCTCCTCTGGCGCGGAAGGTGCCCAGATGTCTGGAGACCAAAATGGGGGTCTGTTCCAGAATCTGTGTTGCCTATGCCTGTCCCAGAAGCTTTGTCACTTCTTCAGTCCACTCGCTTACCCTCAGCAGTCTGAGAGCTGACCTGCACAGACTGGTCTCAGAGGTACCCAGGACACGAGCTGGCTCCCTCACCTGCACTGGTGATCAGAGCCCTCTCAGGTGGCCACTTCTCCTCTGGCAGGGAAGGTGCCTGTATGTCTGGGCCCGGAAAAGGGGGTCTGTTCCAGAAGCTATGTTGCTTCTGCAGTCTGCTGGCTCACCCTCTGCAGTCTGTGAGCTGACCTGTGCAGACTTGCCCCTATACTTTTTAATTATTAGTTACGGTCTAATGAATCAGGAGACAAAACCATAATTTTTTACTTAAAGAATAGCATAAAATGTCAGATTTTTAAGACATAGTCTTCAGAGAATTCATCCATGAATTGATTTCCAAAGCCTTGACTGAGACAGCTGATATTTGAGAGAGGCAGTTAGCAGATCTTATAACCTCTCACTCCTAAAATCTGACCTTTTTATTGTTGACATGATAACAACACACAAGGTTACATTTTTTTTCACTCTGCCAAAATTTAAAATGTTTAATATTTTCATTTATTCTTGGCCCCTTTTTCTTATATAAGGCTATATAGCAAAGTTATTCTAAATAATCCAACTTTATTTTGTTTTAGAGTGTAATTTTTCAGAAAAATTAATACTAAGCCTCCCTGTTGTCTGCTAAGACTGCTGGTATTTTATTTAGTGACCACCATTGGGGGATATTGACTCGAGATTCATCTGCATTCCATTTCAAAGACATTACTGACAAGTAAAATGGTTTCTCTTTAAAAGATGAAAACCATAACTCATTGTAATCTAATATTTGACATGCCTATTACCATGTGGGGCTGAAATCCAGTATTTAGAGTATAATCTGCTTCTCATTGTGCTAAAGAAAACCAGAGTTTGATGTCCCCTGAAAATTCATGGCCTCTATGCAGCGTGAGCACTGTCTGGCAACTACCCGTCTCTTTCCTGAATTCTCTCTTATCTTTCTAGGACATTTGATCACATTACTCAATATCAGGTGCCAGACACCTTCTGTTAGTCCTTCTGTTGGTTCCTCAGCTCCTCTCTCCACCCTCTCTTTTCAACTGTTGACCCCTGTAGGCTATGTGCTCTGTACCATACTGACTGGTTTACTTTTATCTCCTGCATATGCAGTCATGATTATGAACTCTCTCAAACTTGTCCTACTTATAATGGGACTCTTTCCAATTTCCCTATATTGACAACAGAAAAAGGACTCTTCCTCTTGCTTTTAGCTATTCTGTCACCAATACTGCTTAAAAGAGTGTACACTTCCTCTCAAATAACCAGTAAACGTCAGCTACATTTAATTCTTAGTTTTAGTTTTAATTGATTGATGTGAGTTTGTGAATGTATGTACAGATGTGCACAAAATCCAAGAGAGGGCATTAGATCCCCTTGAGATTAAGTTACAGACAGTTATGAGCTACCTACGATGTGGGTGCTGGGAACCAAACTCCTGTCCTCTGAAAAAGCATGACATGGGTTTAACCACAGAGCCATTTCCCTAGCCACCTGCACACAACTTATGAGAATGGTTTTGACTTCTTGACACTCTGTTCATTACTCAAGTCCTGCATGGCTTTTCTTCTTGTTTGCACTCCAGTGAATTTGTTTGTTCCAATACCCATTAAATTTCTGTCTTTAAAAATCAGAAATATGTTTCCAAACTGTATTGCACTTGATTTCTAGAGTGTTTGACATTTTTATTCACTCATCTTGACATTTCCTTCTTCTTTGCCATTCATGTTCCAACAGGTGCCAGATACCTTCTGTTAGTTCTTCTGTTGGTTCCTCGGCTCCTCTTTCCACCCTCTCTTTCCAACTGTTGACCCCAGTAGGCTATGTGCTATGTACCATACTGACTGGTGCCCTTGTCCTCAGGCTTCTCTAGCCCATACAGAATCCTGGAAGGGGACTAGATAGAGAAAGAGGGGCAAATAAAATAGGATTTGTTTCAATTTATTCCTAAAAGTTAAAATAAGAAGCTACATTTTCTTTATTTAAATATAAAGTAATATGCTTTTCTGTCTTGTTTATGAGAGTATTTACTTTTCAAAGTTTAGCATCCCATTCCCTTTCTGTGTCTTTAGAACATGTGTACATTTTTTAAAAATCTAAATAAGCCTCTTGCTGGCTTTAGAGGCCAGTAATAAGTCCCTCACAAGGATTCAGGAGCCATTGCTTTGGAATATAAACAAACAGAAAAAAATCCTGTTCTCCCAAATTCTATAGAAGGGAAGGGTTATTTATGCAAATTTCAAAAATAACTTTTGTCATAAAAATATGAGAACATTGCTATTCCTGTGGATAAAGCCAATTAGCTAACACAGATGGTCACTAAACTGCCAGGTGAATCTATAATTAACTACACATGAGAGACAGCCCCATCACAGGTGGTTACATGTTGATATCTAACAAGGCTGAAATGTGCATACTCTATGACAAGAAGCAAACCCCACTTCAAGACATTTTCCCAAAGTCACAGATGAAATGGATATATGTATGCTCATAAGCTACATAATTTTCAGGACAATTTTTTTACACCAAAAAAAAAATCTCTATCAAAATAGTACAAACCTGTATCAAGCTTTTGAAGTGGTAGGCATTGTTAACATCACCTGCTGCTGCATATATTTTGTTCTATGCAATACAGATTTAGGCTACATATGTTACAGACATCAAAGTCACAGATCTACAGAGTATGACATCAAATTTGATGGAACTTAATTCCCTTTATGGTATCAGCTGAAAGGTTAAGTGCATGAATTTCAAACTGAATACTCAATACTATTCTTACATTAAAATCTATGAACTATATGTGGATTTATATGGGTCTTTGCTACAACCCATGACTAAGAGATGACTGGTCTGGATCTCATGATTACATAGCAAAATTCTACCAGGAGCAGATGAGAAAACAGAGGTACTGAAGCTCAGAAAGAGTAAGCTCCTTATCTAAGATTAAGGCACTACTTCCATACATGTGTAGACAAACTAAGTAAATATATGCTTTACAGAAGAATGTTGAAGAATATGGGGCAGTACTGGAACATCTGCCCAGAGTGTGGAAGACCATGGGTTCAACCCCCAGCACCACTAAAATAAATACAAATAAGTAAATCAAAAAAGACAAAAGCCAGAATATTTATTCAAGAAAACTTCCATGTCTGGAGGATGGAATATAAGTCTGCACCCAGGAAGCTCAGCAGACAAATCTCATGAGAAGCACAGACTAGGAAAGCTGTACTACACAGTATGGTGATAAAAACTGCATGGTACTGGTATAGCAACAGACAAGTAGATCAATGGAATAGAATTGAAGACCCAGAAGTGAACACACACACCTATGGTCACTTGATCTTTGACAAGGGAGCTAAAACCATCCAGTGGAAAAAAGACAGCATTTTCAACAAATGGTGCTGGCACAACTGGCGGTTATCATGTAGAAGAATGCAAATTGATCCTATCTCCTTGTACAAAACTCAAGTCTAAGTGAATCAAAGAACTCCACATAAAACCAGAGACACTGAAATTTATAGAGGAGAAAGTGGGGGAAACCCTCGAACATATGGGCACAGGGGAAAAATTCTTAAACAAAACAGCAATGGCTTGTGCTGTAAGATTAAGAATTGACAAAGGGGACCTCATAAAACTACAAAGCTTCTGTAAGGCAAAAGACACTGTCAATAAGACAAAAAGGCCACCAACAGATTGGGAAAGGATATTTACCAATCCTAAATCTGATAGGGGACTAATATCCAATATATACAAAGAGCTGTACAAGAAGGTGGACTCCAGAAATTCAAATAACCTCATTAAAAATGGATTACAGAGCTAAACAAAGATTTTTCAAGTGAGGAATACCGAAGGCCTGAGAAGCACCTGAAAAAATGTTCAACATCCTTAATCATCAGGGAAATGCAAATCAAAACAACCTTGAGATTTCACCTCACACCAGTCAGAATGGCTAAGATCAAAAATTCATGTGACAGCAGATTCTGGTGAGGATGTGGAGAAAGAGGAACACTCCTCCACTGCTGGTGGGATTGCAAGCTTGTACAACCACTCTGGAAATCAGTCTGGCGGTTCCTCAGAAAATTGGACACAGTACTACCGGAAGATCCCGCAATACCTCTCCTGGGCATATACCCAGAAGATGTTCCAACTGGTAATAAAAACACATACTCCACTATGTTCATAGCAGCCTTATTTATAATAGCCAGAAGCTGGAAAGAACCCAGATGTCCCTCAACAGAAGAATGGATACAGAAAATGTGGTACATTTACACAATGGAGCACTACTCAGCTATTAAAATCAATGAATTTATGAAATTCTTGGGCAAATGGATGTATCTGGAGGATATCATCCTTAGTGAGGTAACCCAATCACAAAAGAAGTCACTTGATATGCACTCACTGATAAGTGGATATTAGCCCAGAAACTTAGAATACCTAAGATAAAATCTGCAAAATACAAGAAAATCAAGAAGAAGGAAAACCAACATGTGGATACTTCATTCCTTCTTAGAATAGGGAACAAAATACCCATGGAAGGAGTTACAGAGACAAAATTTGGAGCTAAGATGAAAGGATGGACCATCCAGAGACTGCCCCACCTGTGGATCCATCCCATAATTAGCCACTAAATACAGACACTATTGCATATGCTAGCAAGATTTTGGTGAAAGGACCCTGATATAGCTATCTCGAGTGAGGCTATGCCAGTGCCTGGCAAATACAGAAGTGGATGCTCACAGTCATCTATAGGATGGAACACAAGGCACCCAATGGAGGAGCTAGAGAAAGTACCCAAGGAGCTGAAGGGGTCTGTAACCCTATAGGTGGAACAACAATATGAACTAACCAGTACCCCTGAAGCTCATGTCTCTAGCTGCATATGTCATTGGGAAGAGAGGCCCCTAGGTCTTGCACATTTTATATGCCCCAGTACAGGGGAACACCAAGGCCAAGAAGCAGGAGTGGGTGGGTAGGGGAGCAGGGCATGGGGAGAGTATAGGGAACTTTCGGGATAGCATTTGAAATGTAAATAAAGAAAATATCAGAAAAGAAAAAGAAAGAAAGAAAGAAAGAAAGAAAGAAAGAAAGAAAGAAAGAAAGAAAGAAAGAAAGAAAGAAAGAAAGAAAGAAAGAAAGAAAATCCCAGGAGAAGCACACCAAGATGCACTGTGGAGAACAGTCTAATTTTAAAGAAAATAGAAATCTTTAACAGAAAATCAGCTTGCTATAGATAAAAGAACTCCTATAAAACTATGAACAGATTCACTTTCACCAGATACTCCATAGATAAAAAGCAAATAGAATAAACATTGAGGGAGCAGAAAGAAAGAACATTATAATCAGCTATCCAGGTTGCAAAAACCAGGAGCAATGAAAGTCTTCTCAAACAAACAGAAGCTGATGTATCACCACCAGACTCACTGCACTAGAAATATCATTTCGTCAGACTGAAGGAAAAGTGCATTAAGTTTATAGTTTCAATCTGAAAGCATAATAAAGTGTAAAATGCTGGTAAAAGTAAGTTTATGATGAAATTGAAGTCATGAGTACTGTAACAGTGCTATGAAATAAATTAGATCTCTAGTACAGAGGAAAGAACAAAGCTATTTAAACAAGTGTAGCTACAATGGATGGCTAAGAAATACTCAGCTGTTTAAAAACAATGACATCATGAAAATTTGCAGGCAAATGGATGGAACTAGGAAAAAAATGATCCAGAGCAAGGTAACACAGACCCAGAAAAACAAACATATGATATGCACTCACTTATAAGTAGATATCAACTGCAAAGTAAAAGATAATTATGCTACAATCTACAGACCCAAAGAGGCTAAGTAACAAGGAGGGCTCAAGGTGGTATGCATAGTTCTCCCTGGGAAGGGGAAATAGAATAGTTACTATGGGTGGACTGGGGGCATATGGGGATGAAACCACAAGGGATAAGGTGGGGAGAGGATGGAGGGAGAGAGTGCCAGGAGAGACAACTGGAATTGGAGGACAATTCAGGGGCAAGGTAGAAACCTAGTGCAATAGAAACTCAAAGGAATCTATCAGGATGATCCTAGCTGACACTCCTAGTAATGGGGGATACAAAGCCTGAATCTCCTACAACCAGGCAAGACTTCTAGTAGAGAGTTTGGGATATCAACCCAGCCACAAAATCTTAGACTTGCAATTTGTCCTGCCAGCATGATGTGTTGGGGTAAGGTGGCACAGAAATTGTGGAATCAGCCAACCAATGACTTGTCCACTCCTAAGATCCATGCCATGATTGAGAGACTACCAGTGACCTATCTATAGGACCAGAACAAAAGGCTGGATGGCCCAGAGACCCAGGACAGAATCAAACACGAATGGCAAAAATGTCAATGGGATGATGCCTGATGGTACTCTGCTATACTTATAGACTGGTGCCCAGCCCAGTTTTCATCAGAAAAACTTCACCCAGCAACTGATGGAAGCAGATGCAGAGACCCACAACCAAACATTAGGTTGAGTTCTAAGAATCCTGTTAAAGATGGGGAAGAAGGATTGTAGAAGCCATAGAGATCAAGGACATTATAAGAAAGCTTACAGAATCAACAAATCTGGATTCAATAGAGTCTGACTGAGACTGAACCAGCAATCAGGGAGCCTGCGTGGATATAACGTAGGCCCTCTGTATATATGTTATAGTTGGCGTTTTTGTGGGACTCTTAACAAAGGAGCAAGGGGTGTTTCTGATTTGTTTGCTTGCTTTTGGAACCCTTGTATTCCTACTAGGTTGCCTTGTCCAAGCCTCAATTTGAATGGAGATGCCTAACCTTATTGTAACTTGATATGCTGTTTGGTTGATGTCCCTGGGAAACTGGCCCTTTTCTTATTGGATAACCAATTGGTGTGCTCTACCGTGGAGAAGACTATGTCTCCCAATCTTAGTATTTCTTGACAGCCTGTGTTCTGTAGTTCCTGAAGTTCTTAGTGCAGGCTTGAGACCCTGTGGGATTTCCCTGTCTAGTTGGCATGCCCATTGCTGTCCTTGCTTAGCTCATGTTTAGACAGTCATGTTGGTGAGGCTTCATGGGTGAGGCTTCTGAAATTCCTAGGAGAAACAATCTCACATAAATCACTACCTGATCCCCTGGCTCTTATAATCACAATGTTCCCTGATCCTCAGATGTGGCAGTGTTTTGTAGATGTATTTACAGGACTTGAGTTCAACTCTTCAATTTTATTGGTTGTGGATTGCTGTAATGGTCTCTGTCATCTCTACTGAGAAGTTTCCATAATGAGGGGTAACTTTATAAATGAAAGATGTCTGTTCATTTATGTGTGCACATAACCACATGTGTTCAGGGTTAATATAGATCAGGAGAAGTATCAACTAGGGCCCTTCAATGCATCTTGGTCTTCAATGCTAAGCTGTCTCTCCAGACCCACAGTTTGAATTTTTGAAGACCCACTTTACATATTTCTACATTGCTTATCTCTTAAGATATTAATGTACTTATTTTAATGGGTTTGTTTTAAATCTTCATTGTAATTGTGTTAGTAACATGCTATAATTATAATATTAAAACATTAAAATGTATATTCTTTCTGGTGAATATTACACCTCTGATAACATTATCTTTTTCATTATTAGCTTCTATTCCAGACTGAATAACTTCAGCATTTTTTTATAAGATCCTGTGGTAGCTTCAAAACTCTTGGCTACTATTTGTCTGGAAATGGATTTATCTTATTTGTTACAATAATAAAGCATTTATCTGAATGCTTTATTCTAAAGCAAAGATTTACTAGATAGAGTATTGTTACTTCCAAATTTAGTTCCTTCAGAACTTTGACCTGTTTGGAAGACTTCTGCTTACAGATGTGAACAGGGGAACTGTGACACACTTAGATGTATTTCCTTTTGCTTTATAAGAGATCTTTCTTTAGCTTTAAATTTTTAGAGCTTTTTTTATACTGGGTCTTGTAGTAAATTGAATCATATGACTCTGATTGGTCACTTTTGCTCTTCCATAGTCATGAACCCATATTCAGGTATTATAGAACTCTGTCTGGCCTTGGGACTTACCATGGGAGGAGCTTCAGGATCTTATGTAAAGATTTAGTACATGTCTACTCTTCCCCCAGGTAGATAGTGACTTTCTGTATGTGTTGAGTCATTGGAGACAAAAAAACAAAAAGGGATAGGCATGTTTATGGCTACTGACATTGCAATGATAGATCACACCCAGAGCACACAGCATGCTGAGGTGTAAGAAAAGAGCAGGACCAGTGCACATTAGTATAGGATGCTTCTGTGTGTTGCACACCCATGGACAATGGCAGCTACAATCAGCCACAGTGGTGTTGTTTGAAATAGAATTATGATATGCAAGGACCAATATGAGTCTGAAGAGATTGTCTCTGAGTCCTGGCTTGGCAAGAACTATTCAGACCCATGCCATGTTAGGCATTCCCAGCTCAGCACTGAATGCCAAGACACATCCTGTGTCTTTTATTTTTTTTCTTCCCCAATGCTCACTAGGAAGGACCTTACTCCTTCCTGTGCTGCTGAATGATGGAGAGGGACTGTGGAAAAAGTCCTATGGATACCAGAGGTGATAGTCACTCAGCCAGATCATATCTGAGTTCCCTTAACCTATATTCTTTCTTCTGTTACGTTTTTATCATTACTACTGGTGCCCACATATACTCTGCTTGCTGCTTTTAAATTTTTCTCCTTGTCTCTGTCTTGCACTTGTCTGTCTTTGAGTGTATTTAATAGAGTTCAAACTCTCAGATGGCCTTTGACTCATCTTGTACCTGAATATTTGTAATCATTTCTACATTTTGAAAGTAGTTGGTGTTATCTCTGTGGACAATTAGAATCCCTTTGCCATTCCCGAATTTCTGCAAGCTTTCCTTACTCTTTCATTTACTTTTCTTTCTTGCTCTTTTAACTTCTTTGGTTCTTTGTAAATAATTGGCCTTTGTGATCACTGATATTTTTCTTCTGTGTGATTGATTGCAGATATTTTGTTTAATGTACTTTTTGACTATAGTGCTTCTGTTGGATTTTTAAAAAACTAATATCCTCACCATTAAATTTTTCTGATTGGCTGATAAGTTATTGCTCTGTGTTTTCCTGAAATTCTCTTGAGTGCCACAAAGGTAGCTACTTTACATTTTTTGACCAAGATATCATACATAACCATTGATTTGTGGTTGGTTTCTAGTACCTTATTTTTTCCCTGGTAAAGTGACATCATAGTTCCCTGAAAACTCTGTTTCTTTTCATTTAATTTAATTTTTTTTACTTGTTTACTTTATATCCTGCTCACTGCCTGTGTCCCAGTCACCCCCTCCCACAATCCTTTCCCCATCCCCCTCCCCATCCCCATCCCCATCCATTTTCTTTTTTCTTTTTTAAAAGATTTATTTATTTATTTATTTTTATTTAGTTTAAGTACACTGTCTTCAGACACACTAGAAGAGGGCATCAGATCCCATTACAGATGATTGTGAGCCACCATGTGGTTGCTGGGAATTGAACTCAGGACCTCTGGAAGAGCATTAACTGCTGAGCCATCTCTCCAAACACCCCCCCCCCCTTCCTTAATGTTTCTTGACATGTGTGATAGCTCGGGTCTAGCATTATTAAAGATGCTAAAGGTTTTGCTCCATATTCTATTATGTTAATAAGAAGTGGTTGAATAGTAAACACTGATTAACAGTGTGCTATAGTAGCAGAGCTAAGCTGACACCACAGACTTTTGAGGCCAAGAAGCAGTGTCTTACTAGCTCTGGCTATGGATTTGTTTCTTGGCTTCAGTGCAAGGTCCAAGATATTCCCCTTTGACATTGTTTCTGGGTAGGGAGTCTAGGGCTATGCCCACCACCAGCCTAATATTCAGCTCCAACTTCAAAGTAGTTCATCACTAACTCACCCAAGTCAGAGGCCTCTTGCTACATGGACTGCCACTTACAGCTGAGGACACTGGGTGGAAGTTAACACAAGCAACCCTTCTTGCCTCTTTAGAGCACCTCTTATTACTGTCATGGAGAAACCAGATACTGCATTCTCACACCTTTTTCAGTAGCTTTTGTGATGGAAGTTTCATATGAGTATATAACTAACTTGATGCTTCTTTGAGATATGGATGACTATCATACTGTCTGTCTTCTCCCATCAACTCATTGTGGCTATTCTGAATCCCTTGTCTACTAACTCCAAAAGAGCTACCTTATTTGAGTTAGCCTCTGAAGTTTCCTTTCCTTCTATAGACTTCCTTTTCTTTTGGGTGTTAACATGTCTTTTCTTAAAAACTAGATATTATGTGCTGGTTGCAAATATTGCAGCTATAGGTCCTTAAACCTATATGAATCATGTTATGGATTACTCCTATGCTGATGAAGCAGCAAGTGTGGGTAGACAAGGTGGCATTCTACAGCTCTGTGATTGATGGCAGTCATTCCATGACCTTAGCTATGGTGTTCAGAATTATTTCTCAGCCTTTTTCCTGCTGTGAGGCTGGAATGTTGTAGAACCAGAGGTGGAAATTTTCTTTCTTACCTTTCAGTTAGGTTCTTGAACTCTCCTTTGAGGAGAATGCAGAGCTGAATGTGCCAGGTGTACCTCAGAACGCCTGTTATTCAGCGGGGTGCACCTATCCTCCCAGAACCTGGGAAACTAGTGTAAGAGAGCCGTGATGTCAAGGCATTTGAAGCTACATTGTCTCAGAATGGACTCGGGGTGGTTTCTCCTAGTGACAGAAACCCAAGGAGACTGTAGTCTTTGCAATGAAAACAGGAGGCTTGGAGAGGTGTGGAGACCTCACACACCAGAGACTGCCTGCACAAAAGGTTTTGATTCTTAAGATTACCTACTACACTGAGCCTCTAGCAAGTCACCAAGCAATACCACTCGAGAGTCCTAATAGTGGACTCATCAGCAATGGACTTTTGATCGTAGGGTGGTGAATAAGGGCCATTGTCTTCTCTGTCCACTATTTGGGACAGCCATTTCTCGGTTTGTTGGCAGGTCTTAGAGAGTGGTTGAATTTGTGTATTTAGGATCTTCCTTGAGAAAGAAGAACAACACTAACTACCCGCTAGAATTGAACCCAGATCGCAGGGATACAAATGTTAAATTAAATGTATTGAATGAGAAGTATTCAACGTGGGCCCATTCCCTCTCTTTCCTCACCATTAAAAATGAAAGTGATTATACCTTTCTTTTTAGAAAGAACAACATAACTAGCTACTAAATCCAAAGCACCCTAATTCTAAGACTTTAAGCCTTTTCTTTTCTCTCCCCTCCCCCTTTTAACACAGCACCCTTCATATTCCTATTGTATTTTGTGGTTGTTGTTTCTTGAGACAGGGTCTTGATAAATGGTCCTGCCTGGTCTTGAATTAAAAATCCTCACATTTCTTCCTCCCTAACACTGGGATTAAAAGATAGTAGCACCAGGCCCAGGATCTCTCTGCCACCATCCTCAGTCCACTTCTATGTTGCAGACAATGTAAGTGACAGTTTGAGCCTTTAGAGCTCGGCTGTATCTCAACTCACAAATAACCAAAGTACTCAAGTTTGGTTCAGAAGTTTAAGTGGACAGTCTATCAGGCATCTTAAGTCTCAAGACCAGAGATAGCGCAGCCCTGTATAGCCTATGAGTTCCTCTCCTCAGCCACCAAGATCCTTAACTCTTTTACTACTACGCCTTAACTACAGTCCATCTGAGCTGACAGCCTTCCTATGACAGCTTTTGCTAATCATCTCTAAAGGCCTCATTCACTTTGATAATAACCATAGATTCAAATTCAGAATTTAAGAAAATGTGATAATCCCACTTTAAGTTAATAAAATTACAAGTATCACGTTTCCAGATCCAGTGAAGTGACAGTTGAAAGCTATTGATCAAATAATCTACAGTACTTGGTCCAGATCTCAAACAGACCTTCCCCCTGCTTCTGCTCTGGAAAGGGCCTTCTGACCATATGTATTTGGTAATTAATCTCACATCACTAATTGTCTGGAATCATTTGTAGCAAGGAGTCAAACTATGTCACTTAGTTCATGAAAGGAAATAAAAGCTGAGCACAGTGGCATATTCCTAGGATCTCAACACATGGACTACGGAAAAAGAATAAAACCCAACCTGAATTTCAGGGCCAGCTTGGTTGGGCTGTACAGTGAGACTACCTAAAATACACACATACACACACACACCATGGAAATGATATGGGTCGTTAGTAAGGTAGACATCTGTGCAGATTCACTAGCATTCAGCAAAGTAGCTTACTTTAACATTTTAAATAAGGAAGCTCTGGTGGAGGGAAAGACCCTGAGACCAGAGCAGTATCAACAGCTCCACAAAGGGTACATTGTTGGAGGTTAGCTGTTGACAGAGGAGACAAAAATCACTCTGAGACCAAGAGAAAGTGCTCTCTGCATGTCTCAGTGTTCCCAACTGAGCAGATAGGAAACAGGGATATGTGTTCTACAGCTCACCTCACTCTTGTGTGCAGTGCTGCTTCAGGGGCATACATTCTCGGGTTGTCCCACCCATTCAGGTACAGCCCACAAGAGAGTACTGTGATAGAGAGTCCCAAGTTACACACTGGGAAATGATGAAAATTTCCAGGGCATTTGATGCCAGAGGCATCAATTCTTTCATAAACATAACACATATCCACTGATAGTGAAAATGTAAGCTAGTGCAACCACTACAGAAATCACTATGAGTTTCTTCCAAAAGTTAAACATCGCACTGCCACATGACCAATAATACCAGTTGTGCCTGCATGCCTAAAGGACTCTAGATTACCACAGATATATTTGTACATCCATATTTCCTACTGCCCTAGTCACAACAGCAAGGGAATGGGATCAGCCTGGATGTCCATAAACAGAAGAATGGATAATGCTTACACAATGGAATTTTACAAAGAGAATAGCGTTACAAATCGTTTGCAGGAAAATTAGCAGAACTGGCAAGCATTGTATTAAGTGAGATCACTCGCATGCTCTCTTTCATATGCAGATCCTAACTTTTAATGATTATATGTATGTATATAAGGAGATATGAGAGTGGGCATAGATTATGGAACTATATCAGAGAGTATGAGAAGGGAACAGGGTGTTTTGAAAAAAGAAAAAAAGGAGGGGGAAGATCCTCTGTCCTCTGAAGATGAAAGGGAAGCTGGTGAGTGTGTGTGTGTGGGGCTGCGGGAGGAGAAGGAGATGGGAAAGAAGTGTGAAGAGAAACTATGAAAAAAATTGTTTTAAAGATTCTCTAATAAAACTCATTTTTACTACGCTAACATAAATTATATGTGTATATATTACATTTATACATTAGATAAATGTATTATATATTGCATATATTTATAACATAGATGGATATATCTAAGACACATCAAGAATTGTAGTCTAACGCTATTACTATAATTTGAAAATACGAGCAGAATGGAGCCGATATCACATCCATAGAGATATTTCTGACATTACCTTGTGCCTTTGGGTAGTGATGTAAAAGGAAGTGGGTTTCAGATTGGAAAGAAAGATAAAGACTGGAATAATAAGACTGTGATAAACTGGTACTGTGAATAAAATATACCAGCCTCTCCTGCCTCCCTACGTTCTGGATCTACTTTGCCTAGACCTTTGCCATGTTCTGACTTTAGAACATCGCTCAGCAATCGTCTGATTTCAGGCTCACTGCGGGCCATAACAATATGTATCACAGAGACCCTCACAATCTGAGACATGAGAATCGTCAGACAGCACTAACTAAGTCCATTCTCAGTAAAAGATTAAAGTGGCCCACAGACAAACAGGATCCTGCAACTACAGTTCCCAGAGAGCCAGGGGAATATTCTAACGAACCTTTGGGGCAGGGCAATTTGGGCAGCCAATGAGCTCTTCCTTTGCAGATCTCGGCCTCCTACCAGCTTCCCAGTCACAGGCCCTGCTACACGGGATGCATAGCTTCCTGGCTGCCAGACCGATTTGCAGTGTTCTTCGAAACCCTGCTTCACAGGAAGATTAGGAAGCAGAATTCTACCCAGATCTGAATGGCAAGTTCTAAAGTTGTTCAGAAAGCTCTGTGGGTCATTCTCGAAAACTAACGGTGTAAGGTGTAAATGTCTTACAGAGCGCTGGTGGGTGTCAGGAAGAGATTCTCAACTTGTAGGTCACGACCCCCTTGGGGATGCTGAGCGACCTATTTAATGGGGTGGCTTAAAAGCATTGGAAAGCACTGATATTTACATTACGATTCACAACAGTAGCAAGATTACAATTAAGAAGTAGTAATGAAATTAATTTTATGGCTGGGACAGCACATCATGAGGAACTGTATTAAAGGGTTGCAGCATTGGAAGGTTGAGAACCACTGGTATAAGGGATGCCTGGCTCAAACTATCTGGCATAGCTAGGATACATTTTACCAGTGAGAATTTGAGGAAGTCTCTTTAGATTGTCTAAAACTGTCTCCTAACAGTAAAATGAGAGCTAATGATGGTGCCTGCTTAAAAGGCGTGTTGTGAGAATTAAGTATGTATGTTAACAGAGAACTGCTACAACTGTATTTCCCTCAGGGGATCTTTTGACATTGATATCTACTAGTCTTCTGTCCCCAACAGGCCAAGTCCCAAAGGGTATAGTTAACAGTGCAGGGGACAGACTGATAACACTTTTTGCTCAATTTGTACTAGCTGAGGAGAAATTGCCCACCAGCCCTAAAGGTCCAGCCTTGTTAGGTTTGGCATCTATGATGTCCAGGCGTATGCTCACAGGCAAGTTCCAGCATGCTGGAAAGAACAGGCCTGTCAGTAACAAGGTATCAGCTTCATTTTCAGTCAGACTGTAGAGATAGCCCTGAACATAGTCCAGAATTATAGGGGCAAGGAGCCTTCCAAGACAAAGAACTCCAAGAGCAAGGGGCCTGTGTGCTCTGCTCTGCTCTGCTTCTGGCTCATGGTCTGGATGGCCTCCAGAATAAGCTTGCTGGACAGCTCTCTGAACTGCTATTTTCTTTCACTAAGTTCCTTCTTTTAACCCCTGGGTCCAAACAACGATTCCACCCTGTTCCTCCTGGAGCCTACCCAGTTCCCCGTACCATCAGTGTATGGGGTCCATATGTTTCACTCTTTACCTTCTGTGCCCATCAAAGGGACCATCAAACCCAGTCGCTTTTGTGCATATCATCTGGAAATGTTGTGTGTTTGCTTTGGATAAGTAATGTTACAAAGTTATATAAAGCCATGAAGTAAACTTTATAATAGCTCCATGCAGTACTTTAATCGGAATAAGTTCTGTCTCATGATTTTTAAGAAGCCACTAGAGCACCTTCCTTCTTGAGGTTCCAGTCAGAGGCCACCAACCAGCCGCTAAGCCTAAGAGTCTAAGGACTTTCTTCTTTAATTAATTGAGAATATTTCCTTTGTATTGTCAGTGTTTTATGGAAGTTGTCTCCAGCCACAGCCTCTTTGGACTATAGGACTGCTTGGGATCTGATACTTCTGGCTTGCTTTCTCAATTGCCATCTGCTTAAATAAGATATTTAATTTAAATATCCCTACATTTATCGTTTGATAGTTCCAGTGAGATAGTACTGGTCCAGATCTTTCTTGTTCTGGTTTTTCTTGATCTTCAGGTTCTGTTTTTGGCATTTTTGTTTTGGTGTGGGTTTTATGAGAACCAAGCCATCCTTCTACTCCCTGAGTAGTCTAGGATGAACTTGAATTTTTTTATCCCCAACTACCTCCCTGTCCTGGGTGGTGGCTTCACAGGACTAGGCTTCCTCATCTGTTTTCTGAGGTGCTGGGAAGGCAACTAAGGGCTGTATGTATGTGGGCCTTTTCCTGCATGCATATTTGTGCACTATGGGCATGCCTGAAGAGGGTATCAGATGCACTAGAACTGGAATCACAACTGGTTGTGAGTGGCTATATGGATGCTGGAACCGAGGCTGTGTCCTTTAGAAGAGCAGCCAGTGGTGTTTACCACTGGGCCATTTCTCCTGCCTCAATTTTTCATTTCTCCATTCCAATTTCCTAAAAGACAAGGCTTCTTCAGCCGGCATAATGATCACCCATTTCTCCTGTTCTGTGTTAAATTTAAAAAGCAAAAAGAGCCAGTGTTCACAGCAGTCTTTCGCCTCAGCCCCTCATCTCCTAGTTTCCCCTTTACAGTTATTTCTTCTCCAGCAAGGCAGAGGAAGCACTTGGCTGTGAGAGTTTATAGTTATTGTCATTCTCCCTTTTGTTAGCGTTTGAGGCACGAGTGCCCACTTCCCCTCCGTGAAGTATTCACAGTGCAGTGTTTGAGGGCAGCAACTTTCCTTCAATTCTTTGGAGACACCGTTTCAGTATTTCATCTCAGAATATGTCTGCGGAACCTTCTGGTGCCAGATGGAGAATTTCTTTGTTGTGAAGTACTCTCTTTGCTGCATGCCCAGGCAGTTCTCTTTCATTTTGCATTTCATAAACTTAATGACAACATATCCAGCATCAATCTTTTCCAAGAGTTTGTCCCTCTTATTTGTGAGATACAATTTCTTCCATTTTCCTTCCCATTTCATTTGTTTCTTCTCACACACATTAGCCATCGCTCTTTTAATTTCTCCTCCTCTGTGGTATTAGGGGGCTTGATGTTTCTACCTTTCATCTCTCTTCTGACTCTGGAATGGATTTGTCTTTTATTAGCCTTCACTGCAGTTATTGAGCTGTTCTTCAACATGAGATGCTATGGTCTTCCAAAGACACATTCGTTAAATTCTTGGTTCAAAGCCTATTATGCCACTGGTGGATAGTAGAGCCTTTAGGATGTAGAGCCTTGTGGGCAATTTTATAGTCAATTGACAAGTGTGGGGCACACCCTTGAGCATGGTGTTGGAACTTCTACCTTCTCTTCCTCCTCCTCCTCCTTCTTTTCCTCCTCCTCCTCCTCCTCCTCCTTCTCTTTTTACTTTCCTAATGTCATGAATTGAGAAGTTTGTTCCACTACACGATGCTTGTCATGGTACATCGCCTCAACACAGACCTAAACAAAGTGGGGACAACTGACCATCGTCTCAAAACTGGGAAACAAAATTAAAAGATCTTTTTTTTTTTTTAGTTGCTTATCTTTGGTACTTTGTTTCCATAACTGAAAACTGTCTGTGAGAAAATGAATAGGAGCTAAGGTCTCTTTGCTGTGACTCTAACAGTGTGGCTCAGAAACCTTTGGATTTGTCTCCCAATTGTTTTGGGGAGTTTGTGGATGCATCTAGAGAAGTGCAGGAGTGCTCTAAGCAGATCTTTAACATGTGATCATGTGGTCTTCAAAGAGCCAGATACAAATGGAAATGTGGACAGTGACATATGACTGAGGTTGCAGATAGAAGGAAGAACTTACTGGGAATTGGACTAGAAGCTACCCAAATCACACCACGTCAAAAGATCCCCCCGAGGCTGAGTGTTAGGATCAGGTTGAAGGTAACAGGGTAATTTATTGGATGGAGGAGATTTCAAGGCAGCTCAGAGTTCCGGAAGTGACATAGATATTATCATTTGATTGCAGCCAGTCAGTGAGACTTGAGCTCAGCGAGAATCAGAAGTGCGAGATTTGGAAAACTTGCAGTTCAACCATCACAGGCACATA